>NC_132854.1:44152500-45352500 GCF_048164855.1 Canis lupus baileyi
TGTGTCTCTCATAAATAAATAAAATGTTTTTAAAAAAAATAATAAAATAAAATAAAATAAAATAAAATAAAATAAAATAAAATAAAATTTGGATTTAATTATCAGATAGTAACAAATATATTTTAGAGTTTTAAAAAAAGTTCTGATGACCATCAAATGACTTACAAAGAAGTATAAAGTCTCTCTTCTGAAACATATATAATGGAGATATAACTACTAAACTCAAATCTATCAGAATAATCTGACACATTTTACAAGATAGTAAAAACATATTCTTTGAGACTGCACTAATCACCCATTTGCCTCAATTATCCACTCCATTGCACAGAACAAAATTATAGGACTTCTGATCTAAGCTTCAGCACAAATTCTGATACAGATTTAGAAATAATAACAAAAAATTTAGTTTTTTAATATGCTAGCTCCATACTCCATTTAGGTCCTCAGGATCTCTATGGCTTTAGCTAAGTGGAGTTTAAGTGTGGAGCCCAAGAGTTGGAGGTGGGCTCAATTTATTTATTTAAAAGCACAATTATCTAACTTCTTATTTATCTCTTTGCTAACATCTCAGGCACAAGTTAACTGTATTGTTTACCAAAAACAAATGGGTTTCCAGAAACATCAGAATAATAGTCTTTACCTTTCATGTTTGGTTGCCAAGATAGTGCATACTGAACTCCAGAAAACACAACTCTCCTATCCATCTTATAATTAGGTCTGAATTCTGTTTAATCGACCCTTAATGTATCCAGGGGTTGGCATGGGTGGTTCACTCAGTTAAGTGATGGACTCTTGATCTCAGCTCAGATCATGATCCCAGGGTCCTGAGACTGAATGCCCTCCTCCACCCTTTGGGCTCCCACACTCAGCATGGAGTCTGTTTGAGATTCCCTCCCTCTCTTTCTGCCTGTCCCCCAACTCACCTGCATTTTCTACCTCAAATAAATAAATAAATATTTTTAAAATAATAAAAATAAAGTATCTGGGGGATTGGGCTATATGCATTGAATGTGAAGTTTATGCTGTTGATATTATTTCATTTGATTATACTCACATTGAAATAATATAGTATAAGTACTGTATATTGTATACAGAATAATGCAGTACTGAAATAATATGAAACTCATGAATCTGATCAGTTGTGCTCATATTTTTTCTTCTGTGCCTATTCCTTTTATTGTGATCCTCGAGTTCATGGGGATTTGTAAACATTTTCTTATGAGTCCAGATTTTTTTATAATACATAAATATATTCATAATTTGTACTTTATTTTCTATGATGACATATCATGTTTTTTTTTTTTTTTGATGACATATCATGTTATTGACCGTTTGTATGGTTCTTATATCTGAGTACTATACATAATTTCCTGATTTATCAATTTAACTGCTTATAGTATATTGAACTATCGTACTATAAATGTGTTTCTATTACGCCAAACATAACAACATCCAAGAGGAAGTACTAGAAGTTTTCAATCTATGACTGACTGGTAAGTTCATTTAAATTATAATTAGCATTACCCAGAGGCCCTTTGAGTGACCAAGAAGTATAGAATATCAGAGGCCCTGGTCACGCTTCAGATATTGTGGCAGAAAGACTATAAGAAATGTAGTTAGGCACAGGTCAGATTTTGAGAAGAGCTAATGGGTGTGATTTAAAGATTCGGCCTTTCTTTTGTCTTTTTGCGTGGAAAAGGTATATAAAGAGATGTTACAGTATGTTCTTAAAAATTACCAATGATGAAAACTTTACCAAAATATTAATATAAACATACATACATCCCTACTAAATAATGACTATCATTTAAGCTTAAAACTTCTTCAAACTAAAGAAAGGCAAAAATGTACACAGTTATGTTATTAATATGGAAATAAAAGAATAATAATACTGCACTCGGGAGATGTGAATCATTTATGTGTGATTTTACTACATGGGTACAGGGATAATTTCTCAATCTTCTGCACTGATCTATTGTGTATAAATAGCTATAAAATTTAATAAAGTTTGGAATGGAAGTTTGGAAGTTCAGAATAACCTTGCAGCAATTAAGGACCAAGCAGAGATCAGATCATACATTCATCTAGGATTCTTTTTTAAGACTCTTAAATCAAGACTATTTACAGCAGTGTTAGCAGGACTAAGGAAACCAACAGGCAATACTGAGCCACCCACTGACAACAACAGCAGTAAGACAATATTGTTTGTAGGTGCAAGCACAGGAAATGGCATTAGGAGGACTTTGTTTTGAGCTGGATCCTTAAAAGAAGGGCTGCCTGACAGTAGCTGTAGACAGAATAGAATTTCTGTAAAGACTCTGAGGCCGTGGAGAAAGAGCAAAAGGATTAATTATCCTAAGCCTTCCTTCCTCCCACACTCTGATCTCTTGCCGATCACTTAAATTGATCAAATCCCACTGGGAACCCGTGTGCCAGGGAGGCTGAGGGAGGCACTCCATAAAGCAAAATCTGATGGTGTCCCACAGTAAGATTGTGAAGTGGAGCACAGGTTGCAGGGAAGAGAATGGCCAATAGAACGCCTTCTGCAAGATCCGATTTATCAAAAGTCAATAAAAGAGACTTACACAATGAAAAAAAACTCAACAGATGGATGTGCCATAATTGTCTCAACAATTACAGGATCCTATTGCTTTGATATCCTAAATTATTTCTCATTAGAAGGGCAGCAGTGCACCCTGAGCGACCATCTAAATGTGCTAAACAAGCAGAGCCTCCTCTGTGTCCTTCCCTGGTCACATGCTCCTCTCTTCTTGAAAAGAGCTGTTCTCCTGATTTTCTGTATTTGCTCTCTTTTCATATTAATCACATATATATACACCACTGCCTCCTTTTTAGCTTTATAGAAAGGAAAATTTTGTCTTTTGTTTTTTTAATAACACTTTTATTAAAATATAACTTTCACTTCAGAAAATTCATCCTTTTAAGCATTTTTAGTGTATGCACTGAGTTGTGCAACCATTACCAATTTTAGAAGTAAAATTTTTCCATTATGCCAAAAATAAAACCCATGCCCATCGGTAATCATTTTCAATTTATGCCTTCCCCTGGGCTCTGGCAACCACTAATCTACTTGTCTGCCTATACAGGCTTGCTTATTTTGGATATTTCATATCAAAGAGACCATACCGCATGTCATTTGGGGTCTGACTTTCTTCATTTAGCATAATGTTTATAAGATTTATCCATGTTGTAACATTTTAATTATTTTTATAGCAAACAATATTCCATTACATGGATACATCAAATTTTTTAAACCATTTATTAGTTGATGGACAGTTGAAATTTTTCCACCTATTGGCTACCATGAATGCTATAAACATTCATACATAATTTTTTATGAGGACATCGGAATTCCTAGTAGATATGAATGGTGCCTCATGGTTTACATTTGCATTTACCTAATGCATACTTATGATACTATTTTTTCATATGCATATTGGTTATTTATATAACTTCTTTGGAAAATTTCTGTTCAAATCATTTGCTCAAAAAAATAATAATAACAGCCATATTTAATTCACATACCATACATGTCTTAGTCAGCTAGCACTGCCATAACAAAACATCAAGGACTAGGCGGCTTAAACAGCAGAAATTTTTTTCTCAGAGTTCTAAAGGCTGGAAGTCCAAGATCAAGTTGCTAATCAGACAGGTTTCATTTTGAGCCTCTTGAAGAAAACCACCAGAGAGCCATGTACTCACATGCCCTCTATTTGTGCATATAAGATGGGAAAGAGAGTTACCTCCCCAATGTTTCTTCTTATGAGGCCACTAAGCCTATCAAATTAGGGATCTACCTTTATGACCTCATTAAACCATAGTTACTTCCTCAGAAGCCCCATCTCCAAATATGGCCAAAATGAACGTTAGATCACCAGCATAAAAATTGGGGAGACACATTCACTCTGTAACAATACTATTACTCACTTAAAAAAGTAAAGTTCAATTATTTTTAGTGTATTTACAGAGTTATGCAACCATTACCACAATCAATTTTATTTTCATTAGCCTCTCCCTGCCCCCATTAAAAAAAACTCATACCCACTAACAGGGATGCACCATTTACCCAATACTCCTCCCCAACCCTGGACAACCATTAACATATTTTTTGTGTCTATGGCCCTACCTACCTATTCTAAACATTTCATTTAAAGAATGTCATACAATATGTGACCTTTTGTTGCTCTCATTATTCACTTAGCATAATGTTTTCAAGGCTCAATCATATTACAGTATGTATCAGCATTTCATTTTTTCTATAAACAAATATTCCATTGTATAGTACATACCATTTTTGTTGCTTCATTCATCAGTTGATGCACATTAGGGTTGCTTCCCCTTGGGGCTGTTGTGAATAATGCTTCTGTGAACATTTGTGGACAAGTTTTTGTGTGAACATATATTGTTATATGGCCACATACCTATGATCAAAGTACAATGCTGGATCATATGGTAACTCTGGCTTTAGTTTTCTGAGAATCCATCATTGAAGCCCCATGGGCCTGAGCTTTTTTAATGGACTTTTAAAAATTGCTAATTCAGTCTCTTGCTTGGTATAGGTATATTCAAATTTTCTGTTACTTCTAGAGTCAGTTTTCAATAATTTGTGCTTTCTAGGAATTATTACATTTCAATTTGTCCTACAATTGTACATAGTGCTCCCTTATTTTTATTTCTGTAAAATTGATATTAATTGTTCCCTGTTCCTATCTGATTTTAATTATTTGAGACTTCTTTCTTTCTCTTGGGCCAGTCTAGCTAAAGTTTAAATTTTTTTTGATCTTTTCAAAATAGCCAATCTGTGGTTTTATTGATTCTATCTAATGTTTTTCTACTGTAAATCTCATGACCTTCCACTTCAGTCTTCATTATATTCTTCCTTTGCTTGCTCAGATTTACTTTACTCTTCTTTTTCCATTGCCTTAAGGTGAAAAGTTAGATTATTGATTTGAGATTTTTCTTCTTTTTTTAAAAAAAAAAGTATAAGCATTAAGGCTGCAAATTTCCCAATAAGCACTGAATTACATGATTCCACAAGTTTTTACGTGTTGTATATTCATGTCCATTCATCTCAAAGATTTTTTTTAATTTCCCTCATGATTTCATCTTTAACCACTGGCTATGCTAAGAATGTGACAATTTTCACATATTTTGGAATTTGCCAAATTTCCTTCCGTTATTATATTTAATTTCACTCCACTGTTGTCGAAGGATAGTGATTTATCTGATCCCAATCCTTGTAACTTTATTTAGCCTTGGTTTAAAGCTTATCCTATCTTGGAGAATGTTCCATGAGCATATATGGATCTTGTTAGTTAGAGTATTAGATATCTATTAGGTCTAGTTGATTTGTAATCCTGTTTAGAGTCTTCTATTTTCTTACTGGTCTTTTGCCTACTTGTTCTATCCATTAGTGAAAGCAAGGCACTGAAATTTCAAACTATTATTGTTGAATTGTCTGTATCTCCCTTCAATTGTCAGTTTTTGCTTTACACATGCTAGGGGTTCCAATGTCAGATATTTTTATACTTATCTTTCTGATAGATTAAATCTTTACTAAATTTCTTTTATCTCTAGCCACATTTTTTAATTTTTTATTTTTTAAAGATTTTATTTATTCATGAGAGACACAGAGAGAGAGAGAGAGAGAGAGAGAGAGAGAGAGAGAAGCAGAGACACAGGCAGAGGGAGAACCAGGCTCCATGCGGGGAGCCCGATGTGGGACTCGATCCTGGGTCTCCAGGATCAGAGGCCCTGGCTGAAGGCGGTGCTAAACCGCTGAGCCACCCAGGCTGCCCTGTATTTTTTATTTTAAAATCAACTCTTGTCTGGTATTAATAAAGCTACTTCAGCTTTCTCTACCTTTAATCTATTTGTATCTCTGAGCCTAAAATGTATTGTCTAATAATCACATACCGTTGGTCTTGGTTTTGTTTTGTTTCAGTTCAGTCTGACAATCGCTGTTTCTTAATTATATTAATTCATTTATATGTAATGTGATTATTTATATAGTTAGACTTAAGCAGCCATTTTTTACCTTTAGTTTTCTGTATGTCTCATGATATTATTTTCTCTATCTTTCCTTTACTGTTCCTTTTGAATCAAGTAAATATTTTGTGGTACAGTATTTTAGCTCCTTTAATTATTTTTTATAACATATGTTTATTTATTTATTAGAGGCTATTCTAGGGCATACTATCTATATCTTATCAGAATCTACTTCAGCATATACTCAATTTACGTGAGATTAAGTTTTATGCTATTCCCTTTTCTCCTTTGTGCTATTGTTGCTATATACATTTCATTTATATATGTTATAAAACCAATTAGATATTTTTATAAATGATTTAATTTTATGTTATGTCTTTTAAAGAAGCTGAGAGAAAAAAAGAAGTATATATTCGCAGAGTTTGTTATATTGGCCTTATTATTTACCATTTCTGGGTTTATTTGTTCCTATGGATTCAAGTCACTATCTGGCATCATTCCTTATTCCAATGCAACTTTTCTCCCACCTATATGCTTCACACTATTATTGTCAAATATATCCCACTTATAAATGGAATTAGGCTCCACCATGTAATTAATTACATACATATTATTTTATCTAGTTGCTTTTTAAATCAGAGAAGATAGAAGAAATATGCATTTTTATTGGCTGTATTTGTTTTGTTTTAATTACCAGTGCTTTTAATTTGGGGGATGGGTTTGAATCTGGCATAATTTCCTTTCCCCTGAAAAACTCCTTTTAGTGTTTCTTAGAAGTATGTTCAACTAGCTATGAAATCTCTCCTTTTTATTAATCTGAGGACATCTTTATTTCATATTAAATTCTGAAACACAATTTTGCTGGATATGAATCCTGATTGACTTCTTTGGTGTTTGCTTTCAGCAATTTGAATATGGTATCACCATGCATTCTGCCCTTCGTGGTTTCTGACAGTTAATGTAATTGGAGTTCCCCTGTACATGATTAGTAAAAGAATTGCTGCTTTCAAAAAGTTCTTGAAAATTTTTATCTTTCATTAATTTTACTATGTATCTCAGCATAGATTTCTTTTTATCCTACTTGGAATTAGTTTAGTGCTTCTTGGATGTGCAGATTTAGGATTTTCCTCAAATTTGAGAAATATTCAGTCATTATGTTTTCAATTTTTTTAATCCTTTTCTCTCTCTCATCTCACTTCCCAGAGGGTATATAGCCTTGGGCACATGATAAATCATGCAAGAATGACAGTGGTTTTAGCAGGGCTATCTTGGGCTCCCTCTTTTTGGATCTGTTAAACTGTAGGCCTTCCTTGGTACCAAACTCACAGTTAGGTTCCACTAATTGTTGGCTCATTGTACTGTTTTGACAATGTCCTGGAGGCATAAACTGCCACACATAAAGGTCCAGTTAAATTAAGGCACCTTTTCAGGGATAGTTTTGAGGCAAATCTTTGAAATTTACTCTGACTACAGGCAGGCTCTTCTGAGCTGTATTTTTCCCTGATTCTTTCTTGTATATTAACTGGCCTACAGTTTTGTTGCTGTCATGGAGCTAACAGTTTCCTATAATTGAAAAATAGAGTCAGTTCCCTTGGGGAGAGCTTCAGAGCTCTCCTTTCTTATAGGCAGGCTCTCCCCTGAGGTAAATTTCTGCACCTCTATTCCAAAGCTGGAGATGCCAACAGCCGCATGCTTCTCCTTGAATGACACCCTTGCTTTAAGAGCATGGAGCTGAGTGGAAGCAGAAGTGGTAGCCTCTAGTCTTATTTCTTCTGGTGTGGAAACTCTGTCATACACGCAAGCAAGGGTGACTGACATCTCAGTGTTCTTAATCTCCCATGCCTGGGGTAGAACTTCCAAACTACACCTGTGGGCTAGATGGCTGCCCTGAACTCTCAGGGCTAGAGGAAGATGAAAAACTGCTGACAGCCAGGGGAGACACCACAGTCACTGAATGAGAGCTGGGGAACACAAGACCCTACATTCTTTGCCACAACAATCCAGAGTGCTAAACTTGGGAGGTGGCATGTACACTGGGAATAGTTGTGACAACTGCTACACACTCGCTATTCTTTCTGAAATGTAATAGATGCTCTTAAATAAATGTTTCTACACGTGCTATATGCCCGCAGGACTATTTACAGAGACTCTAGATAATTGTTTAATTTTCATCAGTTACGATTGTCTGGGGAGAGAGTCCATGGAGTCCTCACAACGCAATTTAGGAAAAATGTTTATCTGTAATCTTTCTTGCATGACTTTCTTCCTTTCCTCAATAATGACTGGATTCACCTACACTAACAAATGTAGTATGTAGTATTATTTCCTTGCACTTTTCCATTTTATGATTACACCACAATTATGTTTTTCCTGATCTAATATTGATGGTTTTTGTAATATAATAAGTGCTGCTATGAATATTAATGTAAATGTGCCTTTAGGCACAACTACTAGACTTTCTCTAGGCTATATGCCTAGGATTTCAATAGCCAGATTTTATAGCATGAGACTAACCAAATGTTATTACCTATTGCCAAATTTATTTTCAAAATATACTTTCACTGACATTATTCAAAGGAGTCCAGGGTGGCTCCCTATTCCAGACATAATTTAGCTTTATAAGTCATTTGCAATTTTTGTCTATACCATTGAGGTTTCATTTATTGATTATTAGTGAAAGTGAATGTTTTTTATGTGTTTCATGGCCATGTATATTTCCTACCTGGTAAAGTATTTGTAGAACTTTTGCTTGCCCATTTTTATGTTGAGGTATTTGTGTTTATTAGAGATTTGAGAATTCTTTAATATTCTGGAAACCACTGGTACTTCATCCAATACTGAAAAGCAGTTCCTGAAAAACTTGCAAATCTTTGTAAGTTTTCAGCCGGTCACTTTATTTAGAATGTATACACTGATAGATAGATCCTAAGTTTATGTAATTGGATTTATCATTTTCCTGTAAGAGTTTCTGTCCTATCCATTGTGCTCTTCCATTCATCACCACAGGTAGTGCTTTGCCCATTGTGCTCATCAAAGGCAAGGCATTAAGCTTAAGATTCTTCCATTTTTCCTCACAGGCTCTGCACCATGTCACCTTTCCATTCTTCACCACAGGCAGTGATCCATCTATAGTGCTTTTCCATTTATTTCTAAAGACACATCTTATTCCTCAGTGCTCTGACACTCATTACCATAAGCTCCATCTGGAATGGTCTCCCATTGCTCACCACAGGCTCTGCTCCTTCCATGAGTTCTTCATTCTTCACCACTGGCACTGCTCTCTCTACGGTGTTTTTTCATTCTGCACCCTGGTTAGTGCTTTATCTTTAGTGCTCTTTCTTCCATTACCATCTATAGTATCTTTTGATTCTTTGCCAAAGGCCACGTTCCACTCCTGCTGCTCTTCTCTCATGCCCTGTGGTCAGTCCTTCATCCATAATGCTGTGCTTCCCTATCCCCTACACTGGGCAGTAGTTCCTCTATAGTAGTTGTCTATTATTCTTCCCAGGCAATTTTTTTTTTTCACTTTGGGTTGTTTTCGTTTAGAGTTTGGATGTGTGTGTGTGTGTGTTTGGGGTGGGGGGGTTGTCTTGTTTTGTTTTTTTGTTTTGTTGTAGTACTCTTTCAATCTTCACCAAAGTGCATCTTCATATACAAAACTCTTTTTCCAAGTCCACAAATGTCCCAAGTTTTCTTCCCTTTCAGGGCCTTCCTGTTATTTTTCTCAGCTTCTGTGCTTCATTATTTCATCATCCAATTCCTACCAATTCTTGGTTTCAAATGTAATGATCATTCTTATGAAGTCCATCTTAACCCCACAATGTAAATTACATCATCCATATAAATTCTCCTTTGTTATTCTGTATTACTTTTATAAAACCCTGTGTTTGCCTAATGTTTTCTAAGTTAAACTATGTGTTTCGTGTGAATGTCGACTGGCCTAACACATTTTTTTAATGTTGAACACAGTGCCACATTATAGACAATGAGTAATACTAATTTTTTTAAATGGGTGGACAAATGAGGGTGTTAATAAGCATTAATTATTGCAAGCATGTCTCTATATTTAACTTTTGTTTAAGCAGAGCAAGAATTTTTAGTGATTTGAGCTTATATTACTTAAATGTATTTGCACTTGCCAATCTTTTGATATAGAGGTTAAGTCCTTTTACTTGATAACTATTTGCATTCCTTATCTTTTTTACCCAATTTATGACTTCCCACTTTCTTTTAAGATAGATCTATAAACTGAATACATTTTTCCTAGCAGTCTTAGAACTATTCTAAAATTTACAAGGTATTTTATCATTTACAGTTATCCACACTGAATTTTAAATTATTTTGGGTGGCTTGTTTGTATTCTAATCACCACCTTCATCACAAATCTTACATGTATAGAATATTTAATTAATTTATATAACACTATAATAACTCACTTGGGAATGAACAAGATAGACCATGGTAAGAATTCAACTCAGTGAATAGAAAAAGAAGTGTAATAGATACAGTAGAGTATTAACACCAGTCCCTGTACATGTACATCATGCTCTGGGAATCAGGTTTTACAGATTATGAAGAATAACAATCTAATAATTTAGTTAATTGCATATAAGCTTAACAAACTTCTACTCTTTTCTCTCAGAAGATATTTTATTCAATAGGCTATGGAAACATTTCAAACTTAAAAGATATAGGGCAGGATAACATACCATAAGAAGTTATACAAATGCATCAGCCTTTAGTAGCCTCTATTCTGAATCTTTTTCAGTATTTATGGTATAACAGTAATAGTAGAGAACTACCATTATATGAAGTTTTTGTGATTTTTAGTTAAAATGCTATTCATATTGTTGAAATGTATGTCTTTATTATAAAACGTGAAATGTTTCCATTGGAACAAATTATGTTTTTTAAGATTTTTTTCTAATTTCAGAGAGAGAGAGAGAGAGCATGTAAGCATGAGCAGGGGGAGGGGCAACAGGAGAGGGAGAAGCAGACTCCCCACTGACTAGGGAGCCCTACCAACACAAGGCTCCATCCCAAGACTCTGGGAACATGACCTGAGCCAAAGCCAGATGCCCAACCAACTGAGGCGCCCAGGCGCCCAACAAAGTTATATTTAAAAAGAAGAGTCCCAGGGTGCCTGGGTGGCTCAGTGGTTGAACGTCTGCCTTCAGCTCAGGTCATGATTCCAAGATCCTGGAATCGAGTCCTGCATTGAGCTCCCCACAAGGAGCCTGCTTCTCCCTCTGCCTATGTGTCTTCCTCTCTCTCTGTGTCTCTCATGAATAAACAAAATATGAAGAAGAAGAAGAAGAAGAAGAAGAAGAAGAAGAAGAAGAAGAAGAAGAAGAAGAAGAAGAAGAAGAAGAAGAAGAAGAAGAAGAATCCCTTACATAAGTGATCAGGTTATACATCATCATTAATAAGTCATGTGGATACCATATACCTACTGAAAAGATGCACTAAGAAGGGCACATCAGCTTAGTGGTGTTCTTATCCAAAATAAATAACCTCAGTCTAATCGCAAAAAAAAAAAAAAAAAATCAAACAAATTGGTGGACATTTGAAAAAAATATCTAACCTGGGCTCCTCAAAAAGTGTCAAAATCTTGAAGCACAAGAAAAAAAATTATCACAGATTGTAGGAGATGAGTCATGACAACTAAATGCAACATAGTATCATGGACTGGATCCTAGAACAGAAAAAGGGTATTGGAAATACTGGTGAACTCTGAGAAAAGTCTATAATTTCCTTAGAAATACTGTACCAATGTTAATTCTAAGTTTCAATAAATGTACCAGGGTTGTGTAAGGTGTTAACATCAGATGATGCTAGGTAAAGGATATATGGCATTTTTCTGTACTATCTATATAACTCTTCTATAAAAAGTTTTCAAAATTTAAGAGTCTGTTTTTTTTCCCTCTGTAAAAGTGTTGTAATATGTAGCTCCTTAAATGTCCCTATAACTGACAATTGCTTATAAGAGACCAAAGTCCAATTCATGTCATGTATACTATTGTCTCAGAGTACCATATTTTGTATCATTTCCCAATGCTTAAGGATGCCTATTGGAGAAAATGACTAATTGAGGCACTTCATACTGACTTCTGGTTAGCCATGAGGAAGTCATAGAAGTTTCAGTTTTATTATGGTTATGACGTAATTTTTCTAAAATAATTTACCCAGGTTAGCCTTCTGCCATCTGAATGAAGATCATTTGCTACCTAAAATTTGCAGCCAAATTAGACATCTATGCATTCTAATGCTGAAGGAAAAGCCCTGTGGAGTATAATAGACTGGTTCAACTGGTTTGTTTAATATTTTATTACACTATATAGCATCCAGCAAGAAGAAGCAGTTGAACTTCAGCATATTGAACAAAAATATTGCTGTGAACTTGTTTGTTCAGATAAACTTGTGAGACATCTTGCACTCTCAACTTTGAAAATGTATAATGCATTATCACTTGTAAAGACTTGTTAAGTGTTCAAGTTAACTGACCCTGATATCACACATCTTGTCATATAAAAGTAAGAACAGCAAACTAATAATTACAGGCTATTCAAGAAGAAATATCACAATCTTACCAGTATGTGAAAAAAACTGAAATAGCCCACAAAGCCAAAGGAGGACGAATGGCTTAGTTAACGACATATAGATATATAATTAAATAACATATAAACATTAAAAAAAAAACACTAATATAGGGGCACCTAGCTGCCCACAACTGACTCTGCCTAGGCGGCGCAATCAGTGATGCCTCCACCTTTTGGGTTTGGCTCAGGTCATGATCTCTGGGTTGTGAGATCTAGCCCTGGGTGGGGCTCCAGCTCAGTGCAGAGTCTGCTTAAGACTGTCTCCTCTGCCCTCCCGGTCACTCTGTGCTTACATTCTCACTCTCTCTCTAAAACAAATAATAATAAATTAAAAAAAAAACACTAATATAGACTATAATTTTATTTCATATTTCTGACATGAAAAATAAAAAGATATAAACTCCTACCTCAACTTTCGGGAATTGCAGAATAGAAGTTAAATCAAAATTAAGGAAAATGAAGTAAAAGACAGCCTTGCTACTGCTTTATCTTGATATAAAACTCAATTGATAAAATTTGGCTCCCATAGTTGTAAAATTTTGTTAATTTTGAGCTCAACTTGAAAAATTGCCTTAAGTCCACATATAAAACATTTTCTTATACTTTAATTCTAAATATGAAGAAATTTTGGCATGTTAGACTTATTTCTATTTTGTATATATAGCCATTATGAAAAATAATTTCCCTACATCACTCATACATACTGAATAAACGTAAATATGTTTACTTACTACATAGACATCAAATATTTATATACAATCAAAGGTTGAAATTTCTGATTAGGTCTATTCAGACATGAACGAATCTTATTTATTTTCAGATTTTTTAAGTTATCTTTTTTCTACCTGGATCCTGGGCCAAATACACATTGTTTAATTTTAATTCACTCCCCAAAATAAATCATTTTACTAGACTCTGTGTTATTATAGATCAACTTACTTTAGAGGACTTTGTGTGAGAAACTCTGGTTAAGGTGAAGATAATTTGTTACCATGGAATCACAGAAGTAAAAATAGCACCTGATGAGCTGGTGCACTTACCCATCATCTCAAAGAGAAATATTTCAAGCAAAGTAGCATTAGAATCAGGGATTTCACTTCATTATTTAAATCCTGTTAGTTGGAAGATAGTTGTGCTTCTCAAACAATAATGTGGCTAAAAGTTTAGATAAAATAAAATATAGAACTGCTGCTAATCTACAAGATACTACAACCTGAGACATTTCATCAATGATATACTTAGGAAAATATCCACATTCACATACCATGTCTTTAAATATTTATGATTTAATAATTGTTTATTAAAAAGTTCACAATAAATATTGTTGAAATATTTTAATATTGAATTGCCCACCAGGTATAGTTTTAATTTAGTTTTCCACAAGAGTGACTATTGCATCTTATAATCTCATATGATTTTTAGGGATTACTAAATCACAAATGATTTTAATGACTTAAATACCTACAATATGGGACTCCTGGGTGGCTCAGTGGTGGAGTCAGCCTTTGCCTAGGGCATGATCCTGGAGTCAGAATCCAGTCCCACATCAGGCCCTCTGCAGGAGGCCTGCTTCTCCCTCTGCCAATGTTTCTGCCTCCCTCTCTGTCTCTTATGAATAAATAAACAAAACTTAAAAATATATATATATAAGGAAAATTTCACAAAAACTAATAACATTAGTAGTTTTTTGAAGTTAAGACACCATTAAACTTTGAGCCTATTCACTACTATATATTAGGGTAGTAAACTAATTAAAACCCATTTTTTCATCACCAATTTATATCTACTGATAAGGACAAGTAAAAAAATAATGTAAAAAATAATCAAATAGCATTTTATGAGAAAAATTATTTTCATACTTAAATATTAATATACCCAGGAATGAAATATTCTACTCTTACTTAAAAAAAAAGGAGGAAAAAGAACATTTCCTATGTCTTTTGTCACAATTTTCTCTGTCATTTATAATTCCTTAATCAGTTTTGTATTCCATTTATGTTTTGTTTTCAATTTTCATTTTTTCTATTCATAAAGGCATTTTAATATTTTTTTTAACTTCAGAGCTGGAAATTTAAAATTACTCTGGTGAAAAAAACTTTCCTGAGGAATTCATCAAAGGCATAGATACAAAATTAAACATATTAAGTATTTTAGAAATGGTGGAGACTTTAATTACATTTAAAAAAATATTTTTAAATCCCATTTTGACCTTTGATTTTACACCTGATTTTAGGAACAAATGCCAGTGATATTTATTCTTTTATTCAATATAATCATCTAAGCAGTAGGGGGTCCCATTAGTTTCTTTTCATTTTTTTAAACATCTTTACTTAATCTTTTCAAGTATTAGCCATGTCTTAAATATTATTGTTCATTTCTTCTGTCCTTGTTTATCATCCTGCACTGTGAACTGTAGAAAATTCCTCAAAATATATTTTTCACTGAGTAACTAACAAATGGCTCACTGTCACAGAAACTAAAAGGCCAATGCAGAGTTATCCACAGGGCACATCACATGGGATAAAAGTAAACATACTAGATTTTCATAATGGGTAGTATAATGATTTTTTTCAATAAATATTTAGGTGACTTTTTAAGGATGAAAATGGGGATACACATTTTGAAATAAATAGTATTTATAATGGGTAGCCTAAAATTTGGGAAACTAGGAGGCTAAAGAGAATGTTATTGATACGTTATGAAATAATAACTTAATAATGCTAATTTCTGTTAGGTCTAAAGACAGCAGTTTTAGTAAATCTGTTAGTTTTCACTTCTCTTAAAGCTCCTAGGATTATTTGATATTTAAACTCCTTTTTTTTTAAATAAAGAGTTTATTTATTCATGAGATACAAAGACAGAGAGACAGAGACACAGGCAGAGGGAGAGCAGGCTCCATGCAGGAAGCCTGACACGGAACTCGATCCCAGGACCCTAAGATCATGACCTGAGCCAAAGGCAAATGCTCAACCACTGAGCCTCCCATGCATCCCAATATTTAAACTTCTGATACTGACTTTCTCCTTTCTCATATTTCCTTGGGAAATTGTAGAGAAAATGGGAAAAAATTTTACTCAATCAAAGGATACAGGAAAATAAAAAAGTATTTTTATGAAAAGTTTGGGAGAAAGTACATAAGAAGATTACAGAGAAAAAAAAGATTGGAAGAGAGTAGAAAAGCATTGATCATATGGCACACAATACAAGATATACATTTGCTTTTTATCAGGACAACCTCTGATCTAAATTACTATACTCATTCATGAAATTGAAGTTACGGGATCACCATCACAGTGAGTCAGTTTAATTACCATATACAGAGAAACCCCTGTTCTTTTATAAGAAATTACCATGAATTTGTGCCACTTGTCTGTGTGTCACAATTATGTGGAGTATTTTAAAATTTAACACTTAAAAATACTTTTTAATTCATAAAGTGAAAAAGTTTAGCAAAATGTATGGGTTTTTAAAACGCTGATACTGTAATTGGATCCCTAAAATGACTGTGTATCTATATACATCTGTATTTATGACATATCTGAATTTTATAGTATATCTGCATTTTTTTTTTTTATGATAGGCACACAGTGAGAGAGAGAGAGAGAGAGGCAGAGACACAGGCAGAGGGAGAAGCAGGCTCCATGCACCGGGAGCCCGATGTGGGATTCGATCCCGGGTCTCCAGGATCGCGCCCTGGGCCAAAGGCAGGCGCCAAACCGCTGCGCCACCCAGGGATCCCTATATCTGCATTTTTAACAAGTCCATAAGTGATCCTTCTGCAACAAGATCACCAAACATTTTATGTATTTAATGCAGGCATGCTATAGGAAATGTTGGTTTATTTTATATAAGAGCATAACCAATCTGTAGAACCACTTTCCTGTGCTAACATATCATTACATAAATCTCATTGAATCTATCTTGTACAATAGGTAATTCCAGGCCTACTATGAACTTTTATCCATGTGGGTAAGAATCTATTTGCTCCTTCATTTTTCTAAGCTTTAATTGACTATTTCCTTCATAATTTGAAAGGTAGGGCTTTGATTATTTTACTTTTATAATTCAACTCCCTGAGGGTATTATACAGGGAACTGGGAAAATGAACAATTATATAACCTGGGAATATGTGTGTGTGTGAATTTTTTTCTATACTGTGTGCCAAGTCTACTATGTAAATGTCAGTTTGTTTCCTGCTTTTGAGTGAGCAAGTCACTTTGATTAGAAGTCAACTAGGCTATATTTTTTTCTGTTTCTAGGTCAATGCTTATTTTTCTACAGATACTCACCTCTTCTCTACAGCTGCCAAACAGGCATGCCTCCAGAAATCATCTCTCCTAATTAAGAAGCTGAGTCAGAGAAAATTAAATAAATAGGCTCCTCCCCACCAGGTTCTCCTCCAGCCTCTTCACTCCTGATGATCCCTGTTTGCAAATCCTTCAAGTTGCAGTCCAGGGAATCTTGTAAAATATCTTCCACTCATTTACTAAAGCTTAAAAGTATGTTCATGAGTGAAATCCATGGAGAATGCCCTGCCTTTATCTCTTTTGTTCAAACTATATTTTATTTTGTGAATATTGTGCAGAGCTTGTTAAATGGTGATTAGATCATTCTCTACTTGAAGTTTAAAAGCAGTTATTTTTGATAGATGCACATGCACTACCTCTTCCGTTTCTCTCAAAAGCTTCCTCTAACATTAAAGAAGATTCTAACATTAAAGAAAACTTGTTGTCTGTTAAATCTGAAAACTTGGATTAAATTATTCCATGTTTCTGTTTTACATATGGTTGTACACAGGACTCCATCACAGAAGCAGCCAGCATTATTAAATAAGACACATGCAATGAGCACAGGTAAAATGATGGAAATGGCAGAAAACTGTCTAGTGAGTTATAAAGAATCTAGACCAAAAACATACAGCTAAAGTTACATTACTACCATTATGCGCAATAGTAATGAAAACTGAGTTCACAGTTCTGTATTACATTAAAAACAAGGGCTTTTTGGATTTTGAAAAGTTTATCAGAAATTACAAATTAGAAAAAGGTACAAGTTTTCCTTCTACTCCATAACTTTGAAAAATAGTTAATATTTCTTTCATGAGAAAATGCCCCTAGAAATACTATGTCAATTAATGAGATTCTTAAAATCATTTGGGAGTCTCATTTAGATACACTATCATAGTGTACTACTTTTCAGAATGTTCAACACTCTTAACAATGAGGACCCCAGGCACAAAGCATTAAAGAGTTTTTGAAATTTTCTTATTAGTCAAAAGTATTTTTTTAAGCACATTATGCTGTTTCTCCAATAATTTCAGATAAAGTTTTAAACTTTATCTGAGTCCCTTATATTTAAGAGGAAGGAAATATCCTATTAATTCTTAGTAAGGAAAGAACACATAAACATTCTCATTTATTTTTTTAAGATTTTATTTATATATTCATGAAAGATACAGAGAGACAGAGACAGAGACAGAGACAGAGACAGAGACATAAGCAGAGGGAAAGCAAGCTCTCTGTGGGGAGCCCCATGGGGGAGTTGATCCCAGGATCATGACCTGAGCCAAAGGCAGACACTCAACCACTGAGCCACCCAGGTGCCCCAACATTCTCATTTAATATAAGTATGACATTTGAAAAAAGTGATTAACATAACCAATCTGTAGAGCTAGACAAGTTTCTGTATGAATGTAGCATTACAATAATTTCACTGAATCTTTTTACTATAGGTAATTCTGATAAAATAAATTTGATGCATGCTTTAAAAGACTGTAGAAGCAAATCTGATTTAATCATCTTGGGCAATATACAAAGTGGAATTCACAGAATTCAACATTAGGCAGAAGCAGAGAAATCTCCAGAAATATATGTGCACCTATCTAGTCAAATTATGTTCATTATTTTCTCACTTCTACATTTCTATCCTTCAGAGAATCCTTCTTCTTAGAGACCGGGGGTCCACTAGGTCATTCATAAGATGCTGTAACATATTTAAAAACTATCACTAGAAACTCCCAATTAAAATTTATCTTTCTTCTGCGTCACTTCCTGAGAATTTTTTCTATCCTAATTTTAACTAATTTATTTTCAAGATTTAACTAATTTACTTTAATAACTCTTACTCAGTTATTTCCTTTGTTCCAAACATTCTATGTGCCCTGATAGTTTTGTTTTAAATAGCTTATGATTAAAGATATAAGGCACATTTACAGCGTTTATACTATCAAACAAAACCAGTAAGTGTCCCAAAGAGCTGTGAATGTAGTCTTCAAGATGAGATGATGTTAAAAGGCTTTTATAAAAATATGAATGGAGAGAAAGAGCACTTTGAATAATAAAAATTTCTTAAAAAGACATGGTATTGGAAGTTAAGTACCTCTTATGTAACAGAATATAGTAGTACAGTTTGAAGACAGTTATGGCAACTCAAGAAGACTTATAAACTCTCACACACAAATATCACAAAATTCTTGCATTCATTTTAATATAGGTGTTTTGCACATTTCTCATTAGTTTTATCATTATGAGATAAGTAAAGTTACCTACAATTTCTAAAATGCTATAGATCCTTAAGTATCACTTCTGAATTTTCATTGTCAATATATAAAAATATAATTATATTTTTAATTGGCCTGGCATAGAATTCCCTGGAAAATTTACCTTTTTAACTGTAAAAGTTTATTTCTAGATTAACTTGGATTTTCTACATATACTTTAAGTCATTTCCAAACAAGGAGCAGTTCTTCTTTTCCAATTCTTATAATTTGCATTTTCTTGCCTTATTACACAAGCTAGACTTTATAATAATATAATAAACAGGAGTGGTAACAATAAGCACACTTATGTCTGATTTTAAACACTTTCAATCTCACTGTTAAGTGCGATGTTTAGTGGAGATATTTTTACAAATACTCTTTATCAGATTAAGGTAGTTCTTTGCCATGTCTACTAAGATTTTACTCATACATTTACCAAATGATAAAAAGTATCTACTGAAAATATCATTTTTTTCTCTTCCTTTGAATCAGTCACAATTTGATTAGAGAAGCAGAATCACTAGAAGTAATGTCAAGTAAGGGTATTATTATATAAATCTGACCTTAGATAGTTGTGTGAATTAGATATGTAGTTTCTGTAATTTTGTTGACTTGATGTCTGGTGCAGCACTAGGTGGGCAGTTGGGAAAGAAGATGCATGAAAGGCAGAGAAGGCTGAGCACAAACTAGAACCTGGGCAACTAGCTGGAACCCAAAAAGATAAAATGAAACCCAAGTTTCTCCTCATATCTAAGCTTCCAACGTCAAAGATCCAAGTGACCTGCAGGAGAAAGTGGTACCATTTCAACTGATCCAGTAGTCAGAGAAGCAGCAAACAGTGACTTAGACAAGGCTAGAGAACCTGCTATCGTGTACCAACAATGTGGTCCAGCTGATTGGTGACAGTGTGCCTGAGTTGCAATACTGTCTGACCTTACTCTGACTCCCAAGCATAACAACGGCAGCTGTTTAAATTGCCACCTTCCAAATATTGTCCAAATTTCTCTTGGTACCAGTCCTAGACAAGCAACATATGAGGAAGGAAATTCTGTTCCACTTGAGCTATATTGATACAAAACAGATCCAACTTAGGATCCATACATACCCGGCTATCCATTTGGACTTTCAAATAAAGACAGAGCAAAAGCCTGATTCCGTATAGCATGAAAGTATTATAGCTAACATAACTGAACACAGACTAACTGTGGACTTTGGCCTTACTCCTAAGCATCTTTCTCCTTAAAGTAGCAAAGAGCAGGGTAGTGGAGGTAGAAGGGATGGGGTGTAAAAGGAGAGAACCACTCTGTGCCAGTAAACAGGCATTACATTTCACTTATGTCATAAGAAGCTGCCCACACAGCTCAAACCAACCTAGCATGTTTTTAATTCACCCAAAGCTTTATATCTTCATTCCTAACACCATGTATTTTAGCTCTGAGGACTTCGGGATCCAACTGCTATAGCCACATTGTTCTTAATCTGGAATTGCAAGACATAACATACTTCCTTTCTCTTGCCTAAAGGAAGAGTGAGCAACAATCAAAACACCATTTGGGCAATTTTCCAATCCTACCTCTCTCTCACAGTTCACCCTTTAAACATTAATTACAGGTGGAGAATTAGGGGACCCTTATCACCACTCCACTCACTCCCTGGTGAGCACTCCCACTTACTCACCATTTGGATGAGAACATTTGCTAACAGCTCTGAATGAGAATTTTCATATCCCTTGCATCAGCTACAAGATTGTCACCCTTGGTCTTCCACAAGCCATGTCTCTGGCGGCACTTTATTCTCATTACAAAATCTCTCACTAACTATGAAGAATCTAAAATTTTACTCTATTTGTAAGCTTACAAGTTAGTTTCCCACAGTTTGATGGATAATGGAGAGAAGCATGAGTATACTAGGTCAGAGATAAAGGAGCTATTAGTCACAAAAATATTAATAGCCATAGTATCAGCATTTGTGCAGGTTCCCTGAGCCCCAATTCCCAAAAAGTGATTCAAAAGGGATTAGCTGGTGTCTGCATATGATGGACAGCCTATATCTTCCAACCATTTATCTTCCAAGGCTCTATGCTCTACAAACATCCTTTGAAAGATAGAGTAGAATAAAACTAGTGAGTGCCTTTGCTCAAAAGACATGTGGAAACATTGGAGAGCCATGGAGAATTTACCCCCCAGTGTTCAACTGAATTGAGCTCACAGGGGCAGACTGACAGGAAGGAGGCAACATAGTAGAATGGGCCATGGACATCTGGGCCACAGGCACACAACTTACTAAGACTTTAGGACCTATTCAAGACCAATTTTGTATCTACCACTTCTATTTGGTTGGAGGGAATATTACACAACCAGGTAGGTCAGTAGGTTTAAGGTTAGGTAGGTCACAGAACACTCAATTCATGATATCAGGTCACATGGTAATTTTAGGCTGTCTGGTCAAGTGTTATCCCTTTCCTAGAGCCCTAAAGATAGTCAGAGCTGTTTTTCTAAGAGAATATTATCTGTGGGGTAAGGCACACATTACTCTAAATTTCTAAGAAGCAGCCCTAAGGTCCAAGTAGTATCCCTTTTTGCCAAAGATACTTCAAGCAAAACTGGATCTTCTGGGTCACATGGCCCACATGGAAGAATGTTTTTTTTTTGTTTTTTTTTTTTTTGTAATAGAATTTCATACCTGTTGCATGGATTTTTATTGCTCTAAGTCCTTTTCAAAATTGGCAACCCTTAAGGTTACCTGATAGATGAGCCAGAGGCGCTCACTCAAACGGGGTATACATTGCCTCCAATATCCAAAAAAAGCTCACTAAGCACTGTGTCTCTTTTTCTCTTAGTACAGTGTCAGATGCAGAAATGTGTCCATTGAAGAAATAGATCTTCATGTCTTAAACTACAAGACCCCAAGATATTTCACCTGGGTAACAGTTCCCTAAATTTCTGTGATATTTATGTTGGCAGACACGTATCTTACAAATGATTCTAAAACATATGTACTTTTTGCTACTAGGTCAAACGAACATGCTATAATCAATCAATGTAACAGAGGAACATGATATCCTACAGCATATATAGGCAATCAAGAATGGACTGTTGAGACACCTCCAATGGAGGGACAGAGAGTTTGCATTGCTTGCACTAGTGGCTGGAAGAAAATAGCTTATGATATCTTTTAACTAACAGGAAAAAAAAATTTATCAGATGAATAGTCACTTACCAGGTCCCAGCAGAAGTGTTGATCTGTTCCAGCATTTAAATCACATCTGAAACAGCAATCATAGTAAGAATAAAAACCCAATTAATTTTAAAACTAGTATCTAAAATTCATCTGTCTTCTAAAGAGATCAAATAGGCAAGTTGTTGGAGTATGTAGTAGTAATCATTATCCCCCTATCTTTTAGGTTTTTAATAGTGGCACTGATCTCTATAGTATCTCCAGTAATGTGCTATATATTTTAATATATTTGTAGTTGAGAGGAAGTGTTGGTGGCTCCATTCATCCTATTCCTCACTTCATAGGTTAGGAACACATGGGGACATTCTGCAAGTTACTAAGTATGTCTAACCCTACTGGGCATCTGGACTGGGAATAAAATCACAGGTGATTCATGGGCCCACTGTGAGAAGAGTTCAAGCCAAAATTGCATTCAAACATAACCTTCATAAGCCCCCAGTATGACTATGGACCAAAATAATGTTTTAGGTCACTAAAGCAATCAAAGCAATATATACAGCAATATCTGAAACATCTCATTATTCCCCTTTTTGCAATGGATAGTCACCCTAGCAAATGGTTTTATGTCCCTTTGTAGAAAGCTGGGGGTAAATGTAGTGGAACGCTTCTAGCTACGCAGCAAAATGCTTCTCCAAGTGGTGTCATCATTCCTCTAATTCAAGATACCCCTCTTGTGAACTGGGTAAGTCTAAAATTGTTTGCGGGCCTGTAACTTGTTATTGTGATTCGAGTCAGAGCTCTGTTCATTAGATCTAGAGATCTTCAGGAATTTAGGGAATGCCAAAGCCCTCTAAGGGTCAGAATATCCTGATCATGCTTCCTCCCTGCTGCCCAGGACAGAGAACGGACTATCTATGTCTTTATTGAGTGTGAGGCACCCCTCCTAATCCCTACAGCTTTTGTCAAGTCTATCTTCAGCCCTAAATTTATTCTGGTTTTCCCCCCATTTTTTGTGTGTGTTTCTGACTACTACATACTATGAAAAATAAATGTTTTCATCTATTCGTGCAAGCACACAAACATATATGAGCACATATATGACTGATGAATTTACATTTAAAAATTATGAGCTGTTATGCCTAGAAGAGTACTTTCCACAGTTTCCTTAATATTTTTTTCACTCTAATTCTCATAAAATTAGAGATGTCTTTGAAATGCAAATGGCTACCCATAAAAATTAACTGTGATGGAAGACTAGCTCAACATAGCTTAAGGATAGAGAAGAATATATTGTTTTCTATAATTGAACTGTAGGAAGGACAAGTACTCAACTTAATTTCAAATATGCTGAAAACTACAGTTTATACTATAATCCAAGACTTTGTCTCCACTGCTATTTTTATTTCTGTCTACATGTATACTGACTTAATTCTCCTTCATTAGCTTTCTCAATTTTGGTCATTATGATGGCCATCAGAAGATACTCATATCATATATTTGTACCTTTAGCTCTGAAGAGTATAAGCAGGGCCAAGAGAACAAGGTAATAAAACAGGTAGCCCATTTCTGGAATATACTAATGACACAGAATTAAGAATATTCTCCCCAATGTATGCTGTTTTGTAAGAGAAAAACTTAGACCAACAAAATAATAAATACTATGGAAAAGGAAAACTTAATACTCAAATATCTCAGAATTTCATATACCTCACCAAAATGATATGGAACAAAGAAAGACATGATTTATGCTTATGGAAATATACATAATGAACTATAAAATAAATGTTACCTACAAGTGTATAAATATGCACATGCATATGTGTGCATACATGCATATGTGCATGCAGGTAGAAAGTTGCATTTAAATATAGTAAGGAAAACAATCATACATAAAGAAAATGTGAACCACTTTTAAAAAGATGTAAACATTGGTTACCTCTGTTTAACTTAATGAACTAAGGAAAAACCACCCAGCAAAATAAATGATCCAAATTTGAAATCTTATAAGTTTTATCTATTTTGTTACATCAGATAATCAAGACATCCTGGAAACTAAGTTGGAAAATTTACCCAGAACATAAAATGACAGAATTATAAACTGATATTAAATACTTATGTGTACATATGAAAATTACAGATAGATAATAGAAGATAGATGATAAATAAAAAGGGAAAACATTAGAGGGGAAAAAGAAAATCACATAGCATTTCATATGTGCAATAGTTTAGTATGTGATTGCTAAACATTTTTAAGCCAAATCTACAGGTTGATACTATATACTACCATCTGGCAATGCAGCAAACCATGCTGTGGGTTAGAATTTATGTTGAGTCAAGCCATCAGTTCAAGCTGCCATACTTCAATTGAGTTGAAAAAGGCATCTTTGGACTTTGACTTGACCATTTCTCCTATTGGTTAAAGATCTTGTCACAGGGGTCTGATGCACAAAATAATGACTGTGACACAGAGTGGTTGAGGACTTGCCTTTATGACTAATTCTTTTTAGTTCCATTCAGTGGGATATTTTAGATTTGTGTCACACAAAGATAAGACAATTTAGGGAATACATAATTAGAGAAATTTTATTCAAAATAAATCTACTTGGCCTTTCCTAAATGAAAATAATCTAGATTTTACAGCTCAGTTATACTACCCATAATAGCTATACTGTATTGAAAAGAAGACGATCAATTTTATGGTTCAGACATAAGTGTTGCTTTTCCCTCTGTTCCGATATGCTTACAAGGCTCTCCTATTTTTTTTTGTCTTGACCCATCAGTGTCCGTGTTGCCTTGTCTGATATTAGTGTTCTATGAAATTATGTTCAACAGGAGAATATGACAGCTGGACCACCTGCTAACAACTCCGAAGCCAAGCTGATAGTGCTGGGCCAGCTCCCAAGCTGTCTGGGGTGGTTTTCCTATGGAAATGTAGACATGTAAAACTTAACTATAGGACTCTAAAAGTAGAATAAAAAGAAAAGATTACAGCTGTAAATCTGTAAATCTGAGCTGTAAATCTAGCACATCAGCTGAATTCATTTAAAGCATTTACCCATACCTACCAAAGAAATTCACAAAGGTACTAAATTCTGGAAATATTTGTGAGACCTGCTCAGGTTATGACAACCACTTCAATTACATTACCAAGTAAACATTTTATCTGAGATAATTACATACTGCAGAATAGTGTCTTGAAATGTTGTCTCTTACTACATATTAGTCATATTTCCCACTCCATATTTTTAGGCTTTTAAAGGCAGTGACTGTTTCATATTCTCTATATACCACCCACTCAGTGATAGTGTTGATGTGAATAAACATTTAAGTGGTTGGTTATAGAGTGAAAAATACCAACAGATTAAAAGAAGCGGCTTCTTCAAACTACTATACATCATTATACTAGTTGTCACCAGCTCCAGGAAATCATTTTCTTCTGAAATAGATTTAAAATGCAATTTATGGAATATATTATTTTTATCTCCCTCCTCTTTGAAAGCCTACCTTCAATAACGCACTAACTGCAACTGGAGATGATGACTTTTTCAGGTGTTTCCAACTGTCTCTGAAAATTTAATGATAACAGGGATATTCAAACATTCAGCTTTAATAAGCACTTGCACACTGACCTTCTCTGATTCCTACAATTTGTACTCAGGGGTAGTGTTTCCTATTCAAAAGTAATTGGATTACCTCGAACTCAGATAGAGCTAACTCCTAGAAGGTTGCTAAGTATAAGGATGTTAGAATGTTCTCAAACTTTATTATGTATTAGAAACACCTGGAAGGCTTGTAAACACATAGGTCGCTGGACCTACCACTTTAGTTTTTGATTCAGTAGGTTCCTAGGTGACATAAATACTGTTGGTCTGGGTTTCCACATTTTGAGAATTACTAATTTAGACATTAACAAATTTATACTGAGAACTACTGATTTAAATATTGTGGTACGTAGAATAATGGTCCCTAAAAATTATGTATATCCTAATCTCCTGAAGCTGTGAATATATCACCTTCTATGGTAGATGAGACGTTTTAGATGTGATTAAAGCTAAGGGCTTGAGGAGGGAGGAGGACTGTAAGTTATGAAGGATGATCCAGTATAATCACATGGGTCTTTAAAAGTGGAGAACCTTCCCAGCTGTATCAGAAAAAAGCAGATTAAATGACACTTGCTTGCCAAAAGAGGGAAAGGTGCCATGAGCCAAGGAATGTAGGCAGTCTCTAGAAGCTAAAGAAGACAAACAGATTTTCATATCCAGCCCCAGAAAGAAACTTAGCCTGCCCAAAATCTTGAATTTAGCCTAGTAAGACCCATGTCAGACTGACCTATAGAACTCTAGGATAATAAATTCCTCTTTCTAAGCCACTAAAATTGTGGTAATTTGTTACAGCAACAATAGAAAATAAATATAGGTATTGAAAAATTCTATCACCCAGAATTACACATCCCTATCTGTTCTTCCCTGACACTTCAGATGCCACAAAAAAAAACAAAAAAAAAAAAACAAAAAAAAAACAAAAAACAAAAAAAAAAAACCTACAGATAGCCATCATAGCAGCAAAAGCCCTAAACCTGGTATCAGAAAATCAGAATTTACATACCACTTACCATTTGTATTATTTTAGACAAGTACATTTCATTTAATCGAAAAACATTTGAGACCATCCTATGTAAAAGGCATATGCTATGCGTTAGAACAGAAAACCAAGTCAAGTACAGCTGTTATCTTTAAGTAGCTTTAAGGCTGGAGACAGAGAAGGAAATCAAGACATAGAACAGTGTGAAATGATCTAGATGCCAAAATGATCTAGATATTGATGACAATTGTGATATGAAAGCTCAAAAGAAGGGCGCTTCAACTTTTCTGATTCCAAAGTTTTTTCATATGAAATTACAGTTCTCACAACGAAGATCTAATATTTATTGAGGGCTTGTCAGAGTGTTTAAGTGATCAATTAGGATAATGACCTAAGCTGAAAAAAAATATCAAGTCTTTATCCACTGACTGCAATAGTATAAGCAAGAGGCAATAAAGAATGTAGTACTGGCATCTCCCTACAGACCAGCATCAGTGACATCAGGTGATGTGCAGTGCAAATGAGAGAAATCCTGGATTTAAAAGGCTGTGGATGTTTTATGGACACAGAGGATTTGAGGATGGGAAAGAGAAAGGACTAGGAGTGGAAAAATACTGAGTCAGCTTAGTTAAGGCTCCAGAAAGGGACATCTTGGTGGAGACTGAAAAGTATCTCAGCAAAGCTCCATGCCACCAATTAGGAGGACTCCAAACGCAGGTATTTGAGCCAGTAATACAGAGATGTGTAAGAGCATGGCTGGCCTGCAGTTCTAGCAGTAATGAGCTCTCTCAGCTTTTGTTTATCTGGGAAATTTGTTCAATTTTAAATGATGGTGTTCCAAAAAGGATTATTTTGCTGGATACAGTATTCTTGTTTGGCAGCTTTTTCTTCTAGCACTTTGAATGTATCATTGCACTCCCTTTTGGTCTGAAAGGTTTCTGCTTGAGGGTCTGCTGGCCTAAGGTGGGGAAGGGGCTGCTGAGTCCTTGAAAACAACCTCCTCCAAAAACTGCAGTGCACTGGCCCATGCACCCAGTCCAGACTGAGGATGGCAGCTTCCACCATGATTTGTGACAGGCAAACTTTTGCATTTGCCAATGGTTAGACCTTAAAGATCACAAACAGGATTTCAACCTGAGAGCTCCTATATATATATAGACCAGTGCTATCCAAAAGAATATAATGTGAGCCATATATACAATTTTAGATTTTACACTAGTCACATTCAAAAAAAAAAGAAACAAGCAAAATCTATTTTAATAATATAGCTTATTTAAACCAGTGTAACCAAAACATTATTTCCAAATATATTCGATACCAATATATTTTTAAATTATTAAAAATCATTAATGGGATATATTGTACTTTTTTTCCAATGCTAAGTTTTGAAAATTTAGTGTGTATATACACATACAGAACACCTCAAATGGGATCAACCATACTTCAAGCGTTTAATAATCACATGTGGACACTGGCTATCATATTGGACAGTGCAGATAAAGGGCCTTTTCTAAGTACTTTGAAAAAAAAGCACAAAGGTATAGTCCAAAATCATCCAATCCTGGTTTTCAGTTTCAGCTCCCTGATTCTTTATTAGTCATGTGGCCACAGGCAAAATTCTTAACTTCCTAGAGTTAACATATTTAAAATTCCTACTCAAGATTCTGATACATACTTGGGACTCAGAACACATGGCTCCCTTTACCTCAAATTTCCTTTCCTTTACACAAATTGTCTTAATTGAGGAGGACCACCATGGGGCTTTAATGAGATAACACATTAACATTTTGGTGAGTGTTGAGAAAGAGCTAACACAGCAGATGTGGAAACTGCTATTTTATAAGGCCTTGCTCACAAAGTTGGCCTTTGGTGTCTGGGAACTTAGCTTTTGACCTGTTCCCTAACTGATTAAAAGTAAATCACTGAGTGTAGACAGTACAAATAATGGGTGTAAACACCCATTTTCCTTCTTGGAATCTGGAATTTTGAATATACTAGGAACAGAGTATCTTCGTGACCAGCACAATAAAACTTTGGGTGCTCAGTCTCTAATGAGCTTTGTTGGTAAGAAATATTGCAAACATCTTATTGCTTTTTTCACTGCTGAAGAAAGGGTGATACTTAATTTGCCCCATCACAAGAAGAAGAAAACCTATATATGGATTGCTACAGATCCCATCTGTTGTGTCTTTTCTTTTTGCTAATCTTGTCATATAACTTTTCACTAAATGCACTTTAGCTCTGAGTCCATCTAGTGAATCACTAACCATGAGGATGGATTTGGGGAACCTCTGAAAGAGGGAACATTCTAAATACTAAATAAATTTGTATTTGAGTTTAAACCTCTCTAATAAAACTATTTTCCACTTGAGTAATGCATTAGGGCTTGGAGGACAGGCAAAATTAAATGAGTAAAAGACATTTCCCATGTAAACAATTTTAAAAACAGTTTAAGAGTGCTTTGTCAGAATTATCTGGTAGCCTTAGGAGCTCCCCCCATAGACCTTCCACCAGAGATTGTGATTTGGTCCAAAACTAATTCAGGTCCACAGCTGAGAAGTAAAATCAAATTTCTTTCTGGACTCTGATGCTAGTTTCATGAAGGTGTTTTCTTAAAGTAGGCTCCCTGCCCAACATGAGGGTGGGACTCAAGACTCTGAGACCAAGAGTCACTGAGCCAGCCAGGCCCCCCATGAAGGTGTATTAAAATAGCTAAACTTAAATCATCCCAATACATTTATATTTAAAAGTCTCATAAAAGTAGAAGCAGTAAATCGCATTGTTAGCTATAGAGAAGTGCCTTCAACAAACTGCTGACCCTTGCCATGGTGGGCAATTGCTGATGGGAACTGCCTAAAACTGAGACTAGGCATCCAAGTCTCCCTTTTATCCTGATAGGATGGACTATCTAACTATTTCTTAATAGAACATGAATGGAAATGGTGTGGTACATCCAGGTCTGATGTTCTAAGAAGTAGAATAGATTTCCTCCATTGCCTACTGACTTGTCAACTGTGTCGTAGCAGAAGACTCCAAGATCATAAAGGATGGCAAAATCAAAAATAGAAATAGCCCATTCTTTGAACTATTTCACAGGACATCCAGCTGACCACAAACATCCATGTTATGCTTTTACAGGAATAAGAAATAAATGCTCATTGTTTGAAGATTTTAAAATTTTAGGGTTATTTATGTAGCCATTGTATCCACATATCCATAAATCACCCACAAGAAGATCTCAGGTTATAAAAAAATAACTGTCTTACAAACTCCTTCTATTTGACTTCAACAAACAAATACACCTTGACAAAGTTTTGTTTCCAGAAGATCCTGTTACCTGTGGACAAATCACTGCCTTGACAAGACAATAATGAGAGCACTTTATGCTGACCAAATTTGCTAAAGGGTAAAACACTGTGCAGTTCAGTTCCAGATCAGAGCTGCTTGTAAAGAATCTGAGGCCAAACAAGAATATCCAATATTTAATCTAAATTCTTCCATAAACATTTAAGGGGGCTTTACAATAGACCCACTACAACCCTTAGTACTGATGCCTTACCTCATAACTAGCCCCGTGCAATCTCTAACATTTCACTCTCCCCCTCATACTCCCAAAGAAGTCTCTCATATTCTCTTGGTGTTCTATCTTCAATATCTTGATTCCTTCATCCCCCTACCAGAATGTGGGCCATATCAGTAGAAATGTGAAAGTCTGAGCATTACAATTTTAAAAAGACATCTGTTATATAGAACATATTATTCTGTAACAGATTTTTGTACTTGCAGTGAATTATATATGTCATTTGCCAAACTGACATGTATTTATTTCCATATTTCCACAACAGAAATTTTAGTCATTTCTAGGACTCTTCTGAAGAGTCTGAAAAGCAAAAGCAGTCTCTATCTGTAAATGCCACAAAATATTAATAATGTATGATATTATGCATTACAAGTTTAAAAATATTCTTAGTCTTTTTTGGCAATATTTTTGCCTTAAGTATCTGCTACTTAGCAGTATGACATTATTTACTAAAATGGACTACTATGAGTTGGACTCAACATATCAACCCATTAAATTACTAATAGGATATGGTCCGAGTTTTATTTGTTTACTGAAAGCATACTATTTTAAATTTTGTACTAGCAGCTAAATACTAATGCTATGACATGTATTTCTTACCTGATAATACTTCTACTAGGTAAAATTATTTTTATTAATTGGAATTTTGATTTAATGACTATCAATGATTTATTTTGTTTTATTTGAATATAGTTGACAATGTTACATTAGTTTTGAAGTGCACAACAATGTAATTAGACAAGTTTATACACTTATGCTATACTCACTATAAGTGTACCTACCATCTGTATTAACAATGTTTTAAAAACATCACTGAAGGATTTTTTTCTTTTAAATTATAGTTACAAAGAGACAAAATGGGAAATAGGCAGGGTGGACTTTTGTGAATATGTGAATCTATGAAAGCTTCGAATGACAACTCTAGAATGTTAAATTTATCTATAGCAGAGTTGAAATTGTGCCAGAGATGTTTCAGAATCCCCTTTTGCTTTTCTTTCCAATATTTCTTCCAGTATCTGAAAAATATGTAGGATATAATAAATAACCCTTTGAGAATTTTTCTTCTATTTGAAACAAAGATAGAAAATTATCTTAACAGCTCTTGGAAAATGTAATTCTTTTTTACATTTACTCTCTACTTTTATAATATCTAAATGAGAAAGAGAATACATCATTTACAGCAGCGAAGATTAGGTATTGGGAAATTTGAGCTTCCAGGATAAATTCTAGGTTGGGAGATCCAAGAACTCCCAATTTTTAAAACTATATATTAAAAGATTTTCTAGAATTTAGATGAAATATGCAGTATAAATTTCTAAATAAAATCAAACCACCCTGATTTATATTTCTCTGAATGATATATTGGGATTACTATTGTTTTTAATATAGAGCCAACCTTCTAGAAGCTTTATAATAACTACCAGCAGTCAGTTTTATTCTGTTGCATTATTAATCCTTCCACTTTCTTCTAAATTATTATTATAATCCCTGTACAAACTCTGCTTTTCTCTTTGTGTAACAAAATCAAGTTCTGCATTCCAAAATGAGTACATGTCAGGTCAGGCAAAATAATTGCTGTTGTTTTCCCATTTTTTAATCTTTGTTACTGTAGTGAATCCAGAAATAATTGGTTTAACACTGTACCATTTGTACCTCAGGACCCTATTCATGAGTCATCATGATTTGGTAGTAATTTGCATATGAAACACAAATAGTACTATGTAGAGGATAACCGACTTATCATTTAGCTTATTATCACACAAAATGACTTTGGGTTGAATGTGGAGTGGGGAAGAAATCTAGCTCAACACTAAGCCAATGCATAATAGGGAGACCTAGTTTTTGTTTGTGGAATGGGTTCATTTCTTTAAGGGTCAATATGCTTCCTCTCCATTTGGGAAGGAATTTGTAAGTGTATGCACAAAATTTTAATCTTTAAATGTATGAATCATTCTTTTTTTAATAGATTTCATTTATTTATTTATTCATGAGAGACAGAGAGAGGCAGAAACATAGGCAGAGGGAGAAGCAGGCTCTCCGGAGGGTCTGATGCAGGACTCCCTCCAGGGACCGCAGGATCATGACCTGAGTCAAAGGCTCTCAACCACTGAGCCACCTAGGTGCCCCCAAATTTTAACCTTTAAAATAAGTTTCTTCAAGAACTATACTGGAAATCCTAAGAAAGTGCCACACTCCCAAATCAGGTTGAATATGGTACTAACGTTTCATAGAAAAACACTCAAGAATGACACAATTAAACCTAGAGCAGTGAAAACAGTGATGGTACCCAATTGATTCGTTGGGTAAATTAGAAATAGGTGATGAATAAGTAAGGTAATGAATGAATTCATGATTAGGAATATGAATGGATAATGTGGCCTATTTAGTAACTCATCTAGGAAGTAGGTGACAGCATCTTAAAATGGCTTTTCTGAGCAAGCAAGAGATGCCTGAATAAAAGGGAAGAAAAACTTCACTCTTCCCTAAATCATCTATATTGTTTAACCAAACTGAGTTATTTTAACACTCATTCAGCATTAAAAATAAAAAATGGAGACAGGCCAGTTTAACTGGAAGCAGAAGACAAAAGAGAAGTAGGTTAAACTATGAGAGGCCAACTCCTCTGAGTGCTTTTTACAAGGCAACCCAGTTATTTTCCTTCAATGAAAATAGTGCAGGAGTTGTAATGTGATATGCCTCAGCTGGACCATAACTTACTGCTGATGTACCTTCCATTTGCAAATGCTTTTATTTTTAAGGGGTAAGTAATGGAGTGGAGCCACATCTCGAGGCGACATTTGAATGGGCAAAATGAGCACAAAAGCAGTCCCATGCCCAGGCAAAAGTCTGGTACTTTTAGAGAGATTTTTGACAACCCCATTTCTATTAGGGCAGGGTTTGATCCTTCTAGTTGCTTTTGCCTAAGATGGAGCTTGCTTCCTATTGGCTTTTTTAAACCTAAAACTAGGGATGCCTGGGTGGCCCACCAGTTGAGCATCTGCCTGCAGCTCAGATCATGATCTCAGGGTCCTGGGATGGAGACTTGTACTGGGCTCCCTACTCCGTGGGGTGCCTGCTTCTCCCTCTCCCTGCTTGTGCTTTCTCTCACTCTCAAATAAATAAAATCTTTAAAAAAATAAATAAATAAACCTAAAACTAGTTCTTAGAAGGATTCTTAATTAATACTGGCTACATGTTGGGACGCCTTGGTGGCTCAGTGGTTAAGCATGTCTGCCTTTGGCTCAGGGCGTGATCCTGGAGAACCAGGATAGAGGTTCCCTGCATGGAGTCTGCTTCTCCCTCTGCCTATGTCCCTGCCTCTCTCTCTTTCTGTGTCTCTCATGAATAAATAAATTAAATATTTTTTTAAAAATTGGCTACATGTTTTATCTTAAAGAGGAAAAAGATAATAATATTTAAAAATGTTCTTTGTGTGCAAGTCTCACTATCCAGAAAATGATTATATCTAATTTCTCATATAAAATAAATTTTTCACCAACACATGCTTGATTTACCTTCTAATTCCTCCTTCTCAAGGTAAAAACATTCACAGTGACAGAATTTTAGGATACACACAAACTAACAGCTGTTGTTTTACCTCATCTCTCAAGTAAGGTGTCATAAACACAATTCTTTAAAATATTCTAGCACATATTTGATAAAATTATTGATATTTATAAATTAGTTCTGCTCCTCCGTTTATCTCTTAATTTGCTTACTTATTTTTTAGTTCGCACCTTATCTATTTCTATTTTGCACTTATTCTTTCATATGAATTTTATTTTTTTTATTTAAATTCAATTAATTAACATAGAATGTATTACTGTTTTCAGAAGTAATTTGCTTACATTTTAAACTATGGTCTCACTCTACTGATTCTTTACAATTTAGAGAGAACTGGACCTCAGATTTTTGTTAACACTTTCTGTGTCAAGTCAAACTTCTCATTTAAGATTTCTTACTGAACAAACTACTTTAGTAGGTTCATAGATTTTTTCAGGAGCAAGTATATCCTGGACCAAGAAACTAAGATTTTGACACCATGTAACATGGAAAACTGTCCTAATATTGGGCAATATAGGAAAGAGGAAAATATTTGGCTTAAGTTCTCAGTCATTGGTCCAAAGTCAAATACTAGTGAATGAAACAATAGAGCCAGAATGTTTTCTTTCCAAAACTAACCATGCACTAATCCAAAAAATTCATGAAAATAAGAAAATATGGCACTCAAGAACAATAAATTTGTATATATGTATACCTATATTCATGGGAGAAAAATAAAGAATTAACCTTCCTACACATTTATGATAATTCATTTTCAAGCTAATTTATCTTTATAATACAATCTTTGTAAAACTCCATCAGTACAGTTCTCTATTTACGCACATATTGTTTTATACCATGCACTGACAATACCAAAACCAAATAAAAAACAAAACAGAAGTCATGCATTACTTTTCAAAATTCATGCATTTTGGGCCACCTGGGTCACTCAGTGGTTGAGAATCTGCCTTTGGCTCAGGTCATGATCCTGGGGTCCTGGAATCAAGTCTCGCATCAGGCTTCCCGCAGGAGCCTGCCTCTCCATCTGCCTATGTCTCTGCCTCTCTCTCTGTGTCTCTCATTAATAAATAAACAAAATCTTAAAAAAAAACCCTAGAATTTGGACTTTTTTTCCATTCTTAAGGATAAAACATACTTTTGACAGGCACCATACAAACATCAACACAACTTCAAGACGAGTAAAGCTGGAAATAGCTTTATATTGCTTCTGCAAGCCAAAACCATCCTTGCTAATGAGTTTTGTTTAGCCAAAGCAACATTTCTGCTTTATTGTGGTTCAGCTGGGTTTGCTATTATTGAATTAAACATTTTCCATGGAGCTGGAGAAGGTCCCTGTTCTCTCATGTTTGCTGAGAGCAACATCATTCCATTCTCTTAAACCAGGCCACGTTACCTATCTGAATGTAAAGATACTTGATTTTGTTACTGCTGCTTTAAATAAGGGTAATCAGACCTATATGGCACAGAATTTCAAAGGCAGAACAGAAGATAGGTAAGCAGAGGAGTCAAGGATGTTTCAGTTAAACAATATGGCACAGTAATGACTAGAGTTCTGATGCGTAGAATTGCTAAATCAAAAATGTAAGTTAAAGACAGATTACAGAATATTTTAATATATAACTAAGTCATTGGGATTAATGCCCAGTGTCAGTAGAAATTTATCAACTGATCTTAAAAGGCTATACAACCTGATCAATGTCTTGCTTTAGAAAATTAATTCTAAATTAGTTGGGACATAGGGCTGATTGAAACAGGGAGAGTGGAAAGGTAAGGAGAGTATGTAGTGACACTGCTACTAATAAAAAGAGGTGTGAATATGAAATATAGTCCAAAGGATATTTTGGCCAAGAAAAAAGAAAATTTAAAAAAAGGAAAAAAGTTGGTAAGATACAGACCATCTATGACTAGGGGAATGTTATTAATTGTAATAGAGCACGTAGAAATATGAATTCTGTTTTAAGTGTGTTAAGTATGATCTCATTAATATCTGAGAAGAAATGCCTACTACACAGGTGTAAATATAATATTAATTTTATTTAATACCAAAAAGTTATGTAAAAATTGAGCAAATTAGTCTATTTTTGCACCACAGAGTCATAGCCATGGATGTTTAAGAAAAGAGAGCTAGAAATCAATGAGATTCTTAAAAATAAAAAGATGAAATTGTAGGTCTGATGAAAATACCTCTATGCAAAAAGAGAAGAAAAGAAAAATATGGATCTGTCTCTCCTATTTCACTGACTTCCTATTTCTCACTCTGAATTTAACAACATAATATACCCTGGAAAATATTTTTATGATACACTAGAAAAATGCATAAACCATCAAAAATCATTACAAAAGTAGTTCTTAAACAATCTGACATATGAATTTGAAGAGTTCATACTTATCTTTACCACCACAGCAGATTAAGGAGTTGACCCAAGATGTGGCCTAAAGCTATGGTTTCTAGCATTTCACTCAAAAACTCCTCAGAGATTTTTGGGAGGTTATGGCTCTGAGAAGCACATACAACATGTTTGCATCCAGCTTCCACGTCCTCTGTAAATTTCCTGAAGTTTTATTCATGGACCTAAGTCTTAGAACCTCTGACTTAAGGTAAATTTGCCATGTGCAAACCCTATTTTCCCTTTCCATTGAAATTTGAATTGCTGAGCATCACCAACCTCAGGCTTATTGCTCTGCAAACTCAACTCTATATAACAAATTTTCAAAACTCTTTAAAAAGTTTAAAAATTTGAATTACGAAGGAAATCTGCTATGAATTTTGCTCTCACTGTAACATCCAAAACTGGGCCATTTGTTGTTTACAAGTAGCCAAATTACCTTTAAAAAAAAAAAAAGAAAGAAAGAAATTTTGAGTACCTTGATCTCTAAAAATGGCTACCTTTCAATTATTTAAAAAAATAGTAAATTTTATAACTTTAATATGATACTCAAAAACCATTCAACACTCCTTGGAGGCTGCCAGTGATGTCAGTGCCCTCGATGAAGTGAGGGCAGAGAAATTGATATGACTCACGTCCCTCCCCCACCCCAAACATCAATATCAACAGCTCTCCGAGCAAGAATGCAGGAAAGCACTTTCACATGGGCCAGGGATCACAGGTAGGGGAGCACCTGGGGAAGCACAGAACTAAGAAAAGACGCTGTGAGGACAGGAAAGTCGGATTCACACTGCCCCCTCCCCCTTTGCCCCAAGCCTGTGCAGCCCAGCACTGAGACAGAGACACCTTTCCGGGGGCGGAGAGCAGTGTGAACACCTGACTTCAACACGGAAGCCATCTCCTCCGTGGGCCCTGGAGGCTCCAGTGCGCTCAGGCCCCAGGCTCCGGAGTCCAGCACCTGTCCTTCCAGCTGCCCCAAGTGGCATCTTTGTAGCTCCCTGCAGGCTCCCATGAACCCAGATCACAGGTCACTTGAGCGCCTGCCTATGCTCCAGAGGCTCCAGGGACTGCCACCTATCCAGGAGGCTTCCACGGTAGGGCTCAGCAGGTTTCTGCAAAGGGCCACACAGACTTACCAGCCCTTGTCGGCTCCAGCAACACCAAGCAGAACCAATGTCACCGGCTCCTGGCCAGCTCAGGGGAACCTGGGCCTCCAGCACATCTCTGTGGCTGCTGGCTCCTCCAGCCCCAGGCAGCGCCCTCTGGCAGAGCTTCCTGGCCAGAAGCTGGGAACCTGACCCACCCCCTCCCCAGCCCTCCCCCTGCTGCCCCAGGCCCTAGGCAGCCCACCACCTGTCCTCAGGTGGCTCAGGAGGCACCAGGCTGCTTCTGAGGCATCCGGCTCTCAGCAGGCACCCTGCACTCAGGCCCCAGGTGCACCCCAGTGCCTGCTAGCTGCTGCAGCCCTTGTGCACTAATGGTGGGAAAGTAAACTAGTGTAGCCACTATGAAAAACAGTATGGAGATTCCTGAAAAAATTAACAATTAAGGGCCCTGTGGTCTGGAGTTCCACTTCTGGATATTTTTCCCATCAAATGAAGTCGTTGTATGGAAGATATCTTCAGCCTCCCACCTTGTTCACTGCAGCATTATTTACAACAGCCAAGACATGGAAACAGGGTCCATGAGGGATGAATGAATAAAGAAGATGTGACATAGACATACAATGGAATATTATTCAGCAATAAAAAAGAATGAAATCAGCCTTTTGCCGCAACATGGATGAAACTTGATGGTATCATGCTAGTGAAATTTAAGTCAGATAGAGAAAGACAAATCCTATGTTTTCACGCCTATGTGGAATCTAAAAAAGCTGGACTCAAAGAAAGAGTCAAACAGTGATTGTCAGGGGCTGAGTCATGGGTGTTGGTCAAAGGCTACAAACATCCAGCTATAAGAAGTATAAGGTGTGAGGACCTAATGTACAAGTTGGTGACTGCAATTACCAATATGATTATGTACTTATTAAGAGAGGAACAACTAGAGGATAAAAGTTATCATGACAAAAATTGGTAACTATGTAAGGGGATAGAAGTATTTACTAACCTATTATGGTAATCATTTCACAATATATATGTGTATCAAATCATCACTTTGTGAACTTTTTTTTTTTTGAGGGAGGAGGAGGAGGCAGAGGGAGAGAGAATCTTAAGCAGACTCCCCACTGAGCACAAAGCCCCATGTGGGGTGAGATCTCATGACCCTGAGATCATGACCTGAGCTGAAATCAAGAATCAGACCCTTAACTTTCTGAGCCTCCCAGGTGCCCTTACTTTGTACACTTTAAACTTACATGTTATATATCAATAATATCTTCATAATGGTGGGGAAATAATTTTTTTAAAAAATACATGAATTAAGGAAAGCATTGCTTTCATTAATGTTTGTAACTTATTTGCATTTTTAAACTAATTTGCCTTTCTAACAGCAATACAAGAGACTTTCCTCACAGTTCTCACAATTGTGTGTATTAGTAAGCTTTTACAGGATTCTAACCTGATAAAATAAAACACTTCTTGGGGATATCCGTTTTTTTTTCTTTTTTTTTTAAGATTTTGTTTATTTATTCATGAGAGACACGGAGAGAGAGAGGCAGAGACATAGGCAGAGAGAGAAGCAGGCTCCAAGCAGGGAGCCCAATGCGGGCCTCTATCCCCAGACCTGGGATCTCTCCCTGAGACGCTCAACTGCTGAGCCCCCCAGGTGTCCCATGGATATGTTTAAATAACAAATACTTGGAACTTAATTATTTTTTATACCTGCTAGCAAAGAGCATTATAATTGGCTAACAAGTGATAAGGTATCAAATATATTTTCCTTCTTTCATTACATTGCTAAATCTTCCTACTTATATTTCAAAATATTAATTTTTCATGTCTAGAATCTGTTGGAGTTTTTGGTGTACTTTTACTGAAATAATTGCCACCCAATCTTTACCTGCACATTCAGCCTCCCATTCTAACTGCCGGTTTTGAAATTCAAACCATGCTGTTAAAATAAGTACAAATTTGGTTTTCTATCTATTTCTTTTTCAAATTTTAAATTAATTTCAAAAATTAACCATAAAGTTAATAATCGGCCTTATCTTGATTGCACTATGAATTATCGTCTTCTATTTTCTAAAGTTGAAGCATTTCTGCCTATGCTTGGTTTCCAAAACAAGATCACCTCAACTACATGATTCTATTTTCTTCTCCTATTTTTCTTCTATTTTTATGTACACGAGATTTATGCTTAAAACAAAAACATTTAACAAAATATTTGTTTTAATTATCTACACTAAAGAGTGATTATGTTTTATTCTACTGCGTTCATGCTTGAGGATGAAAGGATCAAGTATTAAACTCAGCCTTTTCCTGAAATGCTGCTCTATGAGTAATCATCCCACCTGTTTAGGAAGTGCAAAAGAAGTTACTTTGATTTTTTTTTTTTGGTCTTTTATTTTTGTTCCAGTTTTGCCACACCCAATTCAATACAGCTTTAAGCTGTACTCTCATTTCTAATGGAGCCATTGTTCCTTAATACCCTAGAATCTGTCTGATTTCATTTCCTTGCACATACAAAACTGTAATCCTTTAATTATACCTTATTTCTTCACTTGTACCTGTATCTATATTTTAACTCAAAACAATCCTAACAGACTTTCTGAGTAAGGTCATAATCGCACACTGTTTATTTCTTTTTCTATAAGTTCAAATACAAATAGGACCAACAGTCATGATTATAAATTGTGTCTATGTCAAATTGCTTAAATGTCATGGATAAAAGCTTGTACCTGCTTTCCCACCTGCCCCTGAGATAGATTTTCTATACCTAATTACTAAATTATGAGACTTCAGTTTTCCCAGAATTCCTAAATTAGTCTAGAATGTTCTAGAGAGTTCTCTTTGTTAGGAGATCACACTGGCTCTGGATTTGGGCTAGATCATAGTGAATGGTGTAGAAAAAAAGTTACCTTGCTGCCTTAAAGAGAGAAGCTGATAGGCACTTGTGGCTGATTGTTATAAAGGTCTAGGAACATCAAGAAAATTATAAACAGAAACATTTCCCTTAGGAATTCTCACTTGCTTGTATCTTTCTAGCATACATTCACAGTAAATTTAATTATGTAAAATTAAAAATAAAGCACACTGTTGACCATGCTAATTTCATGTGAGGATCAAATATTAAAGCAGCATTCTTTTTAAATTTTTTAAATTTCGTTTTAAATAATAAAACTCTAAAGTTATATTGTCTAACATGGTAGGCACATTTCACATGTTGCTATTTAAATATAAAATTTTAATGAAATAATTAAAATGAAATAAATGTTAAAAATCACTTTGGCTGCACTAGCCATATTTCAAGTATCCCACAGATACATGTGTTTCCATTATCATGGAAAGTTATATTGGGCAGTGCTGTTAAAAGATAAAGAATTACATTATAATTTAAAGTTTACTTTATATTGGAAACAGTTTTCCACCTTTAAATGCACTGAAACACCTTGGTTATATATTTGCTCCCAAACTTGGAAGCCAGCATGAATGCCTTTGAATGATCAAGGACAGAGATAATGATCAGATAAATTAAGATAAACATGTAACAAAACCTGGCTAATTCTGCACTAATAAATTTCCACTTTTATGTAATATTTGATATAACAATGACAAATTACTGCTCCCAGAGTACCTCTGCAAAAATCCCTCTCTGCAAAATTATAAATTGCAAATTTTCTCTCTCCTTTTTGAAAACACGGATGAAAAATAACAAATGAAATGCCAAAACCAAATTGGCATATCCACAAACTAAATCTTTAACATAACTACTCAGAAAAGTATAATTAAAAAAAAAAAAAAAAAAAAAAAAAAAGAAAAGTATAATTACTTTGTTCTGCTACAGTTCTCTGTAAAAATACATAGGAGAGAAAAACATTTCCTCCTTCCCAAACCACTCCCACCCCCAGGGTTCTTAGGGAATTAAAGTAATATGAGTCAGGTTAAGAAGAAAAAAAAGTTTTATTATGTGCACACGGAAGCCCAATAATGAAATTGAGACCCAAAGAAATGACCAAAGCAGGCAGTTTTTATACATTTTAGACAAAGAGACAATATATTTGTGATGAATTGGCAGGATAAGGAAAACAGGTGTTTGGGAGCTTTAATTAGTAAGGAATTCTAAGAACTGAGGCTGTAGTAATAGATTTTTAAAAATAGGTTTGTTTCTACAGCTTTCTCTACTTTAAAGTCCCTATCTCTACTGATAAGGATGTCTTTTTACCTCTTAGTACAGGGAGGGTGTTTTTCATATGGGGGATTTGTTTTTTGCTTTTAGAAGACTATAGAAGGAAAATAGAAAGAAAAGTCTGAGTCCTTGTATCAGCTGTTTCCGAACAGATTCAATTCAAAATAATCAAGATGCCACTGTGATACTTTTTGGGGCAGCCTGCCCTGGGTCCCTACAAATAGAAAGATGGAAAGAAATTTCACTTTTTTAGTTTTATATTTAGAAATGTAAATGCATGTTAAATTGCAAGTACATTATTTTAAATCCTAGCTATCTTTCAGAGACCACAAATTACAGTTTACTTTCTAAACCTACAGAAAAGAATTTGTAAACTTCAAGAAATACAGTAGAACATGGTCCTGATAAGTGGCAATGTTAATATAAACCTTAAAAAACGACAGCATTTAGACTGAACTACTCTATCATTCTCCACCATAAAGTAAGAAAACAATTGGTTTCCTCAATATCTCTACACACATGCATGTGTGCACACATGTATTTAATAAACTATTATAATTTTAAATTATTAAATGGGTATGGGACAGAGCTTGGTCCTCTAAGCCAGATTTTCATGAAAAATTAATAAATAGTTGTTGAGATACATAAATTTACATTTCTTCTTAAACGTAATTTTCCTTTCTGTTGGTACTGAAAATTTTCAGAAATTATGGTTTGGTTTCTTTTCTCTTCTTATGTTGTTTTGTTTTGTTTTGTTTTTTGCCTTCTACTTTTAAATACTTAACGACCATATTACATCATAATTTCCAGGAATAAAACTAAAACTTAGAAATAATAGAAATTATAGCACATTTATGCAAATATAATTACCTTGCTGATATTTTGAAAATATACCATTACTCTTTAATAACATATTATAAATTATAAATTTAAATTTTCTAAATTAATATGATTAATATTATTTTAAGTCATAGCATGAAATCTAGCATCATTTCTAGCAATTTTAATAATTATATATACAAATAATAATGAGCATACATGATAGAAAGAATGAAGTATAGGACCTGACATGGTTTTCATTAAATTACTGCATGCCAATATATGGTAACAAATATGTGAGAGTCCCATAGTGTTAACCACTATGAAAGAATGTAATGTATTGTCATTTGCTTTGTGAATTAATCAGTTTCATCATTCTGAAAGTTACCTTCCAGACAATATCGCTTCCACTTAAAAATTTAGTTACTCAATAGATCTTTCTTCCATCTGTGAATATAACTATTTGTAATTCATTAGATATCCACATGCGTCCCATTCTTAGCAATGTTTCAAATTTAATGTATTTAAATCTATATTTTAATGAATAGCCTTATTATTTTTATTTTCAAATTAGGTAACTATAATTAGTGTTTAATCTTTTTAACTCAGAAAACTTAGATTAGCTATTTGTAGCTCTCAAAACAAACGATGATTACAAGTAAAAGTACAAAAGTTCCTTTCTGCTCTGGATATGATGCAATAAAATGCATATTCATTCATATATAAATAACATCAGTGGTTTCTATTTCTATAGACAACTTACACTCCAATTAACTACTGAAGTGCTATTTATCCTCATTGGGTGGATGAGTACTTGGATTTAGTTTTGAATACTCAATACAATTTTAACTCTTGGCAAATTTGAGTAATAATTTTTGAAATTTGAATTATATGTGCATATTGAATTGTAATATTGATCAAATAATCTTGAATTTTCTAAAATATTATAATTTTCAAAAGCCATAAAGTGTCAGTTTTCTCCTTTAATCCACCTATATTTACTATTTCTAGTGGTATTTTAACCAAAATATTATAGATGCAAAATTTGGAATTCTTACAGTTAGCTATTTAGGAACGAAAGAAGGTAGTTTTTACTTTACATGAAAATGTTCCTTGCAAGATACTTAACTAACTTATTAAAATATGCTATTTTCTATATATATATTCTGTGCTTATATTCACTCAATTTAGTAATAAGATATTATATGCAATTACTGAGGATGCATGACTCTATAAAATGATAAAATAATCTATCTTTTAAATTTTTGAAATTTATTTTTTTAGTTTACAAAAAAATGATAAAATATGCCTTTTTTACATTATATGAGTTAAGTGGGAGAAATATACATTATATGCTGGATAAATACTTAAATACTTCCCAAAATCTAGAATACAGCAATTTTAATTCTTAATCTAATAAAAGTTTCAGATAAACACAGAAGTCTAATTTGTTCTTAAATCAAAAAGTTCAGTAGGCCAATAAAGCTGACAGTAGTTGAGGGCATATTGTGTGCAGTTTCAGGTGCTTCATATGTTTTAACTCACAGTGAGTCTCTCTCATTTTATAGAAAAAGATAATGAGGCATAGATAGGTCTAGCAACTTATCCAAATTCACACTGCAAATGAAAGGCAGGGCAGAGGATAGAATTCATTAAGCCTAAAACAAGGGACCACATTTGTCATCACTATAATATTGCTTTTTAAAAGAGCTTTTAGCATCTTTGTTGTTTTACAATTAACACAAATTAATCCATCAGTTCTCTTGGACAGAGGTGGGTTTGCGAAGAGGAATCAGTCACAGTGGGCAAATGTGACATAGGAGATAGAACAAAGGGGAAAAAATTCCAAGTAGAAAGGATATGGGATTTGGAATTTTAGAATACAGGTTATATGTGTTTTCTATTTTTTCTAAGAAGAGTCATAAATTTCAGAACTTGAAATTTAGTTTTATTAAATTAGGAGAGAACAGTTCTCAGATTGGTCCCCACCGTTCTCTTTTCTCCCAAATGTAACCTATCTGATCACTATGGTAGTCATGGGTATTATAACCACTATTTTCTGGTTGCTGTTTTGGGAACAAGTCAGGAGTGTACTTCCTTGTTCCTTTGAAGTCACATAACATGAGATCAGAAGCAACACATACAAGTTTTTCATGGAAGAGCCATTGTGCAATTATCCCCCTTCTCTTCTCTCTGCCTTGGTGACCATAGAATCATGTGTTAAGGTGATGTCTCCATTGGTCTGGATCTCCAGAAAGACTGCAAAGAATTGACCCACCTGACAACCCCCATGGGACATATAGCATTGATAAGAAATAAACTTGTATTCTAATAAGCCACTGAGATTTCTGGTTCATTCATTACAGCTGCCTAACTCAGCCTATCCTCAGCCTGAGGGTGTCTAAGAATTGAATGTCTACTGTATGCAGAAACTTGGTTGTAAAACTTTAAGGAGGATGTTACTATTAATAAATCTAAAGTGAATTTCATAACAATTACAAGACACAGTTTTTCCAAAAATTAACTTTAAAAGTGTGATCTAAAATAACAAAAACAGTAAAACCTTATTTCATATTAATTTTATATTTCTACTGCTGAAAATGTCTGTAGATGTAAATCTTGATAGATCTCCTAGTTAGAAGGTATATCTCAAACAGATTTAGGAGGGAGAAAAAATGTTATTTTCCATTAGTAATAATATTTATGTTATAGATTTCCTCTTAATTCTGAGTAATCCAGCAGTGAACATCTCCCATTGTTAGTTAAAAGTCTTTTTCTTTTAAAAAAAATCTATGTGTTTCCCCATTTGACTGATGTTAATTAGGCAGAAAAAAACAAAGAAGAGGAGGGGATGAGTCTTCTAGAGAGAGTAAAACAAAGGGCCTGGGATAAACTAGTCTTGTTCCATATTCATTATGTAGCCATTCTGCCATTACCAAGATTTTTAGCTGCTGCTACTTTTCTTCAACACTGAAAAAGTTATTACAGTGAAAATTTAGTTGTCAGGACTTTTCTTTCTTTTTTCCCACATATCAATATCCAGATACAGAGCACTACATCTTCTTAGGGGATTTTGGTCAAAAACTACACATTAATTTGTTGGCTCTTTCAACATATTCCCAGCAGAATTATCTTAAAAGTATAGATTCCATTTCCAGGCTAGCTCTCTAGCTCTACAAATGCACAAATTGTGTGTGGTATTTGTTTATATATATATATATATATATATATATATATATATATATATATCTTATACAGTTGTTTAAGTTTTGTGGTTCAATTTGCTTCAAAACAGACTGACAAAAAGCCCTTTCTAATATTCTGATTTTGATGATTTCTATACTGATAATAAAATACTTTTAGGGCATTACTTCAAATCATTTCCTCATGCTTTTATTTTATTTCTATGGAGTAATGCATCTGAATTTTAACTTGTAAAACAGTCTTAGATTGATGCTCTGTTATATCACTGAGGATATTTCCACCTGATTTTAGCTTTGTAGAAATATAGAGTGGGTGGATGAAGAAAGAATTCCAGGCACCAAAAACTCAAACTTTTGCAACATACCTGGAAATTAATGAACCGTGGAAGCTGAATTTCTCTGCAATTTTTTTCAGGATATTTTGAATTGGGGAGCAAATGGTATTTTCTGACTCTCATGATGTCCACGGACTTTGAACTAATTAACTTCAATGTATTTTGCTTTTCCAATGCCCAGTAATATAAATATAAAAAAATGTGTTCTTGTTTGTGTCTTTGGTACTACTTCAAAAATAAGTAAACTTTCTTTAAAAGAGTCTCTGTGGGAAGCAGGGGAGGTGTTGACCTAAGTAACTTCAGAAATGAGAGGATTCTCATTTCAAAAGGAACTGCAAAATCACAGTACTCTAGTTGTCAAACTTGTTTCCTACAGGGATATGGGTTAACACTCAGGAGTCTGGTATACATATATACTAAAATTTAATGATTACTTAAATGAATGGGTGAGAGTGGGAATCAGGTTTCTTATTATCAGAGGGGAATTTATAGATCGGCAAGGAGAGTAAGCGATATTGATCCAGGTGGAAATGAATTATACTTGAAGACATCAATAAGAACTCTTGTTTAACTTAACATAGATATAGATGATTACATATAGAAATGTATTTGTTCTGTCCATAAGAGGTCCTAAAATAATCATTTCAGTAGCAACAAGGACACCGATCATCTAGAATTTGGTTTTCAGTATCATTCTCCAATATAAGGAACCAGGGCTCCATGGGAGAAATACCTGATCCTAAGACCAGGGGAGGAAATATACACAATAAGCCAGGGGCATCTTACAATCTTACAGTGTCTGAAAATAAGGAAGTGCTCAAAAACATAAAAGTAACAAAACTAAAATCCTACATTGATGGGATAAATCAGAGGGACACAAGAGGCAACTCAGAGAGCTCCCAATGGCAAAAGCTGAAACAATTTGAGCAACAAAATAACAAAGTAATATTGGAACCCAAAGTATAAAACAATTATCCAGTAAAATAAATTTATGGAGAGAATTCCAAATAAATTATGGAGATACTCTACCTTTAAGTGTGGGGTGTGCATAGAGACTTCCTTCCAAATAATACAATATGGAAGAGGTAGGTGGAGTGTAACTTTACTGTGGAGAAACCAGGTAAGTGATCAAGGTCAACAACAACAATCATCATAAATCATATTGATAGAATGATATAATGTGATGGAAATGGCACATCACATTTCTGTTCTTCAAAAAAAAAAAAAAACTGTAAACATCTGAGAAATCCCAGTAGATGGATAACCTGCAAGGTATCTGACTAGTATTTCTCAAAACTCTGAAGGTCATCAAAAAAAAAAAAAAAAAAAAAAAGAAGAAAGTTTGAAAAACTGTGAGAGCCATGAGTACTCTAATGGAGTATAATGACAAACTATAATGTAAGTATCCTGGATGGGATTATGGAATAGGAAAGAAAAAAAATGGATATAAAGCAAGAAAATATGTATAAACTATGGATTTTAGTTAATGATAATGTATCAAAATTCATTCATAATTATGATAAAAGGTATCATATTGATGTAAGATATTAATAACAGGGAGATGGGGGTACTGGGTATATGAGAATTTTCTACACAATATGCTCAATTTTTCTAGAAAGTTAAAATTCTTCTTAAAAATAAAGTCTACTCATATTTAAAAGGAAAATCTTATGCTCTAATGAAACCATCTAGTCCAGGATAAGAGATTGATTGCTAGCATTTTAAATTGTAACTGGTCTTGCATTTTTGTTTCATAAGAAACAAAATGATGGCCATATTGACTATCTACAGTTGAAACTATTTTTGATTCTCTACTTCTGATCCATACCAGATTTCCCTAACTAATCTGAGAACTACACTGCTATTTAGAGTAATGGTCATATGATGCAATAAAACCTCATGCTCCAAAAAAAACCTCATTGTTAAAAATTAACTTTCAGAAAAGTATCCTTTTCTGGGAGTTGTTAACTATCCATATACTAAATATCACTTGGGAAACTTAGATTTTCTCCTGTATAAGGCAAGGTGAAATTCCTTTACATAATCAAAAAATTTCACTGTACTCGAGGATCATGTTGTATTTTTAATCCCTTAAAAATTTTTAGAATAAAGCAGTCGTATTTTCATTGTTTGAATTTTAATTTATTCTTTATGAAGGACACATGAACCTCTTTTTGTAGTGCTAATGATAATCTGTTAAGTAAAATATAATGGACTTCACCAATTTCCTAGGACTTAAGTTTTAAAATGACAATAAATTAAATGTTTCTCTTTTTTAAAAAAAAAGATTTTATTTATTTATTCAGAGAGAGAGAGAGAGAGAGAGAGAGAGAGGCAGAGACACAGGCAGAGGGAAAAGCAGGCTTCCTGCAGGGAGCCTGATGTGGGACTTGATCCCAGGTCTCCAGATCACACCCCAGGCTGCAGGCGGCGCTAAACCACTGCGCCACCAGAGCTGCCCAAATTAAATGTTTCTTTGAACACTTTTATAATGTAGAGAGACAATCTAGTGTACAGAATTATAAATTACAGGAGTGTGGATAATCTTGTTTAAAGAAATTCTTTTACACTGTAAGTACACTAATTCTCTGTGTAATCCTATTAAAATAATTCACCTCATTATAAAAACAGAAAGAGCCTGATTCTATAGCAAGTAAACTATCTCATTTACCATGTGAATGTTGGATCACCTTTCAGGGCCTTAGGATCTCATTTCTTATAGCAGGATGAGCTAATTCATTTCACTTACGTTAATATTTTATTCAAAAAATCCAGGTTATTTCTGGGAAAATAGTGTCTAACACTTTGTTTTCTCCTTTGATTTCTATGTCCCACCTGAATAAAGATCTCAGTTTCATTATTTTATTTTTATGGAATTACTACGATTAATCATTATTCCATTGAATGAAACAAATATATTAGAGGATGGCCTAGAATAAATCTGTAGTCTCCACCTGGAGGTTTTATTGCTTGAGCCTCTGAATTTGCTTTTCCTATTTTTAAATAGTCTTAATCCATGAGATTCTTCATTTTGCAAATACCTACAACTTTATTCTTATTGTATTTTGTTTAAGCTTGTCTGCATACTATTCCTTTTGGCTTCATTAATTTTTTAAATTAAAAACCACCACATTTAATCTTCAATATTCTATAAGAAGAATGGTTTTAGGGATCCCTGGGTGGTGCAGCGGTTTAGTGCCTGCCTTTGGCCCAGGGTGCGATCCTGGAGACCTGGGATCGAGTCCCACGTCGGGCTCCCTGCATGGAGCCTGCTTCTCCCTCTGCCTGTGTCTCTGCCTCTCTCTCTCTCTCTCTCCTCTCTCTGTGACTATCATAAATAAATGAAAAAAAAAGAAAAAAAAAAAAAAGAATGGTTTTACAGTCCTGTCCTCTGTCTTCACTCTTTTGCTTCTCAGGATTCTCCCTGTCTCTTGTTTGCTTCCTTTCTGCTGGCATGCTCATTATAGGAGCAGGAAAATGGGAGCAGTAAATTATCAAAATACAAAGGTTATAAGAAAGTGGTTTTTTTTTAATTCCCTAATTCTTCTTTAAAAAAAAAAAACCCTAAATAGTAGAATATAGATGCATTAGAAAGATAAGCCAAAACCCTAAAAGCAATCAGAAGACATATTTTTGCTTCTTGATATTAAGAAAAGAAAGGGGGATGCCTGGGTGGCTCAGCAGTTGAGCGTTTGCCTTTGGCTCAGGGCATGATTCTGGGATAGAGATCGAGGCCCGCATCGGGCTCCCTGCATGGAGCCTGCTTCTCCCTCTGCCTGTGTCTCTGCCTCTCTCTGTGTGTCTCTCATGAATAAATAAATAAAATCTTTTAAAAAGAAAAGAAAAGAAAGAAAGAAAAGAAAAAAGAAGAAAAGAAAAAAGAAGAGAAAAGATGAATGAACAGAAAAACAATCAACTTGTGAATTATATGGTTACAACATTGAATATACTATATAAAAATATAAAAGGTATTAGCCTCATATATGTTTAGACATTTATTTTACATGACGTGAGGGGAGATTCTCTCATATTTCTTATTAGGAAAAAACGTCAAAGAACTGTTAACTGGGCAAAAGACATTACTGCATCCTTGAAGTGGCATCCAGGGATTGTTCAGTGCATCCGAGCATCCTCTGGGCATTTTCTAATTCTGGAGGGGGGCGGTGTCTGATTGATTTTGATTGACTAGTCCATTTTACAACTCTGTAGGAACAGAAATTAATTAATTAATTTATTTTTTTTTAATTTTTATTTATTTATGATAGTCACAGAGAGAGAGAGAGGCAGAGACATAGGCAGAGGGAGAAGCAGGCTCCATGCACCGGGAGCCCGACGTGGGATTCGATCCCGGGTCTCCAGGATCGCGCCCTGGGCCAAAGGCCCGCGCCAAACCGCTGCGCCACCCAGGGATCCCAGAAATTAATTTATATAAAACTGATTGTAATGCAAATGTTTTCACCTGTAGCAATGCAAATGAATTTTGCCCAGTAAAGAAAATAAACCTTTGAAGGTCAAATTCTCTTGGAATTGCTTTTTACCGCTTACTATATGCCTCATTAAAAAATGAACTTAGTAAAATATTTTGACACATGTTCACTTAACATGTGTATGAGTCATGCTTTCACATGTTTGATAAGATAATATTCCTATCTCTGTAAGAGATTGACTATACAGGATACTATTCACCCTTAAACAGAAGAAGAGGAGATTAAATAGAATTCATGATCTCTTATTGTGTATGACTATTTGGCATTCAAATTTCCTGTATCACCATAAACATTCTAGAGCAATGTCTTTGATTTTGTATATGCTCTGCAAAACTCGTCTTCAAAAATATGGAAGCCCAAACACTGCTCTGGCTGAAGCTAGTGAAGGCTCCTCTGAACCACTTCTTGGTGAGGACTCCCTGAGGACTTCTTATGTAGTTTAAAGGAAAAGTCACAACGGATACTGTGCTTCAGCCCAGAGCAGTTGAGGTGGAGTGTTAAAATCTTAGCAAGTTCCAAAGCACTCTAAAATTGAGAGAGTATACAGAACTGGAGAATGAGAGGGTGGTTGGTATTAGATCCATCTAGGAATATTCTTCAAAGGTGCTATCATCTCAATTACAACATTTATCATATGATCAAATAAATACCTGCTTTTAATATTTCTCCCTCATATTTTAAGCAAATATTCAACTGGGAGACAACATCAAATTTGTTTCCAGTGGGTCAATGTTGTTCAAATTATTAGAGCATAATGTTTATTTTATCTTCAAAAACTTTTTGCCAATTCTTTAAAATATTAAACTCTCTTGACAGTAATATAATACTTTACAGCTGTGCTTTCATTTACAAAGTGTGGCAAAAAAATGCAATTTGTCACTTCAATCAAGACATTTCTTTCGCTGTGATGTGTAAATAGGCATCATTGAAAGCCTTTGCAAATAAAGCTGTCTTGTGTTTTTGGTGACATATTCAAAGCTTTGAATGTGATCAAAAAGACTACAAAACTGACTCAAATAAAATACACATAAAACTTTAAAAGAATACTAAATTAGAGGGCATGATCTAAAATTAGGAAACTAGTAATAAGTATAAACTAAAGGAAAACTTAAAGTATTCAAAAATCAAATTAGATAATTTGTCTGTATAGATTGCTTTGAGAAGTAGAGTGGAAATATGCTAATACAGATATTGGCATTTAAAATAAAGGGTCATTTTCTTAATATCTGGAACATTTTATCTAAATAGGGGAAGTGATGGAAACTTACAGTAGATTTGGAGTCCAAGGCAGAATAAAAGTAGCCTTTAGCATAATGAACTTACACAAATCCCTTTCTATAAGTATCGATGGCATTTTTTTCTTTTCTATAAATTTTCATTTGATCCTGCCTTTTGCATTAATATATGCCGTTAATACTTGCAAAAGAACTTAGCAAAGCAGGTTTTAGACAACTTCAGTTTAGCTCTATCACATCTTCAGAATGTAAAGACATGCCCACTTAGAAGCAGACAGCATTTTTTGGGAGAGGGGAAGGCACATTCTTATTTTTAACTAAACAGAAAAAAAAAAAAAAACATGTTGCCTTTTCTCTGTCATGCACAAGGGCAATAATACCACAGCACATGAAATGGCTCCAAATGGTCATATAGTTTCTTTCTACCCAGGTGCAAGAGTATCCCATTCTTCTCAGAGTTTCTGATTGGCTTGAACAAAGTAGAAAAAAAATCAAGATGATGCATTACTTGGAGAATTTCATATGTATTGTAAGGAAATAGACTGAAGCCGCATTTTGAATAACATTAAGAGAAATGTCACCTCCTAATTCTACACAATTTCATGTATTTCTGAAGAATAAATTCTCTTTTTAACTTTTTGGAGGCTTCCATTTAAAAAGTATCTGGCTATTGAATCCTCAAATAGCCTCTTCCATCTTCCCTTTAAAATGTTTATAATGAACAGGTAAAGGTTAAAGCATGTGGTAGCACAGAAAATTAAACTGGAGCCATTTCCCAGTTTATAATCTTCCAATGACTTCCCACTGTACATGAATAAATCCCAGCTTCAAAGAGGAACGACAATTTCAATTACAGTCTGGTCTCCATTCCAACCTTGATTCTCATCTCATGAAACTCTCCCCTCCATCTACTAGTTCATGAGCTCTTCTAATCCTTTAGCCCTTGGTGATCCTCTCCTCTGCTTGAGGAACTGATTTCCTATTGCTTTACAATGTTTGGGTTTTTTTTTTTTTTTTTCATTTTGAGTCTCAGAATGACAGTCAACTTCTTAAGAAGCATTCACTAACTGCTCTGTTTTAATTAGGTGTACCTGGTGTTGCATTGTTTCTCTATTCAGAGATATGTAATCTTGATTTGCTATGGTGTTATGTGCTTTTGTGTTTTTTCAAAGGTTGCAGACCTTCCTGACAAATGTGGCCATAAATGAGTGTTTTTAGGCCACAATGTTACCTAGCACAGCATTTTAAAAAAATCACATTTACTGGCTATATTTTGAAGTTAGGAAATTTCACATAATATTCTTGATGTCTGATTTTACTTAATCCCCAGAAAATCTCACACTAGTGGCCTGGCTCTTCTCGTAAACTAACTCTATGGAATTGAGTAGCAGCTGTATCGATGAAGAAGCAAGTGCTTTCCAATCCATAAAAGATCCTTCACTCTTTTATCTCTGAAAATGTTGCCTTTACTCCTCTGTGGCCTCTTTATCCATAAGCACTTACACTTCCCACTTTTGGTTTATCCATTTATTTCTTGTGTCACTACAGATCCTCAAAGGCAGAAAACGTCTATTTCACCATTTTAATGCTACATTTTAATCAGTGGCTTACATACAGTGGTTTGCATGCATTCTATAAATGTGTTCAGTGAGCAAATGAATGGTGGAATTAATATTCCACCAGAATTAAGAATAATTTGCACTAAGTTCTAGTATGGTAGTACATGAATGAAAAACTCATGATTAGTGTGCTATGCCAATAAAAACTAATCAAATTCGCCCTTCTAAGGCTATTAAGAATGATTACTGATCTCTTCCCCAGCTATTCTCTTCCTCTTCCCTTGTCTATACACAGCTTTTTTTTAAACAAACAAAACATGGTCTCCCATTCCTTTTGTTTAAAATCTCTGTGCTGCTTTCATCTTCACTGCCTGAACTATTTCTCTTCCTGTATCCTGAGCCTAAAAATCACAAAAACAAATGGACAAGAAGGGAAAATAGCCACATCGTTAGAGGGTAGAGCACATAGGACTTTTATTTTCCTATATGCTCTATCTCTTCAAACTGTTAGAAAATTCAACTTCCTGTAAGAAACAACAACAAAAAAAAGGTTCAGTTAAGCATTAGGCAAAGCCTGTGAAACAGAGAATTTGGTAAAAATGTTCCACTTAAATTACCCTACATTGGGATCCCTGGGTGGCGCAGCGGTTTAGTGCGCCTGCCTTTGGCCCAGGGTGCGATCCTGGAGACCTGGGATCTAATCCCACGTCGGGCTCCTGGTGCATGGAGCCTGCTTCTCCCTCTGCCTCTCTCTCTCTCTCTCTCTCTCTCTGTGACTATCATAAATAAATTAAAAAAATTTTTTTAAATTACCCTACATCGTAGTACTGAATATGCAGTTGCTTACACAAAAAAAATGGTACCAACAATCAACCTACAAGTGTTGCCTCTTGATAAAACCAATTTGGGATGGAGATGTTTTTCTTCATTCAACGATGATAAGATAAAAAAAAATAAAATATTTTATTCATGCACAAATATTTGATTAACATCTACTATGTGCCATGCACTGTCATATGCATTTAGGAAGCAACGGTGAACAAGGAATGCATGTTCTTTGCTCTTATGAATCTTAAACAGTAATAAGTGGCTTATGAAAAATTTTCTTATAACAAGAGATGTGAAAAGCTATCCTTAAGCCTCATTTCAGCAAGAGCATGAGCGTAGACATGATTATGAACATGATTAAAGGAGATGATCCAGAAAAAAATGTCACTGATGTATTTTGCATCTTCAATATGGTACTAGAAGACACAGATATCTCTAATGATAACAGAAAAAATTAATAAGGAAGTGAAAAGGCAGTACATAATTCTGTGAAAAGAGAAATAAGAGGTAAAGGCATAATAATAATAAAGTAATCATAATAATTTAACTGATTGGAAAGTAATTTAATACTGATTGATTTGAGAGAGTCAGAGAGCAAAAGAGAAGGCATGAGTGGGAGGAGGGGTGGAGGGAGAGGGAGAAGCAGACTCCCCACTGAGCAGGAAGCCTGATGCAGGACTTGACCCAGGATCCCAGGATTATGTCCTGAGCCAAAGGCAGATGCTTAACCGACTGGGCCACCAAGGCATTCCTGGAAAGTAATTTAAAGATAGTAACTAACACACTAGAACTATAGATACAATGGAGCATTGATTTGGAAAATGAAATAAAATTGAAGAAACTAGAGTTGTGCACGCTAGTTAAGGTTCATTCATGTTATCTGGGCAAAGATTAATGAAGGTATAGATGATAGTGATGGGAAATCAGAGGAGGACATCCATTCATAAGTCAAGAAGAAGAAAATGGGCAGAACAGGTGAAAAGGTATTGAGACACAATGAATTTAAGACTTCTTGTTTGAAGATGAGTTGACTGGAGATGCCATGAACTAAGATGGAACTCAACACAAAGCAGGGTGGTAGGTAGAGAATTCTGGGCATTCTTCTCATAAGATGTACATGTTTGGTGGATTTGGAGGTTGATATTCTAGCTATCTAGCTGAAAAATACAATTTTAGAGCTCAGGAGAGAAATACAAGTTGTAGGTTAAAATTTTAATTCTTCTTTATAAAATAAGATTGGAAAAATAGAGGGAACACATGCTGAGAAGCACTAAAATGAGAATCTCTGCCTCTAAAATGTTGTTTTCCATAACAGACTACCTTTCCATTTTTTTCCATAAGTGAGTCACTATTACCTTAACTTTAGGTATCTCCCCAGTATTATTACTCCTAAGTCACTGCATCTCTGCTTTCAATTTTTAATAAGAAACTTCTCCTATTTCTACAATGCTCTCTCTTATGTGGCTCGTCTGCCTTTTTGCTATACTTTCAGCTTGAAATGACTTATCTCTACTGTATCCCTGTGAACTATGTTTGAACGTTTAAATTTTAACTATGATATCATTCCTGCAGTAATATTTTCCTGAGCTTCTGGGTTAGACAAGGCCTGTTCATTAGTGTTTCAATACTACCTGTGATCAGTTTTCTTTTAGTACCTACCATGATATATTTATAGTACATAAATATAAGAACTATGTCTTGTTCATTGTTTTGTCATCAATAATTACTGTAGTGCCTGGTACAGATAAGGTACTCAAATGCTTCTTAAACTTTACTTTAGAAAAAATATGAAAAGGAAATCATAAGAATGACAATGTTTAATATCCATGGATACATTTTAGCAATTACTAATTAATCCATGTTCATTATAGAGAATTCGAGGTATACAGATAAGGACAAAGAAGAAAGTGCAAATCATTTGTCACTCCTCCTCGTAGAGAAGATGACTGCTATGAGTCCATGTATGCAGGCATTTTGTTCTCTGCACACTTATGTACATAAAAAAATTGTTAAATTAAGATAATACTGTAGCTTTTCTTTAAAAATGCTTCTCTTATGTTGTAATATGTCATAAATATTTATTCTACAAAATAAATTGTAACTAATATACTCCATCGCACTGTTCTATGATGTTATATTTTATTTAACCAGTGACTTGTTTTGGGACATTAGATTTGTTTAATTTTTATTATTAAGAATTCTGGATAAGCAGCCTCAAAATTCAATGTCATTATACAACTGTGATAATTTAATAATAATAAAATGAAAGGTAAGTAATTTGTCCAATTAGAATGTATATTTTAAGGCTTAATGTACCTTTAAAATTACTCACCTGAAGTGAGTTATCATTTAGAGTCTCTGAAGCACTGCATGAAACCTGTATCTAAGTACTCCTATTCTCTACAAATACGGATACCAAAGATTTTATTTATTTTTTCTCACCAGATAGGCAAAATATGACATCTAATAGCATCAGTTTAGTAAAAATGTTGGTTACTAGAGCAATAGAATAATTTAAAATATTATATTTGATTTGGGAAATTCGCACTACTTTTTTTTTTACCATTTTCAACTAGAGTTTATAAATCTATACTTTTAAAAGATAACTATATGAAGTAACGTATTAACTTATTATTTGAGGTATATTGAGCTTCTCTCAGCTTATTATTTTACTTAGAAGTGCATCTTTTTTTTTTTTAGAAGTGCATCTTTGATGATTCAAAATCTCAGTCTCTGAGAAGTCTTGCAGCAAAGAATCTTGTGTATCTTGACTTAAACATGTTACTTCTAAGTTGATTTTCTGTTGAATTCTTATTTTTTATATTAACATAGATAATATTTGATGGAATTTGTATTATATAAGAAATACCTTGTGATGTAATTTTTATATATGTAGGAATTTTATGTATAAAATATCAGAAATTTTAAGAATACCCACAAAAATAATTGTCAGAAAGACAGAAGTAAATAGTCTCTGGAAATAAAACAGAGATAATTTCCAGCAAAATGTGTGGCCAGAGAATTAAATACTATAGAGTGGTAAAATAGGATGAAAATGGAACGAGGTCACCCATTGGGAACATAGAGAGCTCTCATTTTATATTCATTAACAACAAATAATAAATAATTGTGAAGGTCTTTCTCTCATTAAAATTCCTACTAGTAAAATAAATGTAGTAGAGATTTCAAATCCACATATATCATTTTTATCTCCATTCAAAAATATGTATCCAAAATATATTTGAAAATTTTCCCTGAAGATATCTTGATGACAGTGATAAAAGACTTCACAGTGTGAATAATATCATACCTCTCCTGAAAAAGGATGTTTTTCTATCATCCACTCCTGACAGGCTTTTTTTTTTTAATTCTTTGGGTTGTCCTCAGGGTAATATATTGCTATATATGTAGAATGCAGCTTGACTGAAGTTTGAATAAATCATAGATTTCTAAAGCTGTATCCTTCAAATGAAAATTCAACTGAACAGCAGAAAGCTAATCAAGAATTTTCCTAAAGTATTTTGCACTTATAGAAGGTTTTGGTGCTTTTCTTACTTGAGATAGAGATTGGATTAATCATATCAACATAAAAAGTTCAAAATGTAAGTTTAAAAAATGCACATTTTAAAATATATTTCTTTAGGTATCTATATTGAATAATAATCTGATATTATAGTGCCACAGGAAAACCTTCTTGGTTTCTTTGAAAAATAAAAGTAGGGCTTGGAGACAGGTAGTAATAGGAAACACAGTTTTGCATATTTGAGTATCGTAGGGCAGGTGAGTACAAGGCAACAGTCAGGTTTTTCATATTTCAAGATATTTTTAGTCATGGCTCATGGCTACTAGTACACCTAGATACAAACATTTTAGTACATTTTATTTTATTTTAAGATTTTATTTATTTCGAGAGAGAGAGAACAGGTAGGGAGAAGAACAGAGGGAGAGGGAGAGGCTCCCTGCTCCCCACTGAGCAGGGAGCCTGAGAACACTTGGAGCTCAATCCCAGGACCTCTGGGTCACAATCTGAGTGGAAAGCCAACACTCAATGGACTGACCCACCCAGGTGCCCCTATCTCAGTGTATTTTAAAGACAAAGGACATTTAGAACTTTTTGCATGATCTTAAATTAGGAGAAATAATACCAATGTTGATCTGTTTTGTCATCTGGTTGATTTTCTACAAACAGCATTCTCTTTAATAGTAATTTAGATATACCACAAATATATAAGTAACCAAATCAGTAGATACACGGTGGCTAGCATGTGGGTGTGCCTGTGTATGTGTGCTTATGTGAGTGTATAAGAGAGAGACAGAGAGAGAGAGAGATCAATACAAAAGCTATCAAAAAGGAAGAACTTGATATGCCTAAACTTTATTGTTTAGAACAAAATAAAAACTATGTTTCTCATAATTTCATTTACAAAGTAAAGTTTTAACTTATTTTCAGTAAACTTTAAAACAAAAACCAAGCATTTAAAGCTGAAGGTAGTTTTGCAATCTTATTCAAAGATCCAATTGACAATAGAAGATGAATATACTGACATTAGTTCCATGTCTCTCTAGTATGTTGAGAACATAACTCATTTTAATTTCTAATTTCAACATTTTCTATGCTCTAGGAGAGCAGGACACTCTAAAATGCAAGACTCGCTATTATACTGTTTTACTTTTTATTTAATTTTAATTTTATCTAATTAAAAAACTAAGCTAAAAAGGCTGGTTCAAAGTCCTATAAGAGAAATGAGGCTTCTCAGTTCCAATCCTTTTCACTCCTGAATCCCACTCCTCAGAGGCAGATTCTTTCCATTTTTCAAGTTTCCCCCCCTAGTATATATTTCCATTTTTCCATATGATATGCTTATATTGATATTTCTTAATTTTTTATTTGTTCATACTATGCACTGACATTTATGATAAGTCACGTACATATACATACTTCTCAACTGTTTGGTCTGTTTTCTTTTTTCAATTTGAACTAAGTTATTACAATCTAGGTTTCTAAAAATGGGTTCTAATCTCACTTCCCATTTTCTTCTTGCCTTCTACTTAATTATTCACAAATTATTATTCATCATTCCTCTGTGAATTCATTATTATTAAATCATCACAATTATGTGATGAGATTTAATTTTGAGGCTGTTTACCCAGCATTCTTAACAATAATAAAATTAAACAAATTTCATGTCCAAAAACAAGTAACTGGTAAAATAAATGGTGGCATAACATTTTATTAGAATATAATACTTTTGTTGAGATTTATTTTCAGAAAAAATATCTTTAATATATTGCAAGGAAAGGAGCATTATAAGTGAAAGTTATAGTATTAAGTTAACAACATTCTCTGTTCTGCTACCAATTAAGAAATAGAAAAACATATTTCATCAATTTCTACAAAACTTACCCCAGATGTTTAATGCACACTTAGTTGGACTAGACACCTTAGGAAAGAAGAGAAGATTAAATGAAGTAATTGAGGATACAGTTAACATAACCATTTTTAACCTTTACTCTCCCATCCCACCTGGTACTGACAGATATCCATCACCCTACAGTTAGTGTAGGGTTTTTTTTTTCCTGCTTTTACCTTATTTGCATTTATTATATGATTAATTTATTCCTGGGCCATAAGTTTTTGTTTCTTCAGTTTCTTCTGGAATATTCTTCTCTTCTGGATTAGGAACAATCTGAAGTTTTTTAGTAAGGATCATCTCAATATAACAGGGATGGCTCCTGTGTGAGTTAATCCAACCATGAGCTTGTACATTCTGTGCCACATCTTGGGGACTTTGTTTACCTGGGCGTGTTCAATGACCCATGAACCTACATCTGTTTGTTGAGGTCAGTAAGTAGTAAATCAGACATCAAATTTGTTTTGAATGTATTTTATCCCCTCTGTAGTGTTCTGTTTTTTAATTTAGCTGTTTCTAACAGTAGACTTCATTTTTTTATGCTGCTTTGTACTTGCTGCACTATCACAATATTATAAATATTGCATTTCTATAATATGAGAAAGCTCTTAATGATTCCATGTTTATCACTTTTTTCTTTGATTATTATTTTTTTTAAATGTGTTTTAGAACTACTTGGGGCCCCTTAATCTAACCTTGCTGTCTTCATACTCTTCATATGTTTGTCTCTGTGCTGCTTTTATCATCAAATAGTCAATATCAACTCCTAAGTCACCAATTTATTTTACTTATTCTGTTCAATAGAAAATGCACTACATATTAATTCATTAAGTTTTATAAATCAATTACCATGAAAAATACACACAATACAATCAGCAATGATTTACTTTTCATGTCTTTATGTTCTTAATATATATATATGCATTGTTTTCTTTTTTTAAAAGGCTTTATTTATTTATTTGAGAGAGAGAATTAGAGAGAGAGCACAAGTGGAGTTGAGAGGCAGGGGGATAGAGATAGAGAAGCAGACCCTCCACTGAGCAGGGAACCCAATGTGAGGCTCCATCCTAGGATTCTGGGATGGTGACCTGAGCTGAAGGAAGATGCTTAACCAACTAAGCCATCCAGGCACCCCATATATGGATTTTTATAAGTCCCTGCTTTTACATATTTTTCTTTATATAATGTTTTTTGTTGTTGTTGTTGTTGTTTTAAGGATACATAGAGACGGCTGGGTGGCTCAGTGGTTGACCACCTGCCTTCCGCTCAGGACGTGATCCTGGAGCCCCAGGATGGAGTCCCACATCAGGATCCCCACAGGGAGCCTGCTTCATCCTCTGCCTATGTCTCTGCCTCTCTCTGTGTGTCTTTCATGAATAAATAAATAAGTAAATAAATAAATAAATAAATAAATAAATAAATATTTTTAAAAAGGATACATATATTGAATATAGTATCATTTCATGGTTGTTCTAATTTTATTGGGAGTGCATTTACTTCCTTATATATTTTTTAAATCTTTCTTGCTAAAAATTTTCCTCATGTTCTTTGATTTTTTAGTTTTCAGTCTCACCTTAATAAGAAGTCTCTGTATTCTTTCCTCTGTGTGTTCATCTTCTTTACCAGGGGTCTTGTAGAAATTCTAAGAGTTCTAAATTGCCCATTCAGAAACTGTTCTTAAAGTGGTAGGTCAGGGTTCTTGCCCCAGAGTAAACTGGGTACACTGAGCCTTTTATATATATATATATATATATATATTCGATTTGCCAACATATAGTATAATACCCAGTGCTCATCCTGTCAAGTGTCCCCCCTCCCCAGCCTTAAAGCAGTTGCCAAAAGGGCAGTTCTCTCTCACCTTTGATCACTACAGATATGCAGCTCAACAGATATGGTGGTTCCTTAGAATTGTCAGTAATTGCTTTATACACTCACATGAGCTCCATCCCAGGCCCTAGTTATACCAAGTGAGTCTATCTCCGGGTCCTCCCATGCATGGAAATTATCTTCACAAATCCCAGGTCTGCCTTTCTGTCCTGCAGGTTCCAACACTAGTTTCTGCCTAATGTTACAGGTCTCTGCCCATGGAAGTTACATAATTTTCTATTCCTACATGTTAAGACAAGTGGTTAAAATTTAAATCATGGCTCTACCATGAATCTTAATGTAAAGTTACAAGTGTTTCTATTTATGTCATTAACACGTGCAAATGTTGTATTTTCCTATTTTATCTTTAACGTCTCCCTCCTGAAGTATTGCACATAGGTATATATACAGAAGGAGCACTTTTTAAAGTATCCTATATCATATATTTTGTTTTAAAATAATTTAGGCTTACACTCAAAAGAAGAGAATGTTAATGATCACCAAAGGCTAATACAAGAATGTCCATGTGAGCTTTATTCATGTAAGGGAAAACTTGGAAATACCTCTCTCCCCCATAGCCATCAATTTTTAATTCAGTGCCTTTGTATGACAGCTTTTTAAAATTATATCATGCTTGTATTATGGGTTCCACTTTTTTCTGAAAAATGATTGAAAAACACTCTTCTTTAGTTAAAGAAGCCAATGTAGGATCTCTAATCCCTTCCTCTGAATGAATGCTAAAATTTTAGGAAAATTAGAAAAATAAATCTCTGAGTTCTGATAGTTAGAATTCAAGAAAAACATTATTTTTGAATTCTTAAAAGGAGAATTGAAAAAATGATTGTGTTCATCATTTGTTTACTCACAAGTGTTCTGCCTCTGTGGTCACAACTATAAGAGTAATAACCTATTTGTCCTATTGTCACTAATGAATAAACCTGTATATTTATTACTAGTTTATATATTTATTAGAAAAGTATTTATTAACCATAGATTTGAAAATAGTGGAAAAATTATACTTGCTCATATAAACAATTCCTTTTTTTGCACAAAGTAATGTCTCATGTATTTGAAGAAGTTTGTGACATATTATACAAATTATGTTCTGACTTTGCTGTTTTTTCCCATTCTCTTCCCCTGTGCAGACTTGAAAACTAAGAGAACAGCTTTGTTTCTCAACTACATATTATTTCTACATGAATTATTATAACAAATACATCAAATGTCGTGCCATAGCATTGACTTTATCCTCTTGACTTTCAGAACTGCCTTCTGTATTTGCTGCTTATATAGAACATCATATGTAAGGTACAAAATTACCCTTTGTCATTAACTTTTTATAAAAGTTTGGTATATAACCATGCCTGTATTAATCTGGAGTTCGTATACTTAAGTATTGAAAAACAGAAATAATTTTCTCAATTATTTCAGACCATTATTTTAGGTGGTTTTAATATTTAAATACTGTTAAATCAGCTACAGAATATGTATGCTACTGCCATTTCTGCAAAATGAAGTTTGCTTGACTTTTTACACGGAAGAAAATAAGATAATGATGTTTAAAAAAAGTTTTTAATATTTTAAAGGTCTCAGGGGTCAGAAGAATGCTGAAGAAAGACTAGCATTGTGTTTCATGTTCCTTGAAGTATACTACCAACACTTAACTCCCCTCTTCCCACAGTGGCATACATTCTCATTCAATGTCTTAAATCCTTTTAGAAATAAGAGTAAAACTGCTTTAGTGAGGTAGATACAATTTCTCCAAAAAAAAATTCTAGTGGAAATGCACTCATTCAAATTTCTTTCTTTCCACTTAGTTTTTGGAATCTTGGTAGTGCTGTTCCTCTTTAGAACATATATTCCACTGACTATTGTATAGAGAATAGATTGTGGGAGAAATAGATTTTGCAGCCATACCAAGCTACTCAAGTAGGAAGTCTCACCAACACCACCACACTCAGTGATATAGAAAAATAACTGCATACTCTGTATCTCACAGTAAATTGCTTTAGAAAAAGAATGAGAAAATAATTACTTCAGAAAATCTTGGTGATACTCAATTTTTGCTAATTCAGATTTGGTGACAGTTGGCTTGCCCCTTATCTTGACATGTATGACTGTTGAAGTTACTCTTTTATTTACAGAGTGAATTTGTAGTGTAAATGAGTTTCCCTTGGAAATAACTGTTACTTAAAATGAAACAAAATTAAAATAACCTTTTTACAAACATTGTCAACTTTTAAAGACACTCACAGACACGTAATTGGAAAGATACAAGAGATATATTATTATCATGTCATTAACTCAGATTCACTCAGGACTTCTATATTGCCATGCTTTAAGAAAAAAAAAAAAGAGTAGTTCTTTCTTTCTAGATAAGGTAATTAATAAAGATTACGTTTGGTTACAATTAAAGAAAACACAAATAATTGGCTTAAAAAAGAGAAAGGCTTACTAGTTCCCCCATTAATTATATCTGGAGGTTGGGCAGTCTATAATTTGTTAGACAGCTCCCAAACTGTGAGAAGACAAGCTACTTTCACTTCTCTGCTGTGTCACTTGAGGTAGAGCCCTTTCCCTTATAGTCCAAGATAGCTGTTAAAAATCACATCTGATTCTGAGCTGTGGAGTGCGAGGAAGAACATCTCTGCTCCCTTTTACACAGAACTTTCTGAATCCCCACCATAGTACTATGTACTTGTCAGTGATGCCATCCCACTTTTAGGTACACTGAAAATGATAAAGGATGTTGAGATAGACACGTTTTATTTTTTATGGTAGCGAAACAATAAAACTACATTTTTAATAGCTTCATAGGTCATATAAACTACTGTGGTGTACCCAAAATACAAGTTTATTACAATCATAGAATGCTCTAACTTTGAGGGCTTTTATTTTAAATAAAGCTTTTAATACTGAACTTTGGCAATCATAACATTTTTTCCTCCAAATTTTTTGCTAAGGATTCAGAAAAATAGAAAATGTTGCTAGTTTGAGTCCATCTATGATTCTGTATTTCATTATGTATCTTGGCGGGGGGGTTAGGAGGATGATGGGAAGGATTCTACTCTGTGTTAAAGCTGGGAGTGTGCCCGATGGCAGCTCTCTTGCTCTAATTTTCCACCTCCTTGGTGCCTGGCATCATCCTCCCCCTATCAGCTCCAAATATGCATGTCTACCAGAGACTAATCCTCTGCCTCTTCACATGGGGAAATCCTCAGTCTAACTCTGGCACATCAATGCTGAAGCAGATATTAGTGGAAAGGTTATTTTTCTCAGAATTCATTAAAAGCAATGTGGAAGAGAGAAAACCGATCCAACAAGAAGTGGAAAGATGGTGAAAATTGTGTTTTCCTTACAAATGATTGAAGAATCAAAAACACTAATAAATGTATTGATGTTTCTCCAAATTCTACCCAATGTCATAACACAGGAAGAAATATGTATTTTGCTGACTAAAAATACTTGGACCCCACTCCAAAATGACTATTATAGCTTTTCTGTGTTTAGGACCATTTGACTATTTCCTGAGATGGATCTCAATCTTAAGGAAGACCACATGGTCTGGGCTATCCAGAGAGGTAGCACCAACAGGAATAAACTCTTTTTGATCCCATAATGCCTTCTCCGATTCAAAGAAAAAAAGAAGTATATGATTTGATTGCTCAAAAAAGTAGTGTTCCTATGAAATATGATACATTAAAGAATTTACTGGTAGCTTGAAGGAAAATATTAAAGCAATGCCCTTTAAAAATAGTTCTTTCCTTATTTGCTAGAGAGTTGATGATAGAGTATTTTTAATGAAACGATTCAAAGTTGAGAACCATGAAGGTCTCAAAGTAGACTTTGAATTACTTTCTATAAGTAAAGCTTGTGGTAGAGTCTTCCAGAGCTTCTCTACTGTGCTAGTCTAGAATTGAAATTAGTTTAAAAAAAAACCCTAGTATTTCAAAAATTCTTTGTGAACAATTTGGACTGTTGAGTCAGATAGAGGGTCATGCTTTATTTAGTTTATTTCTTAAACCACATTTTTAAGTATCCTGGAAATGGCTTTTCCAAAACTGCATTTAGAAATGCCATTTGCATCCCCTTAGGGTAATTATAAGTACTGAATAAGAAAAAATATTCTCTGTAAAGTACTTTATACAAATTGACTTATTGTGTAAAGTCTTAGTAATATATTTAATATTGCTTTAAGAAAGATAGCAAATTTCCTATAACTTTAATCTTCTGAAGTATGTTTTTTGACCAAAAATTGTGTGTTTTGGTGTTAGACAGAAAATATCTAATTAAAGACAGTAAAATATAGATGAAATGTCAAGTGCTATTTAAATGTCAAATAATGGGGCAGCCCGGGTGGCTCAGTGGTTTAGCGCTGCCCTCAGCCCAGGGCCTGGGCCTGGAGACTTTGGATCGAGTCCTACGTCAGGCTCCCTGCATGGAGCCTGCTCTGTCTGGGTCTCTGCCTCTCTCTCTCTCTCTCTCTCTCTCTCTCTCGATCTCTCTCTGTCTCTCATGAATAAATAAATAAAATGTTTTTTAAAAATTCCAAACAATATATAGTTTTTATCCTTTGTTCTCCAAAGATCAAAAGTGCTCTATCATTAGATACCATAATGGATTTTATGGATTACTTTATCATGTAATGCATAATCAACTCAATCATAAGTATGTGATTTAATAAAAAAGGAAGTTCCAAGAGTAGACAGATGTATTACATATATGTACATATATCTTAAGAGTTTCATATTTTATCAACTTAATATCTTTTCATTTAAGTGTATTAATTATATTTTATTGTAATATAAGCAATCAAAAAATGAACAAAATATATGTCTGGAAAATTAATATTACAGTATTTTTCAAGGTGTACGGTTGGCATTCTTTGTTTTGACACAATATTTGTTCTTCTGCAGTAATAGTACTTGAATATCCCTACAGAACAATCCTTTGCTATGCAGAATGTTGTTGACAACTCACAGAGGTAAGTGTATAACTCGAAGCTAGCTTGTCATGGCAGAGCTACAGTGACTGGATCATAGATGGACATATGACACCATCTGTTGTAAATTGGCACTTCTATGTTCAATAAATTAGAAAACAGAAAAAGCAATATTGAGAAAATCCAAGTAACAAATTCCAGCTGTGATGCATAAAGAAGGCCTGGACAAAAATAAATGGCATTGCCTAGGTAAAAGAAAGTGCAGGTGGGCTCATATAACCTTATAGATTATAGGCAAGATTACAGACAATCTAAAGTTGCATCTAAATGTAGAACAACATTTTTCCTGTAGCCGTTTTTCCTTTAGTAACTCATGTTACTTTAATTATAACCAATATACATAAATATGTAAATAGGGATACCTGTATAGTCTATAAGTTTCCTGGATACCTGCACAGTCAGCTATGTTCATATACATTCGTTACAATTGTGTCATTGAATCAAGCCTCAACAACAATTTGCTGTCTCAACTGGAGCTTTGAGTCAGTGACTCAAGGTTTCTTGTAGGGAACTGAACAAAGCAGACTTTGATTTTACTGTGACAATTAAATATTTGTGGAATGATAAAAGTTCCTCATTTTAATTATAAGATGTATACTTATTAGCATAAAGCAAAAGGCTTCACTGTGAAGCTTTTTTGAATGCTCTGTACTGATCTCATCCCAGACTAAAAAAAGTAGACATTGGTCAACCTGCTTTAATAATAGAAAACAAACATCATTTCTCTGGATGTTCTCACTTTTCAATTGAGTTGATTTTATTAAACCTTTCATTAGCTTCATCAAGACATGTTGTAATAAAACCCACAGTCACAGAGATCAAGGGATAATGTCATCTTTAAGTGGAACATGTTCACCACAAGCAATTTTTAACAAATACTTCATAGTGCAGATGCTTAATATCCATATACATTTTCTGTAAAAGGGCATCTTTGTGTCTAATTATAACTTTATCTCTCTTTTAAACACATTACAATCAAAAGATCAATGCTGCTTCTTGAATAATCCAGGACACTTTGATTATTTTTACAGCATGAGTTTTATGATGGATCTGGCTTGTTCAGAGATCAAGAAAACCTTAAATATAAACTCTATTATACCTATTTGGGTGATCTGTAACATCTTTGTATGATTAAAGTAGGATGAAGTTATTAACCCAAAGTATGTATTTTTCCACTATCATTTTGCTTTTATTGGCTTTCACTCACTCACTTATGAAAGTCGATTTGATAAATGTTTATATGGTCCTTAATATGGGAGCTGCTGAAAGAGACAAAAAAGCTGAACTAGACATGTTCATCTTAATTTTCTTCTACCGCTGAGTGGAAAAAACATGTTACTATGAGATATAAATAGTATGTTGCAGGTAAGCAAAAAAAAAGAGAGAGATTAATTCTTTCTGGTGATATTAGGGAAGATTATAGACAAGTAGAGGAGGGATCACTTCTTAACATTAAAATATTTCAAGTCTTAGCTATCTCTAAACATATTCAGTGAGAAATATTTCGTGATACCTTCAAAAATAGTAAGTTATGTTTTCTGAATAATAATTTTTCACCTAGAAGTTAATTACTAAGAAAGTCTTGTTTTGTTTTGTTTAAAGATTTTATTTATTCATGAGAGAACAGAGAGAGAGAGAGGCAGAGACATAGGCAGAGGGAGAAGCAGGCTCCATGTAGGAGCCTTGATCCCGAGTCTCCAGGATCACGCCCTGGGCCAAAGGTAGATGCTCAACTGCGGAGCCACCCAGGCATCCCAAAAGTTTGGTATTTATAAGTGTAAGATCGCCTCATTGAGTATATAATTAAATAAAAAATATCTATAATTAAAGACTTGCACATAGAATGAATGCTAAAGCTATACAATAGCACATTAGTCCTCTATCAAAAAGAACTAAGGAAACCTATCTGCATTGATATAAAATGGTATCCAGCATATATTAACCAGAAAGAAGCAAATTGTCAAAGGTTGTGGTTATCCTTATATGAATAAACATATAGAGAATCACAAGAGGAATTTATATCTACTCTTCATTGAATTTTTGCTGTTGTAATCTGGGGGAGTATCACTTTATATAACATATATTTTAGCAGTTATTGAATTTTTGAAGGTATATGTACTACTTCTGAGATCAGAAACCTATAAAGATAGTCACTAATTTCTCTAAACGCCTCAAAGAGCCTTTCCAGCTACCACCTAATTTCTCTCATCCTTCTTAGTGAAACTAAAAGAATATTTTTCACTCTTCTGTGGTTCTTCATCTCCATTCCTTCCTAAAACCAGGCTTTCCCTTTTTACTTTATCTCACCATAATTTTTCGTGGGAAAAAAGAGAGAGAAAGAAAAGGAGGGAAAAGGACAAGAAAAATATATCTTTTTGGTGTTAAATTAAAATGAATCTTTTTTCAGAATTTATGTAAGAATATTCTTTTCCCTTGACCCACCACATTTTACCATTTCTTTTTATCCCTCGTGTCTTCTTGCTGACTCCTTTTTTGTTGTTTGTACACTCTTTGGCGGTAGAAAAAAACATTCATTGCTTACCCAATAGTCATTCTCACTCTTTACACCTGCTAATTAAATTTCAACTTTGTTAAAATAGTCACCCCACCCTGTCATTTCTCAATAAAGATTTCTGCATCCTCAACAGGGAGGTAGATGATGAGTGGACTGACCAGATCAGAGTGATTCTATTTCCTGGCTAACAATAGACTTAAGGGTGGCCATGTGTTGTGGTCATAGACAATGAGATTTTAAAACATATCTGAGGTCATAAACATGAATATCTTTGTCTCCCTGATTTTTATTTATTTTAATATGATACCTATAACTGCTGCAGTACTTTGTAACCATCCATAGTAGAGACATTCTAAGGGCACAGACAAAAATGAGATGGTGGAGCACAGACATAAAAGAAAACCCAACCCCTTGATGACAGTGTTGAAATGTTACAACAATCTAGAGAACTGCTATCAAGTTGTTATTTGAGGACATCTGTTTTCTTGTTGATAAGTCCATCTGAGGCTTCCAGATACTTACAGCCCAAAGCATCCTAACCAAGAGCATGACTACCTGTTCTAGAATGCCCCATTCATTCTCAGACTATCAAGTGCCACACACTAAGCCACAGCCTTTTAAACTGTAACTTCTACATCCATAGCTGAGACTTCTCTGCTACATACATACTGATATATCACATTCCCTACTAGTTTCATGTTAGTGCCCCATGTACATTTTACAGTTAACCTGTTCTCAGTGAAATTATTCTCCTTTCTTTTTTTTTAAGATTTTATTTATTTATTCATGAGAGACACAGAGAGAGAGGCAGAGACACAGGCAGAGGGAGAAGCAGGCCCTATGCAGGGAGCCCGATGTGGGACTTGATCCCAGGACTCCAGGACCACATCCTGGGCTAAAGGCAGGCGCTAAACAGCTGAGCCACCCAGGGATCCCCAAAATTATCCTCTTTTCTAAACTGTAACCCAAGTCAGAAACTTAGGGATCATCTTAAATTTCTCTTTCTCCCTCAATCTTTAATCAGCAAATAATGTTGATTCTACCTCATTATTACATTTTGTCTCTCTAGGGACATGATCAGATAGTGGTTAAAAACAGGGATTCCAGAGTCAGACTTCCCACATTTAAGTTCCATCTTGACCACTTCCTCAGTATGTACTATCTGTGACATTCAGTGAATCACTTACTCTTCTTAAAATCTCTCATCTATAAAATAAAGACGGACATAATTATACATATCATATAGGGTTGTTATTTAAATTAAAAGGGTTGATAAGTATAGAACAGTGTAAAGAAAAGGACTCAATAAATATTAGCCATGTTAATTTATTTACTTCGTGATGTTATCCTCCTCACTTCACTCAAACTGTTCCTTCAGGCCCTAACTAACCATTTCTCATCTGAATGCAGGCCTATACTTTCTCCCTCTCTTTCCTCAATTATATTCAACCCATTATCATGTTCTGAGAAGTCTCATTCAGTTCTTTCTTCTGTTGGTGACCTTTCTCAGAAAAATCTGCTCACATAACCCCAGGCATGGAATTTTAACATATTTCCTATTGCTGATGGCATAAAATCTAAGCTCTGTACTCAGGAGGCAATGCCCTGCCACTCCTCCAGGAGCACTAGGCTCTCTCAAACCCCAAGGCACCATTTCTGAAGACTATAAAGCATTTATAACTTTTCCTTATTTTTGTTACACATTAGTCTTTCAGGATCATCCAAGTTTCAACTTCCTCCAGACATTCTTTATGTATTCAGGGCTCACTAGACACTTATGCCCTGTGCATGCTTGTATCTCTATCATATACTTTTTCCTGTATTGCAATAGTTACCTGTGTTTTTTTTTTTCTTGTTTTTCTTAGGATATAGGCTATGTGGAACCAAGTATTGTGCCTTTATCTCTTCTGTATCCATAGGACCTACTATATTGATGGTCGCATGACAATTATTCAATAAATGTGCTAATACAAGAAATTACTAAATTATGCCTAATCCTTCATATCTAGCCATCTGAAGTCTATTAGCCTAAAATCTACCAACACATCCCAAATACCACATTACCCCAAGGTAATCTCTCTCTCCTTGGAAACCACTGAATCTATGTAATTAAGTAAGCAATTAATTTAATGTATCAATGGAAAACTCTTATTTATTATATGAACTTATCCATTAATTTCATTCAAGAAATATTTATTGAATAGCTATGTGCCAGACTCTGCCATAGGAAGTCAGAACACATCAATGGACAAAAATGATAAAAATTTCTTCTTGAAGCAGCTTACATTCTAGTAAGTGACAGAAGATCTTTTACTACTGTTAGTTCCCATTTTCCTCTTGTCTTCCCATGAATATTATAATCTCCATAATACCCATGACTTTTTTGTTACACTTCATAGTTTCCAAAATGCCAATATTGTTCCCTGAATTTAAATGTTCTCTTTTTCAACTTCTCTCACTTTTCTCTTTTTGTATCCTGCCTTTTTCTCACTTTCTCTCATTCTTGCTCAAAAGCAGACATATATGCAATTGTATATCATTGAACTGTATAGTTTCTCTCAAATTTCACATATATTTCAATTATACTATTCTGCCTTTCAGGCATTTAAGAATTTTGTATTTTAATACTGCAAAGTTGGGAAGAAGCTCTGATAGTGAGCATATAAAATTTCATCACAGTAGTCTGTTTTCTCAAATCATGTGCTGCTTTCTCCTGAAATGTGACCCGATGAGGTTCCTTTGAGTCTAATACTGATGACTCCTGGATCACAGATGCTGCTTAGGTGTGGTTGGTAAAGTAGAAAAATGTGCTTACCTGACTTTCTCTTTTTGAGTCAAAAATAAAAATGAAGTACTCACTACCTATGTCATGATGGATGCATAATTAAAGCACAGAATTCATGTACAGGATCAAGATTGCACTTCCTCATTTTGCTGGGAAATGTGACAGTCAAAAATAAGTTCTTCAGCTTTTTGGCGTTAACTTTAAATACTTCTTTAATGTGAACATTACCATGATCTCCACTTTACAGTTTTGTTTCTAACTGCATCTTACTCTCTTAAGTGTATGCTTGTGTGTGTCTGTGTACGTGTGGGTATGTATGTGTTATATGATACTCATTTCCCATTAAATGAATCCCCTTAGGAAAACCTATGATTCTTATTCTCTAACTTCACAATGTCCCGGTTAAAATCAGACAAGAAGAATCATAATAAGGGAGTGTTTTAAAGAACTCCTAAATAGTTAAATGACTAACATGAACTGTTCTTGTTTAATAAATTACAGTTATCCATATAATCCCAAGGAAGAAACTAGAATTTTAATTAATGTATAAAGTTACTTGGAAGCTAAAGGATATAAGGTTACTGGATTCTATTTTTGACATCAAGAAGGACGTATATAAATTCTAATTAAAACGAAATAATGTGTCTTAAGGTTTTTGGACTTCTTTTTTTAATGTTTTTATACTAAATATAATACAAATTGAATTACTGAAAGGAATATTAGTATTCTGCAATATAAATGAACTTACTTCGGGATATTTTACTTGGCTCCTAAATAAAGTTAGCTAAGGACAATCATGATAATAAAAAATTATGCTAGATTTCCCTAGGGAGTGCTACACAAATTCACATAGAATCAGAAGCTCAATATCAAAACAAAATAATGGTAGACCTAGTCCCTCAAAAGGATCTTATAAAAAAATTAGTAAATATAAAGGTAAGGAGTAACAATATTGTTTAAATAATTAACTTTATCATACAACCTTACTGAACAATCAATAAAATATAGGATGAAAATAGCTAAATCATTTTTGAAGAATTACTCAAATATGTTTGGGTAATATATGGTAGACCCTATATATAAAAAGGGATCATAGGCTTCTAATTTACCCATGTAATTAAAATAATTTAAACATTTTATCATCCTTGAAATAAATATCATTAAAGACAGAAGCCAAAAAGGGAAGTACTTTGTGATGTATTTTTTGTTGATCTATAAACCAATGTTCATTAGTCCAATATCTTGGATGTTTATTGACTTTCATTCAATAAACCAGAAAATATTTATGGAATAACATCAGGTACCATGATAGGCTTAGGGGAATCAGTAATGAATAAAACAGTCTCACTTGTAGACTTTACAACCTATAGGGGAAAAAAAGATAATAAGCAAATACAAATGGTATGTAGTGGTTGATTGTAGAGAAAAATAAAGATTAAGAGAGGGATTTCCATATTAAAATATAATCTCTTTGTTTTATAATCACATGTCCAAGTTTTATATCAAGTGGCCATTTTTAGATCATTGAAAATCTGAGTTACTTGAAGGCAGTAGAATTGTGAGAAAGAAGAAAGTAATATCTATCAGGGCTCCATGAGCATTCTGGAAAGCACAATGAGATTTAAAGACATGTGGTCAGAGATGCCTTGCAGCAGAAGTGGGCAGCCAGATGGACTGTGAATAAAAACAGAATATTAATAAGTGTATATCATGAACAAACACCAGAGTCAATATGCTTAGTATGTGCAAAGTACAAGTCTGAGTGGAAGAGGGCATATCATGAGATAATTAGATATGATGGAGAAGATTTTATTGACTTACAGAAACTTTGGATCATATCATATTAAATACAAAATATTTAACCTACTAATTGTTGATTTATACTCTTAAAATTGAAGACTGTGTTATCTCCCCTTAAAGAACTAAAGCTGGAGCTACAATTGGAGATTTATAGACAAATCTGAATGTGCTCTGGGTCACGATGATGGTTTTATTTAATTGGGAGAGACATCCTGCTGTAAAACAAATATGGGAGAATGACCTAGTTTATATTTTGGATTTTTTCACTGCAATAGTTCAGCATAAATTTTTGGGCTTCTTTCTGCTCTACTATATGTGGTATGGCTTCATATGAATTTATACCAAAGCCCAGGTGCTATACTATCCTAAAGAAACAACTTGTGAAGCTCAATGTAAATGAAAATGCTTTTATTATTGAAAAAAGACTTAGAAAAATTTCCTTAACTCATCTCTTCAGGACATAGTCAATGCTTTATTTAGTTTATTCTAATTTTTTCCTATATTAATTGATATTCTAGTATAAGTTGTTATGTGTCTATATGAAGAGATATAATTTGAGAACTAATGTGACATCTTTGAATGAAAATTGAAACACTAAATATAGAAAAATTGTGAAGCTGACTATCCCACGGACTTGAACTCACATGCCCTTCAAAGAGAGAAGAATTGACCCCATTATTCAGCAGCTTATAAACAGTCCCAATGAACAAAAATTGCATTGTGTTGAGTCTTCATTTGTACATGACAAATTTTCAGATTTTAATTTTTGGCTCTGATGCATACTCAAGTTGAAGTCATTTTAATCAAATAATTGTGGTTCTGGAAAACAGAACACAATTTGTAAAGTTAAAAGGAACACTTTGAAATTTCCCACACTTAAAGCTTTTATTAAATCCAGGTCTAGACTAAACAAGAGAACTCGTTACTAAGGTAATGAATGAAATAGTCCTGCCTCCTACACTTGCAACACTTGTTTATTATATAATAAAGCTGAAGTCATTACTTAAAGTTCACTGGCATAATTGATAGATTTTAAAACTTTTTTTTGAAATATATCAGTATAGGTATGTGTGGTATACTGATTTAATAAATTACTATGATCAACTAAATTTCCTCTATCACAACTTATTTATTTACATCATAAATGGAAGCACTTGAACATTTCCTTATGAATAGCAATTTATTCACCTACATCTCAAAAAAGTCAACAAGTACCACACTATACAAACAATGACAGTGGGAAAATATGCCATCAAAGGAGAACTAATTATTATGGTGGAAACTACAAATTGCCCACATCTCTGCAATCAGTAGTGCTAAGAAATAACCAGCACTCCTAGAAATATAATCAGCAGTGACAGAAATACAGAAATGTAAAAACAAAAGAAAGAAATACAGAAATGTAATCATAAATGACAAAAATATAAAAATATTATCAGCGGTAGTTCAGAACAATCATGTAACTCTTTAACAGAGTGTTGATACGGTGTATATATATTTTTAAGTCCATAAAGGGATTTGGAAAGCTGGCTATCCAATTTACATATAGCTGTTAATCCAAAATAATCATGATTATTATCAAAATCCCATGATTCTAGTACTGAGATTGGAAATGAAGCTTGTAAATCCTCATAAAAGTTGAATATTATCTTCACCAAATTCCTTCACTTGATAAATCTTTCTTTCCCTTTTTTAATATGGAGAAAGACCACAGCCATTGTATTTCTGTGTGACACCTGAGTATCTAACCATGTCATACAACTCTCTTAGGCCATGTAAGTGGCTCTTTTCTGAGTTCCAGCCAATTTTTGAAGTGAGTAACAGCTGGTAATTATCTAATTTAATCCATTCAGCTGCTCTCAACTTCTACAATAAACATCGTTAACTCTTCATTACAACCATGTGTAGAAATATCTGAACTAAAGAAGATAATTATACAACTTGTCCCAAGAAGGTATCAGTTAATCCTGATTGTATAAGCATAATAGTTTGTCCAATTTACATTTCCTTCTGCCTAAAGTGATCATGAAAGTGTCTGTCTAGTGATGAACTGACTTATGGGAGCATTTTATAGAATTCTATAATCCCATAAAAATTCTAGGCTGACCATATTATTTATCAATCCAACTATATCTCTTTGATAATGAGAATGAACTTTATTAACAATTACATGAAGACATTAGGCACATTCTATAGATACAACCCCACATTTCAAATTCCCACTTATCAAAAAAGTACAAGATTTATGGAAAGGAATTAAGAATTTAAATGAGTATCTTAACTCCTCAAGTTCTTATCAACACAGAGACGAGAAAAGCTGTATCCTCAAAATTTGACAGACTTAAAGTTTTTGTGTCTGTGAGCTTTCAAGTACTTCAGAATTTGGAAGAAATCATCAAAAGCTACTTCCCAAAAATTTGTTCTTCATGGTTGAGGGACCTTTTAAATCTAGAATAAGACTTTTCTCTTGCAACTAAACAAATTTTCCTTTCCGGGAACAAGACAAATCTTCCTGCTTCTTCTAAGGGGGAGGTAAAGAACTGGTAAGGAGAGGATATCAGGCTCCATTTTTCTGTATCTGAGAGCTCAGCATTAATAAAATAAGCATAAAGGCATTATTGCAACAGTATTTTTTGTGGGGAGAAAAGCATAGAACAGGGTGGAAGGTATATCTATAATTTGATGATCAGTGACAACAACCAAACAATCCTTAATTGCTTTTGCCTTATCTTTCTCTCCCTTTCATCTCAACAGCTCTTTAAAATATTCCACTTTCCTCAAAACCTGTCCCCTATTCTGATTTCTCAGAGAAAATAAAATAAAGATTGCTCAACTTTTTTACATTTTTAAGAAAGTTCATTTAGGTTAGCATTATATGAAGACTAATAAAATACAATCAATATTATCATTATTAGAAGCTGAGTCTGCTATGGGTCTCTGCATTTATCTCATGTGAAATTTCTTCTTTTGTAATTTTTAAAAATTTTTTCTCATTGACATCATGGACAAAAAATTTTAAAAATTCTGAATTCTCAACTGTTTAATAAAAATAAGAGTTTTTAAAACTTACAAACATGGTGTCTCCATATCATTTATATCTTCATGGAAGATAATAAAATAATTTGATAGAACAATAAGAAAACCTACAGATGATACGCAGTATTGATTTATTTTACTATTGCATGATCCTTCTGGATGATTTCTTTGTCTATTTCTTTATTATTTTGGTCATTTTTTTAGCATGCAATAATAATTGATGAATTATGCTGAAGTAATTTCTAGAATAAAATTGCAAAACATTTTTAAATCCTTCTTTGTTTTAAAAATTTCTTGTTTTTTGGAAGACTTCCAATTTTAAAAAGTTACAAAAAATCAGTCTTTATAAGTTGTTCAAATTGTTCAATAAAAAACTTCAACATTACATTGGGCACAGTGAACCTCGATGACACAAAGATGAAAATCTGAGGATACCCTGTTTGCAAAAGAAACATACCAACTGAAAATATAACTGAATATTAAGGACATAGTACTAATAGGTATAACAGAGGAATAAAGTCAAAAACATATATCTGTTTGTTTATAACTGTTACTTATAACTGTTACATGAAATATAACTGGAACTTCTTGCATTCCCCAGCTTACTGTACCTTATTTTTATTTTTACCTTTCTACTTCACTTCTCTACTATGTATGTACATCATGCAGTGATTGTGGCATTTTCTGTTTCATTCGCATAGGGGAAAATACCAGTGCAGCATTGTTATAGAACTAAAAAGAAGAGACATCAACTTAAACTGTAGTCTTAAGGCATTTTTAGTAACTGGATGTGATTTTAGGTTGTCTTCATTGGAAACAAGATTAAATATTCTTAATTGTGGAGGGAAAGAAGGAGCAGGGATTAATATTGGGATTAAATTTCTTATGAAGAAATGTCCTGAAATGAGAGAAGTCACAACCTTGACTAATCATAAATCTTATTGTTAAGGCCAACAAGGTTAAGAAAATAAAAAGTGGGGTCTCTAGTGGCTCAACGGTTGAGAGCCTGCCTTAGGCCCAGGCGTGATCCTGGGGTCCCGGGGTTGAGTCCCACATCAGGCTCCCTGCATGGAGCCTGCTTCTCCCTCTGCCTGTGTCTCTGCCTCTCTCTCTGTGTCTCTCATGAATAAATAAATAAAATATTTAAAACAAAAAATAAATAAAAAGCAGGAGCATGGTGGTGAAGAGGAACACTTCTACCCAACTTCTGAATGTTATATTCCACAAGACAAGGTGGAAGGATGAGGGAGATTGAAAGGGAATAAATATTCCAGTTAGATAGAACACATGTGAAAGCCCTATTAGAGCTCAGTACATTAGAGGAATTTAAAGAATATTAAAATGACTGGAGTCAAGTCTGTGACTAGAGGTGATAATATGTGAGACTAAGGAAGTTTAAGGTGGGCTTTATGAGCCATAACAAGGAACTTAAACTTGGAAGAAAATAGAAATAATATAGTTGAAAGATATTTAGAAAATCAAAGTTAGTTTATTTGATCAAGTCTGAGAAAGTATTGGAAAAAGGAAATTAACAGGATAATTTATAGGTTTATGGGTTGGCAGATTGGATGGAGAGCAGTACCATCAACTGTGAAAGAAAACTAAAGAAAGATTTGGGGGAAAAGAGGATAAATTCTCTTTTAGACATATTCAAATGTGTTTCCATTTGAAAACATTCAAGGAAAGATGCTAATAGTTGGATATACATATTTAGAAATTAGGAAAGAAATATAAACTCTATGTACGTATTTGGGAATCAACTTTAAATAGATAGTAATAAATATCATGAGGACTATGTAACATTACACAGGATTCATACATGAATAGAAAATAAAAGAAAGTAAAAACTAAAATAAAAATGAAAATATCTGGAGTAATAAGTACCTAGGGAAGAGTCAGAACAAAATCTGGAAAAGAATGGTAAGACAAATCAAGATAGCATGGCTTTGGAGAGGACAAGGGAAGAGTGTTTATTGGAAGAAATGATTAGTAATGTTTTTAAAAAGTGAGGAAGGAAAGCAAAATAAGGCCAGAATAGTGTCCACTGGATTTCTATGAGGAGCTCACTGGGGAAATTAGTAAGGACAATTTTAATGGTTCAGTAGTGTTGGAACATACCATAGTTGGATCTGAAAAAGGGCAGGTAGTAAAGGTGGGCAGTTTTCAAGAGATTGGACCATGTTGAAAGCCAAATGACAGTGTAATAGCTAGCCTGAAGTAGGGCTAGTTTTTGTGGAACTTCCAGTTTATATCAGTAGGTCATGTGGACATATTAGGCAGTAGGCTTTAGAAAAGCTTGTGTCTTGGAACACCCTAAACTTCACAGCTTTGTGGCAACTCAGCCTGTAGTAAGTCAGGTGAGGCCAAGGAGAGAGGAGGGATTTATTAGGTTCCAGAGATAAAATCTATTTACAGAATCAGTAGGAAGGAAGAATTTCTTCATCTGGATTGCCTAGAAAGCTCATCATGTGGCTAAGGCTCCTGTACTATTACTTTACTAGGGACTAAAGTCTCATAGAAGGAAAGGGAGAGAAAAGGGGTCAATCAAACCAATAAAGTCTCTATGACTGGGCTGACCACTGCTTGCCATCAAGCATGACTGCTTACTCATTCTCAAAGGCCCAACCGAGTACATCTCAGGGTGTCCTGAGATAACAATTGCAGTGATCTCATTGGTGAAAGGTTCATTCCACAGACTGAACTCCCAGGCTGTGCATGAAAGGTGCCTCTAGTGTCTCAACCATCATCATTAATAGGAAGTGCTGGGGCATGATGTGAGAGATGCAGCAACTCAGGAATGGTTGCTCCAATGGAAGTGGGTCAGAATTCAAACAGTTGATTAGCACAACATGCACTTGAGTTGGAAAATAATGAGCAAAAAGTCCTAGAGACAGGTCAGATCTAGAGGATTCAACATGGGACATTAAAAGAGTCGGATACACAGTTAAAATTATAGAGGAGATTAAGCACAGTCAATAGAACATTTAAGGACAGAAATGAATCCAGGACAGAAATGAAAGAATACAGTCTAGACTCTATTGTTCACACCCAAACAGCTACATTATAAAGTCATAAAATTCTAACTCATGTATCGGAATAATTGCCTTCATCTAGCTGAGGAGACATCTGGGCCTGCATCAGGCTCTATGTGCATGAGATCATATTTGGGGTTAAGAAGAGAACAGTAGAAGTCACAAGGACAGGTATCTTCTTCATATTATATCCTAATGTGTAGCAGAGTGCCTGGAATACAATTGGTCTCCAATAAATGGCTCTGAAAGAATAAAGGCAAACAGCAGGAAAAATGTATAATTCAATTTTATATTTACTTAAAACTCTGAAATAATAAAATCTTCCATCTCCCTTTCCCATAACACATCAAGTTTATCCTATAGGCTTAATCTATTGTTGATTGATATAATATAATTATTCACAGGCAGTGATGGAAAAATATGTCTGTTTATTTGCTACAACATCTGTCTATATTTTTAAAAATTTTAAATTTCATTCTTTCAGATGTGTACTTTAGAAAAATGCTCTTATTTTGTGGGAGAACATTTTCTAAAACTATAAAAATACTTTCCACTGAGAAAAGCAAAACTGTTTATGGCATTTTCCATTTGAAAATAAAATAAACCACTGGCTAATATTTTAACAATTGTTATTGTTTTGTCACTGAAAATCTAATTCATGATTCAGTGGATCAGACATACAGTTTTAGGTCATATTTTAAGATGCTCAAATTTTATCTTCCATTAATCTTTAATTCTCTGTGTTATGTTTTATTCTTTGCTTTTCTCCATGTTATGTTTTATTCTTTGCCTTTCTCCCTTTCTTTAATAATCTGTAATGCCAATGTCCTATACCTTATCATCTTTTCAAGGAATCAAATGTGACTTAGTTCATATATCCCATTTTTATTGCTTTTTTTTTTTTCTGTTTCATGCACTTATTCTCTTAGGTTTATCACACGTTGCTATATTTACCCAGATTTCTCTTCTTTCCATTTCCTTTGAGTTTCTAGATCACCAGTAAAACAAAACAAAAAAAAAATCAAATTAATTACACCAAACTTTAGTGGTTTAACACAAATACAAGGGTATTTCTTACATACATCACAGCTTGATATGTGTAACCAGGACTCTTCTCGATGGAACAACTGAGGCACCTGGTTCTTTTCTGTCATATTCTAGGTCTTATAGCATTCTTTAATGGCTGTCACATCCAGCCAGCAGATAAGAAAGGAGAAAAAAAACTAGAAAGAGTTGAGAGTAAGCTCAACCACCTTGTCCTGCACATGAGACATTTCACATTCCAATGGCAAGAGCCAGTCACATGCCCCATCTAGATGAAATAAGAGGGGAAATGCTATCTAGCTGTGTGTCCAGGAAAATGCAAAAACATAAATGTTGGTGAATCCCAGCATTTTTTGTAAGTCTGGTTTTGTTGTCACCAGATAGCTCACTGCTCTCTTCTTTTCACATACAGAACATACTGAAGTGGGTCTTGTTGAATGTGATGTAGTTGGGACTATACTATTCTCACAGTTTCTTATGCAAGTATGGGGGACCACCATATGAGTTTAGGTTTACACCAAAAAGACTTTTCTCTCAACTATATGGCTTTTTAGCCAACACAATTTTCTCAAGTTCTTAATAGATTTCTTAACTATTCAATTCCAATAATTTTCCTGTGAAAAAAATTTCTAAATTTTAAGCAGTAAGAACCACCTACAGAGGTGTATATACATGGGGCTGCTATAAGGACTACATAAGCCATTTCCCCACTTCAGAGACAGTGTGCCTCCAAATGATGCCATGACAGATGAAGGCAAATACAGGAGATGGAGAAAGGCAAATAGCAAAATTGTTTTATCCACTGGACCAAGCCTTGCCTAAAGTCATAATAAACCATGAGACATTACTGTTATATAAGTTCTTGATTGTTTGCTACTTCAAGTGGATTTCTTGCATTTGTAAAACAAAAACAAGAAAAGAAAAAGGATCCCAGCTAATGCAAGAAGAAAGTTGTATTTCATCTGTATAACTTCCATTTTGTGTAAAAATTCAGAAATAATTATTATTTGAGTAGGGTAGCTTTAATAGAAAATAACAAAAACAGAATGTATTGAGTGATGTGCATTCAATTCCCTTCTTTTTTCTACTTTCTAGTTTAGATTGATAATAAGGATTAGCAGCTTATATGGAGTAAGAATTGGCCAAAGGGAAATGAGACACAGAGAAATATTCTACAGCAGAAGGAGAGCAGAGGAAATTGCCAAAAATTATGAACAAATATTAATGACAGTATAATTTATCATTAAAGAAAATAATAAACTAAATCATGCAACTGAACATTTTTTACAATAAAAGGATCTATTTGAATTTATACTTACTGAATGTTTGCTTGATATGTTTTGAAAAATATTGTAAAAGAAGATTTGGAGTAAGAACGTCATTTTATAATCATTTTGCATGCCAAATATCAAACACCAGAAATAGTTTTCTTTACAGGTGAGCCTACAGATGGTGACTATATTTATGGTGGTGAGCACTGAGTAATGTATAAAGATCTTTCTTTCAAAAAAAAGATACAAAATTTGAGATAGTTGAAAATTATGGGAAGAATATGTACCAAGAAACAAAATTATTGAAGACATAATCAGGTTATCACATTCTTTCCTGTAAAAACAAAACCAAAACAACCTGAAATCTTTTACTTACTTTGAAAAAATATTATATAGCCCATTAATTTATTCATAAATTGTCTTAAATTGAAGTATAATTAGCATACAGTGTTATATTAATTTTAGGTGTACAATATAATACAATGATTCAACAATTCTATACATTACTCAGTTCTCATCACTATAAATGTACTCTTAATCTCCTTCAGTTATTTCATTCAACCTTCTACCCACTTTCCCTCTGGCAACCACTAGTTTGTTCTCTGAATTTAAAAATCTGTTTTTTTGGGTAGCCCTGGTGGCGCAGCAGTTTAGCCTCGCCTGCAGCCCAGGGCGTGATCCTGGAGACCCTGGATCGAGTCCCACGTCAGGCTCTCTGCATGGAGCCTGCTTCTCCCTCTGCCTGTGTCTCTGCCTCTCTCTCTCTGTCTCTATTAGTAAATAAATAAAATCTTTAAAAAAAATAAAAATAAAAATCTGGTTTTTGTGGATTTTTTTGTTGTTTATTTTGTTTCTTAAATTCCACAAATGGGCAAAATCTTAGGTGTTTGCCTTTCTCTGTCTGACTTACTTTACTTAGCATTATACACTTTGAGTCTGTCCATGTTGTTACAAATTGCAATCTCTCATTCTTTTTTGATCTAGTAACTCCACTACTGGGTATTTATTCAAAGAAAATGAAAACACTAATTCAAAAAGATTACGCACCTCTACGTTTATTGCAACATTATTTACAATTCATGATATGGAAGCAATCCAAGTGTCCAATGATAGATGAATGGATAAAGAGGAATAGCATATATACATACAACGGAATATTATTCAGCCATTTATTATTCAGCCATTTATAATTCAGCCATTTATAATTCAGAATTATATCTTGCCATTTGCAGCAACATATATTGCCCATCTTAGTCAAATGTAAAATTGACAGTGATGATGTGCAAAATTGGATTGTATTCTGTAAACAGTAGATGAAAGTTTTAGCTTAGAAATCATGGAATTAATGGAAAATAAGAATAATGTCAAATATGATTTTTTGTAAGAGAAATGTACTTGCCTATACTCTAGAATGTGTATTTGAGCCCTTCACATCTTTAATTTTCATATGCCAAAAGAGATTCTTATTATGTAGCTGTGATATCTAAAGATAATATCAAACAAGCAAAAAGGAGTGTGAGAATGTTTCAAGTTAGGCTAACATTTGGGAATATCACCAGCTGCTCTCTTTTACAACAAAGGAAAAAAATAGCTCAAAGACAAAACTGTAAATAAAGTAATTTCAATCTTATTTTACAGGTTGGAAAAATATTCACAATGAAGTCCTTTAATGAGTTTGCCCTTTTTCAAGCTGCCTCACAGTACAACTAAAATTAGGTAACGTCCTAAGGGAAATTTTGAATAATATTGTTATTTATGTCCTATTAAAAGATATTACCATATTTTACCATACACTCTTTGCAGTATTTTAACATAATGCCCACAAACTCAATTTTATGAATTAGTGAATAGAAGTAGAAGAACAGGCAGTAAGCAAAACAAGAAGATTTGAATTTTTGTCCATTTTAACTGCTATGAATTTTAATTAAATGCTTTGTTGATTGAATATTTATAATATTTATAGTTACACACAATTATATATATCACACATACAGGTATGTGTATACCTATGTGTACAGATATATTTATAGATGGAGGGAGGGAGGTAGAGAGAGAGAGAGAGAGACCCAACATATAACCACAAATATAAGTGATGCTGTTCAATAGTTAGGGGATAATTCATTTGTTAGTTAAAATTCCAAACCATGATATGAATCTAGTTAATGGTAGAAATCCATAATAAACCAACACTTCTGCTAGGTTCTTTCTATAAATTACAATGTCTTTAATTAGTGTGTATTAATGTGTAGGCATTTATTTAACAAACTCTAAAATTTGTATTCTACTTCTTTGTTTTCTGTGAAAAATATCTCAGGAAAATTAGCTTACTGAGGGTTAAAAAATATTTTCTCTTAATTTCTAAGTCCTGGTGAGTATTTGACCTAGTATCATGACTTTGTGGGTGGATCATTAGACATAAGTGAAAGAAACAAACAATTAAGAAGAAGCCAAGAAAGCAGATGCTAAGTTTCATTCAGTACAAAATCCACTTTACCATTACTTTTCAAAAGCAATCTAAATGTCAAATTTCTGACACCAAAATTGGTAGCAAGTAAATCGCATAGCACTAAACTGCAAAGTGGCATGCAAAATTTAGAACAGTGGGTTGTATATAATTAGGAAAGAGTTTGTGCTTCTAAATATAAAAGTCCTACATTCAGCATGAGGAAATAAAACTCTTAGGAAGAAGGCAGTCTGGTTGCATTCTTTCAAGACTCTTAATACAAACATAAAGGCAACAGATAAAACTTGAATGCTCACTTAGGAGAAGCAGGTTTTCACAGGCAAATGTGTAAGATCATTAATGGAACTAATCAGAGAATGCTGTTATATTTGGCCTTCCATCATCCTTAAATATTTTGCCTATATTCCTTCCAATGGAATCGTAAAGGTTTAAGGTAGAGTCATGTCAAACATAAAAGACCTGAATTTTAAATCTATTGAATATTCCATTCCTTCACCAAACAAATAACTCTGAATATTCATATTCAGGTAATATTTTAAGACCTTGGATACAGAAGTGGAGAAGGAAAGGTCCTTGCCTTCATAGGACTTACATAATTGAAGGAGGCAGATGACAAACAGATAAAAATAAAAATAAACATATAATAAAATGTCAATACTCTGATGAAAACACAGAGACACCAGTGCAGCCCCGGGGGCACAGCGGTTTGGCGCCGCCTGCAACCCAGGGCGTGATCCTGGAGACTCTGGATCGATTCCCACGTCAGGCTCTCTGTATGATGCCTGCTTCTCCCTCTGCCTGTGTCTCTACACCTCTCTCTCTGTGTGTCTCTATGAATAAATAAATAAAATCTTAAAAAAAAAAAAAAAACAACAGAGACACCAGACAAAAAGTGATGAGGGTGGGGGACAATTCACAAAGGGCAATCATTCTACCTCTTTCTGAAGTTGTCTCATCTGAGCAGAGACTTAAATTCATTAAGGGAATGAGCCACGCAAAGATGTAAAGGGGAAAAATATTATGCAAATAGACCAGCAAGTTCAAAGGCCCTGAAGAGGAGATGAACTGGGTTATGTTGACCCTACCTACCCAGGAGGTAGGTAGAAGGCAGATGTTAGAAGACTATATTCCCAATTCCTTGCAAGAGATGAAGCATTAAGGCTGTATCAGCAGAAGTGGTCTTCATTAGATTGAGACTATAGTTTGAATGTTGAGTTTAAAACTGTATAGTTTTGAATGTTGAGTTTAAAGGTTGATCAGATCGTTGTGTTTGAGAGGAAAGGAGACAAATCGAGGATGCTGTCAGTATGTTGGCTTGAGCTACAGGTAAATGATGGGGCAGTAGAATCAAGAGTCAGGTATTTGATATATGCATACAACTAAGATGTCTATTAGATATTCAATATCAATATCACAGTGACATTAAGAAAGAAGGAGGCGATAAGAGTCCAAACTTGAAGAAATAGTATGTGATGAGAGAGGTGGCAAAAGCTTGGGCTCTTCACTTGGAAATCATCACCATCCAGAGTTTATTTAAAGCCATGGGGGTGCAAAATATCATGTAGTGAGAGGGTACCCATAGTCACAGGAGAGGAATACCACTGGGGAAGGGGAAAGGAAATCAGACACACACTTATAGCACTATTCTCTGCCTTCATTGTAATTTTGCAGGTGGTTAGGCTGGAATATTTCCTGACACTTAGAACAGGTTATGTTGCCTTACAGGGGAGCCAGATTCTATCATAGCATAATCTGAGAGATGTTCACAGGAAGTATAAGCAGAGTTCTCTTTGCCCATCCTCCAGGGAATGGAATGCCCAACAGTAGTCATTTGTTAGTGCATAATTAATTGGATTAAAACATTTTAAGAGACCACTTCTGCTGGTACAGCCTTAATGCTTCATCTCCTGCGAGGAATTGGGAATATAGTCTTCTAATATCAGCCTTCTACCTACCTCCTGGGTAGGTAGGATCAACATAACCCAGTTCATCTCCTCTTCAGAGCCTTTGAACTACCTGGGAAGAGTCACATAAATTAGCACCCAGCATAGTAAGGACTGGTAGAAGCAGCCCAATGTGATCTATTGATCTTTTTGGGGACGTGAGAAGTTTGCCCTTATAAATGAAAGACAGGAGGTAAGTCACTTAGTACCAATAATGCAATATTATATTGACCCTGTGCATCCTGGGGGAGAAAGTGTGCCTGGAAAGAAGTAACAAGTGATAGAGATAGAGAGTGTCAGAAGAAAAGGTCCTAATTATTTCAGAGTTTGGGGGCATCTAAACCAGGCTCTCTTGCCTTCTCCTATCAGCCATTTTTCCTTTGTATTCACATCTATTCCTACCATATAAGATGTCAACTATATGCTAACGATGTGTGCCCCTATATTTCAAGCCCAGTTTTTTTTCCTGAACTTGAGTATTTCTGTTAAGTATACAGAGATCTCTCACCTTCAGCATGTCAGAAAGAGGAGTCCTCATTTTCCTGCCTCTGTCCTGTTCCATTCACCACTTCCAGAGGACACCTGCTTCAATCCAGCTTCTGAAACTCAAGCCCAAAAGTCCTCTATAATCTCTGCTTTCCTACTTGTCTATGCTCATACTATCATAACTTATATTCCCTGTACTTCCTATGTTTATTCTGTGCAGTTACCTCTGTCTTTCCTACAACCATCTCTTACCCAATAGCATTATCCTATTTGGTTTCCCTATTCTAAATATCCCCTACTCTCTCAGTATTAACTTTAGAATTTTTAACTTAATTATATAGCTGTGCATGAACTGATCTCTATTTACCACTCCATCCTTAATTTGCACTGCTATGTCATATATAAACTGAAATGAAACTGTAGAGTCTCTTTTTCATGTGCTTAGAGGCCATGAGAAAGCAAAGAGAAATAAATTTACTAACTGCAATACAGCACAAAGTACATGCTTATGTGATAAAAAAATTAGAATCAAAAGTATTTACTTTTAGAAATTTTCAAAATGTTTATGATTTTACTATGAGCTAACTTAGGTTAAGAAATGGCATGGATTCTAAAAATTAGAGTACAGAGGCAGTGACAATTTATCTGAATTTACTCTCATGTATTATAATCAGATTATGATAAACTACAATCTCACATTTTTATTGAAAATTTGTAAAAAAACAAAATGCATTATCAGAAGTTAAATTTAATTGACTATAAGAAAGAATATGTTGCCTGAAACTGCAACTTGCTACCTTTATCCTTCATTTATGGAAATCTTCCTAATTCTTCAAAACCTAGCTCAAAAGTCATCTTCTTAATGATGATTGTTTTAAACCCAATCAGATATGATTACTCCAATCTATTTTTGCTTTACTTCTAACTCTATTACAAGACATTCTTTATTCTGACTTGTATTGGAATAGTCTGTTGACAATATACTGCAACAAATTATATCTTCCTTGAAGGCAGGTAATATGGATTAAACATGTTTGTTTTCACTGAATAAAACCATCCATCATCAATGAAGATTAGGGTTTTTATAATAGTATATTAAAATAATGTCTATGTAGTTTTTTAGTTAAAATGTATGAATCAGCAAACAAAAGTTTAACTCAATATCTACTACAAAGCTACCTCCCTGCTAATTCAGAATATGGTTTCCCATAAAGGAATAGACAACTGTGACACAAGTATTCAGCATCCCTTACTGTATACTTATTCTTTAGGTATATTAAAGTCAATATATATAAATATTATATTTATAGCCACTTTAAGTACATATATACGTGTGTATATATATATATATACACACATCATATCATATATATTTGTACATATCAAATATACATCAGACATATATGCACCATATATATGCATAGTCCAAGATACATACATACACACTAACATATGTGAGACTTTATGTGACATTCATCACAGAAATAGATCTAAAAGGGAACTTAAAATGTTACTAGAGCCACATTTAATAAACTGATTAAGAAGCTAATTATAAATATACTAAGTGTGAGACTCAGAACATACTTTTTAGGGGCAGCCCAGGTGGCTCAGTGGTTAAGTGCTGCCTTCAGCCAAGGGCCTGATCCTGGAAACATGGGATCGAGTCCCATGTCAGGCTCCCTGCATAAAGCCTGCTTCTCCCTCTGCCTGTGTCTCTGCCTCTCTCTCTCTCTCTCTCTCTTTCTCTCTGTCTCTCATGAATAAATAAAATCTTTAATAAAAAAAGAACATATTTTTTACTCCAAATACAACATAATTTGCAATGAACTTGAACAGAACAACTCTTTTGGAGTTTACTCATAATATTTTCGTGTTGTGGCAACAAATCATTTAGTTTAATACATCTCATGTTGAGAACAAATTAAGGATGTCAGTGATCCTGGTTTACTTTTCACTATACACTGCCTCAATCATTTCAACTGATTTGAACTAGATGCTAAAGAAGGTTAGAAGTACTTTTTCTAAGGAAAACAATTTTTTTTTGGTCTACATAGCATAACTTAGAATGTTGCCTAGAGAGGTCAGAGGTTCTAGAGTAGCTCCCAAGTTCTATTCTACCCTTTTCACAAGATGCTTTTCAGGAAAGAGTAGATTACAATAAACAAGCTCTGGGTCCTCGGTCATGGACCTGAACAAAAGGACTTGATCCCAATGTAATGAATTATTAAGACATGATAATATGCCCCAAATCAACAAATTTAGAAAGAAATGAAAAATACCATTACTTGGGTGGAGGTTTTGAAAGTTGTTTTTTTTTTTAATGATTTTGAAATATAAAGTAATAATGGAACTTGATTCTACTTAATGCTACTTAGGTCACAAAGGAATTTGAGCTACTTCTTTTAATGATCTTCAATGATTCTCTAGATGTGGGACTTAACACAACTTACTTAAAGCATGGTTCCCCAACCTTGGCAATATCAAAGTTTTGGGTCAAATGTGGGAAGTTGTCCTGTGTGGTGCAGAATATTTAAGAGCATCCCTGGCTTCAGTCCGCTAGATGTCAGTAGCACCCCCTCCCCAAGATTGACAAAATAAACATTGTTATAGGTCTGCTTGAGGGTAAAAGCACCTTTGTTTAGAAACCATTGGTTTAAATAATACTGAAAATGTTTTGAATAATTACCTTGAAGTAACTTTATGTTATTGGTCAAAACAGAAGTTATTTACATTGACTTTCAAAATATGAGCCTAAGAAAAATATCTAGATATTGAAGAGGAATGTTTAGATTAAAATAAAGGGACAGTATCATAAATGACAATGGCTACAAACTCTAGTATAAATATCTTCAAGAACTTAGTAACATTTTAACAATATGGTGAATTTTAACTTGTGAAAATAATGAAAAAGTGTTAGGTATATTTATGACAAATTATATCTATCTATCTATCTATCTATCTATCTATCTATCTATCTATGTTTCTATTTTCACAATCTATTAAGCCTGCCTCTATTATGGTTCAATTAGCCTGTCAATTTCCACATTTATGATCCATGCTACTTACTATATCCTGAATATTTTTATAGCTTATTAATTTGAATATATCTAATCCTCATAAATTCATTGAAAAGACAAGTATATATAAAAAGAATAATATATATAACACATACATATGTTTTTTGTGATATGTATGCATACTATATATGTGTTTGATATGTGTATGTTATATATACATAATATTTGTGTGTATATAACATGTATAAATTGTATATAAAATATATTAGGTATACATATTTATGATCATATCATTCTATTGCCTCTGACTTCTTGAATTTGAGCTTAAATACATAATTGTCAGCAAAGTGGAAGGAATATTTACGTATTTAAAAATTTATAAGCTTGTAAACATAAATATGAGGGTATAGGTGGGTATAAAGAGAGTCTTCCTACATATAGGGGATTAAGAAGAGGTGTAAACAAACATCCTGATGGGGGCAGGGCAAGATAGTGGAGGAGTAGGGTCCTCAACTTACCCAGCCCCACCAACTTACCTAGATAACTTTCAAACCATCCTGAACACCTACGAATTCGACCTGAGATTTAAAAAGAGAACAGCTGGAATGCTACAGAGAGAATGGTTTTCGCTTCTAACAAGAATCATCTGGGTGAAATTTAGTTAGGTCGTGCTGGATATTCTTCACTCAGCCTGCTCATACAGCCACTCTGCACTGAGCAAAATGGCTAGAAAGAAGAACTCACCACAAAAGAAAGAATCAGACACTATTCTCTGCCACAGAGTTACAGAATTTGGATTATAATTCGATGTCATAAAACCAATTCAGAAGCATAATTATAAAGCTACTGGTGGCTCTAGAAAAAAGCATAAAGGATTCAAGAGACTTCGTGACTGCAGAATTTAGATCTAATCAGGCCAAAATTAAAAATCAATTAAATGAGATGCAATCCAAACTGGAGGTCCTAACAACGAGGGTTAATGAGGTTGAAGAAAGAGTGAGTGACATAGAAGACAAGTTGATGGCAAGGAAGGAAGCTGAGGAAAAAAGAGAAAAACAATGAAAAGACCATGAGGAAAGATTAAGGGAAATAAATGACAGCCTCAGAAGGAAAAATCTACATTTAATTGGGGTTCCAGAGGGCGCCGAGAAGGACAGGACCAGAAAGCATATTTGAACAAATCATAGCTGAGAACTTCCCTAATTTGGGGAGGGAAACAGGCATTCAGATCCAGGAGATAGAGAGGTCCCCTCCTAAAATCAATAAAAACCGTTCAACACCTCTACATGTAATAGTGAAACTTCCAAATTCCAAAGATAAAGAGAAAATCCTTAAAGAAGCAAGAGACAAGAGATCCCTAACTTATATGGGGAGAAATATTAGGTTAACAGCAGACCTCTCCACAGAGACCTGGCAGGCCAGAAAGAGCTGGCAGGATATATTCAGGATCCTAAATGAGAAGAACATGCAGCCAAGAATACTTTATCCAGCAAAGCTCTCATTCAGAATAGAAGGAGAGATAAAGAGCTTCCAACATAGGCAGAAACTGAAAGAATATGTGACCACCAAACCAGCTCTGCAAGAAATATTAAGGGGTACTCTGTAAAAGAAAGAAGTCCAAAGAAATAATCCACAAAACAGAGATGGAATAGGTATTATGATAACACTAAATTCATATCTTTAAATAGTAACTCTGAACGTGAATGGGCTTAATGATCCCATCAAAAGGCACAGGGATAGAAAAGCAAGACCCATCTATTTGCTGTCTACAAGAGACTCATTTGAGACCTAAGGACACCTCCAGGCTGAAAATGAAAGGTTGGAGAACTATTTATCATTCAAATGGTCCTCAAAAGAAAGCAGAGGTAGCAATCCTCATATCAGATAAATTAAAGTTTATCCCAGACTGTAGTAAGAGGTGTAGAGGGACACTAAACCATACTTAAAGGATCTATCCAACAAGAGGACCTAACAATCATGAATATTTATGCACCTAATGTGGGAGCTGCAAGTACATCAATCAATTAATAACCAAAGTAAAGACATACTTAGATAATAATACACTAATACTGGGAGACTTCAACACAGCACTTTCTGCAAATGACAGATCTTCTAAGCACAGCATCTCTAAAGAAACAAGAGCTTTAAAAGATACACTGGACCAGATGGATTTCACAGATATTTACAGAACTTTACATCCAAACGCAACTGAATACCCATTCTTCTCAAGTGCACATGGAACTTTCTCCAGAATAGACCACATACAGGGTCACAAATCAGGTCTCAACTGATACCGAAAGATTGGGATGGTCTCCTGCATATTTTCAGATCATAATGCTTTGAAAGTTAAACTCAATCACAAAAGAAATTTGGAAGAAACTCAAACACATGGAGTTTAAAGAGCATCCTGCTAAAAGATGGAAGGGTCAACCATGAAATTAGAAAAGAATTAAAAAGATTCACGGAAACTAATGAGAATGAAGATACAACTGTTCAAAATCTTTGGGATACAGCAAAAGCAGTCCTGATCGAAATAGATCACAATACAAGCATCCCTCAAAATACTGGAAAAAAACAAATACACAAGCTAACCTTGCACCTAAAGGAACTGGAGAAAGAACAGCAAATAAAACCTACACCAAGCAGAAGAAGAGAGTTCATAAAGATTCAAGCAGAACTCAATGAAATAGAGGCCAGAAGAACTATAGAACAGATAAACAAAACGAGGATTTGGTTCTTTGAAAGAATTAATAAGATAGATAAACCATTAGCCTGCCTTATTAAAAACAAGAGAAAAGACTCTAATTAATAAAATCACAAATGAAAAAGGAGAGATCACAACCAATACCGAGGAAATACAAATGATTTTTAAAACATATTATGAAAAAAAATAAATAAAATAAATAATGAGTAAATAAATAAAATCTTTTAAAAAATTAAATAAATAAATAAATAAATAAATAAATAAATAAAGTCAAAAAATAAATAAATAAATAAATAAATAAATAAATAAATAAATAAAATAAATAAAACATATTATGAGCAGCTCTACGCCAATAAATTGGGCAATCTAGAAGAAATGGATGCATTCCTGGAAAACCACAAACCACCAAAACTGGAACAGGAAGAAACAGAAAACCTGAACAGGCCAATAACCAGGGAGGAAATTGAAGCAGTCATCAAAAACCTCCCAAGACACAAAAGTTCAGGGCCAGATGGCTTCCCAGGGGAATCTATCAAATGTTTAAAGAAGAAACAATACTTATTCTACTAAAGCTATTTCAAAAGATAGAAAGGGATGGAATACTTCCAAACTCGTTTTATGAGGCCAGCATCACCTTAATTCCAAAACCGGACAAAGACCCCACCAAAAAGGAGAATTATAGACCAATATCCCTGATGAACACAGATGCAAAAATTCTCAACAAGATACTGGCCAATAGGATCCAACAATATATTAAGAAGATTATTCACCCTGACCAAGTGGGATTTATCCCCGGGATGCAAGGCTGGTTCAACACTCATGGTAGATCATATCAACAAGAGAAGAAACAGAACCATATGATTCTCTCAATAGATGCAGAGAAAGCATTTGACAAAATAGAGCATCCATTTCTGATCAAAACTCTTCAGAGTGTAGGGATAGAGGGAACATTCCTCAGTATCTTAAAAGTCATCTACAAAAAGCCCACAGCAAATATCATTCTCAATGGGGAAGCACTGGGAGCCTTTCCCCTAATATCAGGAACACGGCAGTGATGTCCACTCTCACCACTGGTATTCAACATAGTACTAGAAGTCCCAGCCTCAGCAATCAGGCAACAAAAAGAAATTAAAGGCATTCAAATTGGCAAAGAAGAGGTCAAACTCTCCCTCTTCACCGATGACATAATACTCTACATAGAAAACCCAAAAGCCTCTACCCCAAGATTGCTAGAACTCATACAGCCATTTGGCAGTGTGACAGGATACAAAATCAATGCCCAGAAATCAGTGACATTTCTATACTCTAACAATGAGACTGAAGAAAGAGAAATTAAGGAGTCAAACCCATTTACAACTGCACCCAAAAGCATAAGATACCTAGGAATAAATCTAACCCAAGAGGTAAAGGATCTCTACCTTAAATATTACAGAACACTTCTGAAAGAAATTGAGGAAGACACAAAGAGATGGAAAAATATTCCATGCTCATGGATTGGAAGAATTAATATTGTGAAAATGTCAATGTTACCCAGGGCAATTTACACGTTTAATGCAATCCCTATCAAAATACCATGGACTTTCTTCAGAGAGTTGGAACAAATCATCTTAAGATTTATGTGGAATCACAAAAGATCCCGAATAGCCAGGGGAATATTGAAAAAGAAAACCAGAGCTAGGGGCATCATAATGCTGGATTTTAGGTTGTACTACAAAGCTGTGGTCATCAAGACAGTGTGGCACTGGCACAAAAACAGACACATAGATCAATGGAACAGAATAGAGGACCCAGAAATGGGCCCTCAACTCTATAGTCAACTAATATTCAACAAAGCAGGAAAGACTATCCACTGGAAAAAAGAGTCTCTTCACTAAATGGTACTGGGAAAATTGGACAGCCACATGCAGAAGAATGAAACTAGACCATTCTCTTAGACCATCCACAAAGATAAACTCAAAACGGATGTAAGATCTAAATGTGCGACAAGAATTCATCAAAATCCTAGAGGACAACACAGGCAACACCCTTTTTGAACTTGGCCACAGTAACTTCTTACAAGATACATCTAGGAAGGCAAAGGAAACAAAAGCAAAAATGAACTATTGGGACTTAATCTAGATAAAAAGCTTCTGCACAGCAAAAGAAAGAGTCAACAAAACTAAAAGACAACCTACAGAATGGGAGAAGATATTTGCAAAAGACATATCAGAGAAAGGGCTAGTATCCAAGATCTATAAAGAACTTCTTAAACTCAACAGCAAAGAAACAAACAATCCAATCTTGAAATGGGTAAAACACATGAACAGCAATTTCACCAAAGAAGACATCGACATGGCCAATAAGTACATGAGAAAATGCTTGCCATCATCAAGCGAGAGCTTGCCATCTGCTCGCATCACTTGCCATCAGAGAAATACAAATCAAAACCACAATGAGATACCACGTCACACCAGTGAGAATGGTGAAAATTAACAAGACAGGAAACAACAAATGTTGGAGAGGATGTGGAGAAAGGGGAACCCTCTGGCACTGTTAGTGGGGATGTGAACTGGTGCAGCCACTCTGGAAAACTGTGTGGAGGTCCCTCAAAGAGTAAAAAATAGAGCTACCCTAGGACACAGCAATTGCACTGCTGGGGATTTAACCCAAAGATACAGATGCAGGGAAACGGCAGGACACCTGCACCCCAATATTTATAGCAGCAATGTCCACAATAGCCAAACTGTGGAAGGAGCCTGGGTGTCCACCGAAAGATGAATGGATAAAGATGTCGTCTATGTATACAATGGAATATTCCTCAGCCATTAGAAATGACAAATACCCACCATTTTCTTCAACATGGATAGAACCAGAGGGTGTTATGCTGAGTGAAGTAAGTCAATCGGAGAAAGACAAACACTAAATGGTTTCATTCATTTGGGGAATATAAAAAATAGTAAAAGTGATTAAAGGGGAAAGGAGAGAAAATGAGTGGGAAATATCAGAGAGGGTGAGAGAACATGAGAGACTCCTAACTCTGGGAAATGAACAAGCGGTAGTGGAAGGGGAGGTGAGCAGGAGGGTTGGGGTGACTGGGTGACAGGCACTGAGGGGGGCACTTGATGGGATGAGCACTGGGTATTATAGTATATGTTGGCAAATCGAACTCCCATTAAAAAAATACACAAAAAAACACACACAAAAATCCTATATTCTAAATTATTCATGTCCAAACTTACCAGTAGCAATTGTTTTGCAAGATAAATACTTAATTTATCCCAATGTCAGTCATTCTATCTTTTTATACTGAGTATAGCATTCTAAGGAGATGCAAAGATTTAGAGACATTCCTAGTCAGGTATGGATCAGATATATACCGCTAATAAAATAAAGATGAATTGATGGTGTCTGGGCTATACATACAGATATGTATAGGATAGAGGAAGAATGCAAGTGACAGCATTTTGAGTTGCATCTTGAAAAATGTAAGTTTTCGAAGTTTACAAGGGGAAAGTCATGGAAACATGAAATTGCATGGCTTAATGCAGACCCACAAATAGCCCAAGTGGAAAGCATCTGATCAACAAATGTTGAGAGATAAGTCTAGAAAGACAGGCAGGACCAGACTGAAGAGAATCTTTTTTTTAAGATTTTATTTATTTATCTATTTAGAGAGAGAGAAAGAGTGTGTGGGTAGGGAAAGAGAGAGTAAGGGAGAGAGAATTTCAAGCAGACTCCTCACTGAGTGTGGAACCTGATGCAGGGCTCGATATCACAACCCCGAGATCACCACTCGAGCTGACATCAAGAGTCCAATGCTTAACCAACTGAGCCATCCAGGTAACCCTAAAAAAAGTCCTCTGTCCCCGTTAGCCCTCTTAGCCCTGAGGAACCACTGAGGATTACTAAACAGTGGGGTCACATGGTTTGGTTTGTGTTTTGAGAAAAATAAATCACAATAAAATGTGAGAGCATTCTTGGTAGGTTCACATGGAAAAGAATGTGAACCTTGGTAGGTAGGTAGACACTTGGTAGGTTCACATAGAAAAGAATGTGGGAAAAAAAGAAGATGCTAAACAATAGCACAGATCTCCAAAGTCTACCAATACTTAAGAGACAGAAAAGAAAAAAAAAGGAAAAGAAATCTTTTCTTTGAATGAGCATTTACACCAAGCTCTATTCTTGTAACTACTTCTTAAGAATATACTGTTTTAATGTTAAGAGGAATGTATTGTTGTTATTATAGTCACAGACTTTTTAAGTATCTACAAATGACATGATACATAGGGGTTTCTCCAAAATTATTGTTCAAAAATTATGGGCATGTGCAATATACAATCTGTGATTAGAGGCAAAACTGTCAATACAAAATCATTCTTTGTTAAATATTTCCTGATACTGAAAATATACTTTCTTTCATCAAAAATCTAACAAAGTGTGTGTATTTGGGTACTGAATAATAATGTATATTACAACTTGGGTGATGATTAATTATATGCACACACACATACATACACAAAACTTATAAGGACATGGGTAACCACTATAAATTAAAAAAGAAAAATTAGATGGGAAAATTAATTTTCTAGACGATAACTCATAAACCACATAAATTATTTCTATGACTATACATATTTGAGTATTCACCTTAACAAATGGCTATCTTTTATTCATTATTGACATTTTGGGGTTGTTTGTAGGCTAACAATCTAAAAACAAATTTTATGTGTACCTGTGTGTGTGTGTGTGTGTGTGTTTATGTATGTGCCTAAGAACTTTCCTGATTTGCTTACATTCAATTATGTGAGTTTCTAAAAACTTTAGTCTATATTTGGAAAACATTTTAAACTTTTGGACATGTATATTCAATTGGAAATAAATGTTCCTACTTCAAAATATCATGTTATTTTAATTAAAGAATCTCTCTATTGATTTCTATAGTTAAACTCTTCTTTTATTTCAATTAAAATATGTATTTTTATAATGAACATTATAATTCTTCAAAGATGTTACTTAATATCATTCCGATCAATGTAGTCTGTTCTAAGTCACTCATATAGTATGAGCAAGACTGATGTGATTAGACAAAGAAGATCTCTAATATTTACCAAGCAAATAAATATAATGGAACAAACAAAAGAAAAAAGAGAAAAATGATGGCATCGACTCTCATGTCCCTGATACCTTAATTAACCTTAAATTGCAAAATTTGACAGTCACTCCCTTAAAGGGAAAACTGAGTTGGATATGCAACTTTGATTTTTCTTTTACATTACACATTAATAAACCTTTGCAGTGCCTGTTGGCTCAGTTGGTCAGCCATCTGACTCTTGATTTCAGGTCATGATCTCAGAGTGGCAGGATCAAGCCCCAAGTCCAGCTCCCTGCTGCACTTGGAGCCTGGTTAAGATTCTCTCTCCCTCTGCTCCTCCCCTTCTCTTGCTCGTGCTCTCTCTCTTTCTCTCTCTAAAATAAATAAATCAGTCTTTGAAAAAAATAAATTACACATTAAGAGATTTTTATTAAAGTCCTTTTTGTCCACTAATGTCTGGTCATAAAAATCTAAGCAAACAATTAAACACACACATGCAGACGCACACACACAAAAAACATCGGCCTTCATTTACAAAATAATTTACAGAATTTCTACTGTGCCTGGAAAACAGTTATGAAGATGAATAAAGCCATATGTAAGCTCTCTAGGACCTCCCAGACTAATCACAGTAACAGACACAGAAGTATTTTCAAAACAGTATAGATTGTATTATACTAGTGATTGCTTCACCTAAGAAAGAGTCAGATGTTGATGGCATTTGTTCTGAGAGCCTTGAAGGCTGAAGTCAAAGCAGAGTGTAAGCACAAATTCATGTTGTTCAGGGAAATGGAGCTCAGTTCAGAGTACCAGGGTGGTCTGGTGCCTGTAGGACCTATTGGTGATACAAAGAGCATGAAATTGAAAAGAAAACTGGAGCCACATTTACAATTACCTTGCTCTGTAGTTGTAGACTTACTCTCTCAGCAGTAAGGAACCACTGAGGTCTTTAAATAAAAAATGTATTATCAAACATAAATTACATTAACTTCCCTATGACAAAAGATGCTAGTAGAAAAAGACCAAGAGCAAGGTAAGAAGACAATGCAGCACTGATTTGATTATCCATTCCCTCTGTAAGATTCTGATTTAAAAGAATCATCACAATATTATTTTCTTTACTCTGCCTGAGACTGCCCCTTCATAATTGTCCCTAACCCAATAAACATTTTCTCAGAATCAAGGAAATTAAGATTCCCATCTTACTCCAATAAAGGAGCCTATTTATATTTCATTCCTACTTAAGTGAATATATTTGTCTTCTTTTCAAACTGATCATACTTATTTCTTTTATAACACATTTTTAACCTTCTCTTATTCTTAAACACTCTAGTCACTTTAAGATAAACTCAACTCAAAGAAAGTGTTATAAAAAATTAAAAAATAAAGTGTTATACAAAAAATGTTTTTAAAAAATAATAAAAAAATAAAAAGATGTTTTAGATTATTTGTTTTTCTATGGGAACTTTAATGTTATCTAGCCAATTACTGAGTTTGATGCAGGTATGTTTCATTCACCCTTATGCTATTATCATCCTATCTAGCAATAAATGTTTGATAGCTGTTGTCAAACAAGACAGTTTTTTAGAATGATAGGTTAAAATCATGGGAAAATACTATTTTCAGTGCCAAAATTGAAAGTAATCACCTCCTTCCAAAGTGAGAATACATCCAACATTTTCTATTTCTTAACAAAGTAAGCATACATAAAACATAGTTGTTCTCATTTGTCCTTATGTAAGTATTGGCATATCCTTGTTTTTTTCAGAACAGGTACTGAAGTCAACAGCATCATCCCATAAAAACTTGAGGAATTTATTTAAGATTTAATCAATGGTTAAATTTTTCTCTTTCTACTCCATAAATTGATTTAAAACTTTAGTAAAACCCCAAAATGCTCACCATGATAAACACCATCAGTCTGGGGTGAAGTTATGGATGTATGGGTGATTTGAATTGTGAATGGGGTGATAGTTACTACCTAAACACACCTATCTCTGGAAACATCGATTCAAACTTTGATGAGTTATTATTTTTGCATAAACTTTACACAAGTAACATATGTTATTTTGTACATATTAATATATTAATAAAATATTGGACATTATATGAGTCATTCTGTATGGCACTAATAGATGTTTATTTAGGTATTTCCCCCCAAAATACATGGATGTGAAAGCTTTCTGATTACTCAGCAGATATGGGTATTCCATTCATGGACATTCATTAATTATATTTGAGCATGATTATTCTCGCAGCAATTATATAAGAATATCTTCATGTTAAACTCTGAGGCAAACTTTACTTAACATTTTACTAATTTAAAGGTTTTGGTAGAAATTTCCTTTCTATAATACAGTCTTATATTTTGTACCATGTTTATAGGGCACTTTTTTAAAAAAGATGTTATTTACTTATTGGGGTGGGAGGCAGAGAGCACAAGCAGTGGGAACAGGAGAGGGAGAGAGAGAAGCAGGCTCCCTGCTCAGGATCCTGAGATCATGACCTGAGCAAAAGAGAGATGCTTAACTGACTAAGCCACTCAGGCACCCCTATAAAGCACTTTTAATTATTAATTATTTAACTAAAATTTTCTTTTTTATTTTTAAAATTTTTTAAGATTTTATTTATTCATGAGACACACAGACTGAGAGAGACAGAGGCAGAGACACAGGCAGAGGGAGAAGCAGGCTCCATGCAGGGAGCCCGACGTGGGACCCCATCCCGGGACCCCAGGATCATGCCCTAGGCCGAAGGCAGATGCTAAACCGCTGAGCCACCCAGGGATTCCCTAACTAAAATTTTCAAAAGAATATATTGATTATTCTGCGATTTAACATTGTTAATATTAATTTGTGTGTGTTTTTTTAACAATAAATTTATTTTTTATTAGTGTTCAATTTGCCAACATACAGAATAACACCCAGTGGTCATCCCGTCAAGTGCCCCCTTCAGTGCCCATCACCCATTCACCCCCACCCCCCGCCCTCCTCCCCTTCCACCACCCCTAGTTCGTTTCCCAGAGTTGGGAGTCTCTCTTGTTCAGTCTCCCTTTCTGATATTTCCCACACATTTCTTCTCCCTTCCCTTCTATTCCTTTTCACTATTATTTATATTCCCCAAATGAATGAGAACATATAATGTTTGTCCTTCTCCGATTGACTCATTTCACTCAGCATAATACCTCCAGTTCCATCCACGTTGAAGCAAATGGTGGGTTGTTGTGGTTTCTAATGGCTGAGTAATATTCCATTGTGTACATAAACCACATCTTCTTTATCCATTCATCTTTCGATGGACACCGAGGCTCCTTCTACAGTTTGGCTATTGTGGACATTGCTGCTATAAACATCGGGGTGCAGGTGTCCTGGCGTTTCATTGCATCTGTATCTTTGGGGTAAATCCCCAGCAGTGCAATTGCTGGGTGGCAGGGCAGGTCTATTTTTAACTCTTTGAGGAACTTCCGCACAGTTTTCCAGAGTGGCTGCACCAGTTCACATTCCCACCAACCATGCAGGAGGGTTCCCTTTTCTCCGCATCCTCTCCAACATTTGTGGTTTCCTGCCTTGTTAATTTTCCCCATTCTCACTGGTGTGAGGTGGTTAATATTAATATTATATGCATGTTCAATGCTGTTATGGTATAGTTGTCTGAATCTTAATATTTCAAATGGGATAAAAAATAATGTTAAAAATTAGACACTGAATAAATTCAATAGGAAAATAAAATTCTCCATATGAATAAGATGTGCATGTTGTTACTAGATATAAGTTAGTACAGTAGACATCATTTCCATTGTTTTACTTTAGATTACTGTCATCCTACTAATGATGTCTCCCCCTTCTCTTTTTCTCCTGGATCCTCCCCTTAAATGGGGTAGAAGTGAGGAATGCCCATATTCCCTTAACAAAGAAATCTCAGCAACTAGGCCACTCAGATTATTTAGCACTTTGTTCAACAGCATTATAAGAAGGAGATAAATAAACTGCATCTAATGATGGGACTACATTAAAACATTTCCTTGAAAATTTAAGTGACAACCGCAGTAAGTAACCATAATATCTTAATGTACTGGACAAAGTGAACTGGGTTTGTTTAAATGTCTCAGAATTACTGATTTTACTGCGAGGATAGAAAAGGATATGTGTAGCTGACCAGTGAGGAAAGGGTAACTAAGTATTATACATTATATTCCCTGGGGACGAGAGGATTATCTAGGAATATAAATGGCTCTATTAACTAAATAACTAAAAATACATCCTATGTAATATTAATAAATTTCAAGCTGGAATAATTCATAAATTTACTGCATATATAATGACATTATGTAATTTTCCTATTACACAAATAATTATTATCTTATCTATAAAAATCATTAAGTATAATGAGTGATTCATTTAGGTATATATACATAAAAACATACTGATATTATCATAGGAAATATCCATATTATAAACACTGTTGCAATGATTATGCATAAAATGGAATCTGACAGATATTTGACATATATGACCAAAGAATCAGGAGGACATTGTAATATCTCTTCAATAAAGCAAATAAAAAATACAGAGAGTCTATGGATCTTATCATACCAACTAAAGTTATATGATAAAAGCATGGTCTTCATTTAGGCAAAGAAAAGTGTAGCATAATTCTGAACAATTATAAGGACAGAAGGTAAAGTAATCCCAAATTTTAATGGCATTGGATTATATGTCTTTCATAGTGTTTGGTTCTAAATTAAATAATGATTACATAAGCATAATTTGTCAGGAACTACATTAACCAAAACACAACTAACAAAAATATGAGGATGGAAGTTGAAAAAGAATTAGAAGTAGTATGTTCAAATTTACACATTTAAAAAATTAGTAAATAAAGGTATTTAAAGGTGTTTAAAGTTATGGTGATTCCTACAAGAAATAGTTATGAACACTAAAGATTAAGTATGTTTAACTCTAAGAAGTGGTAAAAGATATGAGGAAGGAATGTGGCAAGATATTTTAATCTTATTTTTAATTGTACTGCACTGTTAATATTTTAGTTGCTATCACATAATGACTAAGAGTATCAATCTACAACCGGATTGCCTTGGTTCAAATCTTAGTTTCACTACTTAACAACCTAGGGCCTTAGACAATTCACTAAACATCTATTTATCTATCTTAAATACCTATTCATCTTAGTTTCCTCTTTTGTGAATTTAAAAATTAAAAGTGGTTCTATTGGAGGGTTCTTCTCAGGGCTTAACGCCCTAATATTTAAAAAGCATATGCCAGGGGTACTGGGGCTGGCTCAGTTGGTAGAGCACATGATTCTTGATTCTAAGGTCAAGGTCCACACTGGGTAGAGAGATTACTTAAAAATAAAGTCATAAATAAATAAATAAATAAATAAATAAATAAATAGTGTGTATGATTAGGTAAGCATTATAAAAGAATTAAGTAAAATAAAAAGAAAAGAAACATCATGCATACAGATAATGGCAAATGCATTTCATAACACATAATTCAAATTTTAATTAACATTACTTATTACTGAAAACATTGCTTTGAGTAAGTGAAATAGTATTTTTATGATGGCACCTGATACATTACAAATATCTAATTTTATAAAGGTTTTTTTAATAAGATGATAAGTACTTAGAGCAAACAGTTGTATGTTTTGAAGTACTAATTTTAAAGATTTTATTTTTTTAATTTATTTATGATAGTCACAGAGAGAGAGAGAGAGGCAGAGACACAGGCAGAGGGAGAAGCAGGCTCCATGCACCGGGAGCCCGACGTGGGATTCGATCCCGGGTCTCCAGGATCGAGCCCTGGTCCAAAGGCAGGCGCCAAACCGCTGCGCCACCCAGGGATCCCGTTTTGAAGTACTAATTTTATGGGAAGGAATTAGACATTATAATATTTGGCATTGTATGTAATTTGTGATATCAGAAAGCAAAGTGAATGAAAACTGCAGCATTTTCTGAATTTGTTTGTAATTTCATTGAGAAATTGAAAATGCTTTTATGTCATTTCAATGCTAATTATTCAGTATGCCAAATAGTATGCTTATTTTCTTATGTTTTAAAAAATTCAGAAACTCACTATCCAACATGCAAAGGAGAATTCCTGAATCTTGAGTCCTAAATCTCAATCTATCCCAAACTTCGAATTGACACCTCCTTGAATCAATGTATGTCTTCAAATCCTCATCTGGAAAAGAACAAAAAAACCAGGAAAGTCATCTCTCATTCTCATTGTTTTAATCAATATTGATCAGAAATTTAATGTTCAATCATCAGTGGGTCTCATTCTATTAGTATTTCAGAATAATTAAGATTATTTATAAAATACTGGCAGTTCTAATTTATAAGCAAGTTGTACTGTAAAGTTCATTTGTTAGTCACAGACTATAAAGGTCAGAAAAGACTTCAGAGGCCATCAACTTCCCCACTCCATTTTTGGTATAAACCGTCCTGGAACATCCTTATCACTGACAGATGGTCATTCATCCTTTGGTTAAAAATGTCAAGTGATCACAAGCTCAGTAATTTAAAGGCAGCTCATTTTGCATCTGGACAGCTGGAGTATTTATTAAATTTTACTTCTATTAAACTGTTTCCCTATAGTCACACATACTTGCTACAAGTATTTATTTCATGTCAGATAATGTCAAATACATTGAAATCACAGAACTAATAGTCCAATAGAAAGGACACAGAATAACCAAATAATGGCACAGATATATTATTATAAATTGAGATGAATGTAGAAAAGGGAAGAAAAAAGTTACTGTTAATGTTCAGTTGGGAAATCTGATGTCCTTCAGGGGCTCACACTCACACAGAAACAGGCTTTAAAAAGTCCTATTGCTGAACTAAGAAGAGGGGATTTAAATGGAGGTTGGGGGACAGGAGTGGAGGGTACCAAGAGGAGAGGAGGAGAGGAAAGCCTGTTTCACTTCAGAGATCAGTGTGAGGAAGACTAGATGTGTAGGTTCCGAGGCAGACAGCTGCATTCAAGAAGCCGAAAAAGGGACAAAGTATGTGAAGCAAATTGTACAAGAAGGAAAAAGTTGCAAGAGGAAACTAGAGAGGTAGTAGAGGCCAGGCAGAGTTAAGGCCCCAAGGGTCTTCTAAATTTGCTACTATCTCCTCCCTAAAGTGATATCCAGTACATGTACACCCTGTCCAACATTATATGTGACAGTAGTTACCAAGTCTGTTTCTCAAATCTCAGCTGAATGAGTGTCTCCAAATCCATCCACCATTTTTCATACTGTCCAGAAAAGTCACACTTCCAATTGGCCTCCTCTGCTGCTGAAGTTGTACGTTTGGGTTTGTAGTAATTTTAACAATGTATTGCTAGAACTAATCATGATATTATACTTGTCATCTTTGTTAAATAATGATTTGAGCTACTATTGATATTTGCCATGATCACATAATCCATGTCCAAATCTGGTCATATTTGAGGGTCAAAGCGGGAACCATCAAAAGTGGGAAAGTAACACAAAGACAGTAAATATAAACCAGTCCTCCTAAGGGCAAACCAGGGTTTATACATGCCTAATAAAAAAAAGGATGCCCAGTTAAATTTGAAGGTCTGACAGAGAATAAGTAAATAAATTTTCAGTATAAGTATGTCCCATGCAATAGTTGAAGTTGACTTATGCTAAAAGTTATTTATTCCCTCTAACCTTCATTTAACTGAAGGTCCTGTATTTTTGCTGAATCTGGCAGACTCATCTGCATCTATAGGACTCACAGTAGCCTAATAAATATTTCCATCATCTGTGGTTCCAAATGATGACTACTTCTGCACCTGGCAAAGCACAGTGACCATTATTACATTAAAGTCTTTCAGAAATCATAAGATTTTCATAATGTTTGTTAGAGGACAGAATAATACAAACAACCTATTGAGCACCTTCAATATTTCAAGCACTCTGCCATTCTCTGGAAATTCAAAAATAAATAAGACAAGACTCCTACTCTCAGGATGCCACCATAGGAAACAAGGACAAATATCTAAAATGCAAGGTGAAAGTGATGTGTTAAAAGTGGATAGAAGGCAGCCCGGGTGGCCCAGCGGTTTAGCACCACCTCCAGTCCAGGGCGTGATCCTGGGGTTCCGGGAGAGAGTCCTACGTCAGGCGCCCTGCATGGGGCTTGCTTCTCCCTCTGCCTGTATCTCTTCCTCTCTTCCTCTCTCTCTCTCTCTCTCTTTGTGTGTGTGTGTGTGTGTCTATCATGAATAAATAAAATCTTTTTTAAAAAAGTGGATAGAAAACTTGATAGGAACATAATCAGGGAGTTGTTAAATACTAGGGAAATTTATGTAGACTGGGAATTTGATATTGAGTAGCAGTTCACCTGGTAGAAAAAATAGGGGAAGACAGCCCAAACAGCGCTCCTAGCTTGTGCAAAGTCACTATTTGAATGTGAGTGTCTAGGAAACACTGTAGAGTGCAGTGAGCATGAGAAGATAGAGCTACAGATGAGATTAGGACAGTGGACTGCAGCAAAGGGCCTTGCTGAAAAATATATACTAGTGATTCTCATTTATTGATTGTATATCATGTGCCAGGCACAGTGGGAATAAAAGTTAAAAATAGAGAGAAAGATATTTCGGAAGTTATCTGAACCTGGATCTCTGACAGAAGGGCAAAGATAACTGTGAAGTGCTCAGCTTAGGCAGTGGGGTAGATTGTGATGCCATTTCCTGAGAGAAAAAAAAAAAAACAGAGGAAGAATAAGTAGGAGGTGAGAGAAGAGGAGGCAAAGTGGAGCTTGGGAATGTTAAATCTAAACAATGTTTCCCTTTTTATTTTTAATAGGGTGATAACAAGATCATTTTACTCGATGACTAACAGAGTATGAAGTCGGAACAGCATTTTTGTGGATGTTTGGCTATTTTTAGGTTCTTTGTTGCCTAAGTGAAGGTTTGTGCAATGAACAGATACATGAGTGGCAACGATGTCAGTTTCTCCAGACAATAGCTCTAGATCAGTGTAGCCCAGGTCTCGTTTCTCAGGGGCAACTTCTCATTATGCTGAGACAGAGCTGCCCTCGTAGGAAGGTTGATGGCTTCCCAGATTGCAAAACAGAAGTGAATTGATAAGAAAGGTGGTAAGAAGGTTATTTCCTGATTGAATCACATAATTATACAGTTAGCACTGAGTTCTGTTTTTAGAGACTGAAGTTAAAATTTACTTCCTGGGAATGGAGGTGATTGTATGTTAGGCATCTAAGAAAAGAGTGAAGAGCATTAATCAGCAATGCATTTACTTTTATAAATCCAAGTTATTTTCTGAGAACCTCAGGAAATTTCCTTGAATTCTAAACACTCCAATTACTCTTTAGATCTTTTAGTAAATTTTTACAAATGAAATTTATATATCTACTACACATTTCTAATATTTGGGGTTTTAATTTTTACTTTTTCTCTCTGCTTCTTTATTTAAGTGGCATTTAAAAAGATAAGGAAACATTTATATAGTCCCCCAGCACTTTGCCCCAAGTAAGTACTCAACAAATGGTTTTGACTGACTACCCAATGTGTATTATAATAGTAGCATAGTGGAAAATTCTTTCTTGCTAAAGAGAAAAATTAACCCTATCCAGTCCTTTTATGCATATAAACTAAGGTTATCTCTTATCCTTAATTCTGCTATAAAATCATTCCGCTTTGAAAACTGCAGAGATGCAGTTTCTAGGAATATAAAATAGCAAGTATTATTTTAAAGTAGCTAGAATCAAATAAACCACAAACATTAATTAAAATGATAAAATAATAATTAGTATTTTTATCAATGAAGACTCATATGCATAACTCATTTTCCAAAACAGCAAAATCATTTTGCTCAATCATCTAATTATGTATTTATTTTGCTTTTTACTTTGTAAACTTTAATTTCTCTATAACTCATAATTACTTCGAGTCTATTTGTAACATTGACATTTTTCATAATATTAGGAGGTTTAAGTCTTATTGAGGCATTCTTTCTACTGTAAAAACATAATGAAATATCATATCAAGATTGTAAGCTATTTCCCATGTGATTGGCTTCAGCAGAATATTTTGATTTACATCACACATGCTTTACTACTTCCAATTCCCTCTTTACTTTTTAGTACAGATCATGCAAGGAACGGACCACATTGCCCAGATATTCCAATAATACTCAGATACAGAGTATATCTCTCCCACATTCCAAAATCCTGGCAACCCTAGGCCATATACCAAGTCAATGAATTATTAAATATTCATTTTGCAATTAGAAGAAGAAATGCAGTTCTTGAAGGCAAGCATTTGTTTATTTTACCAATTTTATTTTTTTTAATTTTTATTTATTTATGATAGTCACAGAGAGAGAGAGAGAGAGAGAGGCAGAGACATAGGCAGAGGGAGAAGCAGGCTCCATGCACCGGGAGCCCGATGTGGGATTCGATCCCGGGTCTCCAGGATCGCACCCTGGGCCAAAGGCAGGCGCCAAACCGCTGTGCCACCCAGGGATCCCTATTTTACCAATTTTAAATTACCTTTATAGTAGGGATGGAGCCTCACATTGGTTTGTGAACATACACAGAGGCTTTGTATCAGCCAGCTATTGCTGATTGTAACAAAACATCCCAATTCTAAGTGGCTTAGAATGAGCATTTATTTTCATGGGTCTGTGAATAGGCAAAGGGGAGCCCTGCTCCTGGCCAAAGCTCATTGGATCAAGGGCTGCTCCGCATGTTTTTCATCTTCCTCCATCATATCTGAAGACAGCATTATAAAATGAATTTTTTTTAGTAATGAAACAGCTTCCCCTTTCCCTGACTGCTTTCTGCATGCAGAAAGTTGGGAGCCCCAAAATATTTTTGCTTTATTTTTGTCTTATTTACTATTTAAAGCAGGATTAGTACCTTTTAGTTCAGATTTATGGCACTTTTGTAAGTTATCTCTTCCAAATAGCTTGTGGGCATTCTATGTATCTGATTCCACCATTCTTGGAGGTAAACATCTTTCCCTCCAGACTTAATAATTCGGTTTTGGGGCATATCTGGCCCACACATTTCCTAGAAGACCTACCGCCTACCTGAAAGTGTCTACTAGAAACTACCTTATCATTTCTAGAGAATTATTTTTAAAGGTTGTATTTAATTATTTGAGAGGCAGAGAGAGAGAGAGAGGGAGAGAGAGAATCTGAAGCAGATTCTGCACTGAACATAGTTCAATACGGGGCTCAATCCTACAACCAGGAGATCGTGACCTGAGCTGAAACCAAGAGTTGGTCGCTCAACCTACTGAACCACCTAGATGCCCCATTTCTAGAGAATTTAACCAAAGGGTGTTGGAAGTATATCCTTAACTTGGTTTTTACCCTGAGCATAATGTCTGCACTCTTGTTTTGAAATTTTGCTAGTAGAAGAGTATAGAGATAAGAAAAAGTTCTAGTTTCCAAGCCAATAATTCTGCTTGCAAACTGATCAATTCTTTCCTGAGCCTACATGTTGCAGAATTGTATTACATGCAGCTATCATGATTTTGATGTCCACCTGGCTGCCATCTTACTCAAGTGGACAAGTTCTTAAGTTCATGTACTATATTATATGTTACTGCAGGCAACAACCCTACCAAATATTTCAACATTTCATATGGTCATCAATTCATCCTGATTTGTCCATAACTTTCCCGGTTTTAGCAATGAATGTCCCACATTCCAAGAAATCTCTCAGTTTTAGACAGGCTGTAATAGCTAGTTACTGTACTACTATATAACTCATAACATGGCTTGCAAATTTTAAAGCTTCCTATTACAATATTCTTATATCTTTTAACAGGTTGCTCATCTACCACTTCACAATTCTAAATATATATATAATTATAGCACTCCACTTAACAGCAACAATTTCTATAACAGTATAACAATGCATCTCTAAACACAGCACCTTCAAATAACAATAATTTATTATTGTTCCCATGCCTGGGTGGTTGACCGATTGGAGCAGGGCTCATCTGGGGACAACTCAGTTCCACATGTCTCTTATCTTCTTTGGACCAGTTAGATAACCTTGCTGAATTCCTGTTATGGTAATGGCTGTGACATAAGAACAAGCCTAATCATACAAGCATAGTTCAAGTGGCCAAGCCCAAGGTCAACAAACAGGGAAACAGACTGCAGCTTTAATGGGAAGGAGGGGTGAAAGAATAGCAAATAGATTTTATTACACTTAAGTATTTTTACTATGTCACACTATATTTAGCTATTCAGGTGTACTTCATTTAAGCGTGAGGTTTAAGTTCTCTTAAATAAATAACATCATACCATCTAATGAGGTCAACTTACCAGCCTTCAAGATTTTGTTTCCATTGTCAGAGTGCTACCAGGAAGTAAACGGCATATAAGAATACTACAAATTTACTAACCATCTCAGAAGGAGAGAGAAAACCAGAATCAAGAAAAAGCATGGACAAAGTTGTAATCATGGTGATCAAAAATGCCAGGAACATTTAAAGAGGAGAGCACTAACAGAAGAACCAACTGACAGCTGCCCACCCTGTGCAGCAATTGACTTTTCTTTTGTTATTTTTACTATTGAATACAATCTTTCTGCTAAGTTGATTGCATCCAGAATTTTTTGTAATGCTTCTTTTCCTGGTTTTCCAATAGAAAGGTCACTGTCCTATTAAGTCTTTTTAAAAATTAATATAGCTGTTTTCCATCCTAAAAGTAGTTTGTGGTTACTACAGAGAATACAAATATTTAGAGGTAAAAAGAAAGAAATCCAGAATCCTACAGCCTTGATACAGTCATCCTAAACATGATACAGCATCTTTTTATATTCATTTTCCTATGTGTATTTTCCATAAATGTAATAAAAATAGTACGCAAAAATAGTTTCTACTCAAATTATACCTTCATTTTACAGCTTGCAAGCCTGTTCATCTGCATAGCTTCCATTTCAAACCCCTATGTCAAACAGGCTTTCTTTTACTGCTGTTTTTCTGAATTGAAATAGGATATTCTTTTCCCGTGTGCTAGGCTCTTAAAAGAGAAGGGGCTCATAAAAAAACAAAACTATAGTACAGAATTGTATACAAACTAAATGCAAAACATAATACAAAAATGCAAAAGCTTTTGAATTGTTACCAGGCTTCTTTCTGGTTTTGACCTGCCTAAAGCACTCTGATTGCTAGGACTCTTGCAAAATGTAATGCACCAGTGATGAGCCTCAGTTCCCCCAGCCCACACTTAACCCACAGTCACAAAGATTTCCTTCCAAACATTTGCTGTTGCAATCTAGGGATGGGTTCAGATGTTGTTAGTTCAAAGACTCCTATTCAGGCTGTTCTGGAATGATCCATGGCTATCATGTCAGAGGGTACGTCTGCTTGGTTTTCAGGTTGAATTTCTGAGTCCACTCAAATTTCTGAAGACTTATTTGGGTGATGAAACATAGTCTGTGCCTTTTTAAAAAGACAATTCTCCTCATCCTTAGAAAAACTTCTTCCTAGAGTCTATTAATATAGGCATGTCAAAATAAACATGCTGATTTCAAATCCCCGTTGACAGTGTGTGAGAGATTTTGCCTTATTCGGTGTCTTATATTTGCTAGTTAGTTGTTGGAAGAATTTGTTGTAGGGATGCTAATCAAGAGATATTCTAAGAAAAAATCATCAACTTAATTATTTTTATTTGTTTAAGCATCTGGGTTTCATTTTGTTTTTATTTTCCTTAAAATTCAATCATAATAACTCTTGTACACACATTACAATGCTGACAAAAGGTCCATTTGAAAAGCAGGAAGTCCCGTTTTTTCCAGTCCACAAACCACTCCCTACTGGCAACAACTTTCAATTCTTCAAGTTATTTCTTCAAGTATTTACTCTGAATTTTACTACTTTCCCTTAATTTATTCATCTAACAAATTATTTGCTAATATTTTGTGATGCTGGATGACCATTTAGCCTTCTCAAAATTACCACATTCTGTACTCAAACTGACATAATATTTACATTATTATAATGGTCATGAAAATATTATTCAGAGCCAAGTAATGGTCTCTCTCTATATATATATTTTTTTCATTTTCTTACCTTTCCTTCATTTATGATTTTTGGAGAGTCTTTTTCTTTTACTTCTATGGCTGACAGTTACAATTGAGAGCTCCAATGAAGCATGCCTCTCTTCGTCCATGCCCTTTACAATGTAACTTTGCTATTCGTTGTTCATTCCAGGAACAGCCTTTTCCTCTTCCTCCTGAATCTGGGCTGTAATTTGACTTGTTTTGACCAATGAAATGAGAATGAAAGGATATTGTTCTACTTCCTAGATTCAGTCTCAAAGGACCTCAATGGAGGTTTCTGCTTTTACTCTGTAGGAACCATGAGACAACACGAAAAAAAGAAGCCAAGGTAAAACACCCCAAGGAGTGAGAGAGGCCATGCCACCCTAACCCTTAAAGACCTTACATAACACATGTAAATGTAATTCTGCCCAACCAGCAGAATAATTGCTCTAGAATCATGAGAGGCAATAATCCACTGTTGTTTCATGTAAATTGTGTATCCCACAGAAATAATTAAATAAATACAAAGAACATGGAGTGAGCTTATAACATAGTGTTCAACAGAAAGGAAAAAAAAAAAGAAATTAGAATGAGATGGATCAATCATTAGTACTTATATTACTTAAATATATGCATTCAAAATAATACCCATTTGCACAGTTATTACAGATATAAACAATACATAAAAAATATATCAAAATGGTTTCTTATGGCGGAAGAAGAAATGAAGTGTGGCATAGGGATTAAAGGAAATAAGAAAATTAGGAGTGGAATCTTGCAAAGACCAATGACAATAATGGCCATAAAGTGAGGAGTGTGATGAACTCAGCCTTCTGCCTATGAGGTACCCTTCCCTTCCCCAAAAAATCTACCACACACATCCCACTTACCTTACCCAGGCTCATTAAATCAAAAACTTTTTAGTGGTACCCAGTCATTGTTATCATTTTATTGCTCCCTAGGCAATGGTAATGTGATAGACAATCATGGTTGATAACTATTAATCTGGCATCATAAAGTTCTTTTCTAAATTTTAATTAATTAATTAATTAATTAATTAATAAGCTTTCTGTGTTTGTCTGTTTGTTTGTTTTCCTGGACTTCTCCTCCTAGAATCTTCCACCTCCAATCTATCTTTATCTGTAGGTTTACAGCCCATCCTGAAATTCCTTGTTGCTACTCTCTTCAGTCAGTTGCACTGTTTCTTGTATCTTAGCTTTTTACCTCAACTGGTTTACTCACTTCTTTTTATGAAGTACATTCTTCAGTATCCTAGCAATAAAGTGTGCACTGGAGATCAATTCTATAAACCTTTTCATGCTTACAGATGCCTTACTCTGCCTTTATACTCACTTCATAGTCTTGTGAGAAATAAATTTATGAATAGAAAATCAGTTGGTGCTCTTTGGCTCTCATTTTTTTCCTTTTATATATAACTGACTTTTATATATTTATTTTTCTACCCTTCACCTATCCCTATCAACTCCAAACCAGGAGCTTTTAGAGGTTAGCATTTAGCTTTTAAGTTTGTCATACAGAGTTACATGTTTTAATCCCCACATACATGAGGACTTTAAATTATCTCTTATAACTGATATCTAGGCTAAGATACCATTGTCAAAGAGTATACTCTGTATGATTTGAATCATTTGAAATTTATTGAGACATGATTTATGGACTAGCACATGAATAATATTTGTAATTATGTTATATATGCTCAAAATAATGTAGTATATTTTATAGTTGTTGGGTGAAATATTTTATATATGCCACTAGGGTAAAACTATTAAAATGTTTCTTAGATACTCTACATACTAGGTAAATATTTTGGCCTGTTTCACTAATTACTAATAGAAAGGAGTTTAAAAAGAGGTAAAACAGACCTAAAATTCCTGTGGAACTATATATGACCCCAAAGAGCTGAAACAATCCTGAACAAGAAAAGCAAAACTAGAGGCATCACACTTCCTATTTCAAACTATACTACAATGCTATAGTAATTAAAATATTATGGTATTGGCATAAAAACAGACATATAGAACAATGGAACAGAATAGAGGGCCCATAAATAAGCCCACACTAATACATGAACTAATTTTCAACAAAGGCACCAAGAATACACAATGAAGAATGGATAGTCTCTCTAATAAGTGATGTTGGGAAAACTGGATATCCTTATGCAAATTAATGAAACTGAACCTCTATCTTACATTACATGCAAAAATCAGCTTAAATTAATAAAACGCTTAAACATAAAATAAAAAACCATAAAAATCTTTGGGGAAAATAGGGAATAAATTCCTTGACATTCGTTTTGGAATTATTTTTGGGATCTGACACCAAAAGCACTGGCAAAAAAAGAAAAGTATAGAAAGAAGCCAAAATAAACCAGTTTGACTACATCAAAACTATCTTTCCCACAACTATGGAAACCATCAACAAAACGAAAAGACAACCTACAGAATGGGAAAAATATTTGTAAACCACCTATCTCATAAGGAGTCAATATCCAAAACATGTAAGAAATTCTTCCAACTCAATGGCAAAAAAAAATCCTCAGTAACACAATTAAAAAATGAGCAAAGGAACTGAGTAGACAACTTCTGAAAAAGACATGCAAATGGCTTACAGGTATATGAAAAGATGTCATCATCATTGATCTTTGGGAAGTGCACGTCAAAACTACAATGAAGTCTCATCTCACATCTGTTTGAATGGCCATCATCAAAAAGACAAGAGCTGGGCAGCCCGGGTGGCTCAGCGGTTTAGCGCTGCCTTCAGCCCTGGGCGTGATCCTGGAGACCTGGGATCGAGTCCCACATCAGGCTCCCTGCATGGAGCCTGCTTCTCCCTCTGCCTATGTCTCTGTCTCTCTCTCCTCTCTGTTTCTCATGACTAAATAAATAAAATCTTTTAAAAAATATATTAAAAAAAAAAGACAAGAGCTAATTAACGTCAGTAAGGATATAGAGAAAAGGGAACTCTTATGTACTGTTGGTGGGAAAGGGAATGTAAATCGGTACAGTCACTATGGAAAACTGTATAGAGATTTCTCAAAAAAAAAAAAGTGACTACCAATTAAAATTGATTACCATATGATCCTGAATTCCACTACTATTTTTTTAAAGGACTACTAAGTCACTACTACTAAGTCACTATATTGAAAAGAAAACTGTACCCCCATGTTCACTGCAGCATTATTCACAACAACCAAGACATAGAAACAACCTATGTGTTGATCAATGGACAAACAAATATTCAGCCAATAAAAAGGAGATCTTGCCATATGCAACAGCATGGATTAATCTGGAAGGCATTATGTAAGTGAAATAAATCAGAGAAAGGCAAATTCTGTATGGCATCACTTATATGGGGAAATCTTTAAAAAAAAATAGTTGAACTCAGAGAAACAGACTATAGAAAGGTGGTAACGGGGCTGGCCACTGGAAGAAAAGAGGAGATTAGCCAAAAGATACAAACTTTTAAGTTTTAAAAAGAATGTGTTCTGGAGACCTAATGTGTTCTGGTGACTATAGTTAATATATATTTGAAATTTGCTAAGAGAGTAAATCTTAAGTGTTTTTACCATATATATATAAAACGTTAATTATGTAAGATAATGAATATGTTAGTTAGCTTGATTGGGGTAATCATTTCATAATGTATATGTACATGAAATCATCAGACTATACACTTCATAAAATATTAGAATTACGTTTGTCAATTATACCTCAATAAAGCTGGAAAAAAGGGTTCTTGGTACACAGGGAGACACTGAACAAGTATTTGCTGAGTAAATGAATGCCTAACTTGATATATATGACAATAACTAAGTAAATAAATAAAATCAACCACTACGATTATGGTTTTTTTTTCAATTGCCTTACATAATTTAAGAACATTATTGAGACATATCAAAATACACACTTTCTTGGCAAATCAAATCTTAACAGCTTTTTGAAGTAATTTTTATATCTAATAATGCTTTTTTGCAACAAAGTATATTTTGAATATCAGAAATGTACTTAAAATTGCTTTCTTTTGGTTGGTATTTACATGTCTATCTGAATGTAAATGTTACATCAAACCTTTTTATATTCCATTTCAGATTTATCACAATTTGTGATTGGATTTTTGTATTTTATTTTTTATCAAATAATTATCATCTTTGAATTGAACATACTTGAACATTAACATATATATAATATGATGGCTGCAAGATTTACATTTAATTCTATCATCTTTTTTGTGCTTTCTATTTGTCCTCTGTTTTTCTGTTTTTGCCTTCTGTAGAATTCTATGATTATTTTGTTACCATTCCACTTTGTCTTTTGTACCAGTATGAGAGTTTTGTTTCTTTCATTGGCTACCATAGTGGAAAGAAGGGAGTTACATAGCTAACCTCTAATTCATTCCTTTCCAGATTACAGGAAGGATATACACAAGGGAAAGAAAATAAGTCAGGTGACCTGGCCTAATTTCCTGATCAACATGACTACTGGTATTCTATGTAAATAGATCAATGATATTTTCTAGGTGGCGAGTCTTTATGGAATATTTTATTTATTTATTTTTAAAGATTTTATGCTTTAAAATGAGAGACACAAGAGAGAGAGACACACGAGAGAGAGAGAGAGAGAGAGAGAGAGAGAGAGGCAGAGACAAAGGCAGAGTGAGAAGCAGACTTCCTACAAGGAGCCCAATGCGGGACTCGATACCAGGATTCCAGGATCATGACTTGAGCAGAAGGCAGATGTTCAACCGCTGAGACACCCAAGTGTCCCATTATGGAATGTTTTAAACAGCAATCTCAGGCTAAAGGATTACTTATATTAGTAAGCCTTTTAGAATCCATAAATTTATGAAGCACATTTCTCTAAGAATATATCAGATAAGCTGGGAGTATGAAACAGACATGAATGAACACTCTTAGCTGTGTGAGGTGATAACTTATGTGCCTCACTTAGAAGTGACTTCCAGTCTGGACCAGAGACTGGATATCCCCTAAGAGAAGGAAAGACTTGAGTAGCTACCTCCTGCCCATACCTCTCTCCCTGCTCTGCATAGCCTCTTTATCACCTCTATTCTTGAAATTAACAATAAAGCCTGAGAAGGGGTAGGAGTTTGATTTGAAAATCAGGTCTTTTGTATTAGTTCATCTGGATTTCAACATGCATTCTCTACTTTTCAAATCCAACATGAATCAAAATTTTTGCTCTCTTACTTGATAAAGTAATTAAATTATTGAAAGAGTTTATTCTCTGTCAGTCTATGTCCCATTTCTCTATTGGTTTTCATTCTCTATTTTATAATCCAAAAGATTTTCTTGTGTTTGGAGTTTTTTTCTTATTTGTTTTGGGTTTTTTTTTTGGTTTTCGTTTTGGTTTTTTTTTTTTTTTTTTTTTTTTTTTTTGGTTTTCGTTTTGGTTTTTGTTGCAATTAATGCTCATTGTCACCCCTTCTCAAATATGTACCCCATTGTTTTGGCTCTTCATTTTTTCTTATCCCTCAAATTTTCCATTTTTGGATCACTTTACTTTACACTAATATATATCCTTTATAATTTACTTTAGTGTACTTCTCTGGGTGGTGAATTATATGTTTATATACTTCTTTGAAAACGTGTATTTAAAAAAAAGAAAGAAATGTGTATTTTGAAAGTGATTTTGAAATACATATTCATTGGGTATAGCATTCCAGGTTAGATTTTTTCTTAAATCAAAGTTTTCTCATTCTAATGTAAATATATATTACAGAAGATATAAGTAATAGATTACTATAATTTCATAGTATCCTCAAAGTCTCTTATTTTCTTTGCTGTGTTTTCCATATTTTCCTCTGTATTCTTCAATAATTCTGAATAATAAGCTTCATTCAGTTGTGTTTAATCTATAGTTTTCAACTTTAATTTTTGTGTTTTCCACTTTTAGTTTCTGTTTATTTTCCAAATCAGTATTTTACATTTATAGTTTCTTATTCTCTGTAATTATTTCCAAGATTTTTCCTCATGTCTTTTAGAGTTGGTTATTTATTTGGTTATTTCATAACCTGTGTCTAATAATTTCAATATCTCAAATTTTTATGCCTTTGGGGTTTTTTATGTTTTTCACTGATTTTAATTCATTGTATTCTATTGTGTGTCTAGTTATTTCAGGCTATAACTTGAACACTTTGGGAAAATTAATTTATGAGGTAATTTGAGGTCTGGGTTAGCAGATCTTTTTCCCAGAAAAGAAGTTCATTAGCTTCATCTGGAATCCCATAAGCACTATATTTCCAGGAAATATTTAGTCCAATTTTTACATGTGAAGGTCACTGGACCATTCAGGTGCCGAACACTAAACTGATTGATAAGGTCCTGATAATTCCAATTATTTTTGCCATGAAATTGTAGCCAATCAGGTCCCAGCTTAAGATGGGGAAGAGTATCAGACTTTATCTTGTGCAAAACCTGGTTTTGGGCTCTTATCTCTTTTTCTTTTAATGCTGACAAAAACATATCTCTGTTTCCTAGCTGTTTGGTCTACATAAGCAAATGTCCACAGGGTAAAGGCAATTTGTAGTGCTAGGTTTAAATATCTGGATTCTTATCTTTTCCTAAAAATTTGGATGGGTTAATAGTAATATTGTTAGCATTTCAGTTGCTTTTTTGAAGTTTTTCTTTTTTTAATAATGGCTACAAAGCTCATAGAATTTTTATATAAAGAGAAATGGAAAACATTAATGTCATGTAACTTTTTTTACACTTGTATCGTGCTTTGCTCTTATTATTATTTTTTTAAGATTCCTTTATTTATTCATGAAAGACACAGAGAAAGAGAGGCAGAGATACAGCCAGAGGGAGAAGGAGGTTCCATGCAGGGAGCCCAACGCGGGACTCGATCCCAGATTCCAGGATCACACCTTGAGCCAAAGGCAGACGCTCAACCACTGAACCACCCAGGCGTCCCTATAACTTTTGTTTTTTCTATCATTTCTCTTCATAGTTCTTGTCCGATGAGACTATATTGCTGCTGTTTTATTTAAAGTGAAACATAAGAATATGTTAACGGCAAGGGCGACTGGATGGTACAATCAGTTAAGTGTCTGATGATTTCAGCTCAGATCATGATCTCAGGGTCTTGATATGGAGCCCATGTGTTCGGCTCTGTGTTCAGCAGGGTGTATGCCTGAGATTCTCTCTCTCTCTCCGTGCCTTTGCCCCTCCTTCCTGCTCTCTCAAATAAATACATAAATCTTTTAAAAATATATGCTAATGACAAGAAATGATGACAAAATTCCCCATTTAGAAGTCATTTTACACATAGAAAAGCCAAATGATCCCAAATAATCACTATTAATTCAGTTCTAAAAATGATCAAACTAAACAAATTTATAACTTGAATGCTAATAACAGTATCTTAAACTAAATAAAAAATTATGCCTGAACTTTTTATATGTAAACTTTATATTTGTAAAAAAAAAAAAAGTTGTTCATAACTACAGGTATCTAATCTCTTCCTCAATATCAGTAGTTATTTTTCCTGAAAACAAAAATATGAAGGATTAAGAATGAGGTAACTTCACCATTTTATCAAATGAATTTAGAATAGATTATCCAGGTGGCTTTGAGTTTTCTCCTCTCCTCCCAATGCCTCTCTTATCCCCTGAGTTTCAGATATCCAAAAGTACATGTTTGTTTGAGTTTGATAGTTACAGAGATTTCATAATATATGTCTACTTCCACTTTTTAACATTGTAGCCAAATATTTAGTTTGTGAAATAAACCATCCAATTAAATTGACAAAAACCAACTTCTTATTGGTAAAATTATGCTTCCCTTATTTGAGTGGAGTTATATTGCATATGCCTAAATATTCTGAATAATCTTGGAATAAACTCAAAAAGTTTACATCTAAAAGTTAATAAGTAAGTTTGTATTCTATAAAAACCAAAATTTAAGCAAACAATTATAGCCATTATCCAATTTTATTAATTCGTAACAAGCTGGCATATGTCCTTCCTAATTCAAGTAACGTATTCATGTACTAATGACTCATAAAACAGAACCCATAAATTTTATCTTAATGGAGAAGTATTTCACATTTATTTTAGAAGATTTATCATGATTAGGAAAGTTGCATGCTTTATTTTGTTCCAAAATAACTTTCTCATGGGACATTAACTTCTGAAAGTCTGTCCTGTAATATTATATATCCGTAAGATATTTTAATGTCTTATGTATCTTTCTTTATATTCATTCCCAAGTTTTAAAATTACTTCCTTAATACAATCAAAGCTTTTTCCATGTTATATTTTCAGAAGCAAAAGCAAGTCACTTTCTTACAGTACAGCTAAGAGTTGTATATATTCTTCTGAGGGAGATAATGGTAGTTTTAGATGTGTATAAGGAGGAAGTTTACAGTTTTCTAAATGATTTGTGGATTTAAAATGCATCACCCTTATGTCTTATATATCTGCATTTATTTTTCTGCCTTTTGTACTAAAGATAAGCTAATTAACTCCGATGTGTTTAACAGGCTAATATAATAAATATTTCCAGAGAAAAGTAAATCATATTCAGTGCAGCAGTGTTTGCACTGATTCATACTATCATGAAACAAAAATTAAAATTAAAATATCCTTAAGAACAAAATATATTCTTAAGAATTAAAAACAAAATTTCACAAACAAAATGGATAATAAAAAAATGGCTGAGTAATTTGAATTATCCTCAATTACTCCAATATTTTTATGGATATATCTTTTAAAATTTTTGTATTAAAAATGTATGTACAACCAATCTCTAAAACTTTTTCATTTTGCAAAAATGAAACTCTACATCCATTCAACAATGAACTGCCTATATCCCTCTCCCAAATAAAACACATGCATAAATGAAGAAAATGTTTAAAATAAGACACAGTGACAATGGCTCTTGCCTACACAGGATCCATTTCTCCTTTCTTTTTTTCCAATAGAACTTAGATTTAACTCAAGTAGTCTCTTTATTGCCAATTCCAAGGTGAGTGTAAACCAATAATAAAATACCTATCTCTAATGACTGACTCAGGAGTCCTTAGGACAATCACCATATGACGTTCTCCTGTTCATCATTATTGCTCTTTAGGAGTGAGCATGTGCACTGAGTTTACTAACCAGACAATGAAGAAAAATTTATAATCCATACTAGGAAGATGGATTTACTTTCTTTCTCCAACTAACCTTAAAGAAACAAGCTGTTTTCATTGCTACGGAAAACCACATTATAACTGACCAAGAGAGCCTTTGTAGCCTCCCCACACCCCAGCTGAACCACGCTTGAGACAGGTTTCTTTCTGACTCAGCAGCCCCTGACTTCCCTTTTCTATAAGATTTACTTTAGAAAACTTGTCATTGTAAATCTTGTTTTGCCCTTTTGAGATAGAAATCTTCAAAAAAGACTTGCCAGTTTTGTAGAACAGGACTTTCTCAAGGACTTAAAGCCACCTCCTTGAAATGTAAGCATCCAGGAAGATGCCTCTCCCTCCCAATTTCATGGGAGAGTAGGAGCCTACCTTCTGCAGTCCCCTTGCTCCAAGTTCTAAAGCTAGTTCCTAGTATGGAAGGATGAGATAGCTTAGTTTTCTTTTAAGTAAAGCCAATTAGCAATTAGCCAGTTGGGATAGGCCACAGAGATGGCCCATGATACACTCCCCTGAACTCTTAAAAATCCTCTGGCTTTATATCATAGTTAAGTTTAGACTCAGTTGTGAGCACACTCTCCTATTGCAATAGCTTTATTATTATTATTATTATTATTATTATTATTTATTGAAGTATAATGAACATACAGAGTTATATCAGTTTCAGGTGTACAATAAAATGATTCAACAATTCTATATATTACTCAGCATTCATTCTGATAAATGTACTCTTTTTTCTTAAGATTTTATTTATTTATTTGAGATACAGATAGAGAGAGAGAGAAAGAGAGAGCATGAGCAAGGGGAGAAAAGCAGAAAGAGAAGGAGAGACAGACTCCCCACTAAGCAGGGAGCCCGACATTGAGGATCAATCCCCAGATCCCAGGATCATGACTTGAGCTGAGAGCAGACACTTAACTGACTGAGCTACCCAGGACGATAAATATGCTGTTTATCTCCTTTATCTATTTCATCCATTCCCACTTTCCACTTCCCCTCTGGAAAGTACCACTGTTTTCTCTGTATTTAAGAGTCTAGGGTTTTGTTCATTTGTTAATCTCTTTTTTGTTTGTTTATTTTGTTTCTTAAATTCCATATATGAGTGAGATCATATGATATCTTTTTCTGATTTATTTCACTTAGCACTATACCTTCTAGATCCACTCAATAGCTTTGAATAAGATATTCGATGTCTCTTTGACTTTGCCTAGTGCAAATTTTGCTGTGACATAATCATGAAGTTTGTCAGCCTGAGGACAAAAACATTGATGTAAGGAAGAGTGTACAGAGAAGAAAACCAAGGAGCAATAGAATCACAACCCTGATGATGCCTATCTAGAATTCACCTTATCTTTTAGGCCTTCTGTCATGGGAGATAGTAAGTGTCAATGTTTAAGTCAACTTGACTGAGAATCTTGTGGACATTTACAGTCATTCACAATCTTACACTTTAATATCAGATAATAAATATTAAATTACTGTTGACTCATAACAAATAATAACTGAAGTCGGAAGTTGAAGTAATACTTTCTTCTCTGCTAAGTTTAGACTGACTATAGATCAAAGCTGTGAAAATTATAGAAAAACATTGTATCAATGTTGAAAAATTTCCTTCCAGTAAGGATAGAATTTTTTCCAAAGAATCTAAACTAATCAAGTTTAAATACATTCATTTTATTGTGCTCAGAATTTAGGACAGTGTCCAAAGCCTCTGAACTATGAATAAATGTGAATTGATTGAATGACCATTCACCTACACCTAATACATAGTAATTTTATCTAAGTCATATTAAAACCAAAAGAGATTACTTAAAAAAGGATATTTTCATAAGAAATTATATATCTATTTTTAGATGACTGTCAGCACATTCCATATATATTGAATGAATGATGTCTTCTGTATTTTGCAAAAAGAAAAACTTAACAAATTAGAAGTCACAAGGGAATACAGATTCATTCACTGCCTTTTTTTTTTTTTTTTTTGGTCTTTCAATGAAAAGGAATCAGGTATAATACAGAATTACACAGCCAAATACAGGAAAAGGCTTAATGACTATGCAAAGTATTTATGCAAAACTATCAGCTTAAAGGAGATCAATAGTAAACTGTCAAATTGCTACACTGGCAAGTCAGCAAGCTTGGTAATTAAGAAACAGAAAACTCTTTGGACATACATACCTCTCCTTTCACTGCCAACATGGAAGACATGCTGCCTGTAGCCCATTGGTTCTGTGTCATCAACTGGATGACACAGAACGCTAGAACGCTATCAGAGAATCCTCATTCCTATGTTCTGAGAAGTATCTGGCAAGACCTACTCATTTCTCTCAGGTGCTGCACTCCACTACAGGTGATAGAATCTTCCTTGAGAGAATCCAACTTCTGAAAGAAAAAAGAAAGCCAACTTCAGCCCTTCAGCCATAGCACAGAGTCAACAAGAGCTTTTTCACAACTTTTAAATATTCATGAATCTCCAATAGTTGGAGGCAATGAGGAGACTAAGCTAGTCAGGAGAGGAATGCTGTCTCTGTGTTAATGTGATAAGAAATGGTATGAAAGACTTACGGTATTAAGCATTTCAGCTGTATCATATTAGCACTGTATCATAGACCTTGCTTTTCTCCAGCACAATACAGAAATCATTATTATGTTAAGACTTTCTTCCTAAGAAATAATTGGGGAAAAAAGCTAATGGGATAGAAGATCTAAAATACATTGAGATTTTAACATTTTTCCTTAAAAAGAGGAAATCTTTAAAACTCTTCCCCAAATTGAAATAGTTTGAAAACATTTAGTTTACAGTGTCTTCCAGAAATGTCATAAAATAATTTTTGTTCGAAAATTTGTATTCCTACTTATCTATTGGCAGAAATGTGGTTGTATGTGCACATGGATGTGTTTGGAGAGTGTGTATCTGACTGAATATGTGTGAAGGTCTGTGTGGGATGTGAGTACAAGGTATGTGAATGTGCTTCTACAAGAATAGGCAGTAAACATAAAATTAGAGCTGGGAAGGGTCCATGAAATCAAGTAAAATGTTGACTTTCATATCTTCCAAATGACTTGTGAAGAAATATACATGTCATATATGCACTAGGGAATTCCTGTTCTGTTCTTTAGAAAAAATGGACAAATTTTAAAATAAAAATCCATAAGTAAATCAATATTTAATATCTGTAACAAAATTATCTAAAATGTTTCATCCATAAAATGGCTCAGCTATCTTATTTGAATATATAGAATAGGGACAGCCCCAGGGGCTCAGCGGTTTAGCGCTGCCTTCAGCCCAGGGCATGATCCTGGAGACCGGGGATCAAGTCCCACATCAGGCTCCTGGCATGGAGCCTGCTTCTCCCTCTGCCTGTGTCTCTGTCCCTCTCTCTTTCTCTCTCTCTCTCTCTGTCTCTCATGAATAAATAAAAATCTTTTAAAAATATACATATATAGAATTAAAGGACCTACTTTTTCGATTTACTAATTTCATTTTGGATGGTGGGAGGGGAGGGATAAAGGAAGAAAGGAAGGAATGAAAAGAAAGTGTGAAAAGTTAGAAATTGCTGAAGTAAAACCAATGAATTACTGAAGCAGTAATTCGTAAATGTCCCCTGTGCACATACCAAAAAGACAATCTGTAAACCAGGACCAAAAGATGGAATGAGGCTCTGAGGTGTATGGTTATAAAGCAGCTTACACAGTGAGAAAGCAGTGACTGTTGACTCTTCACAGTGATTGGCTGCAATATTAGAATTCTCTTAAATGATAGGGAATTGATTAGTGGTTACCTCATACCAATTTTGGAAAAGAGTTCAAGTTTTGCTGATGATTTCCAGTGGCACAAGCAAGAAATGACCCGGGTCATGTTAGTCTTGGAAAATAAGCTAACCTAAGCTTTGTTTGTATGACTAAATTGGTTTTGTCTGCTCAGGGAATTTTCAAGGCTGGTCTCCATTTGCTTTTTAACAAAAGAAAGGAAAGAAAGAAACAGGGTGGGAGAGAGAGAAAGAGAGAAGAAAACACCAAAAGCTCTGATCCTGATAGGTATACAATTAGCCCATAAACCTCTGGGCTTCTCTAGGCAACTACTCAAAAACCCCTTCCCCTAACCACTCTCATGCATCTCAGGCTGCCTTCTGTGATTTCCCCCCCAAAAGTTTAGGGGTTAGTGTTGGGTGAAGAACACAGAAAAAAAAAAATGACACATACCAAATTCAGGAAGAACCTGTTTTAGACACTGTCAGAACTGAAGACAGAACAGAAAAGGATCTCAAGGATTCAGTCCAGTGACCTCGTTATACAAAATGAAACCAAGTAAGCGCTGGGACACTGTTTTTTCAGTCAGTTGAAGCTGCTATAATGAAATACCATATAGGGGTATCTGGGTGGCTCAAGTCATGATTCCAGGGTCCTGGGATCAAGCCTGTTGAGCAGGGGGCCTGCTTCACCCTCTTTCGCTGCCCTTCTTCCCTGCCCCTCCCCCCTGCTCCTACTCCTAGTACTCTCAAATAAATAAATAAAATCTTTTTAAAAAAATAAAAGAAATATCATAGAGACTAGGTGGCTTAAACAACAAAAATTTATTTCTCATGTTTCATTGTTTCATTAATGAAACATGAAATTAATCGGAGATTAATGTACCAACATGGTCAGTTCCCTTTCACACACACTTTCCTTGGTATCATACACACTTTCCTTGGTATCATACGCTGAGGAAGATCCCTTGTCTCTTCTTTTTTTTTTAGATTTTATTTATTTATTCATGAGAGACACAGTGAGAGAGGCAGTGACAGGCAGAGGGAGAAGCAGGCTTCCTATGGCGTGCCCAATGCAGGACTCGATCTTGGGACTCTGGGATCACACCCTGAGTGGAAGGCAGAAGTTCAACCACTGAGCCACCCAGGCTCCTCTCTTTCTCTTTTTGTAAGAGCACTGATCTCATCATGAGGTTCTCACTCTCATGGCCTAATCCAACCCTAATTACCTCCCCCAAACCCCTCCTCCAAACACGATCAACATATGAATTTGAGGGAGACACAAACATTTAGTCTGTAGCAGACACTGAGACTCACCTGAGGACCCTGTCTCAGATATTCTGAAAATTGGTCTAATATAATTTCCACTGCAAGATGACCCAATACTTGTTATTCAAAGGGGCTAAAAAGTGAAAGAAACAAATAATCAGGGAATCCACTAAAATCTTATCTTTTGCTGGCATATAACTGAACTCTATCCCACCCTCCTCTTTTAAGGTGCTGAGCCATCTTGCCCCCATCCTCAGTTGATCTTTCCCTCTATTCTCTGAATTTTTCTTCCTTTAATTCCCATGACCTCATTCAACAACATCCCTAGTGCAATTCTTTTCACTGTCAAATGCTACAAAATATTCTACATTCATCATCTCCACTACTGTATTCTCATCTATTCCTTGACATAATAAGCATAGTGTGATCTGGTTTCCAGCTTTCTCACTCTTCAAAGGTAGAACTGAGTAAAATCACACAGTAGGGGATTGCAAATGTTATTAAAACTTCCATTATCTAATGCTCATAGTGACAGATTTTATGTATGTTGCTCAATTTATCCATCCAAAATAAACTGAAGATTATTTACATTTCAGAGAGGAGAAAACATACTGAAATATTATGTATCTTGTCCATTATTATTCAGTTTGTCTAATGATACAGATCATTGCTGCATATCATCTTTGTCTTATAATTCCTTTGTAACCTTCTTCCAAGTTACATTCAAAAAATATTTTTCCATAAATTCCTCATGATTTAATTAATTTCTCATTCTAATACACCAAATTTGCCGTCACTACTACTAAATCTAATGACCTCTTTTTCAATCTTGATTTCATTTTCTTTTTTATTTTTTTAAAGATTTTATTTATTTATTCATAGAGATGCAGAGAGAGAGAGAGAGAGAGAGAGGCAGAGATACAGGCAGAGGGAGAAGCAGGCTCCATGCAGAGCCTGACGTGGGACTCAATCCCAGGTCTCCAGGATCACGCCCTGGGCTGCAGGCTGCGCTAAACCGCTGCGCCACCGGGGCTGCCCTTGATTTCATTTTCTAATTAATTTCCATTTGATTAATTTCTGGCTTTGGGCATTATCAACTCTCAATCTATTCTGTATAGAGGGGCATTTAAGAGTGTTAGCTACAGCCAGACAGAACAGAGTTTGAACTTCATCTCTAACACTTACTAGGTATGTCTGACATTAAGTAAATTTAACTGTTCTTTACTTCATTCAACTCATTTTTAAAATTAGGAACATAACATATTCGAAGACTGTGGGGAGGATGACATGAAATAAAGTGTGTAAAGGGCTCAGTACAATGTCTCACACCTAAGCACTCTATTAAGAGTACCCTTTATTCCCTACTGAAATGATTACCTCTTTTGTCGGCCCTACCAATCTGATTTCTCTTTCTCAGCCTCTTATGACAGCATCTTGATTATATAATCCAGATTTCTGCCTTTGACTCTCATTTCCCTCACCATTATCCCAAAATGTTTTTATCCAGTCCATGGTTCACCTGCCACTTCTAAGCTGATTTTTTTAAGAACATAATTACATCTCTAAGTCTCACCTCTCCCCAGAAATTGGCCTGCCTGTCTAAGTACTCTTGCATGTCATTCTTTCTCAAATAAGGAATATGAAACCTAACAAGTTTAATAGATTATTTGTCACCTTTCCCCATCAAATATGCTCCCAGTTTCCAAAGAAAGAAATTACAGTCATCCAGAAATTTTCTCAATTCTTTACCAATTATCATCCAAATGTATTAATATGGAAAGCACATTCCTCATATCTTGGTTTTCCTATTAACATATCCCTAGCATTTTATTTCATGACCTCCAAATGTCACACTCACTGGGCAACTTGTTCTCCCAAAACATTTTGCTTTAGTATTCCTGAGCATCTTTGGCCATGCTGTTGGCTCTACTTCTTTTCCTGTCCAGTAAATTCTTTTTGTAATATTTTTAACTTTAAAATGCCATTGACTTCCTAAGACTTAATGGGGATTTCTTTTAGGTGCTTCCATTAACACTTTTCAAGTCCTCTTTATGTGATAGGATATTATAATCATTTGCTGTCCTTCTGTTTCCAGAAGTCTGATTATTTCTCACTTTTGTATACAACTAGATCTTGAAGTTCTTTGATACCAATTCATTGAGTATTAATTCATCCCCTAGTAATAATTTTTCCCTTTGGGGAAAAAACTAACTCACTCTTATATAAAATTTCTTAGAGTTTCCAGAAAAATTTTTAACAGAAAGTTGAGATTCGTTTTATAAAAGTATATATGTGCTATAATTACTAGCTAATGTTTACATTGCATAATACTTGATAAAAACAAAAGAATATGTCATGTATAAATTCTGAATAAAAATGATAAATTAACCCACTACCCAACTTAACTAGACCAAAACCCATGATTTTCAATCTTCGTTCCTTTTCTCTGTCATCCCCTGCCTTGCTCTCATCTATAAATACTAGTCTGAATTGTATATTCATAATTCCCTTTTTTAAAAGAAAGTTCTTTTACACATGTAAGTATCCTTGAACAGTGCTAAATTGTTTCCTAAGGTAGGAGGGATTTTTTGATCTACCACCAACATACCACCAATCTATGACTATTCCTACTGATTCTCATGTTTATCCATACTTGTTTAGTCAGACTTCCTAATTTTCACCAATTTAGCAAGTATAAACATGCCAACTCAATAAAGTCTTAATTTTAATGTCTCTGACTACTAATAAAGCTAATTCTATTTCTTTATTGATCCTTTGATTAAAATAAGAACTAATATTCTCTACCTGTTGCTTCTTGCTACCCAATGTGAGTTTTCAATACAGGACTATGATCTTGGTAAAGTATGATGTGAGTAGTTTGGCAAATAACTCCAAAGTCTATGTGAATTAAAGGATCAATTGTCTTTTAACTAGTGGAATATAAGGAAAAAAGTAGTCAATTCAAAAAATAAAGTTACTCTATATTTCACCATTATCCAATTTTAAATCATAAAGGGTATTATAGAAACCCTCAAAGTCAGAATTTTTAAGTAATGAAATTTAGAGATTCTAATCCAACATGTTAAATTAATTATAAAATTGAGACACAGATCAAAAAATCTGATTAAGATCATAGAAAAATTGAGAGAATTAAAATCTATATCTTATTCCTGTTAGTCCAGGATTCTATATCATCCTACAGGATTCTATGCCAGCCTAAACTGGGACTGGTTTATAGTTGACTCAAAGAAAGATTAGAAATCTGTGAGCAGGTAGAGGTAATTTCAATATGTTATTAGTATTTTAGATCTGCTTTTGGCTATTGTTATATCTTCATTGTTGACTGATAAAAATAGGCTTCCTGCTGTCATGCGTTGTTTTGGAACAACACAAATAACTTCTCTGAAGGAATGTAAAATAAGAGATTCTGAAATAAATATTACAATAATAAAACTTTAGATCTACCATTAAAAAATGCATTTGGAAAAAAATGCGTTTGGTACAAAAATGTAAAGGCTTGTAATTACACCATATTTTTGCAATAAAAAGCTATTTTATGTAATTGTTCATATCATGATCTCATAGACTCTAAAAGAAAAAAAGGATTTCTTCTCTGACATGACTAAAATGGTATTGAAGGAGGATGTGGAATAAGAAGGAATATGTAATAAGCAATAACTTTCTGTGTAATAAGAAAGTGAGAAGCCAATTGAGCCTTCTAAAGTCACAACTAAGTTCATTATAATGTCAAGCTAATCAGTGCCTAATTCATTATATGCCAATATAAGATTACTTCTGCATTGCCTCAATGCTGTTGTTGTTTATTCTATGAAACTTAAGAAATTTATAGTAGGCATCATCATCTATAATTATAACAGATCATAATATCCAAACTGAAGATTTATCAGAACTGTAATTCAATGAAAGATAAAGAGAAATATGTAACAATGTAAAATAACTGTAAATAGAATTCACTTATTCTACTTTGCCATTAGTGAGACATTTAGTGGCATGACCTTCACCTTTCTGAGCCTAGTTTCCCCATACATAAAATGAGAGATTTATAACATGAATTGGGCCCTAAGGCATCTTAGTACTCTAAAAGTGTGTAAATCTAATAGATAATTCTAACTTTCGGGCAGCCCCAGTGGTGCAGCGGTTTAGCGCCACCTGCAGCCCAGGGCATGTATCCTGGAGTCACGGGATCCAGTCCCATGTCAGGCTCTCTGCATGGAGCCTGCTTCTCCCTCTGCCTGTGTCTCTGCCTCTCTCTCTCTCTGCATCTCTATGAATAAATAAATAAAATCTTAAAAAAAAAAAAGATAATTCTAACTTTCCAAATTGTACAAGACAACAATTGTACAAGTTTCAGTTTACCTGCATTTATCTATTTTGCACTGCTAAAGGGTTTTATTAAATTCTTAACATGTGGTGTTATATTGCTGTCAATGATTTCAATATATGTTTACAGGGTCATAAAATAATTGATTAGAATGAGTTACAGTTTAATACAAATCAAAAGAAAGACATCAATCTCTAAGCACAAAAAAACAGGAACTTCAATATCCTAAATTCTTTATTTCATTTTTGCACATACTTTTTCTAGCAGGCCCATACAAATTTGTAACCTTATGTACACCTAAATTCCTTTGACAATAAAATGTCTTTCCTTCCCAGTAAGCACTCTTTAAAATGAGTTTAGCACACCAGGGAGCACTTTTATCCATTCCCACAAGAAATTCAGTATCTTCTTCAAGACTTTATGATCCTCATATTATTTGCTGTTGAGCAGGCAGTAACAAGAAAATATTCTGAAATCTAATGTGTGTTTAGTTTTTTGTTTTCCTTGACTAGACTAAAGGTATGGGTTGGAAAATCAAATTTCAGCATTTACAGCTTTTATAGAGTCTATGTAGATTGTAATAAAGAAAAATCTGAAATTCATCATCTGTTTACTTAGGACACCAGGTAGAGTGTTCCCAGGCTTAGAGTTACTAAAATATTAATTTTTTATTGTAGACTGAGAAAAAAGAATTTTGATAGCCCCAGTATATGGGTAGACCATCCTGAATGCTTTGTCCTCCTTCTTGACTAGTAGCCTTACAAAGTAACAGATAGAGTATGGCGTTTAAGAATCTGAAGAGACTGAGCAATTAAGGTACATTTCTTTAAAATATCAAGTAAACCAGACAGACATTGGAACAGTCTGTTATTGCTGTTTGTTGTAAATATAACATAATAAATATATAAATATATTTACTATATATGTTAATTATATGTGATACTTATATAGAGAATTTAAATATATATAATATTGAGAACATGCTCCATAGCTGTAGTCACCTGTGGAGGTATATTAGATAATAGTAAATCTATGATTCTTAAAGGAGCCATCTCTATTATTTTTTAAAGCAATGGATATTTGAAGTAAATTATTCCAGAATCAGTCACTAAGTGTATAATTTGTAGCAAGAATGGAGGTCATAAAATGACATCATGTGTTATCAGATATTAACAATAGTGAGGCTGTTAAGAGTACAGGGTCTGGAGCCAGCTTGTCTGGATTTAAATCCCAGTTCCATTATATACCGGTTATTGGACCTTGGACAAGCTACTTAAGCTTTTTTTGGAAATCATTCTAAGGGTTTAAATCTGATTCCCCATCTTAAGCATAAGGGAGGACTATATTTCTCTATCTCTTACAAGATAAGCAAGAGATGTGGTGAGTTCTGGCCAATGACCTATCAGTAGAAAAGACATGTGCGTAGTGGGGCAGAGATCAATATGAGTTCCCCATGTTTTCTCCTTCCCAACACAGTGTCCCTCAACGTTAAGAAATGAGATAGAAGTGTTACAAGCAATGGAAATTTCATCAGCCTGGTCCTGGGTGACAGTACAGGGAGACTAACAGTGGACATGTAATATAAGCAAGAAATAAATCTTGGTTGTGTGAAGCAGCCAAGAGCTTGGAATTAACTTGTTATTGCAGCATGACCTTGCCTAATATATCTAATATATTCACTGTGTCTCAGTTTCCTCGTCTGTAACTGGGAATATAACAGCATCCAATTATTTTTATGGTTGTCAGCAAGACTTTATTGCAGTATAAAATCAATACAGTTTTTAAATTCCTATTAATAGTACTAGTTTGTGTACACCCTAGTACAGTTTATATATGCCAGCTTACTAGATTTTAGAGAACCTGTCATAAAATCCAGATTTAGTCAGCAGTGAGTTCACATTTCTGCAATGCATATCATCTCAAATTAAAAATAAAAGTCTCAAATTCTGCTGTAATATAAAATGGCTTTACCAGGATATATAATACTTTTGTCATGTGAAATATCTGTATCTTGACTGAAACATCCCAGTTTCTGACTTACTAATGATACTTTTTTTTTTTTTTAAAGATTTTATTTATTCATGAGAGGCAGAGAGAGAGAGAGAGAGAGGGGCAGAGACACAGGCAGAGGGAGAAGCAGGCTCCATGCACCGGGAGCCCGACGTGGGACTCGATCCCGGGTCTCCAGGATCGCGCCCTGGGCCAAAGGCAGGCGCCAAACCGTTGCGCCACCCAGGGATCCCTAATGATACTTTTGATTTTTAGAAACAACATATTTTTTCTATTACACAAAGGAAATATAAGCCAGAGAAAAGGGAGAAGTAGGAGAGGGTAGAAAGACAATAGTGGAGACTAATAGACACTTCAGTACAAAAGGATTCTTCCGTAATGCTCCGATGATAGCTTTATATATCAAGATTTGGGATTGAAGACTACTTGAACACTGAGAGTGAAAAAAGAGTTTTTTTTTTTTTTTTTGCTACAGAAATTTAAGCTCTTTATAGACATACTTTTAGTTAATCTGCACAACATCAGAGAAAGGTATTATTTCCTGTACTTTGCAGATAAGAAAAATATACCATAGACCACAGGCAGAATAAAAGAGAGTCTCTCATTACCCAGAGGCATTTACTCTACTGGGGAAGCAACTCTAAGTTTTCATTTTCATTCAGTTGTTCATTTATTGCTCTCCCTCATGTTTTAAACTAGAGCCAAAAATGAAAAGAACAGTTTATCAAAGCAAAGAAAAAAAGGAAATATTTTCCCTGGAGGAGCAAAGTATATTTACATTATTGTCATTTTGCTGAACTCTGGGGAAGAATTTATTGACCAAGGAAAGGAACAAATGGATTAGCAGATCTCATGGGACCAACCATCTCTGGATGCTAGGAGGTCCATCTAGCAGAGATGAGAATGAGAATATGACATTGCCTATATTGAATCTGGCAAGAAAGAATTTCAAATTGCTTCACTAAACAAAGTTAGCCACACATTACATTTTAACTCGTAAGGGAATACTAATTACACTGTGTATGCTCACATTGGAGTACTACATAATACATACTATAGTCAAAGTACATTAATGTTAATACACAATATTATGTTCATTAAAATTAAATAAATAGTGCTATGCAAGTACTGTATAACCAGACGAGTCTCCTGTGTTTAGAAATTTATTATCTGTGCTGCTAGTGAAACTTGAAGACATTTTAGAATATCTAATAAATAATTAAAATCTAAAAGATTAGCATTTTTAGCCATTTGAAAATTATTAGTTAAACATTAACTATTTGTGTTACCATGATACTATACAGAGCTTGTTATTTAGTTGGGCAAATACAAGCCAAGTCAAAGCAAATAAGAAATTTACCAAGCATTTGAAAGAAAAAAATGGCACCATCACCTCTATTGTTTAATGAAGTCTATAAAGCAATAATAAAAACTACTCATTTCCCCCAAAATTAAAACATAAAAGAAATTTTCTATGTTCTCAAATTATTACCATTCTAGTAAAAACAATAATAAATGCTATTTGGAACTATCATATTGGAAATAAATCTTTATGTTATCTAGTAATGATATCACTGTAGACAAATGAGTATCCTCATACACTACAGGTGCTATTACAAACTACCAAAAAATTCTTGAGATATATTTACTGAAACATACCAGAAAACCTTAATTTTACACCCCATTTAAAACACATATCCAATATTTAGTAACGTAGTAGACAATCATAAATGTTTGCAAAGTTGTGGATGCTTCATTGAAAAGATATTTATATGCAATGCTGAAATAAGTAAAATGTTTATATCCACATGGCAAACCTATATGAGTAAATTTTATTCTGTCCAAAAATGATATAGAATATGTGAACACCTGCAAAATGATCATAACTTATTCCAGAAATCTAATTATAATAAAACTCCTAGGAATCAAAATTGACATGGATGAAGGCACCAAAAAAGTTGAATGAAAAAGGTTCCATATGCTGGACTGTGAAGAATAAGCATATTTTGAAAAAGCTAAGCAGACAGCATAGGACTTTTTAATTGGTGAAAAAGATATAAAAACAGCAATAATTATGTGGTATCGAAAATAAAAAGAATCATGGTCTAACTTGGGTGAAAATGAAGGATGGGAAGGAGAGAGAAAGGAGTGAATGGAACTATAACCTTTATAGCTAGCATTGATTGAACCTTACTCTGTGCCAGAACCGTGACAGGCTTTAAAAGCATTCACTCATTTAAATATGAACCACTAGTAGATAAGTACTCTCAGTCCTGTTTTACAAGACAAAATACATGGGGGTCAGAGAGTGCAGGTTCTGGGGCACACTGCCTCATTTCCAATCTCAGCTCCTTCATTACTGGCTGCATGATCTGGGGCAAATTCATGAGCCTCTTTATACCTCATATTAAAACATCCACAGTTAACAGTCCCTGGATATATGATTGTCATGAAACTTAAATGCTTTACCATGGATAGTGTTCCTGTGACAGTGCATGGCAAGTGGCAAGTGTTGATAATTTTCAACCCTTTTCATCAAATGGAAAAACTGACTCTTCAAAATTGTAAGTAAAACTCTAGGATATATCACCAGTAACTTGTAGAATGGGGGAAGCCAGGTCTGCAAAGCCTAGGCTCATAGGCACAATGTGGGCCCTTTGCCCCGACCTACAGGCTACCATGAAACGCCCTTCCATACCTTGGCAATAGGAAAAACACCTTCTTCCTGATCACAGAATCAGAGCAGAAGCATAAAACTGCTCTCCAGTGAAAACAGAATGGTTCCCGGTCATCAAGCTTGCTGTCATACCCTGAGAAAGGTATTTATGTGGTTTTTTTGTTTGTTTTTTTTGTCTTTTTTTTTTTTTTTTAATAAAGCATGTGTTCATCAGCAGAGAGACCAACCAGCTTTGGAAACAATAAAAGGAGTATCCCAGAGGAAGTGTGCATTGAAGAGCGGTAACTGGAACTGAAGCAAATGGCTGTGAGAATCCCATTTCCATTGGCTGCATAGTCCTGGACTCAGCCGGCTATGAATTAACATTTGACTCACTTTATAGTTTGATTCTCCTAGTTCTTTTGCTTCCCACTTAGATCTGTCTTCAGAAAAGAATACACTGACCATGCCACAGAAGCGTGAAAGTCTTTGTAACAGTTATATTTTCATTGCACATTGAGTTTCTGCACCAATCTTGTACATATGGTTCACTTAAGTTGGCCTTATATTTCATTATCTAAACCACAGTATTTTAGAGTGAAAGAAGGTACTTTTTTATCAATGCCCTAAGACAATAGGCTAAAAGGGACTTAGGAAATTGGGACATATAGCTAAGTCAATATAAGTTAAGCATTAGATTTTAAAATACTCCATCTCCTCTCCTTCCCAAAATTAGATTTTCAGCCTGTGCAACTATGTAGCATACCAATATATAGTGCCCGAGTTAAGGTATGCTTGGAAGGTTTTTAATATGGCTGTGTGGGGGTGCCTGGCTGGCTCAGTCAGTAGAGCATGCAACTCTTGATCTTGGGGTTGTAAGTTCAAGCCCCATGTTGGGTATAGAGATTACTTAAAAATAAAAGAAAAAAATCTTTAAATGTGGCCGTGTGATCTTGGATAACATATATAAATCTTTAAACTCTACTGTCCCTATTTTAAATTGGAAACAATAATTCCCATCTGATAGGACTGTTGTGAGAATTTATGTACAACACACACATATGTACACTCAAATACACATATAAATATATGTGTGTCTATATATGTGAATATGTATATACAGTCAACCCTTGAATGACATGGATTTGAACTGCATAGATACACTTATGCGTGGATTTTTTCAGTAAACAGCTACAGTATAGTGTAAATGTATTTTCTCTTCCTTATGATTTTCTTAATAAAATTTTAGATCCTCTAGCTGACTTTATTGTAAGAATACAGTATATAATACATATATGAAATATGTGTTCATTGATTTTTTTTATGCTTATTGGTAAGGCCAGTAGTTAAGTTTGAGGGGAGTCAAAAGTTATACATGGATTTTCAATTGCATGGGTGGAGGGGGTCAGCCCCTGACCCCTGTGTTGATCCAGAGTCAACTGTATATCTTAGTTCAGTGAATGCTCAAAAACTGATGGCTGTTATTATTTCCTTACCACTCTAGTTCAACTCTCTGAGGCCCCTTGTGAGATAGGTTGCAGACTTTTCTCAGGCGACAATGCTCTGTACTGCTGTGTGATTTCTTTTTTTTTTTTTTTTTAAGATTTTATTTATTTATTCATGAGAGACATACAGAGAGAGAGGCAGAGACAGAGGCAGAGGAAAAAGCAGGCTCCATGCAGGGAGCCTGATGTGGGACTCGATCCCAGAACTGCAGATCATGCCTGAGCCAAAGGCAGACACCCAACTGCTGAGCCACCCAGGCATTCCCTGCTGTGTGATTTCTTGTACTTCAGTATCTGCTATGTTCCAGGAATGGTTAGCTCTGTATGTATTGATAGGGTGAAAACAAAACTATGCCTCTCAGTTTTGCCTTCTCTCAACAAATGACAAGATTAGTTGTTGGTTTCACAATATTTATAAAGTAAATATTCACAAATCGGTAATCAGTATGTTTATGAGCATGGATATTTCTGTTCTGTGCTAAAGGTACCATCCCATGTTACATTATTTGACCTAGAACAGGCCATTTTGAATGAAAAGGAGTAAGTATCCTTAGGGAGGGACTTCAGTGTCACCTGGGAGAAAGCTTTTTTCAACTGTAGATGACTTCTGGTAACAGGAGAAGTTTTGGATGTATAGAATTTGGGGACTTTAGGAGTGGCATCAGGAAGGCTAGATATAGAAAGAGATGACTAGAATTAAAATGGGAGGGCTTCCCAGTGAGTGACTAGAAGGAAATAGAATCTTTGGTGAAACCTATAGTTAAATGGTGAGAAGAGGAAATCCAACAAAGTCAATAGAGGTCAGAGGTATTAGATATGAAACATACTTAAGTGTAGTGTCACAGAGTTGGGAAAAGTGGACTATGAACATGTAAAGTCAAGGAAAGTGGGCTATAAATACACAAAGGCAATGACAATAAAAAGGGTCAAGCACCTTTTATGTTGTTTTTACTGTCCTTCAGCGTCTGATGATGTCTAAGGATATGCTGCCTAATTGCCAAAATCTACTGGAGAGAAAAATATAAAGGTGACTCAAGATAGCTAGTATTTTTTTTATTAACAGTAAGTAGAAGTGAAAACCTATCCTTTTACAAAAAAAAAAAAAAAATTCACTGCTGCTTTGATTGCAGTATTAAGAAGTTAAATGTAGGCTGTGGTATAACACCATAGATAGCCAGACTGGCCGTGATGTAGATTCCAAGGATCTGTTCATGTCTAGCCTAGAAGAACCTCACTTTCATATACACAGTTATGTGGAAATGGCACCTGGACTCAATCTTGATCCAGAAATAACACAAAAATGCTAAAATATTCATGTGCACAGCTAACAAGTCTATCTTAGGTTTTTTTCAGCTTTATGACTAGTATAGGTTGTGTGTCAAATGCCTTTTATGATCATTACTTAATCGTTTAACAAGCTCTGACATGACTCTAATAGATTTGGGTGTTTTTTTAATGTATTGAAATATGGAGGTGGAAATATTCTTTTTGTTCAAGAAAGTACATCATATATTTCCACATGTAAAGTAAAAAAAATTGCTTCTATAGAGAATATATGTCATGCTTATGGCACATTCAAGACATTTTTAATCCTTTCCATTTAGAGAAAAATATAATATAAAAAGTTTGCTTCCCACACAAATCAATTTTTTTCTTTTTATCCTTTTTCTCTTTCTAGCTTTCTTTTCCCCTTTGTCCATGAGTGTTAAATTGCACAAAATCTAAATTCTGGGTAATGACAAATATTAATCTAGTAATAGTCCCCTTATCTACATTTATCTCATTTTAAACCCTAAAGGCAGGTAGAAATATTTAAAATAAAGTTAATAAAACAATTTTGTCATTAAAAGTTTATCCATAAAGAGAGAAAAAACTATACTTATTAATATTGTATTTTAAATCAAGTTAGTACCAACTTGACAGGATTTAAATATTACCTATAATTAAGAATTAGGTAGCCTTTAGAATATTTATTATTTCATTATCAATAAGCATTATTACTTTCACCAAATAAATGTCTCATTGGTGGGCGCCTGGGTGGCTGAGTTGGTTAAGAGCCTGCCTTAGGCTCAGGTCATGATCCCATAGTCCTGGGATCCAGCTCCACAATGAGCCCCACATTGGGCTCCCTGCTCAGCAGGGAGTCTGGTTCTCCCTCTCCTGCTTCGTCTGCTCACTTTCTCTCTCCGTCAAATAAATAAATAAAAAATCTTTTTTAAAAAAAGTCTTATTGGCATATAACTTCAGACCATTAATGACTTCCTTTTCTTGATAATCAAAATAAAGAAGAAACTATGCATCATTTCATAAATATGACATTTACATTTTGTCAATAATTGTCCAATTTTCCTACAAGTTTGGTATTTTTTAATGATCCTGTTGCTATCACATTCTATGCATTGTTTATAACGTGCACATATTCAATACTCAATATGTGTGCTTATTTCAGTGAATATATAGGAGAAAGATTCACCAACCTTAAAATAAACTACCTCAAATTTTTCTTGTTCAGTCCTAGCTTGGCCACTTCCCAGCTGTGTAACCTCAGGCAACCTACTTACCCTCTGAAATTCTCAGATTCTTTATCTTTAAAATGGGGTCATTATTAACTTGCAGGGTCCTTGTGAAGATCAGAGCTAATGCTCACCATGCACCTGGCAAAAGTTAGGTGCTCAGTAATTGGTAGATGTTAGCAGTAAGTGAAATTGAGGTCAGCAATCCCTACCCTCTCCCTAAAAAGATAATCCAGAAAGAAGCAGCTAGCGATCATAGTTCTGCACCATGAAAATGTTGACTTTCTACGTCACTGAAAAAGCCTTTCATTGGCCCTGCAATACTAGCTCAGTGCTTTCATATACCACACACCCTGGGATCAGAGCCGTCACGCAGGTTTTAACAATCCTACCTTAGATTCAAAGAATCAGATAAAAAGAGATGTTGTAAAGCCAGGCTAAAGATCTGTCGATCTGTGTAAAAACATTACCTGAGCACAAATTTTCATGAAGCTTTTCCAAATGTAACACTTCAGCCTGCGAGTGAAGAACTGGCATCTGAAGAACACGGGGCATGGGATCAGTGCCCTAAAATAAAACGTAAAATGATTTCTCTCCTTCAATGGATTTGTTTTGCCCCTGACCTAATTTCTATGCTAATTTATAGGGCTTATGATTAGTTTATCCTCTCACAGCCCATACCTCTGCCTTCTTTCTAGTCTCCCAGGGTCTGACTCCGGGAAGTAAGGCACACTGTCATCGATAAACTGCATTCACTGAACTGTTCATTATTCAGCCACTGCTGATCCACTTTGTGGATTTTCCACGCCTTTCATTTTGTCTCCTCCTCAATCCTACTACCTTTCTTTTGATGATTTCACTGCTCATTATCACCTCTACCAGAAGTGAGAAGAAAGAATGTGAAATTTAAATGAGTTGGAAATGACTTTTAAAATTTATTTTGAGGATAAGGAGAGAAAGTTGAAAATGTGAGCTAAAATTGGGCCTGGGGTTTTCTGATGACTTTGCCTAGCTATACTTATCCCTGTTAAAGTGAGGCTAATTAAGTTCTGAAAATAAAAGAACTGCTCTACCCTACTAACTGTTCTACCCTACTCTACCCTTCCTATTGGAATATGTGGGGAAAGAGGAGAAATGTAAGATCCATTTACACCCAGTTTTCTAAAACAAAAAGAAAGTATCAGTATAGTCTAATGCTTACAAAAGTCACATAAATTGCACAGTTCAGTGTTAAATGTTTTAGAAGACAAGTTTGTATTATACTAAATTATCTTATTTGCATCCTTTTGTACAAGTAGTATAAATAGTATATTTATTTACTAAAGTAATTATACAGCTTTTTTTAGCAAAAGAACCGATCTGGTAATTTCCTATTAGCTGCACAATTAATCTCTGAGCTGTGTAGGAAAAATGCAAGTAGGCTTTTTTTTTTTTAAGTTTAATATACTTGAACAACAATTTACCTAAATTAAAGCCCCCCCCCCCCCGACAGCCACCCTTTTTCCTCAATTTTTCCAGGGGTTTTAGTTACCCATGGGCAGCTGTAGTCTAGAAGCAGATGATCTTCCTTCTGACATGTTGTCAGAAGGTCAACAGTAGCCTAATGCTAGGTCACAGTCCCCGTGCCATTCTGTTCACCCCTCACTCCACCTGATTGTGTAGATGTCTTATCATCTCACGTCATCACAACTAGGGTGAGTACAGAATGGTAAGATTTCTGAGAGAGACAGAGAAAGGCCATATTCACATAACTTTTATTACAGTATATTGTTAAAATTGTTCTACTTTATTGTTATCATTGTTAATCTTTTATTGTACCTAACTTATAAATTAAGCTTTATCAAAGGTACATATGTATAGGAAAAACAGCTCTCAGTATGATGTATGGCTTCAGGCATCCCCTGAAGGTCTTGGAACATAAGCCCTGCAAATAAGGGGGAGCTACTGCAGTATTGTTTCTTAAACATATTTGTAAATTGGAAAAATAATATAAAATAACTGACTAGTACATATAGCAATGTTTAATATCAAGGCTTTTGGAAGTCAAGGGTGGTAAGAAAATAACTGTTCTTTTTCTAAGTTATCCTCTAACATCAGATCCAATCCTGAGGCCAAAATCTACTATTCCAAGAAATAGGAGTATTTTTAAGACTTGAATTAGTTATGCACCACTTATCTTGCTTTCAACTAATGTATAAAATGAGGGTTAGCTGGGCAATCCATAAAATTACTTAGAACTTTTCAGGACTTTCAAGTACACACAATAAATCTACACACAAAATGTATTCTAAGTCTACAAGTTGTAAGAAGAGTGAAGCTAGTCAGACACAGAAGAGTTTGTGTTTCTGTATATATATCTGTTTAGAACATAGTAACTGACTAAAGAAGTTCTTACTTCAAAAAGGCATTATATAGCAAATCTATGCCTCCAATGTTTTTCCTACTGTATTTGAGTGATTAATGTTTGTTGGCTTGAAATATATCTAAATGTATATAGGCCCTAGATCCGTCTATTCAGATGAGAAGGGCGTACCAGAACAGAAAGAATGTGAGCTTTGGAGGCCACAGATATTGATACGCATGTGACTTAGGTCTGTAAAATTGAAATAATGATACCTACATTGTAAAATTGTTATGAACAGTAAGCAAATAGACATGTAAAACACCCAGTAGCATGTTTAAAACATAAGTGACAATAAATGGTCAATTTTATTATTTTTCAAATATTGCATTGGTTTTATAAATGTGATCAGCTCTCAGTCTTGATTGTTGGATCAGAAAAGGAATGTGTGTGTGTGTGTATAAACATGCATTCCATACACACATATTATGTAAAAGAATATATGTATAAAATATTGTATATACATGCATATTTAATTACCTATTTATATTATTTTATATTATACTGAATTTTTATATCTTATATTTTATACTATTTATATTTATGCATATATAATATACATCATATATACATACATCTAAGTCATCTAAAAGGACTGCTAATTTCATATATTAACAAGCAGAAATGGAATAATCTTAAGGTCATATTATAAATTTATACCTATTCTCAATCTTGAATTAATTAGAGCATTTATAGAACTATGGTTCAAAATAGGTTTAAATATCTGTGTATATATTTTAAATACTTTAAATAGTTCAAAATAAAAGCTACCTGGAAAACATAGTTACCTCAAATATTTTTAAAGTTTTAGGGTATATTTGATAAATGTACAAAGTTTGAAGATGATATCCTGATGGACACTTACAAGCATGCTCACACTTCATAAAGAGATAAGACTACAAGGAGAGAACCTTGCAGTAAATGAGAATTATTATTAACTTTCAGGGATGTCATGCAGAAAATAATTATCTAACCTGTGTATCATTATTCAGTGTCTGTTAATGACAGATATTAGGGAAGCTATTTAATGAATATAAGTCCTTGTAGAGTGTAGGGGTGTATTTACGGGAAATTTGAAACAGAGAGGTGTGATTTCTTACCTAAAGTCACACAGTATCCTAGCAATAACCCAGAAAACCCAGAGAATCCAAATTTCCTCACTCTGCTCAGTGTACCATCTATTCTTATCAAATTGTTTTCCTTTTCTATAGGAAAAATAGGCTTGGGAGGTATATAATCTAACTATTCTTCTATATCAATTTTTATAAAACACCTGGGAAGCAAGCCCAGTGCAGTTGAGACATCTGAGAAGTTCATAAGTATTATTTTCAAGGGAGGAATAGAACAGAAGCTCTCCAGGTCATCTTTAGAAAGAACTATGTGACACCAGATGGCAGGTCACAGGGCTGGCATCATAAGGAACAAGAGTCTGGGAATGTTTTCACTGTAGCCAGGATGAAGGTATGGGAGAAAAAAGAAGGGTATTTGGTCTGTTTTTTTTTTTTTTCCCTGAGGCCAAATTACAGTGTAACCCTGCATGAAACCTCTGCTTAGATCTTCAAAAAGGAAAGATAATAACAAGTACCTCAGTTAACAGTTTGAATTGTGACCTGAAGGTTTTACCTCAAATTGTCCCAAGGTCTTCCAGTTTTGATGACAAACTTCCATCCAGGGACTTTGCAATCACAAAGCGACAGGAGTTATTATTGTCATTCTAAGCATTATCTCCAGAATGTTTAACTTCTGCGTTTCAACTTACATTATAATTCATATGACCATGCTTTTTAGAAACTCTAGAAATATTATATTACTAAATTCTATGTATTACAGAATACATAGATTTCGTTTCTTGCCTACTTCATGAAGCGTAAGAGGAACACTTAACCTTTTCATAGAAACCAGCTGGATATGGTCAGAAGACCAAAACTCTGCTGGGATGTGGGATGGGGACACTTGAAAATGGTACATCTGTGCCCAAAGTATCCACTGCAAATTAGAGAAAGAAAGAGTGCAAGAGTCCAGGGAGAATTAAAGGTTGTCCTCAAAATAATTACAAAGAGGTGATGTCACTTCAATTGGATCGTCTTCGTAAACTACAGCTCCTGTGTAGTGTCATTGTAAGCAAAGGACAAATTAGGAAGAGAGATTTTATATCTTCACCAAAATAAAAGGTGAGTGATTTTAACTTATTGGAGAGGACATGAACTGTGAGGGGGATATACAGTGTAGCACTGTTGCTGTTTGTAGAGATGTAAAATTAATTCAGACAGTGGGGGGCACCTGGGTGGCTCAGCAGTTGAGCATCTGCCTTTGGCTCAGGGCATGATCCCGGGGTCCTGGGATCGAGTCCCACATTGGGCTCCCAGCATGGAGCCTGCTTCTCCCTCTGCCTGTATCTCTGCCTCCCTCTCTGTGTCTCTCAAGAATAAATAAAATCTTTATATATAAAAAAATTCAGACAGTGGGCCCTGCTTGCATGTATTCTGACTGCTGACTTACTGCCTGCCTCTGGCCATGTGCCCCAAACTTCCAGAAGCTGTGGGTATTGTGTGAAGACACAAATTAAACGCATTTTAGAAGGAGCTTGATACTGATTTTTGGAGTCAGATATGTTTCAACTACAGATCCCTCGGTAAACATTTACCAATTATGGTAAAAGTTCAGCTGTAGGGCAGAGTCAGCTGCTGAAGAAGAAGAGATGTACGTGTGCTTGATCACTTCCCGGACTGTGCTTTATCAGCTGTAGAATGGCTTCACACCCACGTGTACGTGTTGCTGTGTGTGTTCACCTCTTCGCAGCCCTCCAATTTCACTGTAAAGAGCTTAAAGGGGTTAATTTCATAAATCAGATCCATGTCATAAGCTAGATACGTATAATAGGGAATTTTGCTTGTGGACTCCGCGGACGGTCGCATTCGTGCAATAAGAAACAGTTACACAGACCGAGTGTTTTGATGTAGGGTGTTGTCCGTTGCAGGACTCTGTGTCTCTAGAATTAACAGAGATGAAGAGATAATAGGAAGGAGCTAAACAATTGGTCCCCCTCCCCCCCGCCCAATTCATATTCTAGTTAGTATACGGTAGACTAGGAAAATTAAAGTGGTTCCTATGTAAAGCACAGGATGTCAGATCCTTCTCTGACCCAAAAGGAAGATTTTTCTATTCTGGGCCCAGCCACTAAATATGCAGTGGGGAGGAATTTTTTTTTTTTTTTTTTTTTGTTCAGGGCAGTGCAGAGGCTATGTGGAAGCCCAGGCATGAAGAGAAATGTCTACTCAGGGAAAAGGTCAATGGCCTTTTCCATTATTTATATGGCACCCCACAGATCAAAAAGTGTTTCACAGACTTAATGTATTGGAGTCTCTCCCCAGTCCTGATTTTATAAATGAGGAAACAGCTCTGGTGGCAACGTAGTGTGACAGTCTGAGGAAATAATCTCAGCATTTTTTTTTTTTTTTTGCACCACACCCCTTCAGGGTTCCTTTCGAAAGGGCCACTTTTCCCAGGAAGAAAAAAAAAGGGATAATTTGAAAAGTAACAATTTTTTTTTTTCCTACCTAAGGCTTCAGGCCCCCCCTCAGAGAAGTCGGTGCAACCTGCGGGCCGGCAGAACCCCTCGGGTCAGTCTCCCCACAGCTGCTTCCACGCCGCCGCCGCCGCCGGGCTCCCTCCCGGGGCCGGAAGCCACGACCCGCCTCTCAGGTGCAGACCGCGCGGCCGGGACACCCAGAACCCCCCGCGCGCTCTGCCGCCGCCGCCCGCGAGGACGCGGGACGAGAGCACGTCGAGGCCCTCAGCGACGCCGCGGCGCTCGAGCTGCCTTTTGGGCTCAAACCACCTTCAAAGAGAGTTTTAAGTCCCTTCGCTCCGCAGAGGAGCGCGGATTCCCCCGCCCCCGCCCCGCCCCCGCCCCTTCCCTGTGCAAACCCCGCTCGGTTGCAAGTGTCTCCGAAGAGCTGGTGGCAAAGCGAAGCGTTTTGGGGCTCGCGCCTGCGGCTGCTCGGTGGCGCCCACTTCCCCCCTCTCCCTCTCTCCAGCGGATCTACGAGCAGGCTTCTTGATTGATGCGGATTCTCCCTCCCGCGCCCGCAACCTGTGGACTCGGGCTGCGACCGGCGAGGCTGGTGGGCGCGCGCGCCGCGGGGCCCGGGCCGGGTGGCGCCTCCCGCGGCGTCCGGCCCCAGCCCGTGCCCTCGGGCCCCGCGCCCTTTCCGCACCCCCCAACGCCCGTTAGCCCCCGTCCTTAATTGACGAGCCGGTGACTATTGGCTGAAGTTCCCCCAGCGATTTGCATGAACCGAGAGGGAGTGTCTTGTGCCGCCCTCCGGTCAGGAGCGCGCCGACCGCAGCCGCCCTGGGAGTGCGCGGCCGAGGGAACGCGCGCTGCTCGCGGGCCCCGGCTCTGAGCTGGCGCCCGGCGACCCGGCACCCGCGCCTGGATATGGGGCGTCTAAGTCGTCCCAGGAGCAGCCGCAGCCGCAGCCGCAGCCGCCTGCCGGTAAGGGTTGGGGTCCGGGAGCCCTGCAGCCCCCCGCCCGGTTGCGGCGGTGCCGCGCGCGAGGCAGCTTTTGCAAAAAAAAAAAAAAAAACCAAAAAACAAAAACAAAAACAAAACAAAAAAAAACCTCTCCCCGGAATCCAAACTTCACGCGAAGGCTGGAAGGGAGGGAAAAGGAGTTTTGGGGGGTTAAGGTGTCTTAGCACGAGATTGGCAAAGCCCTTGGGTCGGGAGAGTAAGTTTCCGAAATTGAAATGTAGGCAGATGAGGTTGGGGCTGGGGGGGGGCTCGATCCACTGGAGATACTGGGGCGCGGGGATTCTTTCTTGCTGTCGGCACCTGCCCGGACTGGCCGCTGTAATGGACAAATTGTTTTTGCGTTAAGCATTTTCAGCGTCTACTTCTGGTCGCTCGGGGGGCCGGGTGGGGGGGTGGTTAGTGAGGGCTTGATAAGAGGTGGAGATCCGGATCCTTCCGATTTGACACTAGAGGAGAGCCAAAATGAAAATCACTTCTCTGACCTAAAGTGTTTATTTAATTGGGGGGGGGGGGGGCTGGTTTGGAAGGGAAAGCACCTCTACGTTTTCCATATTATTATTACTATTACCGATGTTGTTGCTGCTGCTGCTGCTGCTGCGGGGGGTCTCGTATTCAGGGATGCGACCCACGTCGCGTTCCGGAGACCTCAGTGGTAGAAACGTTTCACTGGGAAGTCAGTTGATGAATTGCCGGCCCTGGCTCCCCCCAGCCTCCCCCCTCTCCGTAGCCTCCCCCGTGGCTTCCCCGCGGCGTGGCGCAGTCCCGGAGTCGGGGGCCTCCAGTCTTGGCGTGTGTTTCCAGGGATGCTCTCCGGCTCGGGAGGGGGCTGATGGAGAGCGGCGGGGGGCGGGGGGGGAGGGGAGGCTGGAAAGGGAACAGAAAATGTAAGTTTGGGCGACAATGTTGCCCCTTACACTTCTGCCTTGCAGCAAGTTTCCTCCTCGTCGCCCCTCTCCGACTGCAGGGGTTGCCCTTGGTAACGGGGATGGGGGCAAAGACGATGACCCAGCCGCCCGGGTTTCGGACCCCAGCCCCCGTGTTCCCGCGCGGCTGTAACGAGCCTTCTCCCCCCACCCCCCCCTTGCAGCATCTGTTCCTGCTTTTCCTCTTCGTGGGACCCTTCAACTGCCTGGCGAGTTACAGCCGGGCCACGGAGCTTCTGTACAGCCTGAACGAGGGACTGCCGGCGGGGGTGCTCATCGGCAGCCTGGCCGAGGACCTGCGGCTGGTGCCCCGCGCGCCCGGGAGGCAGGACCAGCTGTCGCAGCTGCCCGAGCGCGCGGTCGCGGAGCGCAACCCCCCTCTCTCCTTCAGCCTGGCCTCCCGGGGACTGAGCGGCCAGTACGTGACCCTCGACAACCGCTCCGGGGAGCTGCACACTTCTGCCCAGGAGATCGACCGGGAGGCCCTGTGTCTCGAAGGAGGTGGGGGAGCTGCCTGGGGCGGCAGCATTTCCATCTCCTCCTCCCCTTCCTCGGACTCTTGTCTTTTGCTTTTGGATGTACTGGTCCTGCCTCAGGAATACTTTAGGTTTGTCAAGGTGAAGATCGCCATCCGGGACGTCAATGACAATGCCCCGCAGTTCCCCGTTTCCCAGATCTCTGTCTGGGTCCCGGAAAATGCACCTATAAACACCCGGCTCGCCATAGAGCATCCTGCCATGGACCCAGATATAGGCACTAATGGGGTGCAGACCTACCGCTTACTGGACTACCATCGCATGTTCACCCTGGATGTGGAGGAGAACGAGAATGGGGAGCGCACTCCCTACCTCATTGTCATGGGACTATTGGACAGGGAGACCCAGGACCAGTACGTGAGCATCATCATAGCAGAGGATGGTGGGTCTCCACCACTGTTGGGCAGCGCCACCCTCACCATTGGCATAACTGACATTAATGACAATTGCCCTCTCTTCGCTGACTCACAAATCAATGTCACTGTGTTTGGGAATGCTACAGTGGGCACACCGGTCGCAGCTGTCCAGGCTGTGGATAGAGACTTGGGAACCAATGCTCAGATCACCTACTCTTACAGCCAGAAAGTTCCACAAGCGTCCAAGGATTTATTCCATCTGGATGAAACCACCGGAGTCATTAAACTTTTCAGTAAGATTGGGGGAAGTGTTCTGCAAACTCACAAGCTCACCATCCTTGCTAATGGGCCAGGCTGCATCCCTGCTGTGACCACAGCCCTGGTGACCATTATCAAAGTTATTTTCAGACCACCTGAAATTGTTCCTCGTTATATAGCAAATGAGGTAGATGGTATTGTTTACCTGAAAGAACTAGAACCCATTAACACTCCAATTGCATTCTTCACCATAAGAGATCCAGAAGGTAAATACAAGGTGAACTGCTACCTGGACGGTGAAGGACCATTTAGGTTATCACCCTACAAACCATACAATAATGAGTATTTGCTGGAAACCACAAAACTAATGGACTATGAGCTACAGCAGTTCTATGAAATAGCTGTGGTGGCCTGGAACTCTGAGGGATTTCATGTCAAAAAAATTATTAAAGTGCAACTTTTAGATGACAATGACAATGCTCCTGTTTTCCTTCAACCCTTGCTGGAACTAACTATTGAAGAAAATAATGCACCCAATGCCTTTTTGACTAAGCTGTATGCGACAGATGCTGACAGTGGAGAGAGAGGCCAAGTTTCATATTTCCTGGGACCTGATGCCCCATCATATTTTTCCTTAGACAGTGTCACAGGAATTCTGACAGTTTCCACTCAGCTGGACCGAGAAGAGAAAGAAAAGTACAGGTACACAGTCAGAGCTGTTGACTCTGGAAAGCCACCCAGGGAATCAGTAGCCACTGTGGCTCTCACAGTGTTGGATAAAAATGACAACAGCCCTCGGTTTATCAACAAGGACTTCAGCTTTTTTGTGCCAGAAAACTTTCCAGGGTATGGTGAGATTGGGGTAATTAGTGTAACAGATGCCGATGCCGGACGAAACGGATGGGTTGCCCTCTCGGTGGTGAACCAGAGTGATATTTTTGTCATAGACACAGGAAAGGGCATGCTGAGAGCCAAAGTCTCTTTGGACAGAGAGCAGCAAAGCTCCTATACTTTGTGGGTCGAAGCTGTTGACGGGGGTGAGCCTGCCCTCTCTTCGACTGCAAAAATCACAATTCTGCTTCTTGATATCAATGACAACCCTCCTCTTGTTTTATTTCCTCAGTCTAACATGTCCTACCTGTTGGTACTGCCTTCTACACTTCCCGGCTCCCCAGTTACAGAGGTCTATGCTGTTGACAAAGACACAGGCATGAATGCTGTCATAGCTTACAGCATCATTGGAAGAAGAGGTCCTCGGCCTGAGTCCTTTAGGATTGACCCTAAAACCGGCAATATTACTTTGGAAGAGGCGCTGCTGCAGACACACTATGGACTCCATCGTTTACTAGTGAAAGTGAGCGATCATGGTTATCCAGAACCTCTCCATTCCACAGTCATGGTGAACCTGTTTGTCAATGACACTGTCAGTAATGAGAGCTACATCGAGAGTCTTTTAAGAAAGGAACCAGAAATTAACATAGAGGAGAAAGAACCACAGATCTCAATAGAACCAACCCATAGGAAAATCGAGTCTGGGTCCTGTGTGCCCACCCTCGTAGCTCTGTCTGTAATAAGCTTGGGTTCTATCACACTTGTAACAGGGATGGGCATATACATCTGTTTAAGGAGGGGGAAAAAGCACCACAGGGAAGACGAAAATTTGGAAGTACAAATTCCACTCAAAGGAAAAATTGACTTGCATATGAGAGAGAGGAAACCAATGGCTATTTCTAATATTTGATATTTTCTTGTGAATAACACAGAACTGTTTTAACTGGCTTTGGGTAGTCTTCATCACCTAAACAAGAGTGTGTAGATGACAGTTCCAATGAAGAACAACTAATTTATAACTTGTACTATATTGTAAATAAGCTGTTTACAGGTTTTTAAATTCGAAATCAGAGGTTATAAAATGTGTACAGCATTTTTTAATGAAAATTAGTACTAACAGCTATAGAACTGTTATAAATATATATATATATATATATATATTTAAAAAAAAAAAAAGCTTGGACATGATTTGCAGCTTTCATTCACCAAGCAGATTGATAGAACCTGGGAATAAGGTAAGAAATGGTACATTGCTTTTTTTTTTTTTTTTTGGTGGAAAAAGTCCTTTAACCACAAGAGGGCATCAGCTGCTCCTTTGCAGGGAACTGTTTTGAGGTATTGTACAGGACAGTTGTTGTACATGAAATTAGTGAAAGAGTATATTTTAAATATATTGTTTTTAACATTTAAGAAATATGAAATTGAAATAAATTGAATTTCACTGCACTTCAATGTATGATATTGCAAGAAAGGAAATGCGTCCGTAAGCAGAATGTTTATTACCTCACCAGTACATCATGTATAGTTTGAAAGAGAAAGCATTACCAAGAAGCGCAGTTTCTTTTTAGCAAGGGTGAAGGCATTGCCATGTGTTAAAGATTTGACCTGCTGAAGAGTCTTTCACTTTCTGTGTACTCAAATTGCTTTCTGTTCCCTGTACCACTGCACTTGCTATTATTACAGGGGAAATGTGTATATTCTCCTTTTAAAGACATTGTAACTAGAAATTGTGTCCAAGGAAAACAGCCAGGAGCAAAGAAATGTTTCAATCCTTAGGTGCTTCCTAGGTGTTCACGACATTTTAGTGCTTTGACAACTTGTCAGTAGTACTTTCTACTTGGGTTATATTTTAGGTTTTCATGCGCTTGAACTCATTTATCACAGGAGAAAATAAAAATCATGTTAAAGCAGAATTATTCTAGAAGCTAGTGTGTACATCACCGGTTGTTTTAGTTGAGCCCTTTATAGAAAAGTTATACTTATCTTTTTGTTGTTGTTTAGGTTTGTTGGCTACCATTTCTGGCTTCCTTTCTTTGGCTTTGGATTAGGTCCAAGAGTTTATTTGTAAGCCCAGCAGCAGATTTCTTTGATAACTTCGCTTTTACTGAATCCTTTGCAATGAAGCAAGCTGGTTCCTTAGTGATTGATCTCTTTCACTTCATTGTGTGAGCTGGGAATTTTATTTTATACGAGAGCTATAGCAAAATATCTGTATACACAAGGAATGTGTTTAGCTTAAACTGGATCATTCTACTTTTTGGCATCACGTGTCTGTACTGTACCAAACGTGTTTATATGTCTGCAAATTAAAGGTATATATTTTCATAATTTCTTTCTCATTTTTTCCATCTTATATTTGGACATGGGCTTGTTCTTTCACTGAAGTGCCTGCTATTGGCATTTGTTTGCTTCTAGAGGTAAATGTGGGTAAAGTGCAAATATTCTGTTTGCTAAAGTTTATATTAAACTAATTAATTACTCAATTAAACATTGGGTAAATCATTTCATATGTGTGTAGACATAGACGTATATATATATACATAATAGTATGCCTATATGTTTGACAGGAGTTCATATGAAAATTTATACCCAGGCATGTCCACACGCATATTAATTTTTGGTCTAGTATCAACTATAGACATTCGCTTTACTACATACTTATAACCAATCCTTTGTTAGCTGTGCTACAATGGCTTTCAATACATTTTTAAAATACATTGCAAAAAAAAATTGAATGCAAACACCCAAGACCTTTTGAATTTGTATTATTAACTCATTTCTCTTGTTTTCTTCGGTTTGACAATTTGAATAAATAAAACAAACATAGGAAGCTGTACTGTTTATTACAAAAAGGAATTATATTTTTATTGGAAATTCCTTTTGTATAAGAAGCACCTGAGCTAAGAAACTAAGATCATTTAACCCCCCAAAACTTTTCATTCATAATTGATGTATGGCAGTGGAGGAAACCATCCTCTACCAGTCATCTTTGTATCTTATTTCTCTTTTTTAAAGGAAGGAACTACATATTAAATAAGTAGCACCATTAAGGTAAAAAAAATCCTCTTAAGGGCAGTGATTTCACCATGAGTAAAAGTAACAAAATATTCTATTTATTTCTAAATTTGAAGAAAGTTCACGTTCCTCGGGGTAGAGGCTTCGTCTCTAGCATGAGAAATGCCTGTAACGTTAATAAAAAGACATATTTCTGAATAACTTCTTGTGCCAGGATTTCCTTTACAAAAACATCTCATTCACATTAAAAGCATTTATAACAAGGAAGGTTAAAGTAAATTAAGCTCAAAGATAAAAGCCCCTTTTTACTAACACCTTGTGCTAGAACAGTTGCCAAAATGTATGCTAATCATGTCAATGTTGTTAGTTGAGCTGGCACAAAAATAAATGTTCCATTCATTAAAAGCCCTAATATCCATTTAACAGTTTGAGAACCAGTGAATCCTCTTTGCCCAATTTAATGAAGAAGAGATTGCTCTGATCTGCACTGCCAAAGCCATTCTTATACTACAGAGAAAATTGTTCATTAATTTGGATTGGGAAATTTAAAAGCAACAAGCAATTTCAGCTATAGGGGAAAAAACAATTTACATTACTTGAGTCTTCAGAGTAGATTCCCTGACCCTATTTAAAAAAAAAAAAAAAAAGTTTTCTCCGCAGTTCTGCTTCTATCAATGGTGGTTTAAAGGGGGGGGGGGGGATGGTCCTTCTTTTAAAACAATTTTATTTTCTTTTAATGAAAATAAAAATCCAAATTCTTTGTGTTCCGGATGTGTTTTATGAAAACAATGGGCATAATCCTGCTATGAAAGACATACCGAGGCTATATTAAGGATGGTATGGAGTTGACGTGATTCCAGTTAGATATCTCATAAGGATTCCAGTTTGTACTCCCAGAAAATGTCTCAATTAACAACTGTAAAAGGAGGAACTATGCAATGCTCTCCTGAGTCAGTGGAGACTCAGGTCTCAATCTCTCCTTGGAGAAGTGAAGATTCTGTGGGGTTCTTGCCTCTTACAGACCATGGAAAATGTAAGGAAAGACAATACTAAACATATGGTGCTTTTCAACTCAACATTGGGCAGTCTAAGCTCAGAGGGACCAGAGACCTAGATATCTGACCATTTTCTTCCCTCTAAGGTAGATCTGCTCACTGCAAGGATCTAGTCAATTGCTCCAAAATACCATTTTGCTGACTATCTCTGCCTAGCCATGTGCCTTCACAGTGTGAATTGTAAATAAATATTTATTAAAAGGTAGAGAAATGACAGTCCTGCAAATAGACTCGAAGCAGGAAAAAAAAATTTTAATTGGTAATTCCTGAGGAAAAAACCCCACTATAATGTATTTTCTAGTTGTTTCCACATCTGATAAGAAAAGATCATAAAACTTTTCAGATTCATATGTACATACATGCATACAATCTATAATAATTTTTAAATGTCAAATATTGTACAGAATTGCTTTTAAAATGGTAGCATTTTTTTTTCTCTGATAAACCCCTAAAATGGGAATGTATTCCTTTATTGGCATAGAACAAAACTGGATGAACTTTAAACCTTAACCCACTAATGTCAAGAAGAATACCGGGATGATTTAAAAAAAAATAATTCAGTTATTCATTCCATTTGTATTTATTTTAGTACTCTTAATTACCAGGAATTTAATTGAGAACAAGGCAGAGTCTTTGACCCTCAATGACTTTATAGTGTGGAAATCCAATAGAATAGAAAACACTTCAATCTCAAAACATTGTGTGGGATAAATGATTACTCCCAGGATGTCGAGTGTCAAGTGAGCAGGACCTAACCCAATATTACAAAGTATTAGATAAAGCTTCCCAAAGAGGGCAATTTCCAATTTGGGCCCTCTCAAAGGAGGTGATGTCTAATTGAAAATTTAACTAGGAGAAGTTGGCAGAGGAGAGAGAAGGGTATTCAAGGAAGAGAGAATAATGTCCAAGCACACAGGTGAAAGAGCATGTCATGATTGAAAAATCAATGTTTTTGGTTGAAGGGATGAAAAGAATGAGTAAGGAGCTTGGAGCTGTACATATACTGCAAATAATGAAGGGATTCATTGTTCTACTTGGAGGTTGCAATTTTATCCTAGGGAATCTGTGTTTTAAACTGACCGTTTTGGCCATGTATGAAGCTTCTGTTGAGGAAGATTATAGAGACTCACTACAAGGTAGTAGTGATAATTCAAGGGAAAGTTTGGGTCTTAAATCAGGGAATATGAACAAGATATAGTATAGGATATGGCAGGTAAATAATTTATAGCTGATAAAGCTATAAACTAAAGCTATAAACTTGTGATACCAATAGAAATTAAAAATCGATATGTGAGAGACCAGAAAATTCACAATTTTCATATTTGGCTTTCAAGCCTATTTTACAAATTTGAAAAGGCAGGGAACTCATTTACTAAACATTAAATGATCAATGAAAGCACTGGAGCCATAACCCCCTTTCTAATGTTGGGTTTTATGATACAGATGGAATTATAAAGGGCACTAACTTACCCAATTTATTTCGTATTTATGACTGTCAATTCTATTCAATTTAACAAACATTATTGTGTGCACATGTGGTAGACAGTCCAGCATGAGGTTGACTTCATGAAGAATATTTCATCCATTTGCAATATTTTGCTTGCAGTTGCACTAAACATCTCCACAGGCAGAAGAGTCATACTAAAAATTTAAGAAAAAAAGAATAAAATATCAAATGGACAGTATAAGATGCAAACATAATTTCAAGTGTTTTGTGCATTTCAAGAAACATGATATGTCTGTTGCAGGCAATTCTGAACAAGATCAAGGAACTATGAGCAGGTGAAAAGGGTAAATACCGCCAAGAAATACATAGGTCTTGGGGGCACCTGAGTGGCTCAGTGGTTGAACATCTGCTTTTGGCTCAGGTTGTGATCCCGCGGCCCTGGGATCAAGTGCTGCGTTGGGCTCCCCACAGGGAGCCTGCTTCTCCCTCTGCCTATGTCTCTGCTTCTCTCTCTCTCTCATGAATAAATACATAAAATCTTTATTTAAAAAAAAAAGAGATACCTAGGTCTTGAGGTTTAACATCACTTTGGGATGAAAGAAGTCATTGAACATATCTTAGGCTGAGTTTATCTGTGTAAATGAATAATTTACTAGTATCTAGTACTCACTGGTGGAAGTTTCAAACCCAGGCTAAATAAACATATAACAGGTGTAAAAACAGTATTGTATGCAGTCCTAGCTTTGAGAAAAATTGTCCTCTTTTCCAAAATAACTGCCCTAAGACTTGTCTACATGAAAATTATGTATTTGTTCTATCTCCTTGTGAAGTTTGGAAATCAAATAAATTAATTCATGCAATATATTTCACACAAATGAAGGGCTCCACAAAAAAGGGGGGCTATTATTATTGCTTTTGGAATTAACTAGTTTGCCATGAAATTGTCTTAGCAGTTTTTTCACTCATTCTTCCATCACATTCATTGAATCAACGTCCTTATTATACAACAAAAATCCATAAAATTGATACTGTTTTAGATTCAAGGCCCATATGCTCAAAGCAATCTAATATATTTATTCATTTCTTAAGCCCTTTGACTTTTTCCCCCTTTTTTTTTTTTCTTAAAATGAATTCATATGTCCTTTTTCTTTTGGAAATCTCATGAGGGCCAGGACTTTAAGTTGTCAGACCACGGAACTTGCAACTCTCTCATTTTTCAGTTGAAGAAACTAAAATACAGAATACCAAGGAAAAGTTTGACAATTTAGGGGATAAGAAGAACAAAACAGGATTTATGAATGTAAAAAATATTCAAAATCCTTCTAAATACAAAATCCAACTTTGAAATATTTCCCTTACAACATATACTTTAATTTTACCTTCATCAGAAAGTTCACCAAAGTTTTATAAAGACAATACTAAAAATTAAAATTAAAAAAAAAATCTCTGCAATGAAATCTCATCTAAAACTGAGGTCCATCAAAACTAATTATTCACTTGATTTATTGAGATTTATGTATCTTCCCTGCATGCACTGGGAGAAAAAATATTGACACAATTTTAAAGATAAAGCTATTCCTCATAAAGGAAGAAATATAGAAAATGATAAAATTATGTATTTTTAATTTTATAGTTTTTTAAAGATTTTATTTGAGAGAGAGAGAGAAAGAAAGAGAGAAAGCAAGAGCAGGAGGAGGGGCAGAGGAAGAAGCAGACTTCCTGCTGACCAGGGAACTGGGTGAGAGACTCTGATCCCAGGACCCCAAGATCATGGCCTGAGCGAAAGGCAGACGCTTAACCGACTGAGCCACCCAGGTGCCCCTTCAATTATGTATTTGATAATTATAACTGCAAAGAAATAGTAAGAAAGCAAAAAATTTTAAGAGATTAGAGAGTAAGGGAGAATAATCAAGGACAATTCCATGAACCCTACAGAAACACAGAAGGAATAAACCTGATTTAAAATGTGGGAATGAATATTTACTTATGCAAAACTTGTATATGATAGAAAATGTAAGTCCGAGTGTGTTTATAGGGATATAACTGATTTGAAAATGAATTGGCGCAATCAGTGGCTCAGTCCATTACACATCAGACTCTTGATTTTGGCTCAGGTCATGATCTCAGGGATGTGAGATTAAGTTCTACATTGGGCTCTGTCCTGGGAATGGAGCCTGCTTGTGGTTCTTTCTCTCCTTCTCCCTCTGTCCCTCCCCCTTTCCCTAATAAAGAAAAAGAAAAAAAAGAGAAAGAAAGAAGAAAGAAAGAAGAAAGAAAGAAAGAAAGAAAGAAAGAAAGAAAGAAAGAAAGAAAGAAAGAAAGAAGAGCAAGAAAAAAAGAAAGAAAGAAAGAAAAAGAAAGAAAAGAAAGAAAGAAAAAGAAAGAAAGAAAGAAAGAGAAAGAAAGAAGAAAGAAAGAAGAAAGAAAGAAAGAAGGAAAGAAAGAAAGAAAGAAAGAAAGAAAGAAAGAAAGAAAGAAAGAAAGAAAGAAAGAAAGAAAGAAAGAAAGAAAGAAGAAGAAAGAAAATGAAGATGACCAGGCTTATATATATAGTAAGTTAAATGAAGGTAAACTCAGAATGACTGAACGTTAGGAACTCACTAAATCACAAACTGCACAACCTCAAAGGAACTTTGGATTATTGTCCTTTTCCTTACAGATTTGGGTATTATATCCTGAATCTTTAACAAAGATAAAAGTATTACCATTAACTATTTATTTACTAAACATATTAGCCTATGCTTATTATAAGCAAGACATTAATGCTTGGCACAAGGATAAATCTTCTTCCATCCTCAAAAAGATTACTCTCCAGTTTGGGAAAAACGAATGTGAACCACACAAATATAGAAATTAATATTGTGTCTCTCATCTACTCTTTCACCTGTGTCTCTTACCTGTACCTCTACCAGAGAGACAACGGTCATGATAGTAGATCAAAGTGCTGCCCAGAGATATGTGGTATATCTAGAAGCTAATAAAGAGAATATCAAAATTATTAGAAGAATATCATCTTTGCAATGTATATGAATTAGTAAATGGAAATTGTTTTCTGTGGATAGAATGGGCAAATTTAAAGACTTTTACAACATCTATTTCTTTTACTCATTTTGAAAATTGGAATTCCCTGTAACTCTAAAGGAAACTTCCACTTAAAAACTTAAAGAAATCAATGCAACAGGCACTGTTAACCAGTCACTCCTTTCAGAAAGATCATAAATTTTAGACTCCAGAATAATTAAAACGTAATTATGACATTCATTGACTCTACATTTGTACATATGTACACACATACTATGTTTCACAAATAGCACAGACTTCTATTTTTCAAATATACATTAAATCATTTCAAATTCATAGTTTTGTGTTAATAAGCTTTCTTAAGGTGTTTTCTTGGCATTGTGAAGTTTTGATTTAATGGGAGTGTAAAATGTACTTTGGGAATTGTTATGTAAATCTTTCAAGTAATACTATGTAACAGTGTTTTTCAAAGTTATGAGATCTGGTGAAATGTATGATGAGAGGACATTTTAATGTTAATGTATAAAAATTACTGCACATACATTCTGAATTCTCCATTTTATTATGAAGAAAAAATACTCCAGAGAAGGTAACTCTAGAAAATTCATGGTAAAAAAAAACACTGTACTTTAAAGGGAGAGTGGGATGGTCAGAGGAAGAAAAATTTAAGTGAATAATAATTTTAAAATCCTAAAAAATTAAATTACTTACCTAAAAGTTTTTTTCCCTTTTGAAAAGCATCATCCACCCTCCTCATCACTCACCCCCACTGCCTTATTAACTTGGGAAAGCAGTTTCCTTCACATTTCTGTCTTAAATTTTAAGATCCCACATGTTCTCAAAATCCAAATGAGTGTGTGCAATGCTAACCATAAAACAGGTGCTAAAAAGCACTATTGCTTTGAGACAGCTTTCAATTTATGATCCTTTCATTTTTCGACAGTAAAAACCTTCATTTTATTTACAGAATTTTTTGTAAATAGCCGTTAACATTCACTGCAACGAGAGAAATTTCAATACAGGTATTTATCTTATCTTTAAAACACTTACACTGAATCATCTAAGCATTCAAATTTAGCAAAGCCAACCATCCTGCATGTCTGATTTCTCCATCTAGTCCACAAAAGACTTTATCCTACAAAAACCACTACCATTTCCCCCATCTCATTTACAAATGTGTTTAGCAATTTAATATACAGATTTCTGTGAAGAATAACTGAATATAAGTTGGCTTATAAGTTTCTTTGAAATAAGAGATTTAATACAACTGAAATGGATCAAATTAATTTCATTTTTGTGCTTTATGCTTGACTCAGGACACACAGTTTGAAGTGCCATGATATACCAACATTCTCAATCAAACCGTTTGGTGGTAATTGTCAATTAGCCCAGCTGGAGATTATTTCTAAAAGACCTTAGTGGTAAAAGTACATATTGGAAAAGACAGGTAAATATACACAAAGACTTAGAAAATATTTGTCTCACTGAACCAGGAGGAATCTTCAGACATCAATGTTTTATTCCCCTTTGAGCTTCCTTGATCATAATCAACCATCCTACTGGTGTTCCATAAGGGAAGCACAATGTTCTCAGAATACCTATATTAGCCTATGTGTAAGGATTATGGTGCCCCAAAGATATCCATGCCTGAGTGTGTGGAATCTATGAATACATTATGTAATATGGCAAAAGGGAACTTGCAAATGTAATTGACACTATAGACCTTAAAATAGGGAGATTTCCTGACTTAAGGAAATATAAAGACTCCTAAGTCACAGTTAACAAGAAAAAGGGACTTCAGTCCTATAACCATATGAAACTGAATTCACAAACAACCTGAATGAGCTTGGAAGTGGATTCATCCACAGAACTTCCAGAAAGTACAACCCCGCTAACACCTTGATTTCTGCATTGCAAAGTACCAAGTAGAGGACTGATTAAGCCACTCTGTACTCACTTCTGACGAGAGAAGAATGGCAGTTAATAAATGGATGTTACTCTGAGCTGTTAATTTTGTGGTAATTTGTTAAAGCAGTAATGGAAACTACTATAGTCTCCTGAAAAATACATTACACATCCATTAAAGGCTGAGTTTAGTTGATGCATTGTAACGAAATCTGCTTGTATTTTGGGCAACTTTTACAATAGAAGTTTGAATTTTCCTTTATAAGAGTGTTAAGTACATACCTAATTATCCTTTTGCTAAGGAAAGAAAAAAACAAATCTTAGAATAATCAATATGCATACTATGGAAAATAAAATTATGTACTGTGAACCTACTGTGTTCTAGTCAACAGAACCCTGCTAGTTAAAGTGTATGTTGATTTTACTTTCACTAGGTCACAGAAATAAACAGAAAACCAGAAGTGTTTTTATTTCCATAAAGGATTTTCTTGGTTGATTACAGCTGGCATGAACAGTGCTGAATTGTTGAATTCATCTCAGACCCAGTTTGGGATGAGATGAACTGAATGGCTGATATTTGTAATAGAGAACTACTGTGGGTGGATGTGTTATGATTGCATATGTAAAAGGTTGCTCTGATATAAAAAAAAAGATGCATGTTAAAATGTATCTTTCTTTTGTTACTGCAGACAAAGAGCCTTTCTAATGGGTGAGTCTCTCTAATCGATGGATCATTTGAAGTGACTTGTAATCTTTAATTCTTTGAAAACAAGCATTTTGGGAGTCTTTTTTTTTCTCTTTAACACATTCTTACTCTACTTTTCTACTAACTCCACTTCCTATTCAAAAGCTGCTTAACTCTATACAATAAATTCACAGTAGAAGATGAAGTTCATTAGAATCATTGATTTAGTGTGCACTGACTTTTATTGGGCATTTATTATTGGCATAACCAATACATAACAGTCCAATAGGACTACATTACAGAATATGTTTTGTATTGGAAGAATATCATTTTGCAAGTGCAGTCAAATATTTTGGATTCGTATCAGGACTCCTGTGACTGAAAGGTTAAAATGCAAAGTCATTTTATTCCTCATTTGGCAAAAATGGTCTCTTTCTTCAACGTATACATTTCTCTTTCTTTTTGTATGTCAGCCATTTTTGATGATTGTAGGGTTTTTGTTCTAAATTCTAATCTAAGAAAAAAATTGGGGATACTGGTTCAAGTACATTTAAAAATCAAACATTAAAAAATCTTAAAATAAAAACATATTCCAAGAATAGAATTTTCATGTAGCTAAGAGAAAAGAACTGGGGGGAGGTGGAGAAGCAAGGGACCTTATGTAAACAATTAGAACATATTTTTGTAAGAAACTGGGGTGATCACTCACGAGGTTAAATAGCTCATTTCTAAACATTGCCCAATTCTAAGCTGTACCTTCACAAAAGGACCAGGTCTTTCCTACCATCTGTCTAATCACCCACTACGTTGTGTGGCAATTCATAGTTAAGTTATTCATTTATGAAACACATTTAGAATGGACAAAAGCTACAGAACTGGAGTTTCACATGTTGATGAAAAGCCTGGCCTTTTCTTCTCTCCTAGAGGTTTGGCCTTTGGGTAAATAGAAGCCAAGTCCTGATAATGGTATTTCCCGAAGACCTTGAAGGGGATCAGCACCTACAGATGTAGGTCACCACAGTTCTTGCTCAGGCTTGGATCAAGAAGGAGAGGTTTTCAAACTTGTCAGAAAACCTAGACATTGCAGTCTCTTCCCTGAAAGCTTTTTAAGTGGTCCTCGTCATGGAACATTGACATGCCTCCACCGTCGTGAATAGGGTTTGAAGTAACCACTGCCCAGAAAAGGGCTAGTGGCTACCTAGCTCTTCCAGTCCTGACAGGGTGAGAATTGTTGTTTAGACCCTTGCTATTAGATGTGCACCATGCAGAGCAGCAGTAGCAACATCCAGTTGCTCTTGGGACATGCGGAACCCAGGGCCCACTCCAGATCTATTAAACCAGAATCTGTATTTAATAAGATCCCCAGTTGATGTACATGTACATTAAAGATTGATAAAAAATGCATTTGGATTATTGGCTCTCAAGCTTGTCTGCATGCTGAAATAACCCAGGGAGTTAAAACCAAAAACCAAAAAACCAACAACAGCCTGATTTCTAGGTCCTACCTACCCTCTTTCTAATTTAATGGGTATGGGGTGTAGGATGGAAATCAAGACTTTCTTAAAAACTCCCCAGATGATTTGTATGGGAAACAAAGTCTGAGAATCACCAGATTTGACTCTCATTATTCCTTTAATGTGCCATTTTTTCTTGATACTCTAATATCCAGCCAATTTGGGATTTATTTCATCACTGGCATCCTCTCCAAACCTGCTATAAAAAAGGACACAATTTCCAACATTCCCTAAAGACTGAACTCCTAAATTAGCATGAATCAGGTCTTTTTTTTTTTTTTTCATCAGAATGTTGTTATCATCATCATCAAAAGGAGGCAAAGTAGCTAGAATGGTAACAAGTATGTCTCTTCTTACCTTCTAGGAATTCTGGTCTAGGACAGTTACTAGAATTTAAGCCTGATATACACAGAAACTTTGTCTAAAAAACAAAAAGCTGTAGCTTTAGAACCTAAATAATGTGGAATGAGTGAAAGCAAGAATGGCAGGTAGTCCTCATACATAAATCAGAATAATTATATACTTGAGAAGAAAACTATTGTATCTTGACTTTAAAAGGCAATTTAGCAGAGGCTTGGAGCTAAGCCTGGGAGTGCTACTCTAAGGAGACTCTGTGGTGAGAACAGGTGCGATCTGCACCATCATCATAAGACCTAACGTTCTGGCTCATGCAAAAGTGATGAAGTAGGTAACAGAAGTATCATGTATGGCCACTGGTGCAAAAGATATAGTTATTCAAGAGGTTATCTTTTCCAGGACCTGGAAACCCCATTTCAACTACTAGTATGAGAAGTGTATAATAAGGAAGAAGAATTGGAGAAAAATATAGAAAATATATTTTAGGCATGAAAACCTGAGGGAGACAAAATATGGAATTAGTATCAATTTTCATTGTTAGGAACGAAAGAGGTGCTGATGATGATCTCACTACCCTCTCATTGTATCTGACTGGAAATAAATAGAAAAATACTGTCTAGCCCCATAAAGTAAATAAGGACTAGCAACATTTAACAGGGCAAAGAAAATAGGCATTTACATCCTGGATCTTCTTACCACCAGTATTAAAACCTTAGAGACATTTCATAAGTAGCCATGAGCCCTATTTTCCCCCCATGCACACAGGAGGATGACCCTGGAGCTGTTCTGAGGATTGCAGATAATGCACATAAGGGCAGAACACTATGTCTTGTACATGGTGGTCAATCGTTCAAATACTAGTTCCTTTTTACTTCTCATTTGCCTGCACCACTTTATTTAAAGTATGACACATCAAGGGCATAGAAATTTCCAAGGCCAATTATTGTATCCTCAGGACCTAAGACTAAATATTTTGTTAAATGGACAAATGATTTTTAAAAGGTGGTAGGTATTATTCTGGGTTTCAGTTGCTTTGAATGGGAGGTGGGAGGGAACCACGTGAAGACATGTGAAAATTGATTCATAAATTAGTTTATTAAAAATTCTCATTAAGCATCTAGTATGCGGCACATACAGAGATACTTTTCAAACGTGCTATCGGAACTGTTCTTTGGAGCTCAGAGTTTAGTTAAGGACACTGAAAATAAAACTGCAATTTAAGGAGATAAATGTCTTAATAGGGGATCAATAAAGCCAGGAGAATCAATTGAAGCATTTGGTCTACAGTATTTTGTATGCAGCTGGTTTCAGTTTCAAAATTATTAATAATCTCAAGGCTGAGTACATTTCAGTGAGAGTCCACATACATTGTTTCAGCCGAACAAGCAGGCAAGGCAAGCTGAAAGATTTGGGGAGTTTGGCTATCGAGGCATCATCTGCTCCTTCGTTTACAGACTTTTCTTTCTTTTTCCTGCCTCCTGCTTCCTAATTACATCCAAATGGTTCTCTCATTTGTTTTCCTGGCCCTTCCATCTAAGACAGGATGCCAGTAATATATGCCATCTTCATTTGGCTCCTTTCTTTCTAATCTGCGCTGCTAACCTATTGTTTTTGTAAAAATGTTGGATTTGTCAATCCCTTCTCACACATGTCATACTACATGAGGTGGACACACTAACATATTATGATTAAAAATTAAGTCACCAGATAGTAAAAGTGTGAAAACAATCATCTCTTTCACCCTTTACTAACCACTCCATAAATGGACACATAAAATAACTACAGACAGATCCTGCTTTGTGAAAATATACACAAAGAAATTCTCTGCTAATAGAATTGTATTATCATATTGACAATTAGAAAGCTACAGAATTTCAAGGAATGTGTACTGCTAGAAAATTCAAACAAGTAGATTGCTAATGCAACTAAAAACCGGGAATTTTTTTCTGGAAGGCTATTGGCCAATATATGTACATTCGAAATTGTGCATTTTTTTCCCTTTGCATTTCCACTTCTAAAAAGATAACCAAAGGGAATAGCTTCAAACTTGTGTGTACAAGCAAACTTTTTGCAGTTTAATAGTAATTAAAAAACTCTGTTTACATTGGTACTTAATTGGTTAAATTATGACATAAACATAGTAAAGAGGGGCAGCCCTGGTGGCTCAGCGGTTTAGTGCCGCCTTCAGCCCAGGGTGTGATCCTGGAGACCCGGGATCTAATCCCACGTTGGGTTCCCAGCATGGAGCCTGCTTCTCCCTCTGCCTATGTCTCTGCCTTTCTCAATCTCTCTCTCTCTTTCTCTCTCTCTAATACATAAATAAAATCTTTAAAAAAAAACATAGTAAAGACAATAATTGTCTGAATTGTCACAAATGACAGCAACTTTTTGTCTCCCTGTATTATCTCTAAAATTACTAGAGTTATCTTATTTTTCCCACATAAGAATCTATTATACTCCTGACAAATGCTCCCCATTCATCTAGAAGTTTCTTAACCTGGTATGTGTATAATTGAAATATAGGTAAACAATAGAAAATAAAATGAGATAGGGCTGTATAGTACACATTATCAAGAAATTTGCACTTATGCACAGGACACTAGTCATAAAATGAATACATACTTTGTGACTCAGGAATACAAGAATGAGCTTATTAGCTTAGCACTGCTGGTAGCTATTTTGATTTCTCTGTGGTAAGTAAGAGCCTGTGTGAGGATCAGTCTAACATAGAAGGAAAAAGAGAAAAGAGGGAGAGGGAGAGGAGGAAGTAAAGGGAGAGAAAGACAAGAAAGGAACACAAAACAGAATTGATGGCATCTTTTAAATCTTTCCATCCATCTGTGCTTGAAACCAGCCACTCTGGAGATTTTCCACTGTGTGAAGAATAAATCCACTCTGTGGGTTTTATTCCTCCAAATTATTTTGAGTTGTCACCCTGGCAATTATATTTTTTAAAGCCTTAACTAATACTTCCTTGGAACAATGGGTTGTAGTTCTCTAAATACATCAGGATATCTATATTTCTGCATCTTGCACATGCTGGTCCCTCTGCTTAGATGTCTTTCCTTTCTTAACCACCTGAAAAACATCTGTAATCCATTAAGTCTTAGCTCAAGTGCTATTTCTTCTGAAAAGCCTGCTCTGGAGAGCTTATTTTCTGCTTTCAGAGCGCTTTACACATACCAATACTATAGCAATGAACTGAAAATTCTTGTGGATTATAACTATTCTTCTGCATAATTTTCTTATCGCCAAAATATAAGTTTCTCAATGAAAAGAGATTTATAAAGAAAAAGAGAAAAGATTGGATTTTTTTCAAACCGGATCAGAGATCTATCATTCAATATTTGTTTTTTTAGCCCAGTCTAGTTCCTCATAATGGCTAAGATTTTACTCTTTCACTGTTTTATTTTATTTTTTTAGATTTTTGCTTAGGTCAATTTACATTACTTAGGAGGAATGTCTTTAACATGTTCAGTGTCTTTATGTTTGCTCAGAAATTCATGAGGCAAAACTGTTCTCATTAGCTTTCCCTTTTCCCAGAAATTTCTGGGTCATCTAAATTATTAATAACTTCAGATACTGTGGAAACTGCTATCAATGTAGGCCATGGAACTATATGATAATAAGCAAAAAATAAATGTAATTATCCATGGAATAATGAATACAAGAATAAAATTGGTTTGCCTTGTTTTATCGTAGCAAAATATAGTATCCCGAGTCAGAAACCCTTGATTCAAGATCAACTTTTGCCAGCTATAGTTATGTCCGTAAGGTTAACCAAATTAGCTTTAAGAATATGTTTCTTACTCTGAAAATGTAGATAATACTGTGAAATAATACTAAAAGAAAAGCAGGAAGGTGAAAATAATTTGTATATTCTAAAGTGCTGGATTTGATTTAGCAACAAAGAGGTCACTGTGACCTCGACAAGAGGAGTTTCACTGTGTGGTGTGAGGGTAGGCAAAACTGCAGTAGAATTTAGACTCATCAGAAAGTAAAGGCAGACAATTCCCTTCATGAAATTTGGCTTTAAGAGAGAGAGGGGAAATATAGGACAAAATTGAAGAAGGATACATGATTGAAGGTTTTCCTTTCTCCTGCCTTTCATCCTGTGAAAAACACTGGACATAGTGGAATTAATAGAAAGATTTGGAAGGAGAAAATAGAGAAGAATCAGTAGCTCAAGTTGAAGATAATTCAAGAGAGTATGTTATCCAAAGAAGAGGTAGAGGCCAAAGAGGGATGAAATTGTAGAATGGTTGAAATTATAAGTTGGTTGAAGGAACTTAAAAGAGTAATTACCTATGTTCTCTGTGAAGTATAAAGAAGTTGAAAGATGAAATCATCTGTTGAGAATTAAGAGGAAATGGGAGAGTTAGAAATTTGTGGACAGTGAAGAACGTTTGAAATAACTGCTTTTGGAAAGGAAAAAGAGCTAATTATGTCAAGGACAGCAATGGATACTTCAAACATGAACTTGTGTGATTTTGTGATCATCTAAATCATTCTTCATGCACACAGATGCCAGCATGGAGAAAGGGGATGTATGAATGTCAACCAAGACAGACTTTACAAGACAGGGGTGATGAAAAGAAAATGGGGCAGAGGAGATGAAGATACTAGAAAGAGGGTGGTTGAAGTAGACATAACACTAAAGCTTATGAAAGACGTAAAAGAATTCTGACGAGAGAGCTGCAGTGGAGAAAGCAGAGGACTCCATGGGTTAGGAATACATAATAACGTGAAGGAATTGAGTTACTTAAATTGAAAGAGTAGGTTAGATGGATTTGGTCAGACAAAACAACGTATTTATTATTTTAGAAGTGAAGCAGTTCTGGACAACTGCATGGTCCAAAGTGTGACCCAGGAGGTGGGGGCGTGGGAAGCTTTCACAGTGCCAGGAAGAGAGTCACTGGAGAGAAGGCAGTGAAATATTACAGTAGTGCCTGGATCAACTACCTGGACAATAAGGTAACTCAGAAAGTGTCAGAACTTCAGGAAGTAGGGATGACTACGAGGAATATGCTGTCTTTTCAGTGAATAAATGGGAAAGACGATGAACTTTGGGGTTGGCAGTGACCAAGAAAAAGTATAGCAGAATATAAATGTATCCTTCTAAAAAACTATTTGTGGCATGAAACAAAAAGCTTGGCGTTTTTCCCAGTGTTCCTTAGCATTTATTCATTTACTCACTGTCCCCAAATGCAAAATCAGAGGTTTCATGACTTCTCTGATGAATCTTAAATTATTTTTTTAATTAAAAATGTAAGGAACCACCTTTTATCAACTCTAAATATCAAAACATATTTCAACCCCAAATCCTCTTTCATTCATATTCTCATTCTCAGCCCTGCCCTACCTTAAATCAAATGGGCATTTAAAGTCACATAGCTGGTTTCATCCAAATTATTTGAAAATTCTCACCTTTGTTATCACAGTATGAAAGATGATATCAATTACATCTCATTAGCTCAGTGTCCACTTTAAAATTTAATCATATAAATACTCTGAATTTTTAAAAAAAGATTTACTTATTTGAGAGAGAGCAAGAGCAAGCATACAAGCAGGCGGGGAGGGGAGCAGAGAGAAAGAGGGAGACAAGCCGACTCCTCAGTGAGTGGGGAGCCAGATGGAGTTCCATCCCAGGACCCCAAGATCATGACCTGAGCCAAAATCAATAGTCAGATGATCATCTGACTGAGCCCCCCAGGCACCCCAATGCCCTGAGTTTTTGGAAATGCTCATGAGAGGAATGCCCACAGGAGATTGGAGTGATGAAAGTTATTCCCAGGGTCATAGAGTAAAGAGACTCATAACATCTCTTGAACCTGAGCTAAAGGAAGTGTAGGAAAATAGAGGATTAAGAGGGCTTTAAATTAGTAGCACCCTCTGGAAAAAGCCATGTCTCTCTCATCCCAGAAAATGAAGGAAAAAGTTAAAAGACTATGAGGACGTTAACTGAGTGTGGCAGGATACTAATCTGGAACATAAATTAAGAAATTCCACATGTATTGGCCAAAGAAGTTCTTCCCTGCCTGAAAACTCAGGATTTGTGAAAAAGAGAAAGTTTTTTTTTTTTTTGGAGGGGGGGGAAGCTAATGTGTTAGAAGTAATTTGTGTGTGTGGTAGAGGACAGATAGGTGGCAGAGAGTAGGTGGGTAGTGGTGTAAAATCACTGCCTCCACCTCCCAATCTGGAATCCACCTTCAAATTTGGAGTCCAAGAGTAGGGATACCTGTGTTTTTATATCTGAGTTGAGGCAGAAACAATAAACTTAGTGTTGGAGACAAGAAATCTCATTATGGAAATGTGAAGCATTTGAAGGCTTCTGATGTCTAGCAATCACTCATGATGTCTGGAATCTGAAAGCTCTCCTTGTCTCTAAATAAGGTGTAGAAAGTCACTGCAAGAAAGTTACTGGGCCTGCCATGAGATGGTTTTCCCAGTACAGCCTGGAACATCCCCACTGGAAATTATATGAAGATAGAGCTCATGTATTAGTGGGTCATTAGTGGCAGAAGACAAAAAGGGAAATAGAAAAAATATACTTTAATTCCATTCAGTTCACCATTCTTATGCCCAAGCATAAGACCTCAGGTCTGTTTTATATCCTGAAGAATCTAGAGTGTCCTATGTCCATAATGACCCTCTAGCAACAGGTGTGCCTAGCAGGCTCATAATTTAATTAACCTCATTATGGAAGAGTAAGGAGAAAACCTCAGAAATACATTTAAATCTTAACATGATTGAATTATAAACCCATATTAAACAAATAAATTTGACTGAATTTACTTGGAATTGGCAAGATTAAGTATTCCATTACTGAGTGGAATGAAATTGAGTTATAGAAAAAGACAGTTACATTTTTACACATTTGAATAAGAAACAATAAAGTAGGTACCTGCTATAAACACAGTAGAGTTTGGGTCAGGCAAATTAAAAAACCAGGAGACAGATGAGTGGGAAACAGGCTCAAAAGACAGGACAAAATGAGTTGAACAGACTGAAGAAGCATGTGTATAGAATATAGACCACAAAAACACAAAATGGTGGGTTTTGAACAAAATTACTACTGATGATCCCATAAAAAATAGGAGGTAGGAATTTGGGAGGAGAAGATACTCGAGACACTTAGGGTTGGTTTACTGTAGATTAAGTTACACAAGGGATTGAAGTCTGTGAATATTTTACTCCAGTCCTGAAAGGTACTGACTATGGTTTGGCTGAATTCAAGAGATTAATCAAGAGGACCAAAGCTTGAGACCACGGGTATTTCTTTTAAAGTTTCACGGAGGATCCCAGAATCGATAGTAAAAGTGGCAGTATTATATCTCATGAATCCTAAGAGGCAACATTTTGTACATGTATCATCTCCTAAATAGAGATGGATGTTAAGAATTGGCAGTGTTTTTGCTGTCTTAGCACTACATGTTATAATCAATGATATCTAAGTTTCAATAAAATACAATATGTATTACACGGATTTTCACTGAAAAAAAAAGTTTCATGTCTGGTTTCCTCTTGGTTGGAATGCAAAAGTGAATAAGTCTTGGCTCTTGTACGCAAGTCATCTATAATCTAGTATGAAGACAATTGAATAGAAAGTATTTGCAAAAGCTATATGTGGCTTGGAATGCAGCTCTAAGTCAGAGTTATTGACTCAAGCACAAGACTTTGACAGAACTGAAATCTTACTTCTAATAAATAGAATAATACATGCCTCAATCTTAACTTTTTTTTTATTTTGTGCACTATATTTACCTAAAATATTCTAGAATTTGGAGACTTTTTAAAAATTAGCATAAAATGACAAAATAATGTTATATATTTGTATATTTCACATTACACATTCATATGAATGTGTAATACAATATATAAATTTAACAATTAGTTTTATGTTTTAAGTTATCAGTTGAATTATGATATTTATCATCATTTTAAAAATCCAGAATTTTGTGTCAGTTCTCAAAAGATTATTATTTTTTTCTTCTTAACAGAAAAAAATTCACTTAGAATTCACAGAAACTCTCATCAGGAAATATTAGGTGCCTTTATATAATAGTCTTAAAATATAGGACTTTTGATATCTCAGGAGTGTTGTTTCGCATGCTAAAGATTAGAGGTTTTTTTCTTCAATTAGAAAACTAAGCTAATGTTTAATAACTTTACTTTAAAAATTTTTTAAACTTACTTTCCTTCAGCTTTGACATTAATTTTATAAATCTTTTATTTATAGATCCAGCAATTTTAACAGTTATCCTGGAAAAGTGATCAGTCCCATTTATAAACTTAGAAGAACTAATACAATATGAGATAGTTTTATCATGTTACAAAAAGTAACCTCACACTATCAATCTAATTTCTTTTGAAGAATGAATTTTGAGTATTAGCAAATATGTTTCCACATCACATTTTTTCAAATTCTTATTTTATTTTTTTAACTATTTAAATTCTAGTCAGTTAACATATACTGTAATATTGGTTTCAGGATTAGAATTGACCTATTTCAGGCACATTAATTAGGATTCATCACTTACATATAACACCCAGTGCTCATCACAAGTGCCCTCCTTAATACCCATCATCTATTTAGCCCAACCCCCCACCCACCTTTCCTCCAGCAACCCTCAGTTTGCTCTCTATAGTTAAGAGTCTCTTATGGTTTGTTTCTCTCTCCTTTTTCCCCTTCCCCTATGTTAATCTGTTTTGTTTCTTAAATTCCACATATGAGTGAAATCATATGCTATTTGTCCCTCTCTGGTTTTACTTGGCATATTACACTCTTAACTCCATCCCAATCATTGCAAATGCCAAGATTTGCATATATATGCAATGGCAAGATAGGCTATATATATGTGTGTGTGTGTGTGTGTATATATATATATGTATATATATATATATCACTCTTTTTTTATCCATTCATCAGTTGATGTGCATTTTGAACATTTGGGTTCTTTCCTTAATTTGGCTATTGTTGATAATAAGATAATAATGCTATAAACATTGGGGTGCATGTGCCCCTTCCAATCAGTGTTTTTGTATCCTTTGGGTAAATACCTAGTAGTACAATTGCTAGGTTATAGGGTAGTTCTATTTTTAACTCTCTGAGGAATCTCCATACTGTTTTCCAGAGTGGCTGCACCAGTTTGCATTCCCACCAACAGTCAAAAGGATTGCCCTTTCCCCACATCCTCGCCTACATCTGTTGTTTCCTGTGTTGTTAATTTTGCCATTCTGACAGGTGTGAGGTGGTATTTCATCACATTTTTTAAAAACTATTGGTACTCATTTCTGATTTTCTTGAATATGGTGTTGAATTATTTTCAGGCATATTAATTAGGATTCTGCACTTACATCATAAGTGCAATCAAACACAATGGAAATTAATTTGTTTTTGTTGTTTTTTCTTCATTCATTGCATTCTTTAAATTTTTTTCACAATTTAGGAACAAACTAAAATCACAAAATAAAACATTTCCGTGTTTCATCCTTTGGAACAATTAGGCAGAATTGAGCTTAGAAAAGGTTGAGTGGAGGGGTGCCTGGTGGCTCTGTCGGGTAAGTGTCTGAGTCCTGATTTTGGCTCAGGTCATCATCTCAAAGAGATGAAATCAAGCCCAGTATCAGGCTCCATGCTCAGTAAGGAGATTCTTTCTCTCTGCTTCTTCTCTCTCTCTCTCCCTCTCTCTAAAACAAATAAATAAATCTTAAGAAAAAAAAAAAAAGAAAAGGTTGTGTGGAAGCATCTTGCATCACCATTCAAGGGGCAGTTTCAAGAATGTTTGGCAAAGTCAGCCATCTAGGAGTCCTGGCAGCCACATGTCTGCCAAAAACCAGTTTCCCTTAATATCCTACCAACTAAGTCACTGTCCTAGAGCCGCCTGTGTGACATACAGCCTTGGCACAAACATGGTGATGGATTTCAAAAGACAGCCCTTAGAACTGTTCAATCACATTCTCTGCAGCAGCAGAATATCATGACAAACATAATCACTTTTAAAAAGTACTATGTACACCTCATCTGTAAAATAGAGTAAAAATAGTATCTTCTTCCTTGGTTTGTTTTCAGGATTAAACAGTGCATGACTACCAAGGAAAAAAAAAATTGCGTTACACAGAATAAGCACTATAAAAGGGTCTTAAAATTAAATAAATTAAATTTAAATTAAATTAAATTAAATTAAAATGTGCAAACTGTTCCTTAAGAACACTCCCTAGGTATTCTATTTACAAGTGCAATGTCTTCTTCATTCACATGGAGAACAGAACTCACAGTGTTTCCTGTTTGTGAGTTTAAATCTATTTTGAAGGAAGGCAGTGTCTCCAAATCTCCAGAGACCTGGTTGCCACATGCGTTTTATCAGCAGCATGTTTTTTGCAGGATATGCTTTCTGTTGCTCGGGTTTTTTGGAGGAAATCTATGCTTGTTCAGAACTACGACAGTGTGGAAGGTAGGCTGTATTCTGTAAGAGATTGATGTGATTCTCCAAGAAATTTTTTTTCAGTAGATCTTTGGTGTGTATTAAAAGATAATGCTATATAGAAGATACACACACATACACACACACACACACACTCCTCACACAGAGGATGATGTACCAGTTGTAGTCAGTGACCAATTAGGAGATCTGGCTTCCATTTGAGCCAGAAATAGAGGCAGGCCAGATTCATATGTATGGAATATCATGACCCTCTGTGCCACTAATGGGCCCCAGTAGTGAGTCCCTTAACAGATCTGGAGTTTACCCTTAGCACAACCATGGTCTGTCCAGGACCTATCACTCTCTGTGTAACTGAATTAGAACATACTAAAGTTATTGTGCACTTCTTTATAGGTCTCTTAAATAGCATATAGTGCACCCTACCTACACTCACTTGAGTTTGTCTTTTCATGAGCATTAATATTTCTTTCACAAAAGATCACTTGAAATGTGTCTGTAATAATTCTATAATTGCATAAATTAAATAAATGACATGAAGTCTAGATTAAATTAATGCTCTTCTTGCCTTTTTATTCATCAAAATAAATCATTTTTCTGAGTTTAAATTAAATAGAACTAGTGGCTTTTTATTAAAGTATTATTATAATGATGCTTAATATTTAATAACATCACTTTAGAAATCTGGCTTTTAAGTATTTTAATGTCAGTCACCCTTACTCCTCAAGGAGTTAGCTGGTCATTTACTTCAGCCTTTAATAAGAATGCATGCCACTGGCCTTAGGAAAACAGACAGGAAGCTGAAGTTTTATTATTATTTTTTATTTTTTTATTTTTCTTCAGTTTTCAATTAGTAGGAGGTTGAAGTTTTAAATGATAAATACAGTATAAGGCAAGTGTTTACCTGGCATTTTCAACATAAAAGTTTGAGCTTATTTTCCTACAAAGAAAAATGAAAAATTTCCAAAGAGGCAGTAACTTTTATTCAAAGTAAAAAATCATTTAGTTCTATCAAGAAGAAATTCAGTTGTGTTATGACCTTACAGTAAAGTAATTGGGCTTTTTTCTAATATTTTGATGATTTAGATTATTCTCTGAGACATGTTTTACTTCTTCACAAGTGGGTTTACCCATAATAGATACATAGCAAGCATATTTGAAATATTGCCTCCCTGTACTTCTATCTTGTGCTCTTCTAGCAGGTACCCATATGGAGCTGCACTCAATTCTGATCGCTTGAGTAATCTACTTCATTTATATAATAATCTATCTTCTATCTCTTTAAATAATTTTTTGATATTTTACTCTTTGGACAGTTACATTTTTAAAATAATTTCTGAAATTGGAGTTACAGTTTTATTCTTTCCTATTCAGTAGTGACTTAATGGACTTGAGGCCTATTTCTTAATCCTTGGAGTTGCTTAAAGAAATTCCAAGTTAATTTTAGAACAAACACATATCAACTTTTTTTCTAGCTTTATTGAGATATCTATCATTGACTTCCTGTGTAAGCTAAACATGTACAATGTGATGATTTGATATGTGCATATGTTGTGAAAGGATTATCACAATAAGATTAGTTAACATATCCATAACCTCACGTAAATTACCAATGTGTGTGTGTGTGGTGGGAAAATTTAAGATCTTTGGAATATATAATACACTTTGTTAAAATATAGTTATCATACTGTACATTAGATTCCCAGAACTTATTCATCTTATAACTGGAAGTTTATACATTTAGGCCAACATCTCCCTATTCTCTCAGCTCCTGGCCCCTTTCAATCACCAATCTACAATCTATTTCTAAAGGTTGGGCTCTTTTAGATTCTACATATAAATGATATTATACAATATTTGACTTTTTCTGTCTGACATAGTTTACCTAGCATAATGCCCATATATATTGAAGCAAAGATAGGATTTTCATCTTTTTATGACTAAATACTATTTCAATGTATACTATACACACATGCATACACATATACAGACACACACATATACACACACCACATTTTCTTAATCCATTAACCCATTGATGGATATTCAAGTTGTTTCCATGCTTGGCTATTGTGAATAATGTTGCGATATATATGGTGATGCAGATTCTCTCTTCAAGATAAGTAATCGCATTTCCTATAAATGTATACACAGAAGTGGGATTGCTAAGAACAGATGGTAGTTCTATATTTAATTTTTTTTGGAACATCAATATTGTTTTACATAGCGATTACACTAATTTACATTCCCACCAACGGTGCACCAGGGTTCCTTTTTCATCACATCCTCGCCAATACTTGTTCTCTCTTGTCTTTGACAACAGCCATTCTGATAGGTATGAGGCAGTAACTCACTGTGGTTTGGATGTATTTTTCTCAGATGGTTAGTGATGTTGAGTGTCTTTTTAGGTACCTGTTGAGCATTTGTATGTTTTCTTTTGAAAAATTTATGTTCAGTTCCTCTGTCCATTTTTAATTGGATTATTTGTTTTTTTGTTATCGAGCTTTATGAGTTCTTTATGTATTTTGGATATTAACTCCCTGTCATATTGATGGTTTGCCAATACTTTTTCCATTCCTTTGGCTGTCTTTCCAACCTGTTGATAATATCCTTTGTTATCTGGAAGGCTTTTAGTTTGATGTAGTCCCACTTGTTTATTTTCTATTCTGTTTGTGCTTTGGTATCATTTAAAGAATACTGTTGCTAAGATTATTAAGGAAATTTTCCCTATGTTTTTTTTCTAGGAGTTTACAGTTTCAGGTTTTACATTTATATCTTTAATACATTTCAAGGTAATTTTTGTGAGTGGTATAAGAAGTGGTTCAGTTTCATTCTTGTGTGTGTGAATATCCAATTATCTCATCACCCTTTATTGAAGAAACTATCCTGTTCTCACTGAGTATTCTTGGCTCCTCTGTCAAATGTTAGTTGACCAAATATATGAGGATTTCTTTCTAATTTCTTGATTCTGTTCTACTTATCTATGTGTTTGTTTCAATGCCAGTCCCATGCTGTTTTGATTATTATTACTCTGTAATATATTTTGAAGTAGGAAGTGTCATGCCTCCAGCTTTGTTCTTCCTTCTCAGGATTGCTTTAGCAATCTTGGAGTCCTTGTGGTTATAAAATTTCATAGTTGTTGTTTCTACTCTGTAAATCTTACCATTAAAATTCTGATAGGGATTGTGTTGAATCTATAGATGACTTTGGGTGGCAGAGGAATGTTAGAAATAGTCATTCTTCCAATCCCTGAACATGAAGTACCTTTTATTTTAATTGTTTTCTCTTCAATTTCTCTCATCAATGTCTTACTTTTCTTAATATAAATATTTTACCTCCTTGGTTGAACTTATTAAGTCTTTTATTGATTTTGATGCTATTGTGAATAGTACTGTTTTATTTATTTTTCTTTTAGATAGTTCATTGTGTATAGAAACATAACTGATTTTTCTATGTTGATTGCATCCTGCCACTTCCCTGAACTGATTTATTAGTTCTGAGAGTTTTCTGGTAGAGTCCCTAGGTAGAATTATAGGTATTTTGCTAGAAGTTATCTTAGAAACATATACATCGCTCTACAATTCTGATACATGCTTGATTTCCTAACTGAGAGGAAGTGAATAGCTTGTTCAACACAATTAAAAGAAAGAGCTCCAAAGAGTTATTTGGTTTACAGCATATCTAAATAGACCGAAATTCTTTTCTAGATTAATATGTTGTAGCTAGATGGACAATGTTTTATTTAAGATCAGAAGAAGATCACTCCTGAAGCCCTCTTACATGTCTTCTTTCCTTGTTACAGTATTTTACTGTACAATAGATTGCATCATATTAGCCAATGTATTTATCAAATACTTTGCCAAAGCACATGAAATATTATCAGATGGATATCTTTTATTCAACTCTCCACAAATAGGGAAGATAAGTATTTCTGTAAGCAATAAACTTTATACATCACATGTATTAAATAATACATGTGTCATACATAATTTTTTATAATCCAACTGGAAATAGGAAGAACTTTAAGAACAAAAACTACAAGACACCTTATGAAAGTCTTGACAGACTTCTGCATTAATGTAGCTCAACTATGTAGCCCTCTAAATGAAGTGCCTACACATATATAGAAAAATGATCAAAATACATAACCCTGAAAACTAAATGGAAAGGACAACCTAATGCCAAAATATGGGATGCTTAGCCAATAAATACAAGGCAGATAGAACTGAATTGTAAGCAAATAACAAAGGAATTTATGCCATGGTAAAACCAGTTTGAGGCACATGAAAGAGAGGCTACCTAAAGTTTATTAGAAAGAGACTGTACAGTTCTATACTGTTTATCACTGAACTCAAATAACCAAGGTTTATCCCACTGAAGAAAAGTGGGCAGCTATTTCTCTCTCCCCAAATGGTGAGTGCTCTTCCACTATCAAATGAGTTTAGTCAAAGCCCTGCTCTCTCACATCCAATATCCCACCATCTTTTGACTTTCCTTCATAAAGAAAAAATCCAAGAAAACCAATATATTCAGTTCTCCTTTTGTCCCTTGCATCATCTAGGAGGCCCTTTTCATTCCATATCTAACTTAATATCTTAGAATGACCTGACACTTGTTGGACATGTCCTCCTTTTGAAGACTTCTTTCCTCACTCCTATTACAGCATGCTTTCTGATGTATTACTAACTTTCTGATTGCTCCTTATTAACTAACACTAGCCATTGTTTTTTTCTGATAGTCTGCATGTTCAATTTTGAGGAAAATGAAACTAAGGTTAAGCAGCTATCTTAATGTTAACACCAGACTGTTTTGGTGACTCAGTGTCAAACACCATCTCCTTAAATACTAATGTTCTTCTCTCATTGTATGATATATTCATTTATTCTTTCTTTTGACAAGAGACTGAAATTTTAAGGGAAAGCTTAAGTAAGCAAGATAATGAACAAACTATCCTGAGATGGATAACAAGCATGAGAAGGTATGGGACGAGCAAAATCCAAAAGGTTCAAAAAAAGATAAACTCAGAATGAAGAGAAATACTGGGGAAGGAACCATTGTGCTGATACAGGAGCTAAAATAAAGAGCAGTGATGAGATGATTGAGTTCTCCATTTAGAAGAAGTAGAAAATGGAATAAGCCCTAAGGCCTTACAGCCCAAGGCAACTGACCTGAATATCTCTGTGGAAATAATGAAGATGAGGTAATAAGGGAAGAGAATGGGATCAGATTAAGAAAGGGAATGGAGTGGCAATATGAACAAGATATAAGCAAGTCTTGTATTGTCTACTTAGTTGTAGACAAGATATGTGTACAATTAGCTTTGTACCTTAAGGAAGAGGTCAGGATTGTATATAAATCTTAGAGTTATGCATTTAAACAAAGTTGAAGTCCATGGTAAATAAATGAACTCATTTAAAGAAAATGTAGATAGAAAAGAGAAATCTAAAACCAGAACCCTTGGAATTCACCAATACATCAAGGCCTAGAAGAAAAATAGAAGCCGGCTAAGAAAACCAATATGGATGGTGTGTCCCCTGAAGTGGAAGAAAAACCATAAATGAGTGAGAAAATGGTATTCTGAAAACCAAGTGTTAATGATATTTCAAGACTAGATGAGTGAACGATTTTGTTAAAAGTTGTTGAGATGTTGAGCACTGGATTAGCAAACTGAAATATTTGAGGCCATGAAAAGAATAGCTTAAGTGAAGTGGTAAAGATGAAAACTTAATTGGAATTAATTAAAAAGATAATGGGTATATGAGCAAACATAAGTTTTAAAAACTGCTTATTGCTGGTTCTCCAGAGACTGCATTCCAATGACAGAAAAAAAAAATATTTTAAGGGAAAAACATCAAAAGACAGGGTCTGAGGAAATAATAGATACAAAATTTTAGATACGGCAAAAACCTGAAAAGTGGCAACTGGAAGAGCAAACCTAGAAAACTGAAAATTCAGCTGACCATGGGGAAAGCTCTCAAACAGTGCATTACTGAATAATACCAGGTGTTTCTGAAGGTCATTGAGGGATGCCTGGGTGGCTCAGTTGGTTAAGCATCTGCCTTTGGGTCAGGTCATGATGTCAGGATCCTGGGATCCAGCCTTCTCCCTCTGCTCTTTCCCCTGCTTGTGCTCTCTCTCGCTCACTGTCTCTCAAATAAATAAATAAATTCTTAAAAAGAAAGAAAGAAACTGGTTAAACAGATTGGATTGAGTACAGAGATGTTGGTTGAAATAATATATAAAAAAGAAACAGGCCTAAATCTCCTGTCCCTCTCTACTCTGACGGAGGACTGCTACTCCAACAAAAAGACCAGAAGAGTACTTTTTAGTGGTTGCACAAGAGAGCTTATGAAATATAGAATGTATGTCATACTAAGAACAGAGAGGCACTGCACTAAAATCATGGTGATTAAGTAAACATTTTGAATGTTAGTATTTCCCCACTGGACACCCAGAGCACCAGAATGAGACTTAATGTTATCATTGTGGTATAGACTAGGATGGTAGCAGCCCAGGAAATGAAAACTCATCTTCGAGATTTAGCTAGAGAAAGAAATCAAGAAAGATTCCACAGGTTTGGGTCTAAACACATAGAAGGCTCAAGTTGTCATTTGCTGAGACAGTGAAGAACATGGAGGGAGAAAAAGGTTTGGAACGTGTATGGAATAATAATGAGTTAAGCACTGGAAATGAAGTTTTAGATATTGAGTTGGCAGCCAGGACAGACAGCTACAGAGTTTAAGACAAACACTAAGCTAGAGATCCACATGGAATTCATTAGTATGTGGAGAGTATTTGATGCCATGAGACTGGTTCTGATTATCTAAGAACTTGGCCTATGTAGAGTTCCATGGATAGAATCTAGAATGCCAACACAGAGAACTCAGGGGGAAAAAGAAACCCTAAAGAACCCAGAGGAAGCTAGAAAATTAGGGCTGCATTGAGGCTAGAAAATTAGGGGTGCACTTTCACTCCTCTTGAGTGGTTTTTTTCTTGGTTTTGTTTTTGTTTTTTGGCTTTTTTGTTTTAAGAAATAGAAGGCCAGAGTTAAGCGGAAAATGATTATAGAGGTGGTACTGTCGGGAGGAGAGATGACATGTGATAGTCCTATAATGGAACTTTTTAATGAAATTATTAAAATATAACTCCCATACCAGAAAATTTCACTATCTTAAGTATACAATTCAATTGTTTTCTAGTAGCTTACCAGAATTTTGCAACCAGCCACACAATCCATTTTAGAACATTGTCCTCACCTCACAAAGAAACCCAAGCTCATTTCACCCCTTCCCTCCTCCAGCCCGCTATTTTACATACAATTGTTTTCTTACTCTCATGTTCATACCATTTACAAGTACATAGAGTATACTTGATTTTACATATTTATCTGTGAACTTGCAATATGGCTGAACTCATTTGTTAGTTCTAACCTGTAAGAAAAATTTAAAAGTTAGCTTATAAGGAAATAAAGTAGGACTGCTGCTCTCTACTGAATGCTCAAAGAAGATTTTAGAGTCTTGCATGTAGAGATAAAAGGTAAAGTGTTTTACTCTGTTTGAGTTCAGTTGCCAGTGTAGGAAGTATAATAAGACTGTGCTAAATTTTTGACAGTGGGATGAAATGAACAATGAAGACTACGAAAAAAAAAATGTCTGGTCTATTTGAAAAACCTCACGATATCAAAACCACAAAGAATTTTTTAAAACCACTTTTCTCTCAAAACTACTTGAGCAACTTTCTGTGAATGGTAAGTCAAACCTAAATAGAATAATAATTTTCCTTTTATGTCTGTAATGTCCTTGAGAATAAAACCCAAACATTTATCACTAATTGTCAACGTCTTAGAAAATGCTCACTTGTCAGCAGGCATTCTATAAATGTATATTTAATGAATAATGAATGAACGAATTGTTAGTTTGTCAGGATAAATTAAGTAAAATTGTACTTGAATGTACTTACTGCTTAAATGATATAATTAGGTATTATTCATTTCAGTAGTTGAGCACTAGTTCTCAACACCCTCTGAACAATGGAGTCACCTAAGGAGATATTTTAAAACACCAGCGCACAACCCTTCCCCCTAGAGTTTTTGATCCAAATAATCTGGATGGGACTTTGCTCTGGAGTTTTAAAAAAATTTCCAGGGTGATTCTAACTAATATGGAGCAAAGGTGGAGAGCCACCAATCATTAGCTTCTGCCAAACCCAATGATTTCCATTAAAGTATAATTAATGTTGACATTAAAAACCATTTTTATCCCAAATAGTCATCATATTTAGCTATGTACAAGTATACAACTTATTCTACAAGAATGAAATCTGCATGATGGGCACAACATAATGCCTGAAGGAATATATATACTCGTCATCAATGCATTTAGTTTATCTAGGACTTTCCCTTCCTGTTTGCTGTGCTTTAATAATCTACATTTAAATGTCCTAATAACAGTAAGTGTTTTATGTGCTAATTATAAATATACCATCCTAGGATATGACTCTTCCTCATGTGCCTTTCTTTCAAAATGCGATGTAGTAATGTAAGGATCTCATTCTCAAATGAGTGTTAGCTTTTGGGGAATGAAGATTCCTTTCAGAATGTGAAGAAGCCATGAAATCCATAAATTGTGCTTCTGGTTCCTGAGGTCCATCCCATTTATAAATCCCACAAAATCCTTGTCCCCTGATTAAGGAATTCTACACTGGAAGAAATGATTAGGTTATTATAAGGCAAAAAGCCCATCTTCTAAATTCTCAACATGTTGCATAAATAGTACATAAATTTCCATGGTGATATTACATTTTAATTGTAAAAAGATACTGTGTAATTTTATTACTGTTCTTGGCAAAGTTCTCACCAAGGCAGTCAGGGTTAGATATCATTATTCTCATTGAAGAGAAGACAAGTAGAAAATGTTTGGGTCATGCCCGGAGCATTCCAGGTGTCCCTAATTGCTATCTCTCTCCCGTAAAAATCTCTAATATACTGCCTTTGGAAGCTAAAATGCAACATGAACAGTAAAAGCCACCATCTATCAGATTATTCAGAAGAAACTCCATAAAATTTGGAAAATATCTGATGTTAGTAGGTTCCTTTTGTGAATTATTGGTTAATCACTAAACTGGAAAAGATATAAATATTTTTCATACTACTCATACTACTTCCAGTTATAGCAGAATCCTCTTTGAATACCACACTAAATGACTATCTCCTGGCTTGTCTTTAAATCTTTTCTATTCTTGCTGGATCTAATTTAAGTTAAAAACCCATGGGCTATATAAAACCTTAAAATTATACTGACATTTCTATAATCGCACAGCACAGGCAAGTAGCCATTACCTTCTTTTATGGAATTAGATCAAAAAGTAGCAATACCTCTTGCTTCATTCATACTACATTACTACTACGTTATTACATTTTTCCTCCTGTTGGACTACTGTTTGTAATTTTTATATCACTTTGACTGCCCTGTCAAAATTCCCTTTGAGGAAAGGGAGGACAGATTAGGGATTAAGAGAAACAAGTAACGAGATGACTTCTCATTCTCCTAGTCTTTCCTAGATTAGTTTTATTATAAAATTTTGACAAGTTTAATGTGATAGGGGAAACACAGCCACCAATCACACTGCCGGTATTTTGCAATCACATCCTAGAATATGATGACCCTCAAGGAAGATTAGAGCATGCATCTGTTTATATATATCCAATTCCCTTCTGACAGCTATAATCATGTATAATAATTCATGTTAATCTCATTATTACAGGTTTTCATTTTATGTTACCAAACCTAGTGGAGGAGATAAATTTGCTGCACATACAGAAGTATAAATTCCCCAGATTGCATTTAATTTATCTAATTAAAAGAATTCTTTCCTGATTTCATCCAGATGAAACTGCCTATAAATATGAGCAGTGACCTATTGTACAGCTCTGGGGATGCAAACTATAATAAGTGAGGAAAGACCTATGGTGGGTAATAAACATCATATAGGATCCGATAGATAGGTTATAAAATTTTGAAATGCTTTTTCTTAATCTTTCAAGAGAAATCTTAATCTCAACTATATTAAAATACCATTCTCTGTCAGATATATCCAAATGAAATGTGTTGCCACAGATAAATAGACATGAGAATGCTTTTATATTTTTATGTTCCACATAGAAAGTTATTATTTTTTATGTAACCAGAAATCCAACTGTTTCTTATAGAACATATCATTAAATATCATTAATGTGCAAAAAAGAAAAAAAAGATATTGTAATGAATTTCAGTTTCAATAGAACAACATTAGAAAGGATTTAGGTTATTTTTTTTTTATAAATTTTTATTTATTTATGATAGTCACACACAGAGAGAGAGAGAGAGACAGAGACACAGGCAGAGGGAGAAGCAGGCTCCATGCACCGGGAGGCCGATGTGGGATTCGATCCCGGGTCTCCAGGATCACGCCCTGGGCCAAAGGCAGGCGCCAAACCGCTGCGCCACCCAGGGATCCCTAACAATCACTTTTCATCTAAATAAGACATAAGCCTAGGGAAGGTGTGTTATTCTTAAGGTCAGCCATTTGGTATGTAAAAGAAAAAGGAGAAATCTTAATATGGCCATTTCTCCTAGTTCAGCTGTAGCCAGGATCCTCTATCACTGCTAATGCTACTTATGTAGAAAGAAGTTAAGTACTCAAATCCCCAACTTTGTATCCATGTTAATGAGATATATAATAAACTAACATATTCATGCCTCATATCCTATGTCTTAATTGTGTTGTGTGTACAATGGAGATGATTCCTTTCCATATTTCAACTTAAAAGGAAAATGAATTTCCTAACGATAAAGACTGGAACAGCTTGCTAAAAAAGTAAGGCACTAAAAGATAATAGCTTTTTGTCAAATTTATCAAAATAAATTCCCATGATATCAACGGCTTACTTTTCAGTAATGATTGACTAAAACTGGAATAAGTATCCTGCTGGAAAAATATTTTTAAGTTCTCAAATGTTTAAGAGAAGTAAGACAAGAAATCGGAACCTTCCGTTGAAGAGAGAGACAACTGAGAAGCAGAGATGCTGAGAGAGAATTTAGTGGCCTAGGGCACTCAGGGGTACAGAGATGTAATCAAAGGACTCTTTAGAAGATCCTTGATGAAAGTCCTTGCTTTGGCTGAACTAACAAAGGGCTGAAATTCAGGCATGAATCTGAGTAAGAAATGACAGACTACCACTAGGACTTAAATTCAGCTTCCAATTAACTCAATACATGAAACTGATTGCTGTGATTCTGGATGGCTACTTTCTATGGCTGACTGGCAGAAACAACTGTAAATCCTTCTTGGAGGAATAACATGCCAGCCATACAAATATTTCTATAAACAATATTGCAAATTCAATATCTAACACACTATAAAAATAATCCAAAAATTGAGTAGATAAATTAACAAAACCCAGAGAAACAACAAAAAATAGAAGCAGAACTATGAGCACTACAGATACTGGAGTTATTAGCAATAGACTTAAAAAAAAAACTATAAAACCTATTACAAACAGAATATAATTGAAAATTTTCATCCGGTTTAATAATCTGGCCTTATAAATGGAACATTTAGTTTACTTACTTTTGATATTGTTACTTAAATGTACCATTTTATTAAGTGATTTCCCTTTGCTTCATTCTATGCTTTTTTTTTCTCACTGTCCTTGTACCTTTCAGGAATGACTATGTGCATTTTGTTTTATTTTTCTTTTCATTAGCTTAAAAGTTAAATATTCCCTAATATTATAATACACCCCCTCTCTCTGTCTATATTAATTTAAGTAGACACAATATTCTTTCCATTTTTGTTTTTCTGAATATAAATATAAATTCACTTGAAAGTGAATTTTAAAGAATATTTCTAAATTGGAAGAAAAGAAAAAATAAAATAATAACATTCACACAATCACTTCCAACAGAACCAAGACATAGTACAGATGAAGCAAAGACAAATCACTTAATAAATTGGGAGATTTAAACTGAAATATGTGAATAACAATATTAAATGTAAATCAACTAAGTGCTTCATTTATTAGACAAGATTGTCAATTGAATAAAAAATAAAACCTCAATTATATTCTATTTAGGAGAGGCATATTTAAACATAACTTTTCAGGATGGAAGCAAAGAATAGAAAGATATATTCCATGGAAAATCTCATAAAAGTAACTGGTGTTGCTGTTAATTTCAAAGATGATAAAGCAAAACTATCACTAGAGATAAAGAAGGACAGCTCATTGTAATAAAAGGTTCAATTCAGCAATCAGAAGTAACCATTTTAAATTTAGAATGATGTAGCTTCAAAATATATAACCATTGACAACCCTACCAGGAATATATCTATACATGATATTTGCGGGAAACGTTAACATACTTATTCTCAATGGCTGGTAGTATGAATGCACATACAAACACATAAGAATATAGCCACTGGTCCTGGTAAATGTGTAATTACTGGCTCTCAAGAATAAAAGCCCTGGTTTGGAGGATTTACTAATTTTTGTGGCGTTAGTTCTCCCACCATGGCAGATTTCAAGCTCTCCACATCTGTCATTAATCTCGAGGAGGGAAAAAATACGTAGATTAGCCCCAGGAAAGTTGTCTTGAGCTTTCCACACCACTTGATATAATATACTGAACAAAAGAGATTAATAAATTGATCTTATAAGAATGTGCATGTAGGCCATTTCCCTATTAATAACTACAATATACCTTTTTCTGCATAGAGAACACTTATTACATAACTTCCCTATTCCTGACAATTAAGGTGAAGAGATGGAAATCATACAAAGTATTTCCATAACCACAATTAAGCTACAAATGAATGAGTAAATCTCAAGGTGTTTAGAAATTTTAACTTATTGATTGAATTAAAAAGTCATGATTTAATTTTTTTTAAAAGTACTTTGAATGACAATGAAAATAGCACATGTTAAAACTTGTGAGGTACAACTTAAATCAGAGGGAAATATATATCATTATGTATACCATCAAATGTATATATTAAAAATGAGAATGTTGGTAATCAACAAGCCAAGTATACATCAGAGGTCAATATATGAAAGACACACTAAATTAAGGATTATTATAAATAAATAGCAAAGATAAAATGGGGAACTAATAAAATAGAAAAAAATAAAGGAAGACCAACAAAACCAAAGTAAAAGCACTAACAAGTTGGAAGGAAAACTGATCAAGGAGAAAAATGGATCAATGATGAAAAATTTTCACCATGAAAATTCCTATGGCTAATGAAATACTAGTGAAAATGTGTCACTTCTGAGTAAAAATACTAGTGACATGTGTCACTTCTGAGTAAAAGCTTTCAGCCATGGGGTGTACCTACCATGTTCTCCTTTCCATTTGGCATGAGACAAGCAATGCTCGTAATGAGGCTTCTTCATCAGCTTAGGTCCCAGGGTATAGAACCTATGGAGGAGAGTCAGTCAACTCAAGATGACTGAGGACCGTGTATGAAAAATATATTTTCTATTGTAAATCACCAAATTGTCTTTTTTCTTTTTTTCTCTTTTTTCCCTTTTTTCTTCATTATCATGGTTATTTTTTCCTCCCTTATATTTAACAACAGCATAATTTGCAATAAACTGTTATAAGATTATCCAGATGGAAAATATTCAGAGAAATGGCCATCAATATCATGAGATACTATTAAGCCCTCACCTGAATGTATAAATTTTTTAATGACAATACAGAAGAATCTCACAATATTAAGCCAGACAAAAAAATAATATATACTCAATGATTATAGTCATTTGTATTTATAGTAAAATATAAAAAGGAAGCAGGAAAAATGGAGTAGAATGTTTACAGACCCATACTTATTTAAACTATAAATAAGAGTAAGAAGTAATGAAAGATCCTGATGTCTAACCTTTTCTAGTTCCCCTCAAAGCCTATGAACCTAAGTTGAAAAACCCAGGTTGAAGAATCTTGGAGGAAATTACTAGATTATTATAAGGTAATAAGACCATCCTCTAAAAACAAATTCTCAGCAAGTTGCAAAAAAAGACAAAAGAAATTTCAAGTAATAATAAATTTCAATCATAAAAATATACAGCAATTAAGACTTTGTAATTTCATTACTGTTCTTGGCAATATTCTTATCTAGGCAGTCAGTGTTAGATACCACTCTCATTTAAAAGGAGAGGATAGATAAAAATGTTTGAGTCATGCCTAGGGCAATCCAGATGCCCATAATTGCTATCTCTCTTTCACAATGTTTCTAAACACTGTCTTGGGAATCTGAAATGCATCACAGTAATCACTAAACTAGAAATAATTCAAATGTAATGCCTGACACACAGTAGATGATCAATACATTTTATTTTTCTAGATCCTCTACTTCCTGTTTGCTACATTTTTATAGTATGCAGTACCTGGTATTATATTTGAAGTTAAAACTAAGTGGTTCTAAGATAATACACTTTTACACTCTTTTCTTTCAACAACTCACTATAGTATCATAATGATTACACTTCCAGAAAAATGTTAGTTAACTTTTGAGGGATACAGATCCCTTTGAGAATAAGAAGGTGTGACCTCTCTCTTTCCAGATAATTTTGCAAGACACTGAAGGTAAGAAAAGTCAATATGGTGTTTAGTTTTGAGAGTACTGATTAGGAGATGACATGATACAGGTTCTCTGGTACTGCTCCCATCAAAAAAAGAAAAGAAAAATGAAAGAAGAAACTAAAAAGGAGAGAAAAAAATGAAATTAAAAAGTCCTATTTCTCAAGGTATGAAGATAAGGAGAATTTCTATTACTTCCTAACTATTAAGAAAAGACCATAAAAATATGAGTTACCTAGGAGATCAAAAAGACAAATAGCATGGCCTGTACTTCTATGAGTCATCAGGCCCCAGGAAACCCCAAAATAGGCCACATATCTTTGGCTTGTTTATACTTACAGACATTCTCTTAAGCACAGAACTATAATTAACCTCCCCCTAGCATCCTACTGTGGGAGACCATAACAGAGCCTGTGGAGATGAAATCTGAAATAAAATATGAAAACAGTGAATTTGTAAGCATTCTGTAACTAGAATATAGAACTCTACGACAGCAAAAACTTGGAATCTGTACTTTAGGTTCAAGCAACGTGGGTTACCACTGTGCCCCAATTCCTACTAAAAAGTACGGTCAGGAACTTCTTTCAAACTATTCCTCAATCTGCATCCATAGTTTAGACCAAACTTTAGGGAGTATCTGCCAGAGGAAGAAGGGAGGGACCAGGTTGTGGTACCCACTGAGGATCCTGACACTCATTTGTTTCATATGCAAACATTTGGAGTATTGCAATGCTAATTTATAAATTTAGTAGAAGTTGCCTTGGGTGAATCCGGTAACTTCATCAGTCCTTAAAACTGGACCACTTTGTGATCCATCTTACCTTATCCAGACTCACAAATCTTCAAACAATTACAAAAGAAACAGAAAAGACTGATTTGTTAAAATAAACAAATAATAATAATAATAATAATAATAAAAGTAAAAATATCAATGTCAATAATGAAAATAAAAACCACACATATGAAAGAGTGCATAAACAAACTATGTGAAAGTTTATAAATTTATATTGAAGGCTTGAAATATAGATTATTCTAGTTTAGCAAAAGACAGAGCATAAAACCAACAAAAACTAAAAAATGAAAACATCTTAAATACTTATGACAAAGTTTTTATGTTACTAATACAGTAAAAGATCTATATACTAAAGAGGAAGAAAAACACAGCTCAGATGGTCGCAGGCAAACATATAGTATTTTCCTTCATTTTCGCATCAGCCTTATTGTATTTAACCTTTAAACTCTTTGAAGATATTCTCAGTGGGACTAAAACAAAAGATCTGTTTGATATTAAGCTAATCTGAGCAAATAGTATTCTTTTGAAACTCTCAGTGCTATCAATAATGAAATAGCATGAGGTGTTAAGCCAAGAGGCAGAAAGCACTTCTTCTTAGATTAAAGAGTGATAGAATAAAAAGACCTAGATAGAAATTATGTCTTCTACATCTACTGGCTGTGACATCCTGGGAAAATAACTTAATATTTTTGAGCTTCACTTTCTTCTCCAAATGGAAATTATGCATTTCAAATGATGAAAAATGTACCATTATTGTCTGTACCACTCAGAAAATACTGCTGTTTTATTTGTAAGATGCCACCAAATATAAGATCCATGGTTATTTCAGAGATGATAAAAATTTTAAATTGCAAAAATCAATAAAATATCATAATACAAATGAGGCATGGATACAAAATGAGGCAATATATGCTAAAATGGTTTATAAATTAAATCAATAGGATATTAATTCTATATCCACAATCTAGTATTTCAATATACAGTACAATAAGTTGTTCTCTAGCTTGCTTTATATATGGACATTATGTCTCTCCAAAGAAATCATACATTATTTCAGAGCATATAATTTTTTGGTACTGCCATAATGCCTAGCATAAATTTGCAAAAACGAGGTACCATTTGTTCACTTTCAGATTTTGTGGAAAAAGTCAAATGACTGATATTTTCCTAAAACTTACTATTTCAATATTTTGTATAAATAAGAAACTTGAAAAGTTGCTACCCAATTAGACATTCAATTGAGGCATTATGAATGAACAGTCAATGTGTTACACTGCTAGTCTTTATTTCTATCTTATTTTTGTTTTAGGAAATTTATATTGTACATTTTACTGTTGAGAAACAATTCTCCATGGGTTTCTTATATTTTTGCTCATTTAGCAAAGTGAGGCACTGATGACCCATTGATCCACATTGTCTTTTTAAGGATGTTTGTATAGTAAAAAGTATGAAAGGACAGGCTTGCTTAAAGCCTTCCAACATACAGATCATGCCCCTCTGGAGCAAAAGCAATATATGCTTACTGTTTGATGGAATAAAGATAATGTCTCCTGAAGGGCAAAGAATAGGCATACTTCAGGTCCCCTAAATTCAGGGTTCCTCTCCTATAATGCATCTACCATATGCACATGTATCAGTTGACTCTCTTTAATGTTTCTGTATGACAATTGGAGTTTTGTAAAATGGAGCAAAATGATAACACTGTGTCTTCTATTGCTGTGAACAATAAACTGTCCATCTCTGACCCAAGAGTCTCATGTCTTCTATCACCATTCATGAAACTATGGTAGGCTAATTTGTTAGCTTCTAAGTAGGATAAAATTTTTAAATTTTCACAGTTGTTGAAATTTTACCTCTTTTTTAAACAATGAATTTGATATGACTCATGGTAATGTCTTATGCAATAATTTTGTTCAGGATTCTTCTTTCTACGGTAAGCAAAATCTTTTTCTCAAATGATATGAAATTATATCTTAACAACAAAGAAATGTGTACCTAAATTAGGCAATTAAAGTCATAGTTTAGGAAGATACGGCTCGAAATAGATGTTTGAAAGGTTTCATTTGTAAAACTTTTTAAGAGGTTATGACATACTTTTTATAATAATAAGGATTTAATTATGCCTGCAAAAACAGGTTATTCTAAAGGAAGTCTAAGAATCTATTCTACTTCTAGGAAAATATAAATTTGAGATGAGACCATCATTGATATTCTAGAATAATAAGGTAGAAAAGTATTAACACTATGAATAACATGGCAGCCTAGAATTGTACATATTCTTCTTACACATTCTTCTGTTTTTTGTTCTTTTAGTGGAGACTTACAAAAACTATCATTACATTTCACCTACAAACTTTGAAGATTATCATTTCAGGGCAATTGACCAAAGGGAACTCAAAGTTAGCTCAGGTACTATGTCATTCTATAATGTGGAATCAATTGAAAAAAAATCTGATTTGCTTCATTTAGGGTTATTTAACAAGAAAGGAAGTATGGCTCATTGCAGGTATTTGACATACTATTTCATTAATTTTTTTTGGTAGACAAAATGTCTAATAAGAAAATTTCTTATATTACATTTAATTATCATCACCTTTTATTATACTGTATTCATTTTAAATACAGTTACAGCTACATACATTTATAAAAGGTAAGTCACCACAAATATGTAAATTCCTATTTGTATCATAAAGGTGGAGAAAGGTAAAATAACACTAATTTCCCTTTTTCAATATTTTTTGTTAAAATACTCTATCACCATATTCACTATGCAACATTTATAATGATATATTATGATTACTGTATCAGTGAAACAAATAATTAAAGGAATAAAAAGACAGTGTTCAGGGGCTTCCTGCTGGCAGAGTTGGTAGAGTTGGTAACTGTGATCTCAAGATTATGAATTTTGAGCCCCATGTTGGGCACAGAGCCAACTTTAAAAAAAATTAATAATTAAAAAAGACACTGTTCAAAGAGAAATGCAGTGAAGACCATAATAAATGTCAAATGAGAAGGAAAAATGTACCAATTTTCAGAAGTACTCTATTCTGAAACGTTTGTAGCTTTTGATTTTACTCATAGCCCACTCCCAAATTATTCTTCAGAATCTACCAATCCGTAGGCATTTGGTATGATAATTTTTTTGATAATTTTCAGATATTAAAAGAATAACTGAAATCTTCCTCACTTTGAAAAAACCATAGTAAACTGTCATAAAGTCAATGAGACAAAATAATTTAAAAGTCACTAAGCATTTAAAAGTTGAAAGTTCTTTATAAATTGTTAATTTGTACCTATCTACCAGAGTCATAGTGCAATACATTTATATGGATGTTTGGCTCAATTATTCTGAAATCTTTAATTGTTTAACTTAGATCATAGATTGATCACTAGACGCAGATTGATAATTAGCTATTTATTATTTACATATTATTTATGTATTTCCCAAGTCTTTCTCATAGAAAATTATTTCATTTATGAAAATTTTATTCAAGTTATGCAAATCTAGTTACCAAAATAAAATGATTTATCAAGGGAACAGAATGGAACTGGGAAAGATAGTACTTTCCTCGTTTTCACAAAAAGCAAGACTATGTAGTACATTACTGAAATTATTTATAAAACAAATATTATGGGGAAATAAAATCAGCCACAAATTCCTTTTACTCCTACCATGGAAAAGTGAGGTTAATATTTTCTTCCTGGGAAGGTGAGCAGGTTTTGTGTCCACTTTGACATACCGTGGTGGAAATGTTGACACAGTTTCTGTCTGTGGGCCTTACAATATTGGCAGCCGTTTCCTGCCTCTCAAATTACTCATTCTTGGAACTCAACTGCCTTGCTGTAAGGAGCCTAAAACATCTCAGGAGACTATGCACAAGGTACTGTAGACAGCCACTCTGCTCTCTGATGACAAGTAGCATCAACTGTCATCCATGTGAGCAAGCCATCTTGGATATCTGGTCCAGCTGGGTCTCCAGACATCTCCAGCCCAACAGCTTTCTGACAATAATCACATGAAAGATAGAACCACCTATTTGAGCCTTGCCAAGCCACAGAATTGTTACAGAAAAATATTGTGTTTAAGCTACTAATGTTTTAGGATGATTCACAGTATTATTATTTTTTAAGATTTTATTTATTATTTATTAGAGACAGAGAAAGAGAGAGAGGCAGAAACACAGGCAGAGGGAGAAGCAGGCTCCATGCAGGGAGCCAGATGCAGGACTTGATCTTGGGTCTACAGGATCACGCCCTGGGCCGAAGGTGGCGCCAAACCGCTGAGCCACCTGGGCTGCCCAGTGATTCACATTATTAATCAACAATAGACAACAAAAATGTAATATTTTATGTTGTACATATATAACTATATATGCTTTCAGTATTTTAAATTGTTTTATAAGAAAAAAATACCTATTGTTTCCACAAATGAATCTTTCTTATTTTGAAAATTTTCCAGTACTGATTTGATTGAGACTATATGCTCCATCAGGTAGATGGGTTACTTTAGTGTTAAGTTGTCCCAAAAGGAAAGATGTCACAATGAATCTTAATGTTCGAAACTAGTCTGAAGAGTTGCCAATTATGTCAATTAGTGGAGTTGTATGTGATCGACTTGTGGTTAGAATGAATAAAACTAAAATAAAATAAAAACTTCTTGCTAATCCATAAACAAATGTTCAGACTTTTCACCTCATGAGTGATCATGCAGGACAAACTCAAACACCAGTGATCTTTATTGTTGAAATCAATAACCCAAGACTATTAGATAACACATTTTATTTCTCTTGTGGTTACATTATCTGTTGTCTGTCTACCTGTCTATCTGTCTATCTCTCCCCATACATCCACATACCCACACATACAAATTCACATCTATTAAATAGTAAAATCTTTGGAAAATATGGAGAGAACATTTTAGAAGATGACTAGTCCTGGGATGCCTGGGTGGCTCAGTCAGTTGAGTGTCCACTTTTGGCTCAGGTCATGATCCTAGAATTCTAGGATCAAGATTCATGTTCGGCGCCCTGCTCAGCGGAGAGTCCACTTCTCCCTCTGCCCCTCACCCCGCTCATGCTCTGATTATCTCTCTCAGAAAGAAAGAAAGAAAGAAAGAAAGAAAGAAAGAAAGAAAGAAAGAAAGAAAGAAAAAGAGATGACTGGTCGCATGGAAAAAAGCAATCAAACAAAAGCAAAAATATAACTTGTATATTTTATAGATTTCTTTCCTGGGCCATGAATTAAATTTTCCACTCTATCAGTTGACAATTTATTATGTCATTTAAAATCAACAACTACATTTTTTTTTACCCTGGGGTTATTCATATTATTGGTAAAGATGGCCTACCAAATTTGCCAGAAAATTTCAAGTGAAGCTGTCAATAGCTCCATTTGCAACAAACAGTAAAGCCTGGCATATTTGAAAAGTCTTTACCTTTTATCCGTCAAAGTTATCTGCACTCTCTGGCATGCCCAAGATTAAAAGAAACAAAATAACCATGTAAAACTAATTAAATGTAATTATGACCTTATCACAGTGATAGTCTATAGCTCCAAGAAACATATCTAATATATTTTTCTCTTGCTTAAAATTTAAGTCAATTTTGTTGTCAAGTGTCTATTTTTAAAATTTCCTATTAAATGCACACACAATTTTTCTTAACTCTCTTAGATAATTTATCATCACTTTCCTTGCCATCACATGCTAATATCTCTCCTGAAAATCTGAGTAGGAGTGCATTGTATGCTACAATGTATTGGCAAATTTCCTTAAAATAATATATTTATGTCATTGAAGGTAGCTGGGAAATAACAGGTACAAAAAAGACTATTCTTCCCTTGTCTTTAGAGAGCTCAGAAAAGCCTAACCAAACCTAGAGAGGTCATGGTTGAGTAGTAAAACCTTATTTCCTCACTACAGTGAAAACTAACAGAAGGCTGAGTATTCAGTTTTTGATTAGCCAACCAAAGTTTAGTTCCAGATTATGGAGAGGTGCACAGAAGTTAAAGAGTGTAGAAACTGCAGACTACTTTGGGGCATGAATAATATTTTAGTGATAATCAAGACATGTCTATGCTTATAAGATTAAGATCTTATAATTTTAGCATCACAACTTGGAAGTGTTTACAACTAAATCAAATGTAAATTAACATTTTGGTGCCTCCAAATTGTCCTCTTTTTCTCTTTTTCTACTCTCCAAAATATACTTTATACAGGTTCTACACCACTAGGTGCTTTTATTTTATAATTTCCCAAGATATAAAAATTTCATAGTATGTGGATATTCACAAGTCTAGATATAATGCCTCAGGCCATAACATAAAATACCTTTATCTTTTTTATGGCAGTTAAGCTCATCTAAAGGAATTTGCTTTATTATCCTATATTTTTGGCTAAGAATTTTCCATCTCCGGTAATTCATGTCTTTAAAAATACCTAAAATTTATAGATCAAAACCACAAGAGAAAATAAACAAATAAAGCCCAAACCAAATCTCTATTTGTGGTGGTTGTTACGGGTTTCTAATGTATAAAAAATGAAAGGTGTGGAAAATACCACCTTCTTGTCCTTATATCCAATCATAAACAATTTAAAAATTTATAATTTTAAATTATTAAGGGTTTCTTTTTATAATCTATGAATAGACACAAAGCAGCTTTTTGAGATAATGGGAATTATTATATATATGTGATTTAAATCCATTTGGAAGGTACTATTGTTTCCTTTGACAAAGTATATGCCACACATTCAGGAGACAAAATGTATCCCTTTCTTATAGCAAATAATAAAATAAAATCTATCAGCTGTCACTTCCAGCTTTTGATAAAAATCCCCACTGATCCTCTAAGAAAAATATTATGGTTTTTCTAGATTTGGTCACTATAAATAGCATTGTGTATTCTAGTGGCTTTTTGTTGTTTTTTCCAAAAGCAGCTAAGTATTAAGTGGGTATCAACTAACTGGAAATATGTTGCTACAGAACCTTCACTTTATTATTACTATTATCATCAAATTTCTTTTTTTTTCTTTTTCTTTTTTAAGTAATGAGCAGAGTCAAAGTTGCCAATCATTCATTTTACTAGTGCTCAGTAGTCAACAAGAGGGCTCCTGCTCTATAAGCTGTCAATTTAAATTGAACTAAATGGCACAAAGTCTAAATCACATATATTCTTATTAAAGTGAAAAAGAGAGGATATAAAACAGGTACATCAAAATAAATACTGATACTGAAGTTCTCATTTAATCCAAGGATAACTTATAAATTGAGCTTATGAGATTTGAAATTGCACACGGGTTATAGTAAATAATCACTAATGTCTCCTCCAAATGTGAGATTCTATGACTTATAACATAGATACACATGTCAAGAGTGTCATACATTACATCCCACCACATCTGGCATATGTACGTAGTAAATCATAAGGGAAGACATTGTCAATCTTCAACCTTCAATGAACTATAGGCATAAGTTTTTACTTTTTACCCTGCCTCCCTGCTGCTAGAGACTTTCCCTTCATTGACTCTCCCTTTTAATTTCCATGCTGCTGAAGTTACCATTATTCTCAATCCAGTTAAGCTCCATTCACCTCTTGACTCAGCTCCCAAACCAGGCTGGGTTGGGAGTTTAATACTTGAGATTCAAAGACATTCAAAGGAGCAATTTGGAATTATTGCTATCAAACTATGTCTTCTAGGTAATAGAGATTCAAAACTGCTACTTATGTTTCTGTTGAATATGGCAGGAAATTGGCTTTTACTTGGGAACCCTAAAACTTTCTGTGGAAAAAAAAAAGTATTGTGAATTTTCAGTACCCAATAGATACCTGTAGGATAAAATTCACAATTAGACACTCTGAGGGGCTCCTGGGTAGCTCTGTGGGTTAAGCATCTGCCTTCAGCTCAGGTCATGATCCCAGGGTCCTGGGATCAACCCCCCAACACACACCATGTCAGGCTCCCTGCACAGCGGGAAGTCTGCCTCTCCCTCTGCCATCTGCTCCCCCTGCTTGTGTTCTCTCTCTGTCAAATAAATAAAATCTTAAATAAATATAAAAAAATTTAAAAAAATAAATAAATAAAATGGAGACTGCTAAAGAGCTAAGTGTTTAGACAAAATCATCTATCATCATGAAGTATAATTTGTCATAATAGTTTGATTGAATGTACATACCAAAATCATGGTTTCATATTGTTATTTGTGCATATATTGTTATGTGCATATATTGTTATTTGCACAACATTGTCCTTTCCTCAGTGTTAGCGGAAAACTGCACTTTGAGAAATTTACAATAGGTTATCAGTCTTCCTACAGAGTCTTGTGTAGTAAATAAGATTAGAAAATAGATCCACTGGCTAAATACCTACTGTGTGCCTGGTGCTTGACAGTTTATCTGTAATACTCAGAACACTTTGCAAACGAAGAAGAAGAGAGAGATTAAACGGCTCTCAGAATGTTAATGAGATTTTCATCTGCCATTAACACCCAAACTGGGTGCTTTACAAATATAACACTATACTTCACTTTTACACTCTCACTACAAACTAATAAACTAAGTAGAATGTATTAACTGCACATTACAGATAAGGAAGTCAAAATAGACAGGCACACTGATGTGCATATGGTCACACAGTAAGACAAAAGCAGAATATAAAAAGGTTAACAATTTCTTTCAGTAAAATACTGTTTTTATCTAAATTTTAATTCTGGGTGTTTACATTGTCCCTAGTTTTAAATTCTGCATTGCTAAAGTTTTTTTGATCTTCAAAGTTTTATGTTAATTTTTTTTCATAGATCAGACAATTTTAGACAATGAACAATCTTAGACACAAAAAACAAACATTCAATGTATAATAATAAATCTAATTTGTTTAAAACAGTCTAACAAGTGGTCTCCAGGTAAGTACTTAAGGAGAGCTAATCAAATTTAAGAGAACTGAACTTAAATAAAATGGCCACTTAATGTCTTCATACAATATATACTGTTTTGACCACGTAATTATGTGTTTATTATAAGAAATTTAAAATATATGTACATAAAGCTCACAAATGAATATGATGGTTCTCATAAGGTGTGACTAAGTTTTTCTTCTGATGCCTTGAAATACACTCAGCTTTTGCACACGTTTTATATAGATCTTTTCAGTGCTATCAGCATGACAATATGTGTTGCTACGTTTGCTTTATTGTACCTTAATATTTCAATGATATTTAAGGATTCACTCAGATTTAAATCATTAATAATTGGCATGCCACACTGCAGTCCACATACAGACTTCCAAACTAACAATAAATTAATTGATATATGAGTTGTATTCTTTTTTAGAGATTGCTCCCTGGCAGATGGATTAATAATACCTTATCTCATAACAAAGCATTCTGAAAACTAGTATAGATAAAATTACATTGAATTATTAATTGTGTAGACAGCCTGAGGTTAATAATGATTCTGAGCTGCTCACATTTCTGAAAGCACTTTATTCTTCTAGCCATAGCACTGCCCGAAACAATTACTAAGTCAAGAAATGAGAAGGTAAAGTTACATGGAACTGAAATCATAATTAGTCTCTGACCTGGTTTTGATACCAATTAAGTTCTACTCTTCTATTTTCTTTTAAATAATGCAGATGTGCCTTTCTCTTCTTTTCATAAATATGTTTTAATATTTACTATTAAATGATGTCCTGTACCACATGGCTCTAATCCAGGGGCATCGCTAATGAGAACTTAATAGGTCTTAACAGTTTGCCATTAGGCAGTTCCAATGTCAACAGCCCAGAGAGGTTAAACTGATACACATAAATTGTCCCCTTTGCCTTCTCTTTCCACAGAACGCTCTGAAGCAATTCATTTTACCCTGGGGGTTTGATCAGCAGGAAAATTCTAATTTGTTTCTTCACTGTCAGTCCCTAAGGTTACATTTCAGGAAAAGTTGTGAAATGCACAGGATCACTGTGATCTTGACAAATAATAGATATAAGCTAGGATTTGAGGTTCAAAAAAATAAATAACTGAAACTGACCTTTGAGGAAAATTTTGATATTGAGAGAGAATGGTAAGCAGGTTAATGAGATATGATTTCTGCCCAGGAAAATCCAATAATCTTTAAATATCAGAGTAGCATCTTGAAAAAGCTCTGTTGGCCTAAATTTAGGATTTCTATTCTGACTACACTCCTGAAGTAGCTCTATGGCCTCAAACTTAAAAAAGAGCCAGTAGAAGAGTAACATTAAGATGTTGACAGAGGTTGTCCCTAATTTCTGTTCCCCTGACAAGAAGGCCAACTAACAACTTTCCATAGGCAAGACACCGTTGTGAAAATCCCAGAACCTGGGTATAAAGGTGAAGCAGTCTCCCAAAACACAAAGACTGGGAAGAACCCCATTAAAGGAGTTAAGAGGAACAGCTTTGCTTTGACTGCATCATGCCCCACCCCCACCAGATTGGTGTAGTGCAGCACCAAGAACGCCCTCTTGGGCCTACTGTTTTTCCAAAGGGAAAAAGAGACTGAAGGTGGGCATTTGCATTTGCAGTATTGCAAAACATTTTTTAAGAGGCCCACACAGATCTTACCTCACAGGGATCACACAGAGAAATTGTGGAACTCTAACATTGGGGATCTGACAGAAATTGAAAGGGGTAGAGAACAGTTATTAGTGCTTAGATCTTGTAGACCCAAAATCTTGCTTGCAGCAGCACCCAAACAGAAATCTCAGCCATTGGCTCTATCCATCTGTAGAACTGAGCCAGTAGCTAGGTCTGGCTAGGGAACTTGATTGATAGTTCTACCTGATTTGAGTTCTCAGCTAAAGGGCCATACTGGCCATGGAGACTATTCTATATTCTCACCAAGGCAGGGGAGCAAAATTAGCAGCCTTACTCAGTTTCAAAGCATAGCTTCCAGTCTCAGCCCACTGGGAAGTCTGGCCACAGATGCCTGTCATCTGTGTGTACCAAGGAGCCCAGTCTACAGCATTAACTACAGTCTACAACCATTAACCCTGAGCCTTGGAGCCCAGTCTACAGCACTGTCTAGCCACAGAATCCAGTCTAAAATTTCAGCAAGCAGAAGAGCCCACCCTAATTGCTGCCTGATTGCTGAACACAGCCTGTAGCCTTACCCAAGCAGGAAGCCCAGCCATGATCCTGCCCAAATATGGAGCATATTCTGGAGCTTTACCCAACAGTGAAGTCTGGACAGTCACCCAGCCTAATCACACAGCAATTTCCATCAATACCTTACTGTAGGGTACAGGTGAAAGCTCTACTTGATGAAAGAGCCTGACTGCAACCAGCCACAAGGTCCAATGCCCAACACTGAAACATAGCCAATGACCTCTGTGAAGCCTAGCCTGCAGCCCTGCTCAACTTCAAAACACAGCCTGGAGCCCTGCCTGACTACAGAATAGAATCAAAGAAACTATCTGACCATGAAGCACAGCCTATGTCCTTCTTAAACATGGAGTTCAGCCAGCAGCACCAACCAGTTAAGAGCAAAACTAGAGGCCTGACTGACCAGAAACAATGAAAGACCATAGCCCATAGCCTGCCCAATTGCAGATTTTCAACCAGTAGTATTACCTCACTAGGAAACACAGCCTATGATCACACCTGACCAGACGTGATTGTAGAGATAAGCTAGTGGCCCCATTTGATGACATAACACACCCAGCAGGCTTGGCCTAGCAGACAGACCACACAGTGGCTCCATTAGACTGTGGAACATAGCTAGCAGTGGTTCACCCAACTATAGAGCCCAATCAGCAGCACCCTCCTTGACCTCAGAGCACAGGCAGTGACCTTACCCAACTAGAGATGTAATAGCAAGCCTGCCTATCCAGGGACACTACCCGCTGATCCATCCTGGAGTCCAAGTTGAACTGACTGGTGAAGGTCCTCCCTTGAAAAGGAGAACCTGTAACGTCTGAACAACTTATTCAAATGCACAGATACTAACTACAAGGATACCATGATTACAAAGGATCAGATAAACTTCACACCAGCAATGGATACTATTAAACTCTGATAACTGACCCTGAAGAAATGGGAATCTATGAATTGTCTGACCAATACTTAAGAATAATCCTTTTAAATAATGTCAGCAACCTAGAACACAGACAGACAACTAAAAGAAGTAAGAAAAATAATGAATGATGAAAATAAGAAGTTCCAAAAAGACACAGAAACCATCAAAAGAAAAAGAAAACAGAAATCCTAGAACTAAAGATATGGCTAATCTGAAGAATTTAATAAAGAGCTTCTACATCAACTCAACCAAACAGAAGAAAGAATCAATGATATAGAAAACAAATTATTTTAAATTCTTCAGTCAAAGAAGCTATTGGGGGAAAAAAATGAAATAGGATGAAGAAAGACCACATGGACAGGACTGAAAGTAACAGTATTCTCATTATAAGATTCCTGGAAGAAACAGAAAAGGATAAAAGGATAGAAAGCAGTAATGGTTGGGCATCTCCAAAAATTTGGGAAGAGAAATGAACCTCCAGATTCTTGAGGTCCAATAGAATCCGAGTAAGTTGAATTGGAAAAGGGTTGCAATGAGAAATATCATAATTGTCAAAAGTAAAGGACAAAGACAGAATTTTGAAACTAGCAAGAGAAAAGCAACCCATCACATACAAGAGAGCCCCCATAAGACTATAAGTGGGTTTCTTAGCAGAAGCTTTATAGGCCAGGAAAGAGTGGAATGATATATTCAATATACTGAAAGAAAAAAAACTGTCATCCAAGAATGCTATACTGCCAAACAGTTCATAAGAAATGAAAGAGGGATGCCTGGGTGGCGTAGTGGCTGAGCATCTGCCTCTGGCTTGGGACATGATCCCAGGGTCCTGGGATCGAGTTCCACATTGGGCTCCCCTCGGAGGGCCTGCTTCTCCCTCTGCCTATGTCTCTGCCTCTCTCTCTCTGTGTCTCATGAATAAATAAATAAAATCTTAAAAAAAAAGAAATTAAGGAAAAACAAAGGCTTTCCCAGGCAAACAAAAAGTGAGGGAATTCTTTATAACTAGACATGTCTTTACAAGAAATGCTAAAGACAGAACTTCAAGTTGAAATGAGAGAATGCTAATGAACATTGTAAAAACATATGAATGTATAAAACTTATAGGTAAAGGTAAATATAGAGTTAAAGTCAGATTCTGTAATATTATAATGGTGGTGTATCAACAAAATTCTAGTTTAAAAGTTAAAAAGCAAATTATTATTTTTTTTATTTTATTTTTTTAATTTATTTATGAAAGTCACACATAGAGAGAGAGGCAGAGACACAGGCAGAGGGAGAGGGAGAAGCAGGCTCCATGCACCGGGAGCCCGACGTGGGACTCGATCCCGGGTCTCCAGGATCGCGCCCTGGGCCAAAGGCAGGCGCCAAACCGCTGCGCCACCCAGGGATCCCTAAAAAGCAAATTATTTAAAAATAACTATAACTATCATAATTTGTTATTGGGTACAAAATATGAAATGGATATAAATTGTAACATCAGTAACCTAAACTGTGAGGAAGGAAAAGTAAAAGTATTAAGTTCTGTACATTGTTTTGAGCTTAAAATAGAATGTTATGAAAACATTTTATGTAAGTCTCAAGGTAACCAGAAAGGAAAATCCTATAGCTGATACAGAAGAGATTATGATAAAGGAATCAAAGCACATGGCCACAAAATCATCAAGTCACAAAGGAGGAGAGCATGAGAGGAAGCAAGAAACAAAATATCTGGGATAGAAAGCAATTCCCCCTCTCCCACTGCCCTTTCCCATACTTGTGGTCTCTCTTTCACACACCTTCTCTTTCTCTCTCAAATAAATAAATAAACTCTTTAAAAATAAAATAAAATTAAAATGTTCAGAAGAGACACAAAAGGTCATTATATAATGATAGGGGGATCAAATTATCAAGAAGCTAAAACAGGGCAGTCTGGGTGGCTTGGCGGTTTAGTGCCACCTTTGGCCCAGGGCTTGATCCTCAAGTCCCGCATCAGGCTCCCTGCATGGAGTCTGCTTCTCCTGCTGCCTGTGTCTCTTCCTCTCTCTCTCTCTCTCTCTCTCTCTCTCTCTCTCTGTGTGTGTGTGTGTGTGTGTGTCTCATGAATAAATAAATTTTAAAAATATTTTTAAAAAAAGAAGCTAAACAATTGTAAATATTTATGCACCTAATATCAGAGCACCTAAATATATAAAGCAAATCTAACAGAACTAAAAGGGAAATATACAGCAGTATAATAATAAATGGAGCTTCAATACTCCACTATCAACAGTGGATAGATTATCTAGACAGAAAATCAATATAGCAAAAGCAGATTTTATAACAATATACACCAAATCGACCTAATAGACATATACAGAACATTGCATCCAACAACAGAAGAATACACATTCTTTTAAGCACACACAGAACATTTCCAGCATCTATCATGTTTGGCCACAAACCAAATTTCAACAAATTCAAGAAGATAGAAACTGTATCAGGAATCTTTCCAAACATAATGGTATAAAACTGGAAATTAGTAATAGGAGGAAAACTAGAAAATTCACAAATATGTGGAAGCTAAACAACACATTCCTGAATAACCAATGGGTCAAATAAGAAATCAAATGGGTAATCAAAAATACACTGGGACAATACTTTTGAGGAAAATGGTGAAATAGGAAGATAATAGGCTCACCTCATAGATAATACTCAGATTGGGGATTAAGGACTTAAATGTGAGACCTGAAACCATAAAAATCCTAGGAGAGAGCACCGGCATTAATTTCTCTTACATTGGCAACATTTTTCTAGATATATCCCCTGAGGCAAGGGAAACAAAAGCAAAAATAAACTATTGAGAGTATATCAAAATGAAAAGCTTTTGCACAGCAAAGGAAACAGTCAACAAAACTAAAAGACAAGCTACTGAATGATAAAAGGTATTTTCAAATGACATATCTAATAAAGGGTTAATGTCCTAAATAAATAAAGAACTTATAGAACTCAACACCAGAAAAACAAATAAACCGATTAAAAATGGGCAGAAGACATGAACAGGTATTTCTCCAAAGACATACAGATGGCCAACAGACACCTGCAAAAATGCTCAACATCACTCATCATGAGGGAAATGAAAATCAAAACTCTAATGACATATCACCTCATACCTGTTAGAATGGCTAAAATAAAAAACACAAGAAACAAGTGTTGGTGACGATGTAGATAAAAAGGAAACCTCATGCACTGTTGGTGGGAATGCAAACAGCCACTGTGAAAAACTATATAAACATCCCTGAAAAAATTAAAAATAGAACTACCATATGACCCAGTAATTCCACTATGGGGTATTTACCCAAAGAACGTGAAAACACTAACTCAGAAAGATATATGGACCCTTGTCTATTGTAGCATTACTTACAATAATCAAATTATGGAGGCAGCCCAAGGGCCCACTGATATCCATATGAATGGATAAAACAAAAGTGTATATGTATACTTTGTATATATACAATGGGATATTACTCAGACATATAAACGAATGAAATCTTGCCATTTGCAACAACATGGATGGATCTAGGGGGTATAATACTAAGTGAAATAAGTCAGTCAGACAAAGACAAATACCATATGATTTCACTTATATGTGGAATTTAAGAAACTAAACGAACAAAGAAAAAAATAGACAAACAAAAAAATAAACCCATAACGATAGAGAATTGATGGTTACCAGAGGGGAGGTGGATGGGAGGGGTGGACAAAATATATAAAGGGGATTATGAGTACATTTATCTTGATCATCACTAGTAATGATGTATAGAATTTTTGAATCACTATATTGTACATCTGAAACTAATATAATATTATACGTCAATTATACTGGAATTGAAATTTTTCAAATTAAAAAATATATATTGAGTCAAGTAAAAATGGAAACACAACATACCAAAAATTATGGTATGCAGCAAAAGCAATTCCAAGAGGAAAATTTACAGCTAAATACATATATCAAGAATAAAAATATCAATCAACCAAACTATACACGTCAAAGAACTAGAGAAAGAAGAAGAAACTAAGCCCAATGTTAGCAGAAGAGAGGAAACAATAAAGATCAGAGCAGAAATAAATGAAATTGAGGGTAGGAAAACAACAGAAAATATTTTTAAAACTGTGTTGGCTCTTTAAATGATAAAGAAAACTGACAAAACCTTAGGTAGACTAACAAGAAATTTTGATAGAGGATTCAAATCAATAAATTTATGAGTTAAAGAAGAGACTTTAAAAGAGATATCCCAGAACTATAAAGAACCATAAGAGATTACTATGAACACTACACACCAACAAACTGGACAACCTCGCAAAATATAGATGAAGTTTTAGAAAGGTAAAATTGACCCAGACTGAGTCATGAAGAAACACAGAAAACCTGAATGATAACCTAATTGACCATTAGTAATGATAACATAATTGAATCAGTAATTAATAAGCTCCCAATAAAGAAAACTCAGGACCAGAAAATTTATGTTTTTTTTTTTAAGATTTTATTTATTTATTCATGAGAGTCACAGAAAAAGAGGCAGAGACATAGGCAGAGGGAGAAGCAAGCTCCCCACAGCAAACCAATGCAGGAGTCCATCCCAGGATCCCGGGATCAAGACCTGAGCCAAAAGCAGATGCTCAAACACTGAGCCACCCAGATGCCCTCCACTGGTGAGGTCTATAGAGAATAAGCTGGTGGAGGGACTGGGGAGAAGCGCATGTAGTCCAATGGTTATAATATGTAATTATCATATAAATAAGTTCTGGGAGGGATCCCTGGGTGGCGCAGCGGTTTGGCACCTGCCCTTGGCCCAGGGCGCGATCCTGGAGACCCGGGATCGAATCCCACGTCAGGCTCCCGGTGCATGGAGCCTGCTTCTCCCTCTGCCTGTGTCTCTGTCTCTCATTCTCTCTCTCTGTGACTATCATAAATAAATAAAAATTAAAAAAAAAAATTAAAAAAAAAAAATAAGTTCTGGGAATATTATGTACCATATGGTGGCTATAGTTAACAATACTATATTGTTAACAGTTGTTAAGAGTAAATCTGAAAAGTTATTAGTACACTCATAAGCAAAATGATAATGATGTGAGATGATGGATATGTTAACCAACCTTATTTTGTTAATAATTTATCAGTATAAGCATAAGTCAAATCATCACACCATAAACATTAAACTTACACAATGCTATATGTTAATGATCTCAACAAAGCTTGAAAATAAAAAAAGCAATGAAATAAATACTTAATACCAAAAATAAAGTCAACAGAAACATCAGGTTACTTGGTGGTGATAAGGCATTCCTTCTAATTCTAAAACTGCACAACTTTAATTTAAAAGTGCATTTTCCTTCATCATGAAATAGGATGTCAAAATTAGTAATTTTTAAAAGTAGAGTGGGATAAAGGAGACAGAAGAAAATAGTATTAAATGTGTTCTAACCTAGGTGTTTATTTACTATCAAAAAAAACATTGAAGTAAACTCTCTGCTCAGTAGTTTGCCAGAGTATAACTTTTAGTTAATACAAGCACATTTTGAGAGAATAGGTGCAGTCTTATATTTTATAATACAAGTAAACATAATTTAGAAATTGTACATAGCGGGGCTATGTGGCTCAGTAGGTTGGGCATCTGACTCTTGATTTTGGCTCAGGTCATGATCAAGATCATGAAATTGAACCTGCATTAAGCTCCGCATTGGGTGTGGAGCCTGGCTGGGATTCTCTCTCTCTTTCTCCCTTTGCCCCTGTCCCCTCCCCACCACTAAAAACAAGAAATTGTTCATAGTATATGGAGAACAATGTTGAGAAATAATTTTAAAGGAATTAGTGTTAGAAGTATTAGAAGTACTCAGTACTGGGTGTTTACCCCAAAGATACAGATGTAGTGAAACAATGGGACATATGCACCCCAATGTTCATAGCAGCAATGTCCACAATAGCCAAACTGTGGAAGGAGCCACGATGTCCTTTGACAGATGAAAGGATAAAAAAGAGGTGGTATATATATGTATATGCATATATGTGTATAATACATATATATATTATATATATACACAATGGAATATTATTCAGCCATTCAGAAGGGATGAATACCCACCATTTGCTTTGACATGGATGGAACTGGAGGGTATAATGCTGAGTAAAATAAGTCAATTGGAGAAAGATAATCATGATATGGTTTCACTTATATGTGGAATATAAGAAATAGCAAAAGAGACTATAAGGGAAAGGAAGGAAACTGAGTGGGGAAAAATTAAAGAGGAAGACAAACCATGAGAGACTCCTAATTATGGGAAACAAAGGGTTACAGAAGGGGGGTGAGGGGCTGGGTAACTGGGTGACAGACATTAAGGAGGGTATGTGATATGATGAGCACTGGGTGTTATACTATATGTTGGCAAATTTAAATAAAATACTTTTTAAAAAGAAGTACTCAGTAGAAAGTATTAGAAGATGTGGTCTATGTTCATTAGGCATAAGCAAAGGGAAAATAGGTATAAACATAAGACATGGAATAACATTATCAAATTTAATTGTGTATGTGAAATGTGTACATGTATAACATCATAGAAAACCATCACCTCCTCCTATGACCTCATTAATTAATATCGACCACCAGGAGTAACAGCCTTCATTCATATCAATGCATGGAATATGCATGCGAATCCATTTGTTTGTACTTTTTACACCCACATTTGTATGTACATTGGCTTTTGCAAGTGAAAGTAATATCAAACAAAATGTTGAGTCTAGATAGATAAGGAAATATAATTAATAAACTATTTCAGCTGAGCTGGAAAGAGACACTTTGCCTTGTGATGAAGAAAGTAGCTAAATAATTGGCTTTTCAGCTGAAGAAACACTAACATCATATTATCAATGATGTAAAATTACTGATCAGTTTCCACCATGCTTTGAGTAGCCTTAAGGTCGAAGAAATTATTATAAATGCATCTGCTTGCTATAAGGGAAATTGCTAAAGGGAAGAAAAGAAAAACATCAGCTAAAATTTCCCTATTAAACATTTTAAAAAGAATTTCCCTATTCAGCTCTTTAAAAGCCTACTTAGTTACAAGATGACAGTTTAAAATATTACAGCAAAAAATCAAGGTGAAATAAATGGCTATGGTAGTACTGCCACCAGCTAGATCCTAAGATCTGACCTTTACTGCCCACCTACTTATACTCACCAACCTTGTCCCATATTTTCCCTTAAGCTCTTCTTTCCAGCTTATCTCTTAACTCAGGCAAATGGAAAGCAAAACTGCTTCTTGAGTAACTGCACCTGCCCAGACAAGACCTCCAGTAGGCCCAGACCACTCAGACCAGTTTGAGCTTAACTCCTGACTCGTATCTGTGCAGATGGACCATGGAGTGACCTCTGGTGTGACCAGTGATAACCATTACCTCATTAGAATACTAAAATCTCCATCAAAGGAAGGCACAAGCCTTGTTTACATAAGATACAATGTATGTATTGGCATGTTTCCTTAAGGCACATGTGCAACCTTCTGCCCACCTCTATATACATCTGATGACAAAGCTTCCCTGTCTAAATATTCATCCTAACCCTAAATAAAAGGAACCTTAAATAAAAGGCTTGCTTGGGGCATCATGGCTTTGGAAGCCATTCTTTGTGATCTCCTTGTGTGCTACAGATCAACTTTTCTTTGTGGGACAACTCAACCTGGTGTCGTTTTTGACTCACCAAGGAAAAAACTCATGTTGGTTCCAATACAGTACTATGAATTGGTAATTGTACTGGCACCCCAAAGACATCACTAGATTCTGGGTTGGACAGTGTATATAGGGCTGCCAGCAGTCATAAAGAAACCAATATATTATGTATTTGGACAGATAAGTCATTTAAAGCCCCGTCTAGTGGTGAGTTTACTGATACCTATATACTTCTGCCTTGAGGAAAACTGGCTCTCAGAGGCTCTCACCCCTTTCTTCTAGCTCTATAAGTGGACTTCTACTACATGTCTTTTTTCTGACCAAGGCTCTTCTCTGGTACCACCATGGTTGTTGGAAACATCACTTAATATCTCCATACTTTAGTTTTTGAACCCACAAAACAATGGGCATGTATATAATGACCTCTCAGATTCTCAGAGTTCTCATATTCCCCAAGTATTAAAAGTAAAGATAAATAAAATGGCACTTTTAATTCAATATGTCTACCTTTGTTTAATTTTTAAGTCTTAGAAAACATTGTTTTCTACTGGCATTCAGTTTTATTGTTAGTTAATAAGATTAATATTAGAGCCTAACAAGTATGTAAAGTGACATTAGATTTTCTTTTTTTAACTTTGGTATCTAAGACATTCATTCCAAACTTCTAAAACCAGCTCCCTAATTTTAATTTTGGTTCACAACATAGTTTTAAACATATGTTTATTTAAATTAGGCTTGCATATGCATTGTCATTCTGTTTTATTAATAATTCCATCAGATTTTCTCAAAAGCCACATAGAGGAAGACAAATATTAGCCACCAACTCCCAGAGTGAAGTAGTCTTTCTCAGAGAAAAGCTCAAAGCAATTCAACATTGCTGAATCAGGCAAGTGCAATGATTGATTGCAGTCAGCTATCAAAACAGCTGTTATGTCACAGCTAGAAGGGTGGCAGCCCATGCTGATCAGATTAGAGATAAAGGTCAGATTATGTATTATCAGAGCCACTTGTGTATCTGGTACTAATGCCATTGTCACTATTATTCATGACAATGGAAAAAATAGCATTCAGTTGCTAATGCCACAGAAATGGCATTATCAAGGGGAAAAAAAGAAATTGAAGAAACAATTCTGTGTGTGCATTTAAAACAATGAATATTTATCTGGGTGGTATAGTTGGTTGAGCATCTGACTCTTGGTTTCAGCTGGGGTCCTGAAGGTCCTGATCTCAAGGCTGTGGGATCGAGCCCCTGCATCAGGATCTGCTTAGGACTCTTGCTTCTTCTGCCTTCCTCCAACCCCACCTGCTGCTTTCCCTCTCTCTCTCTCTCTCTCTCTTTCAAATAAATAAAAAATATATCTTAAAAAATAAATAAATAAAAATCAAACAATGAATATACCATAAAACATGTCTAATAAACATGGGGAAAAAAATCTTAAAAATTCATGTTCAACCAGTATGTTTGCTTGTTATAAACCTAGCATTAAAATGGAATGAATCTTTTCAAATTGGAAAAACAAAACAAAACTTTTCCTAAATCACAAGGAATAAGTTAGTCAATGATTAGTCTTTAGAACAGAATTAGATTTGCCTCTCATCATTGGCTTTAATAGACATAAAACAATTATTAAATATATATGTGGTAATCTTTGTTGAGAGTTATAAAACTTTATACTCAGAACACTTTACCACTTTTCTTCCTCATAAGAGACCTGTAAATGGAATTTAAATTTGATATTCTTTATATAAGTGTTTTCTACTTAAGAATAGTAGCATTAATACAAAATTATAAAAAAAAATTCCAGATTAAAGTTTTCTTTCTTGTTATCACTTAAGAGCATACTATTCTGAGGCATAGATCTTATAATATAGAATAATCCTGATACATGAGTGTTGGATATCAAAAAAATTTTGATCAGTCTATCAAATTTCTGTACATCTTGTGAGCAAGGCACTTACTACCCTTCAAGGATGTTTGTATAGTGAAGCACTTGAGAAAACAAGAGTCGGATAGTGCTTCCTTCTGTAGCAAAGAGTAGGTATGCTTGTTGTCCATGAAAGATTCAGACTCTCAATGCTCCTATTTTGTCATGCACCTCACTGAGTATACAAGTGTCATCTACCACTCTTCATATAGCTCTGAAGACAATGGGACTCAGGAAACATGCAAAAGTGCTAGTACTTTGGCTACTGCTATTGCTGTGAGCATGTTCCTGTGAGTGGAAAAACTATCCTTTTTCTCTGATGCCGAAGTCTTATATCTTTACCAGGATCCATTAAACTGTGACAGACAAACTTGTTAACTTGAAAGTAGGTAAAATCTCAAACCATTCACAGATCTTTGTACAAAGAGACCCCAAATTGACTGCTAACTAGTTGAGTCTCTTAAGAATTGTGGCAATCTGAATCCATTTAATAACTTCTTGTTTATTTTTTTTAAGTCATAGACATCTATAGCACAAAATCTGTGTTAACCTAAACAATTCTTGAAGATGTACAAGGTATGGGTCATTAGAAGAGACAGAATGGCTGATTCTATTATTATGGGAAACATGGCCTCTGCCACATACAATGATTCATGTAAGATTTCACCCAAACTGGAATGGAATGGATTTAGATATTGGGCTGCCCAAAACGAAATTATTTAGTGCAATATAAGAAAGTGAAAAAAAAAAAAAGTAAACTAAAGTAAAAAAAAAAAAACAAAACCCTCCACCAATATGTCTATGAATTCTAGTACATTATAAACAATTTATGTAAGACAAAAGTTTTACTACTTCTTGTAAGTTTATATGGCATAATATATCCAATATGTTTTAAAATTATGACACTTCTTTATGTTTTCATTCTCTTTACTACCTCTGGTTTATTTTTCCTCCTTGGGCTTAATTGGTTATATTACATTTTCAAGCATTCACTACTATAAGAATAAATACACTTAATGTTTCCTAAATTCCTCAAATATACAGATATAAATGTCTAAATATATAGTAGTCTAAGTTATCCAACCCCCAAATCAGATATTCATTCAGCTATCTAATTTATGAAAGCAGCCTTCAAAATCAAATTTAATCAAATTAGATTATACTGAACACTCTAAAGAGGATGACTAAAATAAATTAGGTAGGTAATTAGGTACCCCCAGGTACCTAATTTTGCTGCCTCTGCCTTGCCTTATCCTATAATGTGGTTGGTATTTCATAATTTTAAACTGCATCAAATAGACACTGGTGGTACAATGCTCTGTTCCACTGGGATTTATAAATCCCAGATAAGTTATCATTGTGTACCTCTCTAATACATGTAACACAATATTTGGCTCACTTGTAGGTCATGAAAACACTTCTGTAATTCATCTTTTATTTTATCATAGTAAAAATAAGGCCTGAGATTCAAAGTTACAAAAACTGTAAGGAAAAATTATTTAAATTTTTATCTTATAATTTAAAAATATAGGTTTCTCCACAATTTATAAAGTCTTTATCATTAATCAAGTGATCAGTTGTGCTGTTTATGCTCAAAGTAATTATAATAATAAGTTATTTTCACAACAATGATAAAAATGAATGGGCATCTCTTACTTTTCCTTCTAACACCTTTAAGTTAATTAAGGCTTGTTTTTTCTTGATAAAGAAGACTTAGACTAAAATAACCACTTAGACCACTCAACACTTAAGACAGAATCTGTGACTTCAGGCCAAAGTTTCCTTGAAGTGGCACTTTCCCAAAATTATTTCTACTCCTCTCAGGAGGCACTACTTGAATGGTGTGACTACCATTAAAAATTACTGTATTGAATGATGGGTTAAATCTCAGCAGAAAAGTTGGAAAAAAGTACTGAAAAAAGTAAGGGGCACAATTCCCCCACTAATCAAATACTCTGTAAGTTGCTCCCCTAGATATTAGTCGGTAAGTAGAAATAGAGAGAAGCATAGTATACATTGAGTGATAAGGACTATAACAAAAGTATGTATAAAGGTCAATGAAGCACAGAGGATGGGGTGATTATTAGCATAGAAAAGATGAAGGAAAGTCCAGGCAGTAAGAACTGCCTGGGCAGGAATGAAAGAGCATGACTGTTTAAGAAAATAAAAAATCAATATGCCTGAAATGGCAAGTAAAGATCTTAAGAAGAATGGAGAGGAAACTGGTATGATCTATGAAAATGAATTCAGGATGAATCATATATGGATGAATCTAACATGCTACATCTTCAGCTTAAAACTCTAAGCTTCATTGACATGGCATTAGTAACAGGTTCAACCAATTCTTCGTTTTTATGAATTTCCTCCTTTACTTTGTCATTTATCCATCTTGGTTGGAACTGTGTGAGCTCCTTTCTCATCTATATGTGAAACATTATTTCTAGAAAATATTCTTTATTTTTCTTCAAACTTTATATTACCATGTCATCATTATCTCTACCGGGATATTCTGAGTGTAAACTACATGAGTTTCTTCATTTTTTGTTTCATACTTTCTGCTATTGCATCCAGTAAGTCTTTCAGTTGGGATGTACAGATTATTAATTTACTATTTTTAATGTAAAATATATCAAATATGCAAGTACCTAAAACATATACAATTAACAAATATAAGTGATACAATCATACTCATTCTGGCAAACTTATTAATTTTTACAATTATTCACTCTCCCATTCTGAAAGAGAATTCTAAAAAAAAAAATAAATAAATAAATAAATAAAAAGAATTCTACATCCTTTGCTCTGTATGTTGTGAGTTGCAATGTCTTCTGCTGAAGGGGGGTACTGTCTGGCCCCATTAAGATATGGCTTAATCACATGACTCTGACAAATGGAAATGCATGGATATAATGCAGTCCACATTCAAGCAGAGACTTTGAGAGTCACTACATGATTCCAACAGCTCTCTTTCTCTTTTTCCTGTACTTTCCAGAGAGGGAACATCTCCAACTTCAGCCTGGATTCAAAAATGAAAAGACATATGGGGCAGAAGCAGGGGAGCAACTGACACACAGTCAACATGTAACCTAAATGGCAGATAAACTTTTGTGTTGAAAACTAAAAGAAATTAGAAGCCATTTATTATTGCAGCAAAACTAATACATGAATGTCCTCAAAACCCAGGTTAAGGTAGAGCAGATAAGCATTCATTAAATGTTGGTGAGAGTAGGGTTGTAGTAGAAGCAGGTAAGTAGTTAAAGACAAAGGATTAAATCTTAAATAGAAATCTGTAATGGCAGGCTTCCAGAAGGAGGAAAGGCATGGGGAAAGGATTGAAAATTCAGTATATGTTTCAATATGGGATTGAAACAATTGCAATCCATATGGAAAATAAAATAAAATTGAGTCTTTGCCTTACAGCCCAGAAAATTCCAGGTGGATTAAGGACTTAAATGTGTTAAGGAAAAACCTTTTTTAAATATTAAAGAAATATAAGGCAATATCTAACCTGTGATTAAGAGTGGCTTCTTAAATAAAAAATAAAATATACAAACTAAAAAAGATTGATAAATTTTGTTGCATTGAAATTTTAACTCTAAAAAAAAAAAAAAAAAAAAAAAAAAAGAAATTTTAACTCTTAAATAAAAATCAGGTAAAAGCATTATTTATTTTTTTTTAAAAAAAGCAGTTTTTAATAAGGTGACAGTCTGAGAGAAGCCACCCAACCTACCAAGAATTAACAGATAACATAAGTAACTCCTGAAATTAATATGAAAACAAAAGCAATGCAGCTAGCAAAAGGAACAATAGATAACAGAACAATTCTCAAAAGGGGAGGTCAAAATAATTAATGAATATATCATAAAAAGTTTAATTTCACTATTAATTAAGAAAATAAAAATTAAACCAACAATGAGAGACTTCAGACTGGCAAAAATGCAAATACCCAACAACATTCAACATTGACCAGAGATAAAGAAAAGGGAACACTCGGCCACTCCTTGTGGGAACATAGCAGGTACAAACATCTTAGAGAGCTATTAGACAATATTACAAAATGCTGATGTGGTAGACAGAATAACGACCTCAAAAATGTCAGTGTCCTAAACCTAGGAACCTATGAATATGTTAGGTTACAAGCAAAAGAGGATTACAGTGGCAGATGGAATTCAGGATACTGATCATTTGACCCTTAATGGCTTCTCAGCCTTTTGGCTAAGATCAAGTGTGATCACTTGACCTTAAAATAGGGTGATTATTCTGGATTATCTAACTGGACCCAATGTAATAACCTGAGTTCTTAAATATGGATCTTTCTCAGCTCTAGTCAGAGGGAGATCTGACTATGGAAGATGTCCAGGGAATGAAATGTGAGGACTCAACTCTTCATCGCTGGCTTTGAATATGGAAGAAGGGTATCAAGAGCCAAAGAATGCAGACAGCCTCTAAAACCAAGAAAAGGCAAGGAAACAGATTCTCTGTACAGCTCCAGTAAGAAATGCAGCCCTGCTGAAACACTGATTTAAGCTCAGTGAGACTGTGGCATACTGAGAGTCTACTGAAAAATAAGATAATAAATAAGTGTTGTTTTAAGACAGTCTGTGATAATTCATTACAGTATCCATAAAAAACTAATAGAGCAGGAGAGGTACATGCCCTATTAGTCAGCAATTCTATTCTAAATATAAGCTCTTGAGAAATTCTTGCACTTTTGCACAATCTGATATGAATACAGTTGTTCATTGCTGTACTTTTTGTAATAGAGAAAATTGGAAACAATCTACGTGTTATCAATAGGAGAATGGATATAGTCACACAGGTTATATTCTAGAACTGTTCAAATAAACCAACTGTATCTTTATATTCACCATAAATAAATTGCAGAACTACAATATTGAAGGCAAAAGCAATTTGCAGAAAGATACACATGGCATAATGCCATTTACATAAAACTTTAAAACTTACAAAACAATATCATTACATTATTTTTGAACACATACACATGCGGTGAATTTTTAAAAACTTGACTGGGAGAGATACTCACAAGCTGCAGAGTGGTGATTTATTCTAAGAAGCAAAAGAGGGATTGGAATGGAGTGTCTACGGAGAGATAAAGTATAAAGGAGGCTTAAGCAATTGCACCCAAAGAATTATAAAATTCTGATAAAATATTCAAAGCAAATGAAACAACATGTGAACATTGTTAAAAAGAAAATCACAGGCCCCAAATGGAGTCACTTATGTTAAGGCCCCATGGTAGTAAATCAAGATTTAATAGCTAACCTAACTACAGTTTCAACCTCCCTAGGAATATAAACGTTAATTTCCAGCCAAGCTGGAAATTCCTGGTTAACACCAGGAGATGATCCCTAATTGCTCCTTCAGTTCCCTTCCAGAAGGTTAGGGCCTTGCTGAAAGCAACATATTCCTTGCTATTAAATTCCTTTTTTTCCCCACCTCATCTCTGCCTTTAAAAACGTTCCATATTATACAGCGCCTTGGAGCTCCCCTCTACTTGCTAGTTGGGATGTTGCCCAATTCATAAATCATTGTCTAAAGACAATTAGATCTTCAAATTTACTGGGCTGAATTTTGTTTTTTAATGACATACAGTAAATTGTACCAGGTTTCATATTTTTTTAAATTTCAGTTGTTATATATTTAATTTTTTTTTATTTCAGACTCTATGTTTCATGGTATAGATATTTCAAAATAAAGAGAAAAAAAGAGAAAAATAAAAAGTGGAAGCTCTGAATTGAAGTCTAGCTCTGATAATTGCTATGATGTTAGGTATGGGAGTAGAGAAAGGATATATTTGATGTAGACCAAGACTTAAGTAAAAATTTAAGAAAACAGGAATTTAATCAGGCAATTAGAATTGCAATTTGGGGGACACAGATTCAAACAGAAACCTGAACTGTGCTCCCAGAAAGACAAAGAGGAAGGTAGAGTTATATAGGCAAAAGGCTATGAGTGTAGTTCTCATTCGGTCCTCTATTCAAAACAGGGATCAAAACTAGATTAACTGGGATTGGTTGAGTTGATATGTAAATGAGGTATTGAAACTTGTGAAATCACACTGGCTCCCAAGAATGGGAATGATTAGGCTCATGGCTGGCTGAAAGGTTTTTTAAAAAGTTCAAGGTTCCTCCTGTGAGAATATGCATAAATTCCTCTTATCTTATAGTCTCAAAAACCCTACTTTAGGGAGCAGTTGAGCGTCTGTCTTTGGCTCAGGGCATGATGCTGGTATCCAGGATCGAGTCCCACATTGGGCTCCCTGTGAGGAGTCTGTTTCTCCCTCTGCCTGTGTCTCTGCCTTTCTCATGAATAAGTAAATAAAATCTTAAAAAAAAAAAAATAACGAAACCCTTTTTTAAAAAGAGACTGTCTTAAGGAGGCTTACTTGCTTGCTCCGTTTTGAAATCTTTTAGATTGTGCAAGGATATATGTGAGCACTTATAAATGTAAATGATAGTAACTAATTTTGATAAGTATCTAGGCTTGGTATGCCAGGAACCATGCTCGGCACTTTACATGGATTGCTTCATTTATCCCTGTAACAACCATCATGTGGAATGAGGCAGGCTCTATTATTACTCTCTTCTTTATAACTGGAAAATCAGAAAATATCCTAAGAGAGTTAACCATTTTGCCTAAGATCGTAGAAGGTAGTGAAGGGCGAAACTAGGGTTCAGTAAACCCAGTGAATGTGAACCACAGGCTGCGCTCTGAATCACGAGGTGAACCTCTGAGCAACTCAGAGTAAGAAGAGAAAGTCTCTGTGTGTATCTCAAAACCCTGCCCTATTACTGAAGATGCATTTATTTCAATACCTCAATTTTCCAGATAATGTAAATGAGGCATACTTTCAGTAGAGTCTGAGTGAACCTTAAATGTACCAAGACATGTGAATATAAAATATCTGGCAACATTTTTCACCCATAATAGGCTTTCTTTCACTCTACCCTATAAGCAAGACTCATAAATTTGAACCCAACTGATTTAAAGAGGTGTGTTGCTATGTGTGCTGGATCCAGCCTATCAGTAGAGATGTTACCAGCTAAAAATGCTTGAGGGCACTCACCTGAGCCAGGCAAGCTCCTTGCAGACTTCTCCCCTTTCAAAACCAATGTTGTGGCTGGGCCAGCCTTTATGGCTCTTATTATGATTGCAAGATGCCCTAAGCAATAACGTTCCTTGCATCAGGAAACTTTGAAAGACAAGGTTTATTACTCATAAGTCCTGGAGGGAACACAGCATGCCTAGGGCCATACAGTGAGGTCGCTGGTAGAGAGAGTGCTGGCCTGGGGTTCTGCTTTGATTGGGGTGAGGGTAGGGGGTAGAGTTTCTCAGGTTCACTTTGGTGAATATAAAACATCAGAGTGGGCATTAAAGCAAGGAAAAGAAAATCAGAGGTCAAAAAAATCTGTTATTAAGTCAATCAGGTATCTCTAAAACAAAGGAAACGACGGGGCGGGGGGGGGGGGTGGACCAGCCTAACTCTTCACTATGGGGCTTGCAATGTGTTTATTCAAGATGCCAGTCTTTGAAATGTCTGCCTCTGCAATCAAAAACTTAAGTCAGGCACTTGCATTACAATAAAAAAATATATATGCCAAAACTGTCAGGCACTTATATTACAGCTGTTGTGTCCTTTTCTTCTCTAATAAAAACAAACAAACATGCTTACCATCACAATTTCCAAATAGGGATAAAGAAATAAAATGTAGTTAATAGTAAACTTGCTAGGTATACATGAAAATTCTGAGACCACCACAGATTCAGTAAGCATTGCTTTTCTATAATACTAAACTGAAACATTTGCATGCCCTCAAATGGCCAAAAATTGCTCTCCTACCTAGGGAAAAAATGGCAGGTTGTTTCTAAATTGAAAATTTATAATGAAGAAAAATGTGGCTGTCGATAGTTTCTGCATCAATACTTTTACTTTATATAGGCATTAATATATTCACAGTATAACCAGCGCAGTTTTTCATGAAAATAAGGTAACTAATATTACAGTTTAATAACGAGCTATGTAGCCAGAAAGTAGATTTTACAACTGTGATCACTGGAACAGATGAGAAATTAAACTTTTAAATAAGTTATATACGCAAAGTATTTATATTAATAACTGCAAACTGAATATGGGACCAGACAGATCTGCTCATATACAGGACATTATAAAACAAAAGACCTGCAACCGTACTGTCTTTCAGAAGATTAACAGTTGAGATGGCTTGTGTTATTCCGGCAAAGTAAAAATGCTTGGAAGATTATACTGCAAAATATTCAAAATTATTACTATAATTATCTAACTTATGACTTGATGAAAGGAAGCTTTCACTTTGTCTTAGAAAACCCACATCAGTCTTTCACATTAAATTCTATGAGAAGTCTTCAGACACACAGAACAGAAACATGTAGTTTAGCTTCAACAAAAAGTGCTCTTCCAAATACTAATTTTTAAAAAATGCTGTTGGATATTTGTTCATATCTTGATATCTAATTTATTCTGATAAAAAAAAATCTTTGCTTCTTCATAGTTCATTCCTTTAAGGAGGATAAATAAGGATGAACCTAATAATAACTCGAAGTATGATATTCTGACTAATAGGAACAAAATGGCCAAACTGATAGAGCTGGAACTGATTCCAAACCGGAGACACGGTATTCAAATGACACAAACTGACAGTTTCTCACTTTGGCACTTTTCTGCTGTGTTTTGATTTTTCCTACTCCGTTGCCTTCTCTTTCTTGTCATAAGTAAAATCACATGGCAAGTCACATACTGAAATGAATATAAAAATACTGAAAATAAGAGCCAGTATCACTAGGACAGACTAGAGACAGCAATGAGTCCAAACTCTCCTTTTTGACTTTGGGTAATAGAAAATGCTCAGATTTTCTTTAGACTACATCTCAAAGGAATTATCTAATTTTAAATTTTTGTAAATTCCAATTGGGTTGAACCCTTAACAAATCAGGATCCACTTTATTTTGTGGAGGTTCTGCATAGCTTATTTTCCCAGGGCAGTTTATTCCTCTGAGGCGAGAAAGCACATGCATGTCTACCCTCATAGACCTACTTGGCTAAGTTAAAAAAGACTCCTGTCCACTGCCTAATTCAACATGTGAGATGATAACCGGATGAACATCCAATTCAATACGAACAACAATTCAGAGCATCTTTTAGTTCCTGCTATTCACTGTTTTCACTATCCAGTGTCGAGGGGCATGATGAAAGCTGCCATTGTAATTAAAAATATGAATGAGGGTGGGAGTAAGGTGAGGAAAAAAAGAATAATCTGATGTTTTGATCCAGAAAGAAAAAGACAGAATACTTCTGGGGTTTTTTTTGTTTGTTTGTTTGTTTTTGTTTTGTTTTGTTTGTTTTTTGTTTGTTGTTTTTGTTTTTGTTTTTGTTTTTTTGCAACACTACCATAGACGTCAGAAGAATAAAATTTGTAAGAGCTAAAAACTCCATGGTAGCACGATCTAACCAAACTCCAAAACATGTAGCTCAGCTTCTGGTGCTAATTCATAAATAATGTTATTCTTTTGTCCTAGTTTGTGATCATTTAAAATGTAAGCATAATGAGCATTGTGTGAAAGTAGAGGGAGCTTCATTTAAAACAAAGTCAGAACATCCTGAAGGGAGCACTCTCACTCAGGTCCCTCTCTCAAAAGATTGCATAATCAGCAGGAAGAAGGAAGAGGAGTACTCTGACAAGGGAGGACATAGTGCACATAGGAATTTTATCTCCTGCTTTGAAGAAAAGAAGATCCCTCCCTGCCCCAGGAAGAGCACACTAACCACCAATGGGTATTAGCCACGACCCAATACTCTTGTTCTTTTCCAATAAACTTTTGTTCAAAACAATCCTCTCCCAATTTCCTCCTGAAACCTAATTAAAGTTGACCTTCCCTTTGTCTCTTCAAATTTGCCTATGGTTCAACATAGCCTGCTTGTCCAGAATTGTAATTCCTCTGCTATTCCAGAATGAACTTTTTTTTTTTTACTTAAATAAAATTGCTCTTTGCTCTGTTTAAAGTTAACAATTGATAACCTCTATAATTTTTACTAGAGGCAGATTAACTGCAAGTGACATTCTGATTCAGATATAGTATCTAATTTCTTGTTGAATCTTGCTAAGTTATTTGCCTTCATAATATATTATGGCAGGGTTCCAAGGGTTAATTATGAGTTGCATAAAAGGCACTTCCTTCAACTCTTTTTAATTTATTGTTTCTCACTAAGCATTTCCCAGGAACTTGGCTCACTGAAGTCTCAAGGAAGAGTTACTTTCACTTGCCCCCTCCCATTCTACTTTCATCTGATATATATAGTCAACAACAACTAATTTCACAGCTCAGTTATTTAATCCTTGAAAAAAAGACATTTCCTCAAAATCGAATGATAAAAATGAGTTGGAGAAGCTGTACTAAAAAAATTCATAGCTTTAAAACTGATATTTATGTAACCTGTATTTATGAACTCCATCAGTTTAGTGAGACATATACTAATAAATTTTCTCTAAACTCGGCAAGAGAAGATAACTTATAGATTCGTATTTCTAATAATATAACACCAACATATTATTTCAATTATGCACTCAAAGCCTAGAAATGGAAGATTATGATATATAGGATAATAGATGATCATCAAATGACTGTAATACCATAATTCAGAAGATGGCCACAGCACTTGAGTAGTTTATGAACTGCGGCAGGAATCCCCGAGTGCATTCATACCTTCAATGGGAAGCCATTAGTGTTACAGAAATGAAAACATTTATTTAAATCTAAACAAATTTCAATACCTGAAACCTCAACACTACAGATTTTAGCATCTGCCTCAGGAGAGGAAAGCTTTTATATTCAAATAATAATTCACTGTAGGGTCTTTAAAGCTACATTAAAATTTCAATTGAGATAAATGTTTATCAAAATCTATCCAGAGTGATTATTGAGAATGGAGGTGGGGAGAGGGGCCGGAGGAGCAGTGATTTTCACTTTTTCATTGACATGGTATTAATTGTTGGATAATCTTATATTTTATTATTTTTATAAAAATACAAAGGATGACCAGTTTGGTATTTTCTCTGTTACATGATGCTATAAAAAGGATGTTCTCCAGAGGACCAAAATATTTTTAACAATATTTAAACATGGCAACATGAAATTTTGTGTGTGTGTTTTGTTAAGAGTCCGCTATGAACCTCTTCTCTATAAACGTATTCAATTTTGAGAAACTACATTTTTAGCTCATTCCTCCTAGTATGTGTCATATCGTTGTCTCATATTTGTTTTTCATTTTATATATTTCAAGCTTTATAAAGTATCCCCCAGTTTTGATAAACTAGGAAAATATATTTCAAGGACATGTCATATTAATAAAATCTTTCATGCAGGGAGTGTTCACCAGTGCCATGCATTTTATATACATTGTATTCTACTTTCTTCTTTAACAGCAGATACGTCAGATGGTATACAAACCTACTGTACAGGGATCCCTGGGTGGCGCAGCGGTTTGGCGCCTGCCTTTGGCCCAGGGCGCGATCCTGGAGACCCGGGATCGAGTCCCACGTCGGGCTCCCGGTGCATGGAGCCTGCTTCTCCCTCTGCCTGTGTCTCTGCCTCTCTCTCTCTCTGTGACTATCATGAATAAATAAATAAAATCTTTAAAAAAAAAAAAAAAAAAAAAAAAAAAAAAAAAAAACAAACCTACTGTACAGATGAGAAAAATGAGCTTGAGAAAGGTGAAGCAATTTGTCTATATAGCAAAACGAAGATAAAATCCAAAGCTGTCGAGTTCCAAAGAATATTCTACTTTGTTTGATTCTACATTCACTGTGAACTCTAGAGCTCTCCATTTCTTGTGTTATTTTTTAAATTTTACTTAAATTCAATTAACATAGAATGTATTATTGGTTTCAGAGGTAGAGGTCAGTGATTCATCAGTCCTATATAACACCCAGTGCTTACTACATCACGTGCCCTCCTTAATGTCTGTCACCTAGTTACCCTCATCCCCTCACTTCCCTCCCTTCAAGCGACCCTCAGTTCATTTCCTATGGTTAAGAATCTTTGGAGCTCTCCCTTTCAAAAAGACCACTTCCCCCACTACTGTCTGCTGTACCTATAAATGTGTAGATTCTTATGGGCCAGGGTGCCCTCTACTGGGACTGTAGTCACCATGCATGCAGCCTACCTCTGCCCTGTACAGTGATGTCATTTGAAAAGCTCAGGGAATTGGATGTGCTTTGCAACTTCTCTGCTAGTAAATTACTTCCCAATAAACTCTATTTTACACCTACATCATATGGTACTAAACATAGGAGTCCTTAACCATTTGCATGACAACATTTTGCAAAATTCTTCTTTGTCCATTTCAGTGTTCCTTTTATTTTTTTTTTTTTTTTTTTTTTTTTTTTTTCAGTGTTCCTTTTAACTAGTGTTCATTCCTATATAACTGAGAAGTGCTACACAGGGTGATATGCATAATGGGTTTTGCCATCATTTACTTTTTTTTTTCTTTTTAAATTTCCAGACTAAAAATGTCTAACCTATTTAGTGTTAAAATAAATCGAGGAATCCTTGTTTAAAAGAGCTGGGAAGTTCTGAAGGGGAGCACTAGTACAGGTATTGCTCAAGGTAAGAAGTATACCTCACGTTCCCCAACAGTTACTTCAATACTCCAGCAGGAAGAAGAAAGAATTTCTTCTTGCCCAGCAACAGCCCAGCCAATGAGAATCAGTGAAAAAGCTTCTCCCAGCTTCCTCCTTTCCCTTATAAAAGCAGGCCTCTCCTCTGATCTCCAGACTTCCCTATGGTTCATCACAGTTTGCTTGCCTCAGATTGCAATTCCTCTGCTCTGCCTGAATGAACTAAGTTTGCTGGCTCTTTTGTTTTTTAAGGTCAACATTAGTTTCTCCTGATACAATACACTACCATCACCCCAAATATGCTTTTTCTTTTCACTCTTTAAATCTCCAGTTTCATAAAGTTTTTATTGAAATAGAGCTCTTAGACTCACAATTTTCCTTATGCAGATGGCCAATAATTTGGTTCCAAAGATAATTAATATTTCCCTTTCATTTATAATACTCTTTCCAAAAGGGACCAGCATTTCATTGGCATTTGTTTAATGTAAACATAGGGACACTTATATTGTAATATTTTCTAGAATTCGGCTAATAGTTTAGACTCTATAAATACATATTTTGCTTATGAAATGCATACTCTGCTTTTTTGTGAGACTCAAATATCTACAACCTCATAAAATCATATCTTCTCTCATTTGGACCTCAAAAATGACATTTTACTTTCAATAGGTTCAGTGCAAGCCTTTTTGATTTAAAAACCTTTCTGTTAAAAAAAAAACTTTCTGTTCTTACTCACAAATACCTTCCCAAGGTACTGTTTTTGACATTCTTCTATCCACCACACTCTAACTCCATGCTCTTTCAAAATACCCTTTTTTTTTATTAGTCTGCCATTTTCATTGAGCTGTTATTCTTTGCCTCCGTTTAAAGAAAAAAATTACCATTCTCCGAGAAACTTTGATAATACCCTTGCTATATGGAAACTTGCCAAATCTTTCCAGTTAAGATTCATGATTTAGCTTTATATGACTTATATTTATGTTATTTTATCTTGAAATAGAATTACTGACATATTACCCTCCAGATATAAAATAGAATCTCACTAAGAAGGGGAGCAATATCATACACACCTTTTACCACCCAAAGACTAGGAATAATTTTCTTCATATACTAATATTCAACATATCTTGGTAAGTTCACTGTTAGAACAAAACACAAGAATCTGGAATTGTAATATAATGTTAAAAAAAAAAACCCAAACTTACTGTTTTCTTTCATTACTTATTCAAACCCTCTCTGTAAGGCTGCTTTTTTTCTCCTTTAAACTGATTTGAAATCCAGGGTAAATCTTCTAGTTTCTTTAATCCCTAAAACAATCTAGCTTTAGTAACTAAAACATCTATTTTGATATAATAGTTAAAATTTCCAGCTCCATGTAAATCTGCTCCTTTTCTCTGGATGGGGACTGCTTTAAGCAGGTGCCTGCACTGTGAAGGGAGGTGTGGGTGTTCTGTCTCCCATCACTAGCCTACCACTGGGGCCTCCCTAATTGGAAATGGTGGAAAGGGCAGGTAAGTTTTACTTGCTGTGTACTGTCATGGTGACTTAACTGTGTGACTCTTGGCTTGCTTGGCAGGGGTTTAAAGCTGACTTATTTCCCTTGTAGGGAGTCCCTGATCCATTTCCAAATTCCACCCCCCCCCCCCCCCCTGGCGCTAATGACTACCTACATCATTAGGTAAACTGCTCAGGTAGGAGCTGACCCATTCCCTGTGGAAGCCTTCAGGCATTGCTTCCCTCTCTATAAGCTGTATGCATAGTAAGCCCCAATGCAACGAATGTCTATGTGCTGTTCTTTACACCAGCCAACTGGTCATGTTCTCTTATTTTTGATTTCTCAGCTGTGAGTCCAATACAAATCCCCTGAGGTCCCCATACTCCAAAGAACATCTATCAGGGAAAGGAAGTTCAGGGTTCAAAGTTGCATGCTATGGTCTGGATGTTTGTGTCCTTCCAAATTCATATGTTGAAACCTAACCCCTAAAGTGATTGTATTAGGAAGTAGAGCCTTTAGGAGGCAATTAGGTCATAGGACTAGATAAATGAGAGCCCTCATGAACGGGATTAGTGCCCTTATAAAAGAGACACTAGAGAATTCCTTTGCCCCATCCACCATGTGAAGACACAGCAAGAAGTGAGCAGTCTGAAATCTGGAAGAGGCCTTCCTACCAGAACTTGGCCAAGAGAGCACCCTGATCTTGGACTTTCAGTCTCTAGAAAGAAATGTCTATTGTTTATAATCCACTTGCTCTCTGATATCTTATTACAGCAGATCAAACAGATAAGACACAGTGTTACAAACAAAAGGTAGCTGTTTTATTTGAAGCTGAATCTAATTCCCTTCTCTACAGAAAGACCTAGGATCATGGACTGTTAGAACTAGAGGATGTGTTAAAATCATCTAGTCCAGAATAGTCAAATTATAAATGAAGAAACTGAAATCTAAACGTTTAATGATTTAACTTACGTTTGATTAACTTAAGCTCAACACACATTACTGTATGCCTTTTTTGTAAGCAGTATCAGGAATACAAAAGCAAATACAACAGAACTGGCCTTGTGGGATATCTAATTACTAGATGAACTGATATTACAGTCCAAATCACCTACTTTCTGTTCCAAAGTCTTATCCACTGTTCCACAGTAGGAGGAAAGTTCCCAATTTTAACATACAGAAGAATTTCCCAGAGAGCTGTTAAAATGCAGATTCCAGAGCTCTGCTGCTAGAAATTAATTCAATGTGCAAGGTCCATGAACCTTCGTGTTAACAAGCACCTCAGGTGATTGAAATGCAAATTGTTCTGTCCCAAAATTTCAAAGCACAGTTCTGTTTTGGAGGGGGTCCTGCCCACTGATATCAAGGACAGAGAGAAGCAAAGCATCCGTGTCACTCAGCTCCTGTCCTACCATCCCACAATTTGCAGGGCTCAACAAATGTGTGCCATTGAACCAAAGATGTATACTTTAGAGTCCATCCAGGTGTCTTTGCTTTTCTAAAACTTATATTTTTTTTTAGTTAATTTGGAGTTTTCTGTTGAATCCTGCAGATCATCCCCTTGTTCTGAGATTTCCTGAATGATATTAGTTCTGAGGACCTATAAGGAAAGTGTAGTATATTGGATTGATTACACGTTCATTCGTCCATTTTTGCAAAATATGAAATTATGTGAGAGAAATATTTATAGCAATATTGATTTCTTTTGATAGTCCTTTTCTAGCTCATAGTGTGTTTAGACACAGCAAGGCCTAATGTCTTGAGATTTAAGCAGGTCTGATTAAACAGTAAGAAACAGACTGCCAAGCAAGTACCAGAGGCATGGCAAAACATTTTTCAGATGAGAAAATGGCGGAGTTTGCGTACCAATGTGCCTCTTCTTCAGTCTCACTGGAAGAACTCACCCTCATTTCTAGTTTGTTCCAACCAATAACTCTCTTCCACATGGACTGAGTCCACTGAGTTTTGGTCACTCTTCCATGACAGGCAAGGAGAAGCTTCTCATTTAGAGTGATGAGTACATGTATTTTCTAAAATATGCACAAACTACTTACTACTTCTATATTTGTCTTAAAATGCTGTTAATCTGGGGCACCTGGGTGGCTAACCAGGTGTCTGAATGCATGTTAGTACTTCTTTGAAGTAGAATGCTATTTAATTGGGTGATATATCTCCTTACCTTTTTTTTTTTTAAGATTTATTTATTTATGAAAGAGAGAAAGAGAGGGAGAGAGAGCATGCACGTGTTTGACGGGGTGGGGGGTGAGGGGGGCAGAAGGAGAGAGTCTCCAGCAGACTCCCTCTGAGGATGGAGCCTGATGAGGGGCTTGATCCCATGACCCTGAGATCATGGCCTGAGCCTAAATCAAGAGGCAGATGCTCGACTGAATGAGCCACCCAGGCACCACATAATCTCCTTACTTTTATAAAGAAAATAAACTGTAAGGCTGGTGTTCTTAAATCCGTGTGGCAAATTGGAAAAGTTAAAAAGCAAAAGCATTGAGGGAGTCATAATGAAGGATTTTTCTACCTAAAATTGTCTTCTCCCAGAACTATTGTCTATACTGTTATTCCCTTAACATTTGCATCAATCTTAATAGATTACCTCACATGAGCACTACATAGCACATCTTTTGTTCATTCATTGATGAACGTGATGAGAAATCATCTATTTTGAGTTGCTGCCTAAGAATTCTACAGTTTGACAACCCTGCTCACAGCTGGAGTCCAGGCTTTTGGAAATGGACCCTAGCTCAGGATCCCTGCTACAGGCTGCCTCTTTGCTTTTCCTGGGATGTGGCTTAAAATACCTGCATAGAGTTGGACCACCCATGAAAAGTTAGTGACCTCTGTCCCAATCATCTCAGACACTATAATAGATGCTGGATGCTCAACAAGGAACTTCTACTTTTAGACATTCTCAGATCCAGACCCAGAGGACTGATAAATGGATGTATTACAGTACTGCATGACAAATGCTACCAGAATTATGAATAGATCCAAGAGACCCCCCAAAAAACAGAGTAATTCACCATTTCTGAAAGAGCAGAAGGAAGCCTTAGAGAAATTGCTCTCAAGCGTAAATCCACATTGATATCACCTGGGAAGCTCTGGAAACAAATGGTAAGCACGCTCCAGTCCAGGCCAATTAAACGTCATTTAAGATTTTATTTATTTATTCATGAAAGACAGAGAGAGAGGCAGAGACACAGGTAGAGGGAGAAGCAAGCTTCATGCAAGAAGCCTGACATGGGAATCGATCCTGGGACTCCAGGATCGTACCCTGGGCCAAAGGCAGGTGCTAAACCGCTGAGCCACTCAGGGTCCCAGTTCAGGCCAATTAAAGCAGAATCTCTGTGGGTGGGTCCTCAGCATTGATAAATTTAAAAATCTGTCCAGGTTATTATAACACACATCTAGTGTTAAAAATCACTGTTTTAGGGCAGCCCTGGTGGCTCAGTGGTTTAGCGCCGCCTTCAGCCCAGGACCTGATTCTGGAGACCATGTTGGTCTCCCTGCATGGAGCCTGCTTCTTCCTCTGCCTTTATCTCTGCCTCTCTCTCTCTCTCTCTCTCTCTCTGTGTGTGTGTGTGTGTGTGTGTCTCATGAATAAATAAATAGAATATTAAAAAAAAATCTCTATTTTAAAGGAAATGGCAAATAAACTTAAAATGAAGGATGAGGAGCAAATCTATGTATTTAAGAAAATGTCAATACCTACTGGTAAATGAGAATGTTTTGTTAGTTTTCCCCTTCCAAGTTCTTCATGTTATTTTACTAATTCCTGATTAGTTAATTTGAGAAGAAGCAGACTTTTCACACTTCTTGAATTGAACAATTACTTAGGAGTAGGCTTGTCAGCCACAGAAAACACTACTTACCATTTTTAGCGTTAAAAAAATAGAATTAAAAATTAAGGTGATTGACTTAGTAAATAAAAAAGAATAAAAGATTTAGGAAACAGATTTTTCAAATGTCAAGAGTTAAGTACCATTCTTATGTGTTTATCCAGGATTTAGTTTAAAACTTCTGGAACAAACTATCAACATTTCCTAAAATTCAGTTAATACAATTAATTTAAAAGATGTAACATAGCTTCTATAGTTATAGTTTGTTATAAGTGAAGTTTGAAGCTAATGATTTGTGATCACTGACATCTGTAGTATCAAAACCATTCATTGGCAACATCTAGGAGAGTTCCACGAGGCCCCGCCCATGTCACAGCTCACCTGTTATTGTCCATTGCTGACCAGTGACTGATTTGCTCAGATAAAAGCTGTTTTCCTCTCCAATCATACTGCTATCTAAATTCCTCCCCCTTCAAAATCTGAGTCTGTCAAAATTCCACCTGTTCTGCAAATTCCAGAGGAACACCGGAAGTCATCACTAGAAGTCCTATACTGATATTTTGAGGGGTTTTTTGTTTATTTATTTATTTTTTTTTTGCAGGGAGGGGCAGAGAGAGATTCTTTTTTTAAAGATTTTTTTTTAATTTATTCATGAGACACAGAGAGAGAGAGAGAGAGAGAGAGGCAGAGACACAGGCAGAGGGAGAAGCAGGCTCCCTGAAAGGAGCCCAATGAGGGACTTGATCCCAGACCCCAGGGGCATGCCCTGAGCTGAAAGTAGACGCTCAACAGCTGAGCCACCCAGGCGTCCCAGAGAGAGAATCTTAAGCAGACTTCACACACATCAGGGAGTCCCATGTGGGGGCTAGATCTCAGGACCCAGAGATCATGATGGGAGCCAAAATTTAGAGTCTGATGCTTAACCGACTGAGCCCAGGTGCTTCTTATGTTGTGAGTTCTTACACTACTTGTCTTTGTAATCAAATGTGATTGTCATATGATTTCTTATCCTGTATTATAGATAAAATCTCTTATGTCAGGTGCCAATTCTTGGGGAATGAGGAAAAAGAATAAGGAAAGGAGTTACCAAGGTTTGAGAGGTTATTATGCATAGAGATCCGAACCTGTCTATTCTCCATCAAATCCTCATCTGATATAAATTTGAGCATATTTTATGGATTAAAAACAACTGAAATGATGACCAGCCCTCTCCAGTTCACACAACTAGGTGACAGTCATGATTAAAATTTTCAAACTTTAATGTCCCTAATTGTGAAGTCCATGAACTTTCTACTACTTCATGTTGAATGGAATGTATTTTATCTTGAATTTTATTCCCATACTCCTTCATTTATTCAAATAAGCTGATTTACTACATTTCCAACTCTGTAGTATGCAAAAAAGAAAATTTATTTTTAAAATATCTTTCTTCCAATATCTTCAGCTATGTTATGTCTAATCTTTTTTTTTTTTTTTCTTGTAATACTATAACGAGAAAATCTCACTAGTTTCAGGTCATTTTCAGGTACTTAACCAAATCAATCTAGCCCAACAAAGATCTTTAATTACATGTAGTCACTGATTTTTCCCCCTTGCTTGTCTACGAACTAGGAAGACAACCAATTAGGAGCAGGTAAGCTACTGCATAAGATGGCAGAGGACATCCAAATGAGGAATGGATTTTCCCCTTTGTGTCTGCACCCCAGAGAGTATGTCTGCTAGATACCTAGAAGTGAGAGATTCACCTGTTACCATAAACCCGTCCTCTCTATGACATCTGCCTTCAGCACTTCCTCTGGTTTTATGTAACTATGCTTGTACAGACTGAAAGAGAGTAAGGACTGGGACTGAGTTAGGAGGTAGCAGGACTATCATGGCCACTTTATTTAGAGTCTTGGAGAAGGCACCTCTCTATTAGAGAGGTTTTCAGGTATCAGCTTCTTTCATTTTAGTGACCAGTTCTGAGGCCTCGACTATCTTCCATGTGATGGTATTTACAGAGAGACAGCTATTCCATATTATTTAACCCCATTATCCTCAAATGGCAGGCGCACCAGTGAATGAGATGCTGAGCATGGTGTCTTGCACAGTGAGTAATCAGTATGTATTGAAAAATAAGAGGAGACATAAACATAATAATCATAAATAAAGTTGTTGAACTGAGGGATTCATTGTTTCATCACATACACAAGGTGCATTAGTGAGTAGAAGAAAGAAGAAACACTGCAGGCACTGGATACAGATCCTGGATAAAATCAAACATAAATCATATTGCTGCAATCATAGGAAAACCAACTGAGAGAGATACAGGGAGAGATTGATGAACTGTGTTGTGTAATATGGGATTGAGGACCAAAGATAATATTTGGTGGAGAGGGTGAAACTGAAAACATTGTACGTTAGGGTGGAAATACCGTAGTAATTTCCCTTGAATGCAGGAAGAAAACCCGTCATATCTTTAGATTATTCCATTACGTGCCCCGCATGTGAGAAATGGGAAGCTAGGTCTCTGCCCAGCCTTCTCAAAATATATTTCTGGAATTAAGAACAATTTACATGAAACAGCAAAGAAATCATTAAGAACAGCATGTAATACAGTAACAGTTGAAAAGCTACAGAGTGTATGTGCTGCAAGGGAGCAAGGAGGGTGTGATCATGGAGAAAGGGAGTCATCAGGAGGATTCTTGGAGGTTTTGAAGAGTTCCAGGAGGAACAATGCACACAGGCCTTCATGATTTAAGGTTTCACTGGGAGCAGGGATCAGACCTTCTAGTGAAAAAGAAAAAGGATGAGGTAGGGAAAAGCAAGTTGGAGATTTCAGATATGAAATAGCACAATGTGATTCTGAATTCTGCAACATGACTGTCCAACAACATTCACTGTATAGGTGAATCAAAGTAAAAGTGAACCTCAGAACTTCTAGAAAGTACACAACACCGAATTGAAGCTCTGTTTTCATATCTTTTAGTGTTTATATTTAAAGCAAAAGTCAATCAATTTTCTTCCTCTTTCTCTCTTTAAATTTTTCTCTTTTTTACTTTTTTTTTCTCTTTTCCCCTTATTTATTCATTAAACACAGATATCTTGTGCAGCTACTATATAACAGGTGCCAGAAATAAAGCAATGAGGTAACAGCTTATACTGGAAGGAGTAAAAAATTACTTTTGTCATTTATAACTCATACAAAGGTAAAATGAGATAGGATAGAAAATGATGCAAGGTGGAGGCCCTAGCAAATTTTTAAATATGCATACAGGTTTTTAACTGTAGGTACTATATTACATGGTGCATCTCTAGGACTACTTAATCTGGTATAACTGAAACTTTGTAGACATTTTTTAAATAAATAAGAAGAAAAAGACAATACTACCAACTAAAAGTTTACTGTACCTTGATTAAAGGAGCTTTTATCACACCAATATTTTCCATTTTACTTTGGTTTGGTTCCTTTTGGGTTTTGTACCATGACAATATTCAAAGTAGGTGATTGTGGTGGTGGAGGTAGCAAGTAGATTAGTTTATTCCCAAGAATGCTCCAAGGCAGATCACTTTTAGAAAAGAGAACATATAGGGGGCCCTGGGTGGCTCAGTGGTTGAGCGTCTGCCTTTGGCTCAGGACGTGATCCTGGCATCCTAGGATGGAGGCCCACATGGGTCTCCCCGTAGGGAGCCTGCTTCTCCCTCTGCCTATGTCCCTGCCTCTGCGTGTGTGTGTCTCATGAATAAATGAATAAAATCTTAAAGAGAGGGAATATATAGAGGTTGAACACTGAAAGTAGTATTCCCTTCAATACGTTTGGTACAAGGTATTCTTTAGAAAGATTTTGTATGCCCCCAGGAGCACACATATGCCATCTTAAAAACTGTTTTTATTGTAGTAAAGCATATATAATAAAAGTTACCATTTTAACATTCACACTGTTGTGCAACCATCACAATACATGTTCAGAACTTTTTTCATTCCCCCAAACTAAAACTCTGTATCTATTTAACAAAAACTCTCCATTCCCCTGGCTCCTCCTCTTCTGGCAACCACTGTCTACTTGCTGGCTCTACGAATTTGACTACTTTAGATATCTCATGTTATATATATACATATACAATATAAATCATGGACCCTTTCCGGAGGTAAAGCCTGGTGCTCCACACAAAAACAGTTACAAATATATGGATTGTGCTTTCACACCACTGTTCTCTTTATGTACTCTAGAATCTCAATTACTCCTATCAAAATATAAGAAAAGTGGAAAAATCTTCCCCCTTTTTTGCTAGTAAGCTGTTTTTTGCAAATGATTAGATAAAATGTATCTATAAGTCTCATTTTCCATCTAAGTTCTCACCCAGTGGCTTTCCTCTCTCATTTTGCACCATTTCAGTGGATACTAAGTATCACTTAATAAGGAGCAGATGCTCTGCTCACTCAACAATACTGAATTTTCCATTTATTTTAAACTGAAGGAGGATTTAAAATATCCTAGTAAAGAATTTCTCTCTCTTTGTTTTTAAGGTTTTATTTATTTATACATGAGAGACACAGAGAGAGAGAGAGAGAGGCAGAGACAGAGAGAGAGAAGCAGGCTCTATACAAAGAGCCCGATGTCGGACTCGATCCTGGGACTCTGGGATCACACCCCGAGCCGAAGGCAGACGCTCAACCACTGACCCACACAGGCATCCCAACTCTCTTCCTTTTTTAAAAATTTTATTTTTAAGTAATTACTACACCCCACACAGGGTGTAGGGTTCAAACCTACAACCCTGAGATCAAGAGTATCAGGCTCCACTGACTAAGCCAGCCAGGTGCTCCAAGGATTTTTCTTAAGAAAAAAAAATTTAAAAAGCTAGAACAAGAAAAGATTTCCCCTCTGATGCATTTTCTAGAATTCTCTTTCCCTTCTTTTCCCCCTCTTTGCGTAAAAACACTACTATTTCAGTATGATCCAGTAAAACTCAGTCACTCACTGCTAAATTTATGATTCTGCAATTATTTCTCATTTATTATTTACAGACTGCCTTCATTATGCACAAGGCTCACAAAACAGAAAGTGGATATGGCCAGAGTTTTAAATAGCTCCTAAGGAATGAGTGGCACTTGAAAAGCACTTGACTACTTAATTTTTATTAACTGCATGAAATTACAGGGATATGAAATGCAACAAAAAATCTCTACTCCAGTATTTCCATTTTCTCAATCTTGAATAGAGGAGAACTAAAGTAGACATACTATATAAATACTGTATTAACTTAATTTTATGATCCATTAAAGGTATGATAGGTTTTTGAGAAATTACAACTTCCCAAACACTACACTATACAAGCATACTCACAGAAAATGCTCTTTACCATTTCAAAAGCACAGCTTTATACACAAAATTACAGGTCACTTTTTCTTTTACATTCAGTATTCAAGTCTGAGTCAAAGCTTCTTCACACTCAGGATCAATTCTCCTGAACAGTGTTGCCATTGGCAATAATGCACATCATCTCAGGGATGCATTGCTATTCACAACCATTATTAGTCATTTTGACTTCTTTACCAATTTTATAACTGGTAATGTCATTTTTGAGGCATTCTGAAGAGTACAGCATTTTCATAATAATTTTCTCTTTGGTTAAGCTCATAGTTTCCCTTTATTACATGCTTTTTAAAATTAAGTATATTTTTAAAAATAAATAAATAAAATTAAGTATATTGCTAGAATTTAAAAGTTTTAAGGAACTTTTAACAATTACATTTAAGGCCTGATTGATACTCTTTCACTATACATACATCGATTACATGATCTTCACTTAGGCCTTATAACTTCTCAGTCTATTCAGAGAGATTTTGGAAAATCATTTTAACAATAGTGTGAAAATGAAAATGTATGTGGCTTTGCATTAAGAAAATTTCCATGATGTTAACCAATGATCCAAAATGGGCAGAGGACCTGAAAAGACAGTTTTCCAAAGAAGACATACAAATGGCCACCATGCCGCATGAAAAGGTTCTCCACATTACTGATCACCAGGGAGATGCACATCAAAACCACAATGAGGTATCACATCATACTTGTTACAATAGCAACTACCAAAATGAGAAGAAATATCCAGTGTAGGTGAAAATGTGGAGAAAAAGGAACCCCTGTGTATTGCCTGTGGGAATGTAAGTTGGTAGACCCAGCATAAGAAAACAGTATGGCATTTGTATTTTTTAAATTAAAAATTGAAGTACCATATGAATCAGCAATTCCACATCTGTGTCTTTATTCAAAGAAAATGAAAACACTAATTGGAAAAGATTTATACACCTTTATGTCCACTGTAGCATTTTATTTATAATAACCAAGATATGGAAACCACCTACATGTCCACTGATAGATGAGTGGTTAAAAAATGTGGTGCATATATATATATATATATGCCATAAAAAGAATGGAGTCTTGCCATTTGCAACATGAATGGCACCTGAAGGCACTATTCTAACTGAAATAAGTCAGAGAAAGACAAATACCATGATTTCACTTACATGTGGAATCTAAAAAACAAAGCAAAATTTAAAAATAAATAAAACAAAAAGCCAAGTTCATAGCTACAGAGAACAAATCAGTGGTTGCCAAAGGAAAAGCAAGGTGGGAGGTGGACAAAATGAATGAAGAAAGTTAAAATGTACAGACTTCCAGTTATAAATAAATCATGGGTATGTAACATACAGCATGGTGACTTAGTTAATAACACTATGGTGCAAACTTGAAAGTTGCTAAGAGAGTAAATCTTAAAAGTTCTCATCACAAGAAAAAATGTTAAAAGTATGTATGGTCATGGATTATAGACTTATTATGGTGATCATTTTGCAGTGTATACAAATTTCAAACCATTATGTCATACACCTGAAACCACTATAGTGTTATATGTCAATTAACCCCAATTAAAAAAAAAAAAGAAAAAGGCAAATTAAAACATTCTGGAGATGATTAGTGGTTATGTTGCACAGCAATATGAATGTACTTAATGTCACTGAGCGATATGTTTAAAAATAATTAAAATGGTAATTTGTATGTTACACATAGTTTATTATAATAAAAATGTTGAAAAATTTTAAAAAGTTAAATATTCAGTCATAATACTTCAAAATTTTCAAGAAATCTCTCTGAATTATGGATATAGAAATATGGTAACCATAAGCTTGATTGTAAGGTATAGAATAAGCTGAGCTACTAGATAATAAAAGCATAATGCTATAATCAAAAGCAAGACATTTGAACAGTAACATCCAAAATTTAAGGACATTTATAAATTTTTTCTAACAGTATTAAAATTCACGCAATAAACTTAATAAAACTTTAATAACTTTCACTATATTTAATGTTAAATATTTAGAGACATCTTTTCAGTTTTCTTAATGGAAAACTGAAAGTATTGAAGAAATACTTGGTTTTCCTTTAGTGGTCAAAAAGTTTTTTTTCCTTTGGAAATTTACATTGGAAAATATGATTACCATTGAACCACATCCATTGCTCAATAAATATCTGTGGAAAACAAAATGCTGAATATTTAAAGAAATATTTATACAAACAAAATATGTAGTTGAAAAGTATAAACATTTCAATAATGAAACATAATTAACCATTAATCTTTGTGAATTATTGAAGGGAATATGGATATACCATAGAATATATTTTCTCAGGTAACCATCCAAAGTTAACCACTAGTGTAGTTGCTGCTTGGATTAGGATATTTTTATGGATTCAGGGGTAAGATATCAGATCTATTCATTTAACACATCATTCATAGGCAAGTTCTTGTAGCAAAAACTTAAAGCCAGTTGAAGCACATTGTTGTTACAGGTTATTTCTGATGTAGCTAAACCTACATGAAGAAGACCTTGAGGGATGCCTGAGTGGCTCAGTGGTTGAGCATCTGCCTTTGGCTCAGGGTGTGATCCAGGAGTCCTGAGATGGAGTTCCACATCAGGCTCCCTGCATGGAGCCTGCTTCTCCCTCTGCCTATGTCTCTGCCCCTCTCTCTGTGTCTCTCATAAATCAATCACTTTAAACAATCAATAAACAAACAAATAACCGACCTTGAAATGTATTAAAATCTTAAAATATGTTGTAATATGTGACATCTTTTGAACCACACAGTTTGCATGATTATCCATAGCAAAAAAATTAAAGGCTTTATTTAATTTTAAGATGAGTTATACATTTTTCTTTTACCAAAGAAAAAAAGAGAAAAAGTAAATAAAGCCATTATTCAAAATTATTGACTTTTTAAAAAAGACTTTATTTATTTATTCATGAGAAATACAGAGAAAGAGGCAGAGACATAGGCAGAAGCAGGGTCCCTGCAGGGAGTCTGATGCAGACCTGTGATCACAACCTGAGCCAAAGGCAGATGCTCAATCAGGTGTCCCAATTATTGACATTTTTAATTGATGACAGCTGGTTGGTTCTATGTCTTATCATATCTAATAGGTATTTTTGAGTGAATAAACACAGTTGAAAAGTCTCTTTATGATAAAGATGAACTTCTAGTAATGAGTAAGAAAATAATTATTTTCAAATAATCTCAAATAACAGATATTAAAAATAGATATTCGAATTTCTTTTCTAGCTTAGCAAGTATGATGATTGCTTGTAAATCTCTTACATCTGGAGTGTAAAAATAAAAAAGTAGGGGGTATAGAGCCATTTTCTCATCTGTCAAAAGGATTTTTGTTAGGAATAAACAAGTTAATACAATTCTACAAGCACTTAATAAGTGATGACTATTATTATTTTGTCATCATTACTTTAATTGTTTGATGTAATATATTTTGTACCATGACTTTAAGGCAACAGATTTTCAAAATTTTTGAATACATATCTACATATTCTACATATTATAATTAACATCCATTTAGTTGGTAGAGCAACCTTATTCTAATACTATTTTGATGTTTCAGTGATAATATATTGCTATTCTATCAGATTAGTTTCTACTTTACCCTTGCTTATTTTTTAAGGCCAGGGAATAACCTGATCATATATATTTTTTCTATTAGCATTGTCTCTCATTATTTCTTAGTATGAATTCTTTAGTTATATCAAATTAATGTGTTTATTTTTCACCAACTATACATATTATGGCCATGTTTTCATACTATTTTCCCAAGGGAAATGATTGTTTTTTCTCATAAAACATCCAAATTTGATCCATTTTTCAAGGCCCAGATTAAATTAGCTTCCACCACAAAATATAGATCTTTTTCTCTGAACTCCTTTTGTTCCTGTATCACAAAATGTAATTAGCTTCTTCATTCTTTCTGACATAACTATATCAGATTTTAAGTGTTCAGAAAGAATGTTTATATTTTAAATATTCTCACAGATAAATGATACTATGGTATTTAATTCTTAAAAATTAATTTTACCTGATTGTTGAAAGGACACCAAGGAAGAACTATACACAGTGAACATTAAAAAAATGTATTCTTAGACTATTACCATCTTATGTAATTCAGAAATAAGGGAATGCTTTTATTTAAGAAAATCTAATATTGAAATGGTTTACTAGAAATTAGGAAATTCATAAATTAATTATAAGACTTTTTTCATTTTTAGAGCAATCACTATAGAAATGTTTTATATAATTAATGTTTTAATATATTTTATTTAAAATAATTAAACTTTTAAATAACTTAAAAAAGAACGAGCCTTCCATGAGATTCATAGTTTTGTTAAATCTCTCTCTGAGAAATCATGACATTGCATATTTTACTGTAGGTGTATAGCATAAACTCACTAAGAGAATGTCAGAAATGATTCCATAACTATCCTTATTTTCTCATTTTGCATGAATAGGTTTTTAAGCTATCTGAGAATCTTTGATCATGAATATTAAAATTCATTCAATATCTCTCTAATTCATGTTTGAGCACAAATAAGCTTTATGTGATCACATGAATTTTTTCATAAAATATGAATTTTGTGAATTTTGCACTGGAATAAAAAATTCAGGTTAAACTCATTTTGACCTTTGTTATATTAAAATAGCCAATCATACTTTTAAAAAGGCATAATTTACATGATACTACTTGTCCAAGGCATAACCCATTCTTGATACTAATAACAACTGTGCATTAAGAAGATGCATCCTCTAAATGATAAACGGAGAGGTAATCTTTCAAAGAAAGGTAGCTATTTAGGAATATACCATCCCTATAATAGTTGTATATTGCTTTTAAATTATAAAATGCCTTCTCATTATTATTTGATATTCTATACAGTCTTAGTGATGATAAATTAATTAAATCAACTTTTTTTAAGGGTTCACTAATGTGAGGGCTTATTCTATACATTTTCACCTCCATTAATTCATTTAATATTAATAAATATTCTGTCATGTATGTGCATTTAGTATCATTTTGCCAGATGGGAATGACAAGGCCCAGAAATTTTGCTTATATCCTTAAGAATATATGACTAAAAAAAAAAAAAAAAAAAGAATATATGACTAGATAGTGGTAAAATCAAGATTCAAACCAATGTTTTTTAACTTCAGAATGTATTCTGGCTTGAAACAGGCATGGCATATTGATACCATCTTCATTTTATTGATGAGGAGTTGAGGTCTAAGCAAATTAAATCTTTGCCCCAAATCAAAAATAGAATGTAGCTATTTGAAAACTTGAAATCAAGTTTAATGCAAGGGTTTTCCACTGTACCCTATTGGCTCACCAGAACAATGACAGACATACAGTCCATGGCCGTGTGATGCAGCCAGCTGCCTACACACCATGAGCAGATTAGAGAACAAGAGGAAGAAAGACTGGAAAAGCAGAAAGAAAACAAAACATTAATAATTCATTCCCTCTTCTGCTTTGATGAACAGCATTTTCCATTTTATTTATTCATACAAATTAAACACATAAATTGGAAATGAACTGAACACCCCCCCTCCATACACACACACATGTGCCTGCATTCCTACACATAACACACACTCCACACTAACTTGTTATAGGCTGAGAGCAAATGCTTCAGAAGTCCTGATGAGTCTCCCCAGTTATCACCTATGTCCCTGCCTCCCTTGAGGACTAAAGAACAGCCTTCTTCTTTAGCTGTGAGGTTAAATCTTATCTTTCCATTTCCCTGAAGATAGATATCAATTACAGTATCTAAGGATTTAGCTATTTAGAATTCTGCAGTATATTTCAGTTTGCATGGTCTTGTTATATACAGAGATAGAGTAACCCGTAATAGAATACATTTTTAGTTTCAAAGTTCACATTTTTCCCTAATTAAAGGATATTTATACTTAAAGAGACTTTAGTCTGAAATCCCTCACAGAGTTGCCAGAGACCATTCCCTCAGCCCAGATTGTCACGGATATCTTCCAAGTTCTCCAATAATGTATCTTTTAAATTTCTCTTAACTTTTCCTAGATATATTAATTAGAATACTAGTTTTGCTCCTGTAGCAAAGTACAAAATAGTTCTGGCTTAAAAAAGATACAAATGGAGAATTCTTTCCCATAACAGACTGAGGATAAACAGTGGCTTCATGGTGTCAGGAGACCATATCCCTCCCAGGTAGGTGCTCTGTCATTCTCAACACAGTTTCCATCTTGTGGGCTAAGGAGGCTCCAGTTTCTGCTAATATCTCTGCAGGCTAGAAGGAAGGAGATGCAAAATAAAACCACTCCTATGGAAGGGTACCATCAGCCAGGGTCTGCAGAACGTGCTCTCCCTGAATCCATCTCTTTACATTGAGGAGTACAATTAATTATTTGATATGTATTTTCTTTCCAGAAACCTTGCTTAAGCCTTCATATTAGCTCTATTATTTTCTAACATTTGTCATATAATCATGTCATACTGATGACAGTATGTTTCTTTCTCCCAACTTTTTTTTTCTTACCTCCATGTCCATACTAAGGCCTCCTCCACCACAACATTAAATAGAAGGAGTGATAGTAGACAATTTATCTAGTCCCTGACCTCAAAAGGAAAGATTTCAAGTTATCAGTGAAGCAGGTAATTCATAGATACCCTTCATCAGATTGAGGAAGTTTTCTTTGATTTCTTGGATAACCCAAGTTGTTAATTATATGGAGTACTTTTATATATAGCTGCATTCATTCCTCTAGTATTTTATTTAGGATATATGTATCTATGTTCATAAATGATCTGTAATTTTTTACAGTACTATTGTTTGATTTTGAAATGCAATTTTTGCAAGCCTTATAAAAGAAATTCAGAATTATTTTTTTACAAACTCCTTCCAGTAAGATATACACTTACACTTAGATATACTTTTTTTTTTTACTTTAATGCTTTGTAGAAGTCTTCATGAAAGCCATTATTTGCTCTTACTATATATCTAAGTCTGCAGCTCTCCAGTTATAACCCTCTTTGTTTCTGACTTGCTTCTCGTTGCCTTCTCTTTTTCACTAGATGAATCTTGCCAGAAATTCGCCGATTTTATTTGGCTTCTCAAAGAAACAACGTTTGGCATTGTTGATCCCCTCTGTTGTTTCTTTGTGTTCTATTTTATTAATCCCTAGTCTTTATTATTTTATTTCTTCAATTGTGTGTCTTCTGGGAGAGGGTGAATGTTCTTTTGCTAACATCTTTAGACAGCTGTCAAAGGCTATGCATTTGAAGCTGAAGATCTTCCTCTATGTTCTTCATGTACATTCTAAAGTATCATTTTTATCATTGAGATCAAAACATTTTTAGATTTTCATTATGATTTCTTTCATACATCATAGGTTATTTAGAAGTATATTTCTTATTCTAGGTTTTTACTTTGATATAATTTCAAAAGTATTTTAAAATTGTGTGAAGGGGATGAAGAATGGTATAAATCTTGTATCTGTTAGCCAGATTCAACAGGTGTTAACTTTTTCCCTATTTGTTATTATATTATTCTCTTTCTCTACATGCACACATCCTCATATCTTTCTTTTTTCTCTGAACCATTTGGCATTTAAGATGAAATTGCAGACATGACACACCTTTTTCCTGAAATACTTCAATATGTATTTTCCAAGAATGTGTACATTGTCTATATAATCATTGTACAATTATCATAATCAGGAACTCTAATTTGGATTCAATATTGCTATGTAATTCACATTCAGTATTTGAAATCTGCCACTTATTCCAATGCTGTCCTCTACTACTTTTCTTTCTTTAGATAATGCACCATATTTATTTGGTGTTAAATTTTTCTTTCTCCCTAAGCAATAGGTGGTTATTATTGATTATTTCAGAGAAAATGTTACTAATGTAAGTAAACTTGTGCACAGTTATATTTTATAAATCACCTAAACGAGATCAAATAATGTATCTTGTATAACTGCAGTGATTTGTATTAGAAAGAAGGAAAACATAGGTTACTATTGTAGTTTTGCTTAAGGTAATTCAAAGGGATTGCTTTTTTAGAAATGGCCATTATGTGGGAGGAAAACTAACCAGGACAATATAGACCAAGTGTAATTTCCAAATGGTCCTGTTTGATCACTGTTTTATAACTGGACAACATGATCCTCTACTGGGTAATGACATAGCTTCATGGGTCACAGCTAGTATTTTGCTATAAAATATAATGAATCAGAAAATATTAGAGAGTATAACAAGCAATAAGGGAAAATACTCTTCAAACTTTTGTTTTTGTATGTGAATGTGAATGAGATTATGGTACAAAATATACTTCTTACTTTGCCTTCACGGTTATAAAAGTCTAAGAAACTGGCTTAAAGCATCTTGGTCACAGTAGCATAGCCAATATGGTTTCCTGAATTTTTCCAAAAGAAATATGTAACTAGTATTCCTTTTGGGAGCAAGCATAAAAAACTTTTTCGTATCTTTTATGGCTTTTCTCAGTAGAGACATTTTTAAAACTCATGAAATATCAGGTAAAAATATTAGAAATGCAATTTCAATAACCTCTAAATTTGAATTTCAATAAAATACACTGGTTTCCATTCAAATATGAGTAACAACTTTATTCTAATGCCCCCTTTTAATAGATACTGTGGTTGTACTCTTAGACTCAGGAAAGGCACCTCCAAACCCTATCACTGTGTTCATAATCATTATTAGGACCTGCCTCATACAGTCCACTGCTGGGGTTTAAGAAGGATTATTTTCCAAAAGACAATCCAAGATTGACTCTTGACTCACAAAATATCCTTTTGTTGCTCTGTCAATGGGACCTTGTTCAATGCCATTTGCTGATGTTGCTGTTCAGAAGGTCTTGGATGGGTAGCACAATCAAGGTGACAGCAACCATACAGTCAACCCCCAGAGGGATCCTCACAACAGCAAACTCCTGTGGACAAATAGAACCCCTTGAAAGATGGTTTGATAAAGGTGATGTACTCTACTATAACCAAATCCTATTCTAACCCAAATCTTCCCAAGGTGCACATTCTGGAAAACTTTCAAGACACTGAATACGGGGATCCCTGGGTGGCGCAGCGGTTTGGCACCTGCCTTTGGCCCAGGGCGTGATCCTGAAGACCCGGGATCGAATCCCACATCTGGCTCCCAGTGCATGGAGCCTGCTTCTCCCTCTGCCTGTGTCTCTGCCTCTCTCTCTCTCTCTCTGTGTGACTATCATAAATAAATAAAAATTAAAAAAAAAAAAGACACTGAATACAGGAGTCAGTGTCAACAAAGAGGCACAAGTGAAACATGCGCTGGATGTCTTGGTTATTAAATACCAAAATACCCTCAACCAAACCAATATCCACAGGATAAACCACAACTGACTCCATTAACTTTGAGTGGGCAGGACATCAGAGAACAGGATCACAATGGTTTAGCCTTCCACAATGCATCATCAAACCTCTATCAGAAGCATCTGGGTGTTTGAAATATGCTGTGCCTTCAAAGCCTTAGCCTTCTGTCCCACAGCAGGACTTTACAGAACCTCATGGCTTACACTGCTCAGCTCCTGCTGCTGGTGGCCCACTTGGTTCTGCCTTGGCAATGCATGATGTCCCATGCAGGTGGCTTTCCGCTGGCAGTTCTGCTGTTAATCCAGTCAGAAAGGCCTGCATATGAAGATGGTCCACTCCCAACATGCCACCCTCACAACTACTGCCATGTGCTGAATTCTTCTCCAGCTCCATTTCCCATGTTGAGTTTCTCTCCTGCCCTTTTCCCTGACCAACCAGACCCCACAGCACAATGATAGGAAATAACTCCCTAAAAATGCCTAGAACTGTATTTCTTAATTTCCAAATACAAAAAGTACCAATTATAACGGTTTGAATTACAATTTTCAACTTTATGATGGTATGAAAGCAATACACATTTAGTAGAAAACATACTTCAGTTTGAATTTTTATCTTTTCCCAGGCTAGCAGTATGAGGTAAGATACTCTCTCCTAATGTTTGACAGTCAACCATGTGATCATGAGGGTCAACGACGGATACACTTACAACCATTCTGGTTTTCAACAAACTACATGAGATATTCAATACTTTATTATAAAATAAGCTTTATATTAGATGATTTTGCCCACCTGTAGGCTAATGTGAGTGTTTTGAGCACATTCAAGGCAGGCTAAGCTAAGCAATGATGTTTGGTAGGTTAGGTGTATTGAATACATTTTCAACTTGTGATATTTTCAACTTATGATGGGTTTATGGGGTAGGGCATAACCCCATTGTAAGTTGAGGAAGATATGTATATGCATATTTTTTTAACTGTCTTTTCCCCCCTGGCTTTATCATGCTTCAGAGCATTATCAGGGATCACTTCAAACCAATTTTGTAGCTTGACGGTTCCTTGGCCAGGTAGGCCTTTCATACAAGGGTATAAATTCATGTGAAAGCCTAACTCTGCCCCAACGTTTACAACAATTAAGTATGTTTCCTTTCCTTTTTTCCCTTAGTTATTTTGCTCAGTCCTAAAGCAGGCCTTTCTAGTGCTGCAGATAGTAGTTGTGGTTAATTCTTGTCAATTCTTACCCAAGGGAGGGTGGCCCTTTATGGTGCCAGCTTACCATGGAAAAATTTCAAGTTTAATTTAAAGAGATACCTTTGGGTCCAAGACCAATACCTACCCCAACAGGCTAGCCCCTGGACCCCACCAATGAGTGAATCCAAATTCTGAAATCAAATGTACAAAATATGCAAATATACTGTGGACAAAAAAAGAAAGATCAGTGCTCTGACATTTTGTGTATTACTCCTGGGTTTGAAAAAGGACTTGCATTGGAGGAAGTGGGAACAAATAAAATAAGCATAATTCTTGTGCCATGTTTGTTTGGGAAAGGAAGCAGCAAAATGACTATAAGATCAATGGCATAGAGTTTAGGGAAACTTGTCATTTTAAGATCAGAGAGATTTAAACTTACTCTTACTTGACTTCCTATTTCCAAATCTAATTATTTATTTTAAAGTGTCTGAGTTTGGGATTTGATTTCGGTTGGTCAGTTAGTATTTGCTGTTGTTTTTAAGTTGGCTATCTGTGAAAATATGTTTGTATGATCATTCTAACACATCTCAGAAAATCAAATCCAAGAATAATATTTTAATGCTCGTAACTGTTCATTATTGAAGAATCATTATTTTTCAAAACTTATTTTTGTATTCTAAGGTGGAAAGATGGAAAACATGGATTTCTTAGTTGTGTGTTCTTTTTTCTACTACAACACATAGAAAAATTTCCAAGTGTTCCTTTTGTCTTACTATCAATTTATCATCTATCATCTCTGAATCTGTGTACATCTACCTATATACTTGCATATTTACTGTATACATTAGTTAATGATGAACAATATTTACACGGAAATTTTTCTTTATTTCTTTTTTTAAGATTTTATTTATTTATTCACGAGAGACACAGAGCGAGAGAGAGAGAGAGAGAGAGACGCAGAGACACAGGCAGAGGGAGAAGCAGGCTCCACACAGGAAGCCCAATGCGGGACTTGATCCTGAGTCTCCAGGTTCACAACCTGGGCCAAAAATGGTGCTAAACCACTGAGCTACCCGGGCTGTTCGAAATTTTTCTTTCTTAATATGGGCACGCTAGTTTTTACTAGGCCTCTTATGCACTTTTCCCTTAGGATATTCTAATCTCCCTCCATGCATTCAAAAAGTATTCACTGAAGGCTTAATGTATATTGAAGGACAAGACAGAAATATGAAGGGAAAAAATTCTTATAAATCAAGAGGGGGAAACAGTGTCATGGAGGACACAGTCTTGCAAGTAAATATGTGCTACTCTGAGTAGTTATAAAGCAGGTATTAAAAGGAAAGAATGATGAAGTCTTTAACCAGTTTCAAAGAGGGAAAGCATGGTTCATACAGGCTTTGACAGGTGATAGGACCTCAGCAAAAGGAAGAAATCTCAAATAGGGCATTCCAGGTCTCTTTTCTGAAATATCTCATGATATATATTTGAATGAATAAAGTCACATGGATAAACATTTATATTGGAAGGAAAGAAGATAAGAAGTTAACCTTCTTGTATATGGTGGATATATAAGCATAACAAAATATTCTTTTCACTAGATTTTAGACATACTGATATTTTCAGTAAATAAATCAAAGAATGGTCTATAAGTATCAAACTGAAAGAATAAATGAAGTCACTTCTACAGACCTCTGTGAACTCTGAGCCAAGTCTGCTCTTGGATTGGTTCCCAGAGCTGCCATTGATTTCAGTAGGAGTTGCACACACAAATCTCAGCATTGAAACTAGCTGATGGACAGGATGTTATTACAAAGAGCAAATCTGTAAAATGTTTCAAATATCAGTAACAGCCAAAAGGGAAAAAAATGGCAGTTAATCAAATGTCAAGGCAACATCATGTAGAGCCAGTTTTGTCCCTAGAAAAGTACATATGGTTCCTTGTGACTGAGTCAAGTTTCATCATCTCAAGACTGAAATACATGACCTTCTAATTTTGAAAGAAAAGACATTGACCAAATGGCGAATCAGTCTAATCTTCTTTAAAAAAAATCAAGGAAGAAAGCATGCATTTATATGTCTGGGGGAAAAGTAAAATAATGGAGAAGAAAATGAAATGTAAAAAGTATATGAAAAAATAATATTTTGATTTAGATGAATATCTACAGTTGAGAAACACAGTGTGACTCCTTCAAAATGTGAATCTGGTTATATCACCTCCTCTGATGGAACTCTTTAGTGGCCTATATTTTTTCTTATAAAAGATACAAAATATCTTAACATGAAACTCAAAGCTGTGCATGGCCAGATTCCCACCTACCTCTTCAGCTTCATCTGTACCATGCTGCTCAGGTAAGTACCCTGTCCTTCTCTATAGCTTGTCTTCAGAACTCGTGCCCTCTTGCATTTAAGATCCTTTATATAAACAATTTCTCCTTCCTGGAAGGCTCTCTTCTTCCCTCTTAAGCTAATCCCTAGCCCTTCATTAGCTCAGTCATCACTTCTTTAAATAAGTGAATCAAGTCAATTTCTATACTATCAAACTCACGGAAACATGTTCCTTTATATTCTGCCTCCCTTCTTTAGTCCATAAGTTCTCTATAAAGACCATGTGTATGTTGTTTATCATTTTGTCTGTAGTGCCTAGCACATTGCCTATACCTTGGAAAGAAACTCAATACATATTTGCTGAGTGAATGAATAAGTAAATGAGATATCAAGGCAAATTTTAGTAACAATCATCATAATACTGGTTAAATTACTTTGAAGGCAAGAAACAGATAACAATCTTCCCTAAGTGAACTGCTCACAGATCATTAGTTCATCTCTTTTATTCATAGATGAGGGCTCATACACCTTCCCCAAATTATGATTCTCAATGACAGATAACTATGGAATTATAGAGAGAGCACTCTTACATCTTTAGTCTGTCTCTGCTATTTCTAATGTGAAAATATCACTCAATACAGAAAATACCAGATTGTCTATATGGATAGAGACTTGAAGTCATGCTCTAAGTGACTTTCTAGCAGATTAAGTACATGAAAAAGTTTAAATCTCTAGAATATGTTGTCTTAACTACCTCAATGTGCAAGGGGAAACAACTTTAATACTCATAATATCAGTTCTCAGATCATGAAGCACTAAAAATAAGCATTGGCAAGGACATTGAGAATGATTCATTAAAACAAACAAAACAAGAATAAATTCTGCAAGAGAGGATTTCAAAATTCTTGATGCTTATGATTAGCTGAGCGTACTGCTGTGTTGGCACAGTGGGGTTGCTTTTAGTGAATCCCAATCCTGGAAAGATTCAGGAAGATATTATAAAAATTGTTAAGAGCTTAGTATTAATAAAAGCTTTTAAACAAAGTTCTGCTTAACTGTGTTGTCTTAAAATTTTCAATGGTTAAGAAACACAAAGCTATTTATTATTAACCTCCAGAGCCTTGTGTGTCATGAGAGCCTGAAGCCCTGAAGTGTAATTAACAGAAGAGAATTAACTCTCATCATAGAAAAAAAAAAAAAAAAAGCGCAATGGGAGAACCGGAAAAAGTCTGAAAATGACAGTAACGGACAAATAGTATTAACACCAGAAAACCCAGAGACACTTACAAGTGGGGGCAACAACCCTTTAAAACAGTGGCAAGCAAATTGAACCATCTGTTTCCAGAAACAGTTCTTATCAAAGGTCTTCCAGGCCTTTGCAGAATCATCAGTGAATCAAGTACACAATCTAATGTATCTATGGGCAACCAGAAAATATATAAATAGAACAGTACATTTTGACATAGTTATGTCTTCAAAATCACTTATTAGTGATGTACCTTTTAAAAGAAAGAAGAAATCATCCTCAAACTGTCTCAGAATCAGGCCCTGTGAGGGATGTTATTACAATATGTCAAGCTGTAAAAGAAATTCAGTATTATATAAGATAATCTATACAACAATAACATGTTAAGTTTATATTATAAGCAGATATTTTAAAACTTGTATCTTAATGGAGGCTGAGAAGCTAATAATTTACTCAACCAAGGTGGCAAAGTTTTTAATGGTAGGAAGAACAAATTTTTGAACTGGTACTATATGACTTTAAAGTCCATATTTTCAATGCAGTATTTCATAGACACTATTGAAGACAGAAGTGAAGTCCCAGATTCATCCTAATACCTGTAGAAAAATAATATCTGCAGAATTAAAAGGATGTGATTTTTCTAACAAGGTTACTTCCTTTTGAGACACTGATTTTTTAGGAGACGAAAAGTGGGTGAAATCCTTCTCTTCCCCATCTAAGGAAACGTGTGACATAGTTCCAGGAAGCATTTCTCTTAAGTGAGATTAAACCAATCATTAAAATCCCTGTGCTTTTTTTCTGCATTTCAGCAGTCCAAACATTAGAGAATTATTCCATGACAAAATGACTGTTATTCATCTATAGGTGGGTGACACAATCTGATAATAGGATAGGACTTTCATATTTAGAGGATAGACTTTGTCCACTTATTAGGCATGATGAATAAACTTGTTGCTCTATGACTGCTGGCTGCCAAGGTGTGACCATAATAGTAGTCAACCTAAAGGCTAAGCTGACATTGGGAGGCCAGAGTCCAGAGAATCCACATTCTTGCTTATCCTGTTTACCGAAGCCTACTCTAACTCTTGTTGTATAATCTTTGAGTGGGCTTAAATCATAGTTTCCAGTACTTGTATTTGAAACTTCCTAAGTGATATAAGTGATATTTGGTTAATCAAATAAAAGCTGGATTTTAGGATGAATAATTTCTCTAAGATGTGGGTGTAACATAAATCATGTGGTAAAATTTTTTCTCTAGCACCATTTTAGTTGACATTCAAGAAAAAGAAATTCAAATAAAAATTGTAATACATCTATCATCCCTAACCTAATTCAGTGTAATGTAGGCACAACAATGTAATTAATTAAAATTATTTGGAAAAATAGGCATAATGATACCTTTAGTTACAGAACAGCAAAATATTACCTTTTTTTCCCTTAATTTGCCAAAAGGTCAGATTTTGTTAGGCCTGGTTAAAAGCCTTCAGTGGAATTTCATTTCCTTATATAATATGCTTTTCTAACCAAGGTTCTTACCTAACCATTCAGTTAATTTGGCCTCACATATGAGGAACCCCTCTCATACTTCAGACCTCAATGCAAATGGTACCTTCTCCAAGAGCCTTTACCTTCCCATCTGTCTAAAACAATCTCTTCCTTCAATTACTACTTATTAACTCATTTACTTCCTTTGAAGCTTTTATCTCTAGCCTGAAAGTTATTTTTTTGCTTAATCATTTCTTTACTTGCTAATCTCCACCTACTCTCAGGATGTTATAAATCCACCATGACAGGGAACTGCTTGTCATTCTCACTATTAAATAGTGAGAACAGTGTTCTATTCCAACAAATAGAACAGTGCCTGACTCACAATGAGGCCATCAATGAATACATGGTGAATAAATAAATGAATAACTCAATAATGGATGACTTTGAAAACACCAGTGATGTCTCAGTTTTGTTTCAGAGTACTCTTGATAAGTGGAGTATACTCTTATATTCAAATAATAGGAAAGTACTATTCCTTTTTAGTGGTCAATCGGGTTTAACAAGCCAATCTTAAAACTCTCTCATGAGAGTTTTCCCTTAGCCTAACACTTTATTAATTTTCTATTTTATAAATTAAGTTAGAGATCTGTCTTTGAGTGATAAAAAATAAATCTTTAGATAGCTGTGACTAGGGAGGGAGGGATAATGCAGCCCAGACTTCTGGAGGGCAGAGCTTCTGAATGGCTTACCCACCTCCTATTCCAACTGAAAAATTGTGTCCCAACAATGTTCCCTTGATGAATAGCTTGGCAATTTCAAAACTGTGAGGTTTTTTCTCTGTTTACCTGATGTTAAATTACAGTATCCACAAGCATTTAGAAGTACAAAGACCACAAGGCCTTTTCTAACACCCATTTCACATCTACAATTACCCAATCCTAAATACATGAGAATAATATTGACTCTTCAGGATGGTCTTCTTTTTAAATAAAATGAAAAGACTTACATGCTAGTCTGTACTCAGTTTTTCCACAACTTGAATTTAGTTGGCAATATAAAATACTTTTTTTATCACAGATAAGAGAACAACCTAATTCTTAAACTGTGATATTCCTGAGCTGAAAATAGAGTTGTTCTCCTCTCCTTGGTAAGGACAACTGTTTAATTAACCAGGATACTGTCAGTACTGTATTAATCACGTCTTTTTGTTTGTTTGTTTCTTCTATATTCTGATGATTTGACATTGGGGGGGGGGGGGCTTGCTGACCCTATAGGGATTGCCCTGCCAGAGTTAGCCAGTTCCTCTGGATAGTAAACAATTCGCCTTGAAGCATGCTTTTCAAATGCAAATCAACCAATCCAGACCTCATCCTCTCAACAACCTCCATTAACAGGCTTTTACCCTCCAGGCCACTCTCCACCTGCCCTTACCACTCTGGGGCCACCTGAGCCTTAGAACCCTCTTGACAACCCTCTTGACTCTGCTGCTTCCCCATGTGGACTTTTTTCTTGGCCACGGTGATTTTTGTCTTCTGATCTGTTGTCATCACCAAAGCTAAATAATAAGACCTCTTAAAACAAGTACATCAGGTATAATTGTATGACAAGTTATAAAACAAGGGTTCCTGAAAAGGAAGTGACAGGTTAAAATTCTTCTACTGGGTTTAAAAAAAAAAACTGGAAAGATCCTGAACACTGGAAACTGAGTGAACAAATATCAGATCTGTAAAATAAATATTATAATGGCTTTTCCTTTTAATGGTGTTTGTAGGTTTTCACAATTTTGCTTTTAATGTGATTTAATTCTGTTGTTTTTGTCTCTTAAGTTCTATCACATCTTTTGATTTTGAAGAAACATAATACTTCAAATTCCAGAGGGACTTCAGGTTACTCTACAAATATGTTGTGTACCTATCCCCCTAGTATTGTAGATTTTTTCTGAATCCTCCCCTTGGAGGTGGTTGTCAGTATCACATGACCACCTAGGGATAAGGTCAATTTCTGGGGTCCTAGAGACTAAAAATGAGTAAGTAAAGTAGAGAATAAATGTAAATTAAGTCCTTGAGAAAGGTGAATGTTGTGAGAGTCAAGGACCATCATCATCACCAGTCAGCCAGGATTTATTAAAGACTTTTTAATGTTAAGTATACTGTAAGGCATTAGGTACATAAACATAAAAATTATAAGGTCCTAATTTGAATCAGGGTTTGATCAGAGAAGCAGAACCAAATGGGTGATATAGCAAAAGGGAATTATTATAGGGATTAGACCTAACACAATAGAGAGCTAATGAGTCTATACAAGGATGCTGCCTTTTGTCTAGCATTGAACCTGAAGTCATGATAGGTCAGCCTTGCATATAATTCAGAGAATAAGGAGAAACTGGAATGTACAAGGGTAAAGTAAAACTTACCTCTGTGTTTTACCACATTGAGATGATGCAGGCAGACCACATACAAGGACCCAGAAGAGGTCCCACAGGACCAGTCAAGAGGGTCCTTGGCTACACATGGGATAGAAATTAAATGAAAGCTAGGAGGAAGTGAGAGCAGAGTTTATTGAAGATATAGAGAGAGTGCAGGTACAGAGTGTCTGAGAGACTCAGAAAGGAAAGGAGAAACTTGTCTTTGCTCAGTGCCTGGGGTTTTTTACTGAGGATTGTGGTCTGGTATATGTATCTTCTCTGGCATCCAGAAACCAGTTAGAAGAAAAACATGGGCCCAGGTATCCTTCATTATTCCTTGGAGCCAGAGGGCCTTGGTATCTAGATGCCAGTAGTCTGGAATGTGCATGTGATGGCTTTGTCCTGTCAGTCTCACCTAGTCCTTCCTTGAATGTTGTCTACTGTGGTGAAACACTTTACAGGTATCATTAACTCCTGTCTCTTACAAGAAGAACATACACTATTTGTTCTATGAGTCATATATAAAGTGGGGTACGTGTCCTAGCAAGCATAGAAACAGGAAAAGGAGCAAAAAGCAGATTTTGATGGAGTCCTTCAGTTCCCCTATGTCAGAAACTTGATAATGTGAATGACCTACAGAAGAAGCTAGCACTGTTCATCATTCACCACAGAACTAAATGCACATCTGGTCCATGGCAGAGAGAAGTTGAAAGAGGGAATATTTTGGAACCTCCAAGAACTGCTGGCCTGCATACTGTGTCATGCCATTTTCAGAGTTAACAGGACAGAGACTACACGTGTGATCTGCCAGTGTTGGGCACCTTATACCAAACTCAGTGCATACAAAAGACTTCTCATTCACTTCTTTCCAAATCTTGCACAAATTTCTATCATGGCTGCCTCTAACCTAAACTGCAAAGGGAAGCTAAGTTCCAATGTGGCTATGTTGGCATAATAAACACCACAAAAGTCCACCGCTTGTCATGCTGGCATCCATACATGCCTCTTTTAACCATACTTAAACTCTCAGGAAAAATAACAGTAAAGCCAGGCTTCTGCTTAAAATATACAAATATCCATTATACAACTACAAACCATACTAATTCTTTCTTAAAAAGGATACAAAGTTTATCTACCTTGAGTGATGTTCTTTTCTACCTGAATTACATTGACTCTTTGATAGTTTAGAAGTTAAATACCAAGATATGAGGTTGACACATCTTATGTTAGATTACAGGGGAATGGGAGAAGGTAAATTAATTCATTAATTAATGGTTTTACAAATGGATTCATATCAGAATAGGAAGAAATATTTAAAACTATTATAATCCTCAGTTCTGCAACTACTCCTGTGTTCCTAATTGCTATTTGTAACTATCTTCCTTGACTACCCACCCATTCCACATGGCTTTTCCTCTCAGCAATCACTTTGTCAATCCTAATTTTTTGCCTGGTAGAGTGATACAAAATTTCTATCCTGAGAGGTTGGGTCCATTAGCAGTCCTGCCTGACCAGAGTTGTGGTTTTTCACTGCCTTTTATCATCTGTCCTAAAAGTACTGAGCAACCCTCCAGGCAATCATCTCAGTTGCACACATGTTCCTTCTAGCCCCATTATTTGGTAGTAGCTCAATTTCTCTAGGATATTAGAATTATTCCCCACAGCTGGTACAGTGCCTCCCTTCTTTCTCCATTGATTCACTAGCACGAGGAACCCAAATTGGCTAAATGGCAACTTCAACTTCAAATTTAATGGAACCCTTGATGAGACCCCTGCCTGGCAGAGTCATTCTTCCCTTGTGAACTAAGACGCCTAGATCAGAAAAGCCCAAATTCACAATTATTGGAAATAAAATTTTTGTTAGCAAATTACTGAGGCATAAAGGAGAGAAATAACTTCCATTTTGATCACTGATTCCCAGATCTGTGAATACAGGCTAGGAAGAAACAGCACCACATGTTAATCACTGACTGAGTGATACTATGCCGTAAGGAAATTACCCAACCCCTCAAGATATTTCCAAACAAGTGTGGTTATACCTGAGTCTTCAAAATGCCATTCCATCATTCTCTCAGAATAACTTTCAGAATGAAAGGAAACATGGTAACATCAGTGAAGTCTATGAGCATGATCCAATTGTCACACTTCACTTACCATAAAATTAGTTGTTTGGTCAAAAGCAGTGCTGGGTGGATACCATGATAATTAAGCCATTCTATAAATACATGAATGTGGTTCTGCCAAAAGCATTGTGAACAGAGAATAAAAATCTGTATCTAGAGTATTTATCCGGTGATAATAATGCACTCTCCCTTCCATGAAGGGTATATTTCAATATAATCAACCTGCCACAAGGTGGTAGATTGATGCTCAAAGAGTAGTCACTGATTGGTGGCTGTTGCCAGACAGGAATGTAAGATCATATTGCTGGTCCCATGAATAATACCCCTGCCAACACAGCCACCTGCATTGTAAGGGTACAATCTGACTAATATTGACAAAAAATGATTATATTATCCATAAAACTGAAAATATCCCTTTAATCTAAGGTTATCTTTTGGTGAGTATTTCTATGGGTCACCAGTATCTTTATATTCTCCTCCCCTTTGTAAAGATCTTCTCACATGCCTCTCTCCAGAACTCAGTGCACCAATTTTCCAGTCCAGTTATATGAAAGACTCTGATCATTCAGAAAAACCATTACACCCTGCCTATAAATCAGTGTAGACCCATAACTCTGATCATCTTTCATTCCAGATAAAATGAACAGCCATATGCAATGCTTGATATTCTGGCCACTTAAAGAATTTCCCTTCATCATCATCCTTCAAGGACACCCTGGGATGGGATATTTTTGTACACATCTATTTTCAGGTGTTTTCAGCATTATCATATAGAACTACCTGCCAACCAGATTCATTTTTTTTTTCCTTAGTCAAATGTTCATAGGGAACTCCCCATGAGCACAAAGAGGCAGATTGAGAGGGAGGAAGTCAAGCGGCAGCAACAGAAGACATAGGCATCTAAGCCAAATATTCATGCAACATTTTTATGCCTTCAGGACATGGTTGGGCCTGATCTTTTATAAACCAGGTCATTTTCTAATGGAATGCTGCTGTGCATTGAGCGTCTTCGTTTTTGTAAGTCAGATACATCCCACAGTTTATTATGATTTTGGAGCCTAAATCAATGGCAGCAAGTCCATCTTCACAGATGGCTTACAAAAAATATCCATCCCAGAGCTCTTCACAAAAGCTAGAACTCTCCTCACAAACATATTTCTCCTTTTAGTGAGAAGAGTGTCCTTCCCATCATCCTGTGAATAGAGTTTGGAATTGGCTGACCAGGCTTTACACGATAAATTTGCTATATCAATCCTAATCTCCCCTAAAAATGTGGACACCTTGTATAGTATACCAACCAGATTAGAGAATTTAAACTTCATTCAGTGTGACACACCTTTGGGTCTAGGCTTTATAGTCTTATTGAAAAAACAGTCATAGGATTAATAGCAAGCAGCAAAGATAAAGGGTAAAAGTAAAAGCTAAAGGGAACAAACTGAGCTAATAATCAGATGATGTCTGCAGTTGTGGGTATGTTTTAAAGACAAACGGTTAGGATTTACTAGGCCATATTATAATTTTTGAATGGATAAACAGCCTTGTGGTTCTCTAATACCCACACAGGACTTCAAATATATCACAACAGTTTAAATTTGTTTTAGTATGCACACACTTACAACTTCTGCCCCACATCCCAATGGCCTGCTACATCAATTCAATTGAATGTATGGAGCTTTAAAAGGTCTTTGAGGAAATACTAGATTCATTTTTCAATAACTTAGTTAAGTGTACAAGATAAAAGAATGATCACAGGAAAATGATATAATATATCAATACTATTGACCAGTAGAGATAAGAAAGGGCAATCTGATTCCACCCTGAGGATGAAATGAGGAAGTCTGCCTTTATCTGGTGCTTTAAATATAGTCAGCCAATAGAAACAAGCCTAATTTTCTGTCTTGGTCTATAGATGCTTTCCACTGCTTCCAGCTCTTATCTTTTCTCTTCTTCTTATCCTGAGCTCCACGCTCTGGTTTCCCACAGCTATGTTTTGCTTTGGTGTGCTTTCTCAGCTGACTTCTTTTTTCAATTCAGTTAAGGAGAAACCCTCTGCCATAATAAGCAGTTTCAGATATAATAAACTCTGATTAATTAACTTCACAAATCTACAATTATAAAGGGTAGCAACTAGACCTACGGTAAGATAGAATGGTATAAGAAAATTATCTGGGTTTTCTACAGAAATCATTCTAACGAGATAGTCTTGAGAAATCCTTGATTCTTCAGTCTAATAAACAAGGTAAGGAGAAATTATTATAGGCAATTATTTATTAGTACGTAGCACTATAGTATGGTAATATAGTTCTTTATATGATATATACTGATCACATGCATCATCAAGGACTATTTCTGGAAAATAGTCACCTGATTTTTTAGGCTATTAATTTTTTCAGTTAAATATACAAAGAAGTTTCTTTTCATGTGCTGAATATGCTATTTTCTCTGGCTATGTTGGTGATATATACTGTACATGAGGATGCCCCTCCTTCATATAACCTATTTACACATGTCACTATTCATGTGCCATGGAGCCAGATAGTCAGAGGTGACGATATGAAGAAAGGCTGCCTCACTGAATTCTAATCTGGGGGAAAAGGGGACCAAGAACACTCAGAGTCAGATTCCAAGGCTTTGTCTCATCCAGGTTTTATTAAGAGATCTAGTAGATTAGCTATAAGAATGATTAACTTTGGGAAACAGAGAAAAACATGTTTACTTCGACTCAGGACCTCTCATGTCCCCAGTGTGCTGAGGACTTTGAGATTCAGTTCTCAGATAGGCTCTGCAGCTGGTCACCCACATATATGAACACTTGTTTTTATACAGGCTTCTGAAGAAGATGAGAAAGTGGTAGAGGAGGTGGCTGGACATCTATATTCTACTCAGCATGTCCTGGAATTGGGTTAGAGCTCCTTTTTCTGGATTTAATTGTCATATGGTTAGGGAGTCGGTACCAAATTATGACAATATTTCTTTTTCATAAGGCATTGTCAGATTCCAGAATATACTCAGAAGCTAATTGAACTCTTTTTTGTAAAAAGGCTGTGAAACTCTAGAGACAAACAGGGACCCATATGAGGGCTATTCTTCCAGCTGTGCATCCAGCACAGCTCTGACTTATGGAGGATCTGTGGCTTTGGGAACAGTGGAAGATGACACCCTTGACAAAAATATTGACTTGTTCTTGTTGCAGACCGTTGTTGACAGTGGCAAAGGCAAGCTTCCAGGAATTAGTCTGTAGGAATAGGACATTGACAAGGTTGGTCAGAGCAGAAGTGGGGGGAAATTGGGTTACTACAAAGGTATAGCAAATGGCAGACATTTTATTATAGGTTCTTGTCAAATGTTCTCTTGGAAATGTCTCTGAAATGCTGTTTTTTTTTTTTTTTTTTTTTTTGCTGGGTTTCGCAATGATCCCACCTATATGTATAATCTGTATGAGCAGATTATAGATGGAGCCATTAAAATGTAAACACAAAAGCAAAGCTGAGTAAGTCATGAGAATAAAAGGTACAACACAGAGAATATAGTCGATATTGTAACAGTAATATTGTAATAGTGCTGCATGGCATGGCGGTAGTTACACTTGTGGTGAGCACAGCATAACCTATGGAAATGTTAAATCACTATGCAATATACCTGAAACTAATGTAACATTTTGTGCCAATAATACTCAAAAAAACCCCACCACAACAACAAAAAAACAAATTTGACTTCAACTATCTATCTGCAAAGACTTTAAGGCCAGGAATCATAAACAAAACCAAAACCAAAAAAGAACCTTTCAAAGTAGTGATAAGTTTATTTGAGGAGGAAAAAAAAAATAAGTGAGGATTTTAATTCTCTTCGTATTTATTTTTAAATGATTTTTTCTTTTGCTGTATTCCAGAAGCATTTTAATTTTTGATTTAAAAATATATGGTGGGGGGCGCCTGGGTGACTCAGTTGGTTGAGAGTCTGACCTTGGCTCAGGTCATGATCTCAGGGTCCTGGAATTGAACCTTGGTGTCAAGCCCTAAGTCATGCTCCACGCTCAGTGGGGAGTCTGCTTGTCTTTCTCCCTTTCCTCTTACCCCTCTCCCTGCTTGTGCTCTGTCTCTCTCTCTCTCCTAAATTAATGAATAAAATCTTTAAAAATAAATAAATAAAAATATAATGGGAGAACTGGAGTTCATGGAGAATTTCTTTGTTAAAATCATATCCTTATAAGTAGCTTCAGTAAAAGTAGGATTGTGGATTATTTGAAAATGCATTTTTTAAACCTTGATGCTTTTATTTTAGGCAATTCCAGTCAGTATTATGTGTTGAATCTACTTCCCATTTGATTGATATGATTGATTTTTATGAACTACACACATGGCTAAGAGGGTATTTATGGCATTTGGCACTGAGACTAAAAAAGTAATCACAGGTTGTACATTATTTCTAAGAAATTGATGGTATCATACCCTTATTTAATTCAGATTTCTTCAGGGGCTTTCCTTAGTTTTATTATATATCATCCAATTAAAAAGCATGACAGAAAAAGATTCCTAGGCATGTTTAATTTGACTTTACACATACTAAAATCATTCTGAAAGGGAAACTTGTTTATATCAAATAAATTCAACTGTAGCACCAAGTATTAAAGGCAGTAAACTCCATTTTTTATGTACTTTCTGAGTTGGGTTGACTAGGAGGTGAAATGGACTTGGTCATACATCTGCTGGATCTGCCAGCGCCAGGTCTCTTGAAATCCAGAAGATGGCCTCGAATTGGAACAAAATCCTTCACTAAAAAGATGTCCTTCAAAATAATCTGTTGCTATCACTGTTTTCATTAAAAAGTCAAATTTGTTCATTTTTTAAAAAGAATACCTAGTTTTTTCTTTAAATGTGTTTTGCTGATCAGAACATGCACCCCTCATAAAAATTATGGGCATACATGGAAAACTAGCTCCAAGGTGTTGCTGTACTTTTGCATATGAGCAGACTGCTGGCATCTCATCTCCCTGATTATGCAAAGATGGGATTATCGCAAGAATTACTGACAGGCTGGTACATTTGGATTTCCCACTTCAAAAGTGGTGAATTGTTTCCTTTATGTTCTGTGACAAATGACCTACCTAGCTGCTTGGCCATGCAGAGAAGCTCGGAACAAGCACAAAAGCTGACAGGACCACTGATACTGGTGAACGCTGATTGCAAAATATAAATGTCCACTGAAAAGAGATTCTTCGAGTATAATCAGGTAAGTATTCTTTGAGTTATAAATGTTCCATGAGCTGATTCTTGAAATTATTACCAACTGTAGCAATAAGTTTAAAGAACACTCAAACATTGTGTATACTATTCAGAAAAACTCAAGAAATAATATGGTCAGTAATAGCACATACATGTAGTATATACATGCACGCATATATAAATACACACACATATATAAAATATACCCATAAAGGCATGTGTGTGTGTGTGTATATATATATATATATATATATATATATATATATATATATATACACATAGAGAGAGAGAGAAGAGAGGATTGAAATGAAAATGTCAACTGTGAAAACCTGTGAACTCCCCCCACCCCGATCTTTGACTTAGAAATAAATAACAAGATTTAGTAATAGATTGTCAGGAGACTTCAATTATTTCCCCAAATTTTATAGTACACTGTTAGGTGTATACGTAGTGAGCTATTTACGCAAGGATTGATATTTCTATTAGACTTCTTGATACTAGAGTCATCTTTCTTTTAGGAAAACATGTCTAGATCAGGGTTTGAATTTACGGGATGTTCTATGAAATTAAAAAAAAAATTGGTAAAGCATCTTGAAAGGGCAACAAGGTCAAGAGATAGATTTTAGGATAGCAGGGTCTTGAACCCAGTTGCCTTAACAACATATGTAACAAAGCCAAACAAATATGAAGCAGTGTCCACAACTCAACGTGTTGAGAAAATGAAAACCCAAACAGTTGCCATGTGTTCAAAGAAGGGAGAACTTCCAGAGCATGAGATAGGTACTTAAAGGACTGATTTACGGTGACTGAAACTCAGCTTATAAATAAAAATTTAGCCTCAGGAAGCATCTAACTATAGAATAAGTTGTTTTTTCTGATTGAGAATTTCAGACTGTTTCTATCAATCAGAAATATCTGAAGAAAGCTTACTTAAATTGATTAGATTGCCATTCTCAGGCAGGTCAAAGGTCCTTTAGATTCTAAAGATGTGCAGATAAAATAAGTTGCTTGGTTTGACCAGAAATTCTTGGAAAGCCTTAGAGACCACACAGAGTGATAAATTTATCAAACATGGATTACTAATCCATATAATCCTAGCACCTGTCCTTTGAGGAAACAAGACAAAAATTATTTCCTCTAATACACAAACGATAAAAATGCAAGTCTAAAATGGCAAGATGTTTAGGTCACCATTGGTTAGAAACAGGATGTGAATTAAACCTTTTAAATTCCAAGTCAAATATTCCTTCCTTTAGGCCAGAATGACTTGTAACCTAAAGTGTTTTTCTCATTCCTTTTTCCATTTCTCTCTCCTTCATTTCTATGCCTTCATGTTGTTCCAATACTCCTTTTAATGTCCAATTCTTTCTTGCTGTTTCTCTCTTTTACAAAAATGAATCTTTGACATTTTACCTTATCCTCTAGACCAATCAGAAATTTAGTTATTTAGGCATTGTAGGATAATATTACATAATATCCCTTCAGGCAAGAGTTTTTGAATTTGAAATTATTATCACTGGCCCTATACAAATGAATTGTGGTCAATTGTCTTGATTTATCTCTATATTTCTTGAGCTCTAATCGTGTAACACAATTCACTTTTGAAATACATAGGTGTGTTTTTTTTTTTAATTTGCAGATATCTTTTAAAAATTAAAGGTGCTCAGTCTTCTTTAGCCCCCATTATCATACTATCATTTGTGTCTGAAAAAAAATTCTTTGAATTTCTTCCAATTAGGAAATAGTTTCTCTGGTGAAAATTCTTTGGAAGCTTCTATTCTTCAAAACTATTACGAACTTGGTGCAATGGCTGAGTATTAGCATTCACCAATTAATTCAATCATTTGACAACTGCAATGAACTTCCTATATACAGATGTCCTCTGACCAAGAGTAGCAGAGGCTGCCCAACACAACTTTTCCCATCCCAATCCACCTTTCACATGATTCTTAAAAAAAAAAAAAAGTTTATTTATTTATTAGAGGGGATGGTAAGGGCAGGGAGAGACGGAGAGAGAATCTCAAGCAGATCCATGCTGAGTATGGAGCCTAACTTGGGGCTTTATCCCAAGACCCTGAGATCATGACCTGAGCTGAAATCAAGACACTTAACCAGATGCTTAACCAACTGATCCACCCAGGTGCCCTAACTCCTCCTCAGAATCTAATTGAAAATAAACCAAATGCTTATGTCAGAAAATCTTGTTTATTCAAACCCTTTCATTTCTCATATCTGTAGTTTTCAAATTAGAAGGAACTCAAATCATAAAAGGAGCTTATTCAAAATTATAAGTTGTGCTTTCCTTGGATACTTGTAAGATTTGTTCCCCTTGCCCTCACACAGCAACTCTGGCCAATTTAACATGTTGATAAATTGTTTATTCCATATGCTACTTCTCTAAAAAGCATATTATGTTAAGAAAATAGAAGATATATGATAGTCCTCTACACTTCAGTTGATGACTGGCTCAAAAATATTCACACAATTAAGCAGAATGTTAAAATCCAAAGATTTCTGGTATCCTTGTCATATCACATTTTGTTTTATCTCACTAAATCACTTCACATTTTACCTCAGAGAAAAAACTGAAAATATCAAATTCTCACTTCTCTCTCAATCAAGTTATTTATATTTATAGCATCATGTCCTCCTTCTCAGCAATATAAACAAAGGTTTTTCTCTCTTGCTTAAGGCTGTTTCCTTTAGTACTTCTCTAGATCCATTTCACTCTTCTCCTCAAACTTGTTTTTGAAACTATATCCTTGCTCTCATGCTTTCATTTCTTCTTTCTCTCCCAAGTATTTTTCTTCAGTATACAAATGATGTAAATTCTCTATCACTTTAAAACAAGACAAAACCCGAATAAGAATACACCCACTCTTTTTACTATGTGGCAAAAACAAAACAAAACAAAACAAAACAAAACCAACACTGGTTATCTCAAAGTATTTATTTCCTTTTTTTCTTGAACTTGTGTTTTATCATTTTGTTTTCCCAATGTTATATTCTTTCTTATTACCTTATCCATTATCAGAGTTTTTATTTCCAATTATAATCTATTGGTTCCCAAATCTACATATCAGCCAAAGCATCTTTCTTGACCATACCAGTTTATCCATTCCATTTTTGGAATTTTCTGTCTGGATATCCTAAAGGTACACCAAATCAGTATGTACATAATAGAATTCATTATGTTTCCACCAAAATTTATTTCTCTTGAGCTTATTGTGGCTGACAACATACCCAATTACCTAAATCATCCCACACTAAGTCTTCACTTATGCTTATCTCCCACCTCTAAATGCTCACCAATATTTAAGTTCCCACCTCTTTTATGTATCTATAGTTCATCTTTCATTTTGATGTTTTTTGCCTGAAGCATTTGGAGAATGTACCTTCTGATTCTATTCCCCTCAAATCCTCCTAATTCAAAAAGAAATAACCAGCAAATTGAAACTAGTAATGTATAATAAAGATAATATAATGAATAAATAAAATCATGGAGTAATGTGTAATGAAGTTGGGTTCATACAGGAAAAGAGTTGGTTTCACTTTAGAAAAATCAATGGTGGTAATGCACTTCTTTAAAAGATGAAAGAAAAAATTAATATGAATTTCTCAATAGATGTTTAAAAAGAATTAGATAAAATTAGATAAAATTCAAATTATTTGATGAAACTCACCATGCGCTTATGATATAAGAAAATGTGATCATTCCCAGCTGGCACTATAACAAGTTTCAGAAGGACTCCCAATTTTTTTATCAGGTCAGCTGTTGTGGGTGGCGGGGCACATAGTAAGAACACTGAATACCATTGCTTTACTGCTTTCTCTGTGGTGAGACAAACATTGTGAGGGAATCTGTTTCAGTAAATATGAAATTCAAAAAGTTGAACCATACTGATTCTGGCAGAAGTAGGACAGGCAGAGAAAACAAGTTCTTAACCACAGTTAGTGTCTATACCAAGGAGGATAAATCACTGTGTCCTCCATTATAGAATGGGAACAATGAAAGTAATCTTTCACCACCTAGCAGTTGGGTGATCCTCTCTGGATTTGATGCTATAATGGGGGCTGTCTTGTGTTTGTTGATTTGGGAGTCTTGGCAATAACAGTAGCCAGATCAGCATTAAAGAGGGAAAACCCAGGTTTCTGAATTCATGCATCACCTACATCCTGATGTCATAGTCACCTTGCCTAAGAGATTACTGAACAAGCACTAAGGTGACTGGCACAAGTTGCCTGATAATTGCATAGTGAGTGACTTTGTCCACCTAATCACTCACACCATCTCCAGGGAAAGCTCTTTGGTGAGCATTTTGTGGCCCATAACTATTGTCACAATTTGAGAGCATTCCAAGAATTCCGTGCATATACTTTTTTTTTTTTTTTTTACCTTAAACCACTTCCAATTCTCCAATACTTTCCTTTTATATTTGAGAAAATCTGACCAAGTTGTTGACTAATGGTCATTAACTGGTTCAGAGTTTTACCTCTGATTATCTCTCCTTCTAAGCAAAGTTTACATAGAAGGATTTCCTTCCCCACTGTCCCATTCAGTCATTCTAAGTGGGGCTGCAATGCTGCTTCTGACTGTGCCAACAAACCCTGTCTAGACACCTGAAACAAGGCATGATCTTTTTCTCCTTTCATCAATTTCATATTGATTTGTTAGGCTACAGGCAGAGCTGCTGAAAAAAATGATGTCCCAAATAGTGCCTGTGATAAAAGTGTATTTCTCTCAGATATTAGAGCAGAGCTAGTAAAGTAGTTCTGACACCGTCAACGTGTGGCTTTCATCTCCAGCTCCAAGGCATTTGCTCTAATTTTAATATTCTCTCACAAATGAAAAAGGGGAAGGTACAAAAAGGGCATTTATGAATCTTTCTAAGGACAAGAAGAAGGAGGGTATCCATTATTTCTTGTGACATTCTTCTTGACATAGTCAAAAACTTAATCACAATTGCAAAGAGTCTATGAAATTCAGCCTTTAGGTAGACAATCATGTTCCCAGCTAAAATGACATCACTATGGAAGGTGGGAGAATAAATATTATAAGACTACTCACAGTTGGCCATGGTATAATTTAAGGTGCTTTATATATATTATAACTCAAAAATTCTACTCCACGATATATATCCTTTTGTATATCTGATTCAGAAAACATCATGATCATTAACACTTACACAGCATTTAAAAACTATTAAACACTTTACATATTATCTCATTTTTTTCCTCATAACAACTCTATGAATTAAATACTTCCCCTGACTATCCAGTTGGAGAAATAAGGAATAAAGAGGTTAGCATAGTAAATAAGAGAGATGGAGGGTACAGCCTATATAAGTCATATCATGTAGAGGAATGTTCACGACGGCATTGGTTGTAACAGCAAATAAAAACCAAATCAAAACAAAAATGGAAAACAATTTAAATGACCATTACAGCAGAATAAATAAGTTGTAACATATTCATATAGTGAAACTTACTGTCATAATTAAAATCAGTGGCTATTTTCTGCTAGAAGTTGCCTCTGCGTGGGGGAATGCAATGAACTACATGCCACAAAATGGATAACTCTTAGGAAAATATTACTGAGGAAAGAAAAAACAATTATAAAGGAATATATATAATATGGCTTCTTTAATGTAAATTTAAAAATCAATCTAAATAAATATATTAGAGAAATTAAAGATTCATGGTAAAACTATAAAGTAGAGAAAGTTAATAAATACAAAGTTCTCTATAGTTTTGTTTGTTGAAGAGAAGTAAGAAAAATGGATGGTATCTGCAGGAGACTACAAGACTAACAGTTATAGTCTTTCTCTCTCTCTCTCTCTCTCTCTCTTTAGAGAGACAGTGGTAGGGGGAGAGAAAGAGGGAGAGAGAGAATTTCAAACAGGCTCCACACTCAGCACAGATCCTGATGTGGAACTCAATCTCACAGTCCTGAGATCATGACCTGGGCCAAAATCAAGAGTTGGACACTTGACTAACTGAGTCACCCAGATGCCCCTTATTGCTATTTCTTACTCTGTATCTCTTCACTATGCCTTCTACATGTTTCATAAGCTTTTAAATGTATCAATACAATATTTAATAAAAACAATTCTAAGAAAGTGATAATAAATCAAATTCACTAAAATTGAAAATTCATCCATAGAATTAAAAATAACCATATAAAGTCCTTTTTGCATTCATATAAAATTAGATACTTCATATTTTGTATTTTGTGATGAAATATCTTTAGGAATCAAGGAAATCATAACATTTTGACTACATTGCACGTGGAAATGAAGAATGAAAGTCAATGATGACAGACAATTTAAATAATAGGTGAGAAATAAGAGAAACAAATGGAAATAATGATGGATAATTGAATGTCAACTGCATTATTTACAAGCTTCATTAAAGTGAATTGTTTACCCAAGCAGAAATTAAAAGGAAGTGTTAAACTAAACATGTCATATCACATCTTTGATGCTAACAAGTCTAAATATTAAAAATATTCAGAAGAAAGCACTGTGTCCAAGTTATTGCAAATGAAGCAAAACTTCTTACACCAGTAAGGAAATTTTAAATACCTCATAGGAGGATCACTTATTTTCTCCATAATTTTCTGGTGGAGAACATACAATTGTGGCACTTCAGTGTTTCCAGAAGAAGAAAAAAATATTTCTTTCTTTGGCTTTAACCTATCTCCATTGGCAAGAATATTCCCTTTGTCCATATGTATTCGCTACAAAGGGCATAAATTATGTACAAGTTCCTTGGGAGGTACCATCACCAGCAGCAGGAAATCTGAAAAACTGTGATCCATAAATCATTGTCAAGTGGAAAACTGTCTAATGTTGTTAGTAAAGAGAAAGCACAAAATAGAAGGAACGGATTAGCTTAAGGAACCCCAAGGCATTTACCTAACTGATGTAAAACACCATTCCTTTTGGAGAAAAACTTCAGCACCCCAGAGATAAGTATAATCATACACCAGCAAAAGACTTTAGATTAATGAAGAAAGAGGGCTGAGGTGTTAAGAATCTCCTCTGCTACCTCATTTTACCTCAGACATATGCCTGTCTACAGGTACTGAGTATAGACATCTCAAGACCTTTAGAGAATATGTAGTTTTAACTTGTTGAGCAATAACCAAATGCCAAACATTTGGAATAGAATGTCGAAAAGCCCTTTCAACAGTTTTGTAAAGTTGGTATAATCATCTCTACTCCAAGAGTGGTAAAACTGTAGATTAACAAAGTTAAGCAATTTTTCCGAGATTACACATCTAGTAAGTGTGGAATTTGAACCTAGATGTCCCCGACTATAAAATCCATGTTTTTCACAACACCAGGCTGCTTCATGAAGTTGTCCTAAGCTGTGAAAATGATTTTACTTTTTTTTTTCACATTATGGGATGGCCTTGGGATATAAATGCTTTCTAAAGAAAATTCTTCAGTAGAAGGTATAAAATTGGATCTAATAACACATAGGTTGTCCAGCCACATGTCATATCTGTATAACAGAGCTTGTCAGAAACATGTCAAAGGTAATGTTCACATTAAAATTAAAATAAGACAAAACGTTGGTTTGGAAACTCAGGGCTGCTCATAAACTATCTAACCCAGTAATTTGGGAGTTATGAGAATTAAGGAATTAAGAGTAGGAAGAAAAGTAACTAAGGTAGTAATTAAAATGAAAACCTGAAATGATGAAATAGATTATATGTACTAATATCAATGTTTCATTGAACAGGGAGAAGAAATAAACATATTGGGCCTTATGCAATAGAAATACATCTTCCAAAGCATGTCTGCTGTGTGCCTAGGTAAGTGTGGCTAGATAGTGTGCATAGGTAAAAAAAAAAAAAGTAGAAATAAAGAAATAAGAGAGGAAATAAAATTATGTTCAACCTGAACTCAGGATCATCAAGGCCTTACAGAATTTTTAAGCTGAAATTATGGGGAGATCCTCTCTTCTATATTTATCTCCATAATTAAATAGATGAGTAGGTATGATAGAGCTATTTGGCATAATACATTGCAGTAAATATTCCTATGAAAATTAAGCACGAAAAAAAAAAAGAAAAAAAAAAAAAGAAAATTAAGCACGTTTACTCTGAGCATTAAGAGGAAATCGTTTCCCAATGCCCTGAACAATTCAATATTCCCAAGTCAAACTTTCTTTCTACTCTAGAAGAAAACGGCCTCTCTGATCAAAACAAATCAAGTAAACATCTAAGAATTTACTGAGTACTTTCCCACTGCTGTAGATATAGCTTATCTGACCTGTGTCATAGAAGCTACTCCAAAACCAATAATTAAAAATCTGTATTTCTTTTTAAATATGCAATGGGGACTTTAATGAATGTAAAGATTTTGTAATTTGTTAAAATATATTCCAATGTTCTAAGGTGAATAGATTTTTATTCCCCAAATCCTGGAAACATTCATGACTCCAGGGCACTAAGACAGTCATTGTTCATTCCATTTACTTGTCTGGTCCATGAGTCTAACTGATCTTTAAATTTTATTTTTTTATAAGAGTACAGTGCACTGCTTACAAGCATAGTCTTTCCAATTAGGAAGAACATGGCTACAGAACTTTGGTTTCATCAATGAACTGGTCTCTCAAGTGTTGAACTATAATAAATTAATTTTTAAAAACCATAAAACAAGGCTAAGTTAGAACTTGCCAGAGTGAAGAGGGCCCAATAAATAACACATTTTCCTACCTGAACTCTCAATCAATAGAGAAATTCAAGAAGTTAGAATATGGAGATCAAAATACCTCCCTTATTATCAATAAAACTTATTTTCATGATTGTGATTTATGCTTATGAGCAAGTAAATGGACCTCTGGTGATGAAACCACAAGGTTACAAATTATCATACATGCCTGACCTATAAATTGTACAGCAATGAACACAGTAGATCATATACTGCATGCTCGTTGGACTTCACTCCTGAGAAATAAGAACTGTCCTGCAAAGCATGCTCAACTTTACCAAAGAAGTCACTCCATCCTCCCTGGTGAGGAGACAGTAAAAGAGCAAGAGAGAATAAGAGAATCACAGAAATAGATGTCCCTCTGCAAAGAAAGGAATGTTAGGGGTGGGAAACAAGTGCCCCTTACAGCCACGTTTTAAAGGAGTGTAGTTTTATTTTTATTTTATTTTTTAAAGATTTTATTTACTTTTCTGAGAGAGAGAGAGAGAGAGAGAGAGAGAGCACAAGCAGGGGAGGGACCGAGGGAGAAGCAGACTTCCCAAGGAGCAGGGAGCCTGATGCCAGCTTGATCTCAAGACCCTAATATCATGACCTGAGCTAAAGTTAGACGCTTAACTGACTGAGCCATCCAGGTGCCCCAAGGAGAGGAGTTTTAAATTAGAAAATAAATACAAAGTGCTTAACATAGTAAATTTTCAATAAATATAAAGTTGCATTTTATTTTGTATTAAGTCATAGAGTTTTGTATATGATAATATCCTTTATTCTGCGTTTCTTTTTAAAATAAAACACTTCAACAATGCCTAAATTGGTAAATGGAATAAAATGTTTGTTAAACATGTGAATTATAGGCCTATTTGTGTTTTCTCTGTTTTCAAAATTTAGAAAATATTTTCCTCATTAGCATTTCCAGACCCCCAACTTCATAAGTAAAGGAAACTTCTATTACTATACATAAGATTTACACAGCAAAGTCTAAAATGCTGATGAGAAAACGATTAGATAGACACTCTTATATCTGTCACACACACTGTTAGTGGGAGCTATAATTACATCTAGAGTTCAGTTTTACAAGACATGTGAAGAACTTTAAAAATTACTTCAAGTATTTTGATGATAATTATACTTGGGGAAATATCTGAAAAACTAACAAAATAGGAAAAATGATTATGAACCATAATTTTGATATCAGGGATATTTCAAATACTAAAAAGCTAAGAAATGTCTTTGACAATATGAGCATAGGTTAAACTTTGCTGGTATACCTTTTATGCATCAGTGAAACTTGCTCTAATGAAGAAGTTTATCATTAGGAGAAGTAACTATAAAGTGAAAAAGAAATTCATGAAATTATATATTCAATTATTGAATAAAATATATTCTATATTTACTAAGTACTAAGATTTATATAGAGAGGCAAAAGAACCAGAATATCCAGCACAATACTGAAAGAAAAGAACAGAGTTGAAAGACTGACATTGCCTGACTTCAAAACTTACTGTAAAGTTGCAGTAAACAAGACAATGTAGAATTAATGAAAGAACAGACGAACAGATCAATGGAACAGAGTAAAGAACTGAGGGTTAGATGTACATAAGTATAGTCAACTAATCTTTGACAAAGGAGCGAAGGCAATATGATGGAGCAAAGATAGTCTTTTCAACAAATGGTGCTGGACATCCACATGCAAAAAACTGAGTCTAAACACAGACTTTACACTCCCACAAAAATTAATCAAAGTAGACCAGACATTTAAATGTAAAATGAGGGCAGCCTGGGTGGCTCAGAGCTTTAGCACCGCCTTCAGCCCAGGGCGTGATCCTGGAGACCTGGAATCGAGTCCCACGTCGGGCTCCCTGCATGGAGTCTGCTTCTCCCTCTGCCTGTGTCTCTGCCTCTCTCTCCTCTCTCTGTCTCTCATGAATAAATAAATAAATAAAATCTTAAAAAAAATAAAACATAAAAAAATAAATAAATGTAAAATGAAAAAGATATAAAACTTCTAGAATATTATAAGGAAAAATTCTAGATGGTTTTGGGTGTAATAATTACATTTTATATACAAAACCAATGGCAAAGTCCATGAAAGAAATACTTGATAAATTGGTCTTCATTAGAGTTAAAACCCTCTTCTCTATGAAGGGCACTGTCAAGAGAATGAGAAGACAGCCAATAGAGAGTGAGAAAAAGATTTACAAAATATATACTTGATAAATGACTGTTATAAAAAATATACAAAGAACTCTTCGAACACCTGGGTGGCTCAGTGGTTAAGCGTCTGCCTTTGGCTCAGGTCATGATCCCTGGGTATTGGGATCAAGTCCCGCATCAGGCTCCTGGCAGGGAGCCTGCTTCTGCCTATGTCTCTGCCTCTCTCAGTTTGGAAGCAACTGAGATGTAATTCAGTATATGAAAGGATAAATGAACTGTGGTACATCCAGACACTGGGATATTAATTAGTACAAAAAAGAAATGAGCTATCTAGACATAAAAGGACATGGAGGAAGCTTAAGTGCATATTAATGAGTGAAATTACTAAGCCAAAATGAAAGACAACATACTATATGATTCCAATTATATGACATTCTGTAAATAGCAAAAATATGGAAACAACTAAAAGATCAGTGGTTGCCAAGGATTAGGGGAAGACAGGGATGAATAAAGGAAGCATAAAGGATTTTTAAAGCATTGCAATTATTCTGTGTGGTACAGTAACAGTGGCTATCTCATATGTAATTATTAAAACCCATCCATAGAACACCAAGATTGAACCCTAATATAAACTATGGACTTTGGGGGATAATGATATTCAATGTAGTTTCATCCATTGTAATAAGTGTACTACTCTGATATAGGATGGTGTTGGTAGGGGAGGCTGTGCATATGTTGGAGCAAGGAGTATATGGGAGTTCTCTATGCTTCCCACTCAATTTTGCTGTGAACCTAGAAGTGCTCTAACAAGAAGGCTATCTTTAAGAAAATAAAATAATGATTTTGATATAGCATTCTTAGTTTATTTTCTTTAAAACATGATAAAAACATGGATAACATGATGCATTGTTTCACTTTTAAAATTCATATTTCCACTTATCTTCACCTCTAAGCTGCAAAAATAACTTTAGACTCTATCTCAAATTAATTATTGAGTTTCTGGTAATATTTAGTGCCAATTAGTCTTTGACGTTTCAAATTAGAAAAAAAAATCTGTTTTAAACAAAGTTTTACCCTTTCTGCTGTTTTATCTTTTAACCTTTTTCTTAAACAGGAAAATGAGTTATGAGAGCTTTACTTTAACAGTTTTCATTTTAACTTAACACTAAAATCACTAAAACAATATACACAATATAGCTTCTTTTCTCCCCTGATTTTTTTTAAGGCTTTATTATGTTTTCATGAGAGACAGAGAGAAAGAGAGGCAGAGACATAGGCAGAGGGAGAAGCAGGCTTCGCGCAAGGAGCCCAATGTGGCACTTGATCCCAGGACCCTGGGATCACAACCTGAGCTAAAGGCAGATGCTCAACCGCTGAGCCACCCAGATGCCCCTTTCCCCCTGATATTTTAAACTAATGGTTCTCTGTTTTCTTTTAAAGCATTACAAAAGTCATCCAGAAGTCAATTCCTTCTACCATCTTCTGGTGTACAATTCTCCCACGACATTTTAATCCGCAGATTGTAGCTATAACGCATTCCCTGACCCATTTAATGAGATTATTGCTATTGCTAGTTCAATAAGATTAAAACAAAATCTGCAGAACTGTTGTCCATTAAAATCCTGCCTACTAACCTCATCACTTGGAGGGGGGAAGTGGTGGTGGATCTGTTTAAATACTTGCAAATTAGAAAGAATGAATCATTCTGAATTATATGCCATATGCTAAGGTCTTTATTTAGTATGTTCAAAAAAAGTATCCATTAAAGATAAATACTCTGCAGAACTAGAAAGCTTTTCAGAGGATAAAGTCCTGTTTGCACAATACAGAACAGGCAGTCGGGATGATATGACATTGATGTGTCTCATATTTGCTTTCTGTCATGCTGAAAACATATTCTAATCTGCTCATTTCTCAAAAAAGGACAACTGTATCATTGAAAGAATGTATATGATAATTAAGCAGCTGTATATATCATATCTTTTCCTTTCATTTTGAATGATGAATAAAATGTGGTCTGGAAACAATAGTAAAATTTAAGAAACAGAGGGAAGAAATGTGTTCTATTTCCTGATGTAGCCAAATGTTTCTTGGCAGGATTAGAGACAATTCAATTATTCTTTTTTTTTTTTTTTTTTTTTTTTTTAAAGATTTTATTTATTTATTCATGATAGTCACACAGAGAGAGACAGAGAGGCAGAGACACAGGCAGAGGGAGAAGCAGGCTCCATGCACCGGGAGCCCGACGTGGGATTCGATCCCGGGTCTCCAGGATCGCGCCCTGGGCCAAAGGCAGGCGCCAAACCTCTGCGCCACCCAGAGATCCCTCTTTATTCTTCCATTTATTTGTTCACAGAATGTCTAGTATTTGGTAACTTATGGTCTACATTCTGCAGAATATAGAGAATATGAAGATATGGCACCTGATCTCAAGGGATTCACAATTTAGTTGTAGAAACAGTAATGTAAAAGTTGTATAATAAAATATCCAACACAGATGAATGCAGACTACAAGGTTTGCACATACATGAAAATTCATGGAAGACCAGAGAACTCTGATAAAGGTGAGGCAGATATTTAAGGCAAAGAGAACATGGCAAAACATCAGTCAAATTTTTGTTTAGGAAGTATAAAATAAATTCACAGAGCTGGAACTAGTGTGGCATGAAAAGGAAATCTCAGAAATAATGTTAGCTATGTAAGCAAGATACAGATTGTAAAGACATTTATGTGCCAGAGTAAGAACCATTCTTTTGCACAGTGAAATAAACCATCAACAAAACAAAAAGGCAACCTACTGACTAGGAGAAAACATTTGAAAATCATATACCCAATAAGGGGTTAATAACCAAAATAAAGAACTTATACAACTCAAAACCAAAAAATCCCAAACAATCCAATTAAGAAATGGGCAGAGGATGTGAATAAACAGTATTCCAAAGATGATATTCAGATGGACAACAGACACATAAGAAGATGTTCAACATCACTAGTCATTAGGGAAATGCAAATCAAAACCACAGTGTCTTAAATCTGTCAGAATGCCTACAATAAAAAAGAAAAAAAAAGTGTTGACATGGATGTGGAGAAAGGGAAACCCCCCTGTACTGTTGGTGGGAATGTAAATTGGTAAAGCCACTATGGAAAACAGTACAAATGTTCCTCAAAAAAATTTAAAAATAGAATTACCATATGATCCAGTAATTACACTATTGAATATTTACCCAAAGAAAACAAAAATAATAATTCAGAGATATATGCACCTCTGTGTTTATTGCAGCATTATTTACAATAGAAAAGATATAGAAGCAACCCAAGTGCCCACTGAACAGATGAATAGATAAAGAAGTGGTATACGTATATAATGGAATAGTACTCAGCCATAAAGAAGAATGAGATCTCGCCATTTGGTACAACATGGATAGACTTTGAGGGTATAATGCTAAGTGAAATAAATCAGTCAGAGAAAGACGAATACCATATGAGTTCACTCATAGGTGGAATTTAAGAAGCAAAGCAAATGAACAAAAGGGAGAAGAGGACAAGCAAAAAAAAAAAAACTGGCTCTTGAATACAGAGAACAAACTGATGGTTGTCAGAGGGGAGGTGAGTGAAATAGGTGAGGGAGATTAGAGTATATTTGTCTTGATGAGCACTGAGAAATATATATAATTGTTGAATAATTACATTGTACACCTGAAACTAATATAACACTGTATATTAATTATACTTGAAAAAAAGGTTATTTCTCTAGGTAATGGGTAGTCTTTATATGATTTACGCAAAGTAGGGCTTATGCTTGAAAAGTATCTAAAGAACTTAATACATGAAACTTGAAAAATGATTTGATAGTGCTCTGAGTCTTTTTAGGATAATTATTTAGTCACCACATTAGCTGGAGAATAATAATGAAAGATCAAGAGCTAACCATCAACCCATCCCTACGCTTTCTCTTTTTTTTTTAAATTTTTATTTATTTATGATAGTCACAGAGAGAGAGAGAGAGGCAGACACACAGGCAGAGGGAGAAGCAGGCTCCATGCACTGGGAGCCCGATGTGGGATTCGATCCCGGATCTCCGGGATCGCGCCCTGGGCCAAAGGCAGGCGCCAAACCGCTGCGCCACCCAGGGATCCCCCTATGCTTTCTCTTTAAGAGACTGGTGAACAAGCCTTAATAGGATGCATGATTAAGATGTTGCTTGTACTGACAATGGCAGTTAAAATACAGGACGCTCAGTTAAAACTGAATCTCATATAAGCATTGAATATTTCTTTGTATAATTATGTTCTAAATAGTCTGTTGGACATGTTTAGACAAAAAGAGTAATAATTGTTGCTTATTTGAAATTCAAATTTAACTGAGCAACACTACCCAGAACATAGTCTAACATGGGGTGAATGATGCTGCTGCCATGAGAATCCTAGACACTCCCTCCATTTCTCTCCTACCTAAGCTAAAGGCTAAATATGAATATTTATGGAAATGTGGTATATTCATTCAACCTCTAAAAACCTGGATGATAGCCCCATGGAGGAAGATACATATCTAGATGATTGGACAAGTTTTCAGTTTTCTGTCAGCAGGGGCAAAGATGGTAACTTCCTTGCATAAGATAATCTATAGGCAAAAAAGAAGATACATATTTCTATTCCTTTGCTATGTGTTTTATAGGGGGTTCACATATGTAAAAATACTTTCCAAGAATTTTTATTGATTCTTTGTTTGTTTATATTTTTAGTAAGCCAAAGCAGTGATACAATTATGAACATGAACCAGCCTGCATTACTTGAAATGCTAGCTCATTTTACTAACAAGAAACCTACCTTAGAGAACTGTTGTAAGCATTAGTTATTATACGTAAAGACCTTACAACAGTGTCAGGAATATAGTAAGTACTCAATAACTATTAGCTAATCTATTAATGTATTGATAAATACATGAGCAATTGGGCTGTCAGAGAGTGTAGGTACCAAGAAAGCTGAGCTGAAGCTATCTCTGCTTGGACAATTCGATAATGGGAGACTACAAGATTCTGGATTTGCTTAAGCAACAAACATAATGGAGCTTTTAAACACTTGACCTCAAAACTCTTAACTGATACAGAAATACATTTTATTTAATAAGTTTAAAAAGTTTATTTTATAAATTAGTCAATGCAATAAATTCCACAAAGAAATGGTCAATTACAAAATAGTTGAAGGTTGGTGTCATTGCTAGCTTAATATTTAATACTAAATTTTTGTCATTAAATAAAGAATAGATGGCGGGAGGAGCAAGATGGTGGAAGAGCAGGGTCTCCAAATCACCTGTCTCCACCAAACTACCTAGAAAACCTTCAAATTATCCTGAAAATCTATGAATTCGGCCTGAGATTTAAAGAGAGACCAGCTGGAATGCAACAGTGAGGAGAGTTCGCGCTTCTATCAAGGTAGGAAGACGGGGAAAAAGAAATAAAGAAACAAAGGCCTCCGAGGGGGAGGGGCCCGCGAGGAGCCGGGCTGAGGCCGGGGCGAGTGTCCCCAGGACAGGAGAGCCCCGTCCCGGAGACGCAGGAGCTGCACCGACCTTCCCGGGGGAAAGGGGCTCGTGGGGAGTTGGAGCAGGACCCAGGAGGGCGAGGATGCCCTCGGGTTCCCCGGGACAGTAACAGAGCAACTGCGCGCCCAGGAGAGTGCGCCGAGCTCCCTAAGGGCTGCAGCGCGCACGGCGGGACCCGGCGGGACCCGGAGCAGCTGGAGGGGCTCGGGCGGCGGCTCCGCGGAGGGGGCTGCGCGGCCCCGGGAGCAGCTCGGAGGGGCTCGGGCAGAGGAAGAGGCTCCGTGCGGAGGGGGCTGCGCGGTTCCAGGAGCAGCTCGGAGGGGCTCGGGCGGCGGCTCCGCGGAGGGGGCTGCGCGGCCCCGGGAGCAGCTCGGAGGGGCTCGGGCAGAGGAAGAGGCTCCGTGCGGAGGGGGCTGCGCGGTTCCAGGAGCAGCTCGGAGGGGCTCGGGCGGCGGCTCCGCGGAGGGGGCTGCGCGGCCCGGGAGCGCGAATCCACCAGCGCAGGCTCCGGAGCACAGGGCGCCGGGACACAGCCCAGGATCCCGCCTCCCCCGGGACAGGCAGAGGCCGGGAGGGCCCAGGACAGCAAGGACGCTCCTGCCCCAGCTGAGCAGATCAGCGGCCCCGCCCCGGAGCCTCCAGGCCCTGCAGACGGAGAGCTCCGGAGCTACTGCGGGGGCTGAATCCAGGTTTCCAGAGCTGCCCCGCCACTGGGGCTGTTCCTCCTGCGGCCTCGCGGGGTAAACAACCCCCACCGAGCCCCGCACCAGGCAGGGGCAGAGCAGCTCCCCCAAGTGCTAACACCTGAAAATCAGCACAACAGGCCCCTCCCCCAGAACACCAGCTAGACTGAGGGACAACTTCCAGGAGAAGCCAAGGGACTTAAAGTACACAGAATCAGAAGATACTCCCCGGTGGTTCTTTTTTTGTTTGTTTGTTTTTGTTTTTGTTTTTGTTTTTGTTTTGTTTTGCTTTTTGATTTGTTTCCTTCCCCCACCCCCTTTTTTCTCCTTTCTTTTTCTTTCTCTTTTTCTTTTTTTTTTTTCTCATTTTTTTTTTCTTTTTCTTCCCTTTTTTTTTCTTTTTTTTTCTCTTTCTCTTTTCTTTCCTTCTTTCTCTCCTCTCTTTTTCTCTTTTTCCCAATACAACTTGCTTTTGGCCACTCTGCACTGAGCAAAATGACTAGAAGGAAAACCTCACCTCAAAAGAAAGAATCAGAAACAGTCCTCTCTCCCACAGAGTTACAAAATCTGGATTACAATTCAATGTCAGAAAGCCAATTCAGAAGCACTATTATACAGCTACTGGTGGCTCTAGAAAAAAGTATAAAGGACTCAAGAGACTTCATGACTGCAGAATTTAGAGCTAATCAGGCAGAAATTAAAAATCAATTGAATGAGATGCAATCCAAACTAGAAGTCCTAACGACGAGGGTTAACGAGGTGGAAGAACGAGTGAGTGACCTAGAAGACAAGTTGATAGCAAAGAGAGAAACTGAGGAAAAAAGAGACAAACAATTAAAAGACCATGAAGATAGATTAAGGGAAATAAACGACAGCCTGAGGAAGAAAAACCTACGTTTAATTGGGGTTCCCGAGGGCGCCGAAAGGGACAGAGGGCCAGAATATGTATTTGAACAAATTCTAGCTGAAAACTTTCCTAATCTGGGAAGGGAAACAGGCATTCAGATCCAGGAAATAGAGAGATCCCCCCCTAAAATCAATAAAAACCGTTCAACACCTCGACATTTAATTGTGAAGCTTGCAAATTCCAAAGATAAGGAGAAGATCCTTAAAGCAGCAAGAGACAAGAAATCCCTGACTTTTATGGGGAGGAGTATTAGGGTAACAGCAGACCTCTCCACAGAGACCTGGCAGGCCAGAAAGGGCTGGCAGGATATATTCAGGGTCCTAAATGAGAAGAACATGCAGCCAAGAATACTTTATCCAGCAAGGCTCTCATTCAAAATGGAAGGAGAGATAAAGAGCTTCCAAGACAGGCAGCAACTAAAAGAATATGTGACCTCCAAACCAGCTCTGCAAGAAATTTTAAGGGGGCCTCTTAAAATTCCCCTTTAAGAAGAAGTTCAGTGGAACAGTCCACAAAAACAAGGACTGAATAGATATCATGATGACACTAAACTCATATCTCTCAATAGTAACTCTGAATGTGAACGGGCTTAATGACCCCATCAAAAGGCGCAGGGTTTCAGACTGGATAAAAAAGCAGGACCCATCTATTTGCTGTCTACAAGAGACTCATTTTAGACAGAAGGACACCTACAGCCTGAAAATAAAAGGTTGGAGAACCATTTACCATTCGAATGGTCCTCAAAAGAAAGCAGGGGTAGCCATCCTTATATCAGATAAACTAAAATTTACCCCAAAGACTGTAGTGAGAGATGAAGAGGGACACTATATCATACTTAAAGGATCTATTCAACAAGAGGACTTAACAATCCTCAATATATATGCTCCGAATGTGGGAGCTGCCAAATATATAAATCAATTATTAAGCAAAGTGAAGAAATACTTAGATAATAATACACTTATACTTGGTGACTTCAATCTAGCTCTTTCTATACTCGATAGGTCTTCTAAGCAAAACATCTCCAAAGAAACGAGAGCTTTAAATGATACACTGGACCAGATGGATTTCACAGATATCTACAGAACTTTACATCCAAACTCAACTGAATACACATTCTTCTCAAGCGCACATGGAACTTTCTCCAGAATAGACCACATATTGGGTCACAAATCGGGTCTGAACCGATACCAAAAGATTGGGATTGTCCCCTGCATATTCTCGGACCATAATGCCTTGAAATTAGAACTAAATCACAACAAGAAGTTTGGAAGGACCTCAAACACATGGAGGTTAAGGACCATCCTGCTAAAAGATAAAAGGGTCAACCAGGAAATTAAGGAAGAATTAAAAAGATTCATGGAAACTAATGAGAATGAAGATACAACTGTTCAAAATCTTTGGGATGCAGCAAAAGCAGTCCTAAGGGGGAAATACATCGCAATACAAGCATCCATTCAAAAACTGGAAAGAACTCAAATACAAAAGCTAACCTTACACATAAAGGAGCTAGAGAAAAAACAGCAAATAGATCCTACACCCAAGAGAAGAAGGGAGTTAATAAAGATTCGAGCAGAACTCAACGAAATCGAGACCAGAAGAACTGTGGAACAGATCAACAGAACCAGGAGTTGGTTCTTTGAAAGAATTAATAAGATAGATAAACCATTAGCCAGCCTTATTAAAAAGAAGAGAGAGAAGACTCAAATTAATAAAATCATGAATGAGAAAGGAGAGATCACTACCAACACCAAGGAAATACAAACGATTTTAAAAACATATTATGAACAGCTATACGCCAATAAATTAGGCAATCTAGAAGAAATGGACGCATTCCTGGAAAGCCACAAACTACCAAAACTGGAACAGGAAGAAATAGAAAACCTGAACAGGCCAATAACCAGGGAGGAAATTGAAGCAGTCATCAAAAACCTCCCAAGACACAAGAGTCCAGGGCCAGATGGCTTCCCAGGAGAATTTTATCAAACGTTTAAAGAAGAAATCATACCTATTCTCCTAAAGCTGTTTGGAAAGATAGAAAGAGATGGAGTACTTCCAAATTCGTTCTATGAAGCCAGCATCACCTTAATTCCAAAGCCAGACAAAGACCCCGCCAAAAAGGAGAATTACAGACCAATATCCCTGATGAACATGGATGCAAAAATTCTCAACAAGATACTGGCCAATAGGATCCAACAGTACATTAAGAAAATTATTCACCATGACCAAGTAGGATTTATCCCTGGGACACAAGGCTGGTTCAACACCCGTAAAACAATCAATGTGATTCATCATATCAGCAAGAGAAAAACCAAGAACCATATGATCCTCTCATTGGATGCAGAGAAAGCATTTGACAAAATACAGCATCCATTCCTGATCAAAACTCTTCAGAGTGTAGGGATAGAGGGAACATTCCTCGACATCTTAAAAGCCATCTATGAAAAGCCCACAGCAAATATCATTCTCAATGGGGAAGCACTGGGAGCCTTTCCCCTAAGATCAGGAACAAGACAGGGATGTCCACTCTCACCACTGCTATTCAACATAGTACTGGAAGTCCTAGCCTCAGCAATCAGACAACAAAAAGACATTAAAGGCATTCAAATTGGCAAAGAAGAAGTCAAACTCTCTCTCTTCGCCGATGACATGATACTCTACATAGAAAACCCAAAAGTCTCCACCCCAAGATTGCTAGAACTTATACAGCAATTCGGTAGCGTGGCAGGATACAAAATCAATGCCCAGAAGTCAGTGGCATTTCTATACACTAACAATGAGACTGAAGAAAGAGAAATTAAGGAGTCAATCCCATTTACAATTGCACCCAAAAGCATAAGATACCTAGGAATAAACCTCACCAAAGATGTAAAGGATCTATACCCTCAAAACTATAGAACACTTCTGAAAGAAATTGAGGAAGACACAAAGAGATGGAAAAATATTCCATGCTCATGGATTGGCAGAATTAATATTGTGAAAATGTCAATGTTACCCAGGGCAATATACACGTTTAATGCAATCCCTATCAAAATACCATGGACTTTCTTCAGAGAGTTAGAACAAATTATTTTAAGATTTGTGTGGAATCAGAAAAGACCCCGAATAGCCAGGGGAATTTTAAAAAAGAAAACCATATCTGGGGGCATCACAATGCCAGATTTCAGGTTGTACTACAAAGCTGTGGTCATCAAGACAGTGTGGTACTGGCACAAAAACAGACACATAGATCAGTGGAACAGAATAGAGAATCCAGAAGTGGACCCTGAACTTTATGGGCAACTAATATTCGATAAAGGAGGAAAGACTATCCATTGGAAGAAAGACAGTCTCTTCAATAAATGGTGCTGGGAAAATTGGACATCCACATGCAGAAGAATGAAACTAGACCACTCTCTTGCACCATACACAAAGATAAACTCAAAATGGATGAAAGATCTAAATGTGAGACAAGATTCCATCAAAATCCTAGAGAAGAACACAGGCAACACCCTTTTTGAACTCGGCCATAGTAACTTCTTGCAAGATACATCCACGAAGGCAAAAGAAACAAAAGCAAAAATGAACTATTGGGACTTCATCAAGATAAGAAGCTTTTGCACAGCAAAGGATACAGTCAACAAAACTCAAAGACAACCTACAGAATGGGAGAAGATATTTGCAAATGACATATCAGATAAAGGGCTAGTTTCCAAGATCTATAAAGAACTTATTAAACTCAACACCAAAGAAACAAACAATCCAATCATGAAATGGGCAAAAGACATGAACAGAAATCTCACAGAGGAAGACATAGACATGGCCAACATGCATATGAGAAAATGCTCTGCATCACTTGCCATCAGGGAAATACAAATCAAAACTACAATGAGATACCACCTCACACCAGTGAGAATGGGGAACATTAACAAGGCAGGAAACAACAAATGTTGGAGAGGATGCGGAGAAAAGGGAACCCTCTTACACTGTTGGTGGGAATGTGAACTGGTGCAGCCACTCTGGAAAACTGTGTGGAGGTTCCTCAAACAGTTAAAAATATACCTGCCCTACGACCCAGCAATTGCACTGTTGGGGATTTACCCCAAAGATACAAATGCAATGAAACGCCGGGACACCTGCACCCCGATGTTTCTAGCAGCAATGGCCACTATAGCCAAACTGTGGAAGGAGCCTCGGTGTCCAACGAAAGATGAATGGATAAAGAAGATGTGGTTTATGTATACAATGGAATATTACTCAGCTATTAGAAATGACAAATACCCACCATTTGCTTCAACGTGGATGGAACTGGAGGGTATTATGCTGAGTGAAGTAAGTCAGTCGGAGAAGGACAAACATTATATGTTCTCATTCATTTGGGGAATATAAATAATAGTGAAAGGGAATATAAGGGAAGGGAGAAGAAATGTGTGGGAAATATCAGAAAGGGAGACAGAACGTAAAGACTGCTAACTCTGGGAAACGAACTAGGGGTGGTAGAAGGGGAGGAGGGCGGGGGGTGGGAGTGAATGGGTGACGGGCACTGGGTATTATTCTGTATGTTAGTAAATTGAACACCAATAAAAAAAAAAAAAAAAAAGGAAAAAAAAAAATAAAAAATAAAAAAAAAATAAATAAAGAATAAATTTCACTAATCATGTGGTCACCATTTTTAAAAGGCATATACTCATTTTAATAAACACATTATTGTAATTAGTATATATAACAAAATATACTAATAATATTATATTTATATATAATATATATAATACTTATATATTTATATTATATTAGTATATATTTATATATACAAGTATTAGTATATATAAAACTAGTATATAAAAACAAATTTGTGTTATCTTGAACATCAGGAATTCTCCATTTGGAGTGATATCATACATCCATGTATATATTCCACTAGCTCAGATGGTACTTTTTCTGTAAAAAAAAAATTGTAATTACACAAAGCCATTTGAAGGGCTGAAAAATCTGTTGTCAGTAGAAGAACATAGAAAATGCAATAACTTTGGCATTATATTTCTCTTTTATTCCTCAAAAGCAGTCTATTTAATCATTTGTTTGCTTTCTAAGAGGCTATATACTTTCACTATAATAGTTTAGGTCAAGGGGTTAAAACCCACATGCTAAGAAAGAATCTATTCATGAAAGTGAAGGATATCTACTTGCTCCCTCCTTATCCTCTACCTCCCCTCACCTTCATGATAAGTTTATATTTGTATGTCTTATATGATAAAAATCAAATTTCTTCCATTTTTCATTTAAGTATAATTGTTCTATAACATTGTATTAGTTTCAGGTGTCCAGCATAGTGAGTTGATACTTGTATATACTGCAAAATAATCACCACAGTAAGTCTAGTTAACATCTGTCAGCATACATAGTTAACAAATTTATTTTCTTGTGAGAACTTTTAAGATCTACTCTCTAAGCAGCTTTTATATAGGCAACACAGTGTCATTGATTATAGTCAACATGTTATGCATTTTATCACCGTATTTATTTTAGAACTGGAAGTCTGCACCCTGTGACTTGCCTTCACCTCCCCTATCCAGACTCCCTGCCTCTGGAAACTACCAATCTATTTGTCTTTATCTGTGAGTTTGTTTGGTTTGTTTGTTTTTCAGATTCCACATATAAGTGAGATCATATGGTATTTGTCTTTCTCTGCCTGACGTATTTCACTTAGCATAATACCCTCTATGTCCAGTCGTATTGTCACAAATGGCAAGTTTCCTTCTTTTTTACAGCTAAATTATATTTTCCTTATCCATTCATCCATCAATGACACTTAAGTTGCTTCTATGTCTCAGCTATTGTAAATAAGGCTGCAATAAACATGAGGGTGCATATATCTTTTTGAATTAGTGTTTTCATTTCCTTCAGATAAATTTTAAGAAATGGGATTGATGGAACACATGGTAGTTTAGTTCTATTTTTAATTTTTTGAGGAACTTCCATATTGTTTTCCATAGTGGCTATGCCAATTTGCAATCCCACTAACAGTGCACGTGGGTTCTCTTTTCCTCTCATATTCACAATTTTGTTCATTGTGAAATTCCTTACATCTTATATTTGTCTTACTTTGCTGCCCAAGTCTTCCAGATAGTTGTAATTTTCCTCGAGAAATTTTTCATGTCTGTTGTAAAGCTCCTGAACAGCGTCAGCATCAGGCATTTATTCATCTATAACCTTAAATCACTGGCATCCAACCTTATCTCTAAATGCTGCTGCTTATCCTAACAGGTCCTGGAAGGATTACCTTACCTAAAGTATCTTTATCAGACTCATTTTTTAAAAGATTTTATTTATTTATTCCTGAGAGACACACACAGATAGAGAGAGAGAGAGAGAGAGAGAGAGAGAGAAACAGAGCCAGAGACATAGGCAGAGGGAGAAGCAGGCTTCTTGCCAGAAGCCTGATGTGGGACTCGATCCCAGGACCCCAGGATTATGACCTGAGCCAAAGGCAGATGCTCAACCACTGACGCGCCCAGGCACCCTCTCAGACTCATTTCTTGAGCTTTTGTTCTTCCAAATAAGGAAGAAAAAGAAAAAAATATATAATTTCCCTACAGTTTTTGTAAATGTGACTTAAACCTTTCAATTGTCTCCCTAGTGAAGAATTGTTAAGCTGAGTGAATAACATGGCAACTCCTTATCTTTTTCCCCTAATGAAGAAATACCAAGCTGAGTGAGTAGGCTACCTCTATTAGAGCTTTACCGCAATACAAAATGGCTGTCCTAGCATTGGACTACGTTTCTTACCAAAGCTGATGCTACACTCAAAGTAGCATTTTATGCCTTTGTTAATGCCCCAAAATGTCATTATTTTTCAACTTTATTGAGGTATAATTGACAAAATTGTAATATATTTAAAGTATATACAGTGTGATAATTTCATAAGGTATGTACTGTTAAAAGATTCCCATAATTAACACACCCATTACTTTACATATTTACCTTTTCTTTCTTTCTTTCTTTTTTTTTTTTTTTTTGGTGAAAGCTCTTAAGTTCTATCTCTTAGCAAATTTCAGCTGTACAGTTTTATATAATTATATGGTATTATCAACTGTAGTCATTATGTTATACACCAGATCCTCAGACCTTACTCATTTTTTAACCGAAAGTTTGTACCCATATTATAACTGAAAGTTTGTACACTTTACCCAGGATCTCCCCATTTCTCCAAACCCCTAGGCCCTGGCAACCACTTTTCTACTTTCTGTTTCTGTAAGTGCAATCTTTTTTTTTTTAATTTCGCATATAACAGAGATCATACATTATATGTCTGATTTATTGCTCTCCAGATTCATCCATGTGTCACAAATGACAGGAACACATTTTTTAAGGCTAAATATTCTATTACATATGCAAAGACAACAGAAGAATAAATTATACGTAAGTATACGGAAGAAAAGGATGTGAAGACACCAGAAGTAGAATAGTTTTCATACCTAGATATATTTTTGTAAGGATTTTTGGCCCTTTGATATAATTTGTCCTATTTCATAATAGTTGGTGATGTTTCACTGACATGTAGGTAAGATAAATGTATAGAATTGTGGATCTAATTGTAAAGAGTTCCTTCATATTTAAGTGAGTTTCTATTACTCTGTGCTAGTGCACAGAATGCAAAAAGAATTTAAAAAAATATATATATATGTATAAAGAGAGTATTTATATAGAGAGTATATAAATATATACTTATATATATCACATTTCTTTGTCTATCCATCCATCAATGGATATTTAGGTTGTTTCCATATCTTGGCTATTGAGAATACTGTTCCAGTGAACATGGAAGTATATGTATCTCTTTGAAAAAATAATTTCATTTCTTTTGGATATATATGTAGAAGTGGAATTGCTGGATCATGTATTATTTCTTTTTTTTTCTTTTCATGTGTTATTTCTATTATTAATTTCTTAGGAAATCTGTATATTGCTTTCCATAGTGACTTTCTTACCAGTTTACATTCTTACCAACAGAGTACAGGTTGTCCCTTTTCTCCACATTTTTGCCACCATTTGTTACTTCTTGCCATTTTGATAGTAGAAATCCTAACATGTGTGAGATGATATCTCATTGTGACATTGATTTGCATTTCCTTGATGATTAGTGATGTTGAGGACCTTCTGATGTATCAGTTAGCCACTGTTATGTAGCACTGTTATGTACTCTCAAAAAAATGCCTATTCAGATCCTTTGCTCATTTTTCAATTGAATTATGTGGTTTTTGCTACTGAGTTGTATAAGCTCCTTATATATTTTAGACCTTACCCTTTATTGGATATGTGGTGTGCAAATATTTTCTCTCATTCCATATGCTGCCTTTCCATTTTGTTCATGCTTTCTATGCTGCAGAGAAGTTTTTTAGTTCGATGAAGTCTCATTTATTTAAAAGTTTTCTTGCTTTTGGTGTCAAATCCAAAAAATCATTGCCAAGACCCATATCAAGAAAATTATCCTCCATGTCTTCTAGAACTTTTATGTTTGCAGGTCTTTTTTTTTTTGAGATTTTATTTATTTATTTGAGAGAAAGTGAGAGAGAGCATGAGTTGGGGGGAGGTGCAGAGAGAGAGGGAGAAGTGGTGCTTAACCTCAAGACCTCAGGATCATGACTCACGCCAAAGGCAGATGCTCAACTGACTGAACCATCCAGGCACTATGTTTGCAGGTCTTATATTCAAGTGTTTAATCCGCTTTGAGTTGATTTTAGTGTATGAGATAAGATAGAGGTCCAGTTTCATTCTTTTGCATGTGATTATCCAGATTCCCAACACCATTTATGGAGGAGACTGTCCTTTTTCCATTGTATCTTCTGGGTTCCTTTGTCAAAAATTATTTGACCATATATGCATGAGTATATTTCTGGGTTTTCTACTCTGTTCCATTGATATATGTGTCTGCCTTTTTTTTTTTTTTAAGTTTTTTTTTAAGGTATTTATTTATTTATTTGTGATAGCCACAGAGAGAGAGAGAGGCAGAGACACAGGCAGAGGGAGAAGCAGGCTCCATGCACCGGGAGCCGGACGTGGGATTCGATCCCGGGTCTCCAGGATGGCGCCCTGGGCCAAAGGCAGGCGCCAAACCGCTGCGCCATCCAGGGATCCCTATGTGTCTGCTTTTATGTCAATACCATACTGTTTTGATTCTCATAGCTTTGCAAAATAGCTTGACATTGAGAAGAGTAACTTTGTTCTTTCTTTAGATTGCTTTGTGTCTTCAGGGTCTTTTGAGGTTTCACACAAATTTTAAGATTATTTATTCTAGTTCTGTGAAAAATACTATTGGAATATTTATATGAATTGCTTTAAATTTCTGATTACTTTGTGTAGAATGAACAATTTCACAATATTAGTTTTTCCAATCCATAAACGTGGAATATATTACCATTTATTTGTACCTTCAATTTCTTTCAATGTTTTATAGTTTTCAGTGCATGGGTCTTTCATATCCTTGGTTAAATTTATTCCTAGGTATTTCTTTGCTTTTGGTGCTATTGTAAATGGAATTGTTTTCTGAGTTTCTCTTTCCAATAGTTTACTGTTAGTGTATCAAAGCACAAATGATTTTTTATAGTGATTTTTGCATTGTTTATCAAATTCACTTATTAGTTCTAATAATTTTTGGTAGAGTCCTTAGCATTTTATATGTATAATATCATGTCAGCTGCAAACAAGGACAATTTAACTTCTTTATTTCTGATTGGATATCTTATATATTTTTTCTTACCTAATTTCTCTTACTTGAACTTCCAATAGTATGTTGATTAAAGCAGTGAGAGTGTTTGTTCCTGATCTTAGAAGAAAAGGTTTCAGATTTACATGCTATATAGGATTGTCATATATGGCTTTTATTATATTGAAATACATACCATGTATACAAAAATTTTTAGGAGTTTTTGTCATGAAAGGTTAGTGAATTTTCTTTCTCTGCATTTATTGAGATGATCATATAGTTTATATCCTTCATTATATTAATGTGCTCTATCACATTTATTGATTTGAAGTTGCTGAACTATTCCTTGCATCGCTGGAATAAAATCTGACTTGATCATGGTGTATGAGCATTTACTGTATTGATAAATTTGGTTTGCTAATATTTTGTTGAGGATTTTGGCAACCATGTTCACCAGGGATATTGGCTTGTAATTTTCTTTTCTTGTAGTGTCCTTCTCTGGTTTTTGTATCAGGGTAATACTGGCCTTATAAAATGAGTTTGGAAGTGTTCCTCAATATTCTTTTGCTTGGAAGAGTTTGAAAAGAACTGGTATTGTTTTTTTCTTGGAATTTTTGGTAGAATTTACCAGTAAAGCCATCTAAGTCCGGATTTTTCTTTTTGGGAGGTTTTTGATTGCTGATTCAATTTCCTTACTAGTAATTGATCTTTTTAGATTTTCTCTTTTGTCATGACTCAGTCTTAGTAGGTTATGTGTTTCTAGGAATTTATCTATTTCTTCTAGGTTGTCAAATTTGTTGGTGTATAATTTTCGCAGTAGTTTCTTATGATCTTTTGTATTTCTGTGGTATCAGCTATAACACATCCTCTTTTGTTTCTGATTTTATTTATTTGTGTGCTCTCACTTTTTTTCCTGGTGAGTCTAGCTAATGGTCTGTCAATTTTGTTTATCTTTCAAAAAACATTTCCTAATTTCATTCCTCTCTTCTATTTTCTTTTTAGCCTCTATTTCAATGATTTCTGCTGATATTTTTTTCCCTTCCTTTGTTAACTTTGGCCTTAGCTTATTCTTCTTTTTCTAGTTCCTTAAAGTTTAAAGTTAGGTTATTTATTTGAGATCTTTCTTTTTTCCTAATGTAGACAGTTATCACTACAAACTTCCCTCTTAGAATTGCTTTTGTTGCATCTCATAAGTTTAAGTATGCTGTGTTTCCATTTTTATTTGTCTCAAGAAATTTTATGATTTCCCTTTTGATTTCTTCTTTGACCCATTGGTTGTTTAGGAGCATGTTGTTTAATTTCCATATGTTTATGAATCTTCTGGTTTTAGTGTTGTAATTGATTTCTGGTTTCATACCAGAGTGGTCAGAAAGGATACTTGATATGTTTTCAATGTTCTTAAATTGATTAAGACTAATTTTGTGTGGCCTAACATGATCTATCCTGGACAATCAACTTTCCATGTGTACTTGAGAATATATATTCTGCTGTTGTTGAATAGATTGTTCTGTATACATCTGTTAGGTCCATCTGATTAACATGTAGTTTACATCAAATGTCTACTTATTGATTTTCTATCTAGATGAACTATCCATTGTTGAAAATGGGGTATTGAAATCCCCTGCTACTCCTGTATTGCTATCTATTTTCCCCTTTGGATCTGTTAATATTTGCTTTATATATTTAGTTGTTCTAACATTAGGTGCATACGTATTTACAGTCATTATATCCTCTTACAAAATTGAACACTTTATCATTACATAACGACCTAATTTCTCACTCTCCCTGAGATTAATCAGAAGTAGCAGTTATTACTAGCTGAATGCTTCCAATAGTACTTACTATTTTTGTATATTCTTAATAATGCACAACAAAATAGAAAAGTAGTCAATATTATATATAAAAGTTAAGCACCTATTAAGGTAGCTTGCTTTTTTTTTTCCTATTCTTAAATTTCACACCTATTTCAATTCACCTTTGTTTAAAGAAAAATTGGTTAAAGTAGAATATCCACAGAGCATTACAAGAGCATATTAAATGTAGCAGTAATGACAATGCCTATAGGAGAAATTGTAATGATGACAATACTTTTTGTGAAACTAGAGGTAAAAGAAAGGATTTATGATTTATTTATTAAGGAATTATAAATTAGGAATTTCAACTTGGAGATGTGAATCATCTTTCTATTTCTGAAAGAAGATTCAAGCTCCAAATGCCCAAAGCAACTTTTAATCTTTCCCCTCACAGCTGACACTTCTCCCATATTTTCTTTCTTAGCCAAAGGTATCACCATACACCCCCTTCACAAATAAAAATCTCATAGATTCTTGATTCCTTCCTGTTCACATCCCACATTCAATTACTCACCAAGTTCAGCTTATTTTACTTTTTAAATATCTGTACTTACCATTTACCTTTTTTAAACTCTGCCATTATAATTCAAGACAGGATTGTCTCTTGCCTATACTGATGTCTCCTTAACTGGTCCTTCACTTCTGTTCTACTAAAGTCCTTCTTTAAGGGTCCCAGGATTGTCCTTCTAAAACAGATATGCCAATGTTGGTTCTCTGTTCACAAATTCTCAGTGAGGTCTCAAGGCCTGTTAAGAACCTAGATCCTTCACATGTTTTTCTAAATTACTCACACTAACTTTAAACTCCACAGTAAATTTTCTAACTTCCTTCCACATCATGATTGCCACCAAGCTGTAAATTTCTAGAACTCAGGGACTTTGTTTTATCCATTTAGGGATACATGATATATACTTTGGTTCAACAGTAGTTTTTGTTTTAATTTTTTACCTGCTGTGAAAGTTTTTAATTCTCACTTGTGTACTCAATTGGCTTTGCTCAAGCGTTCATTATCTCTACATGGGCTTCCAAGTTTGCAACTTCCTCAAACCCATCTTTCATGCAGCCTCCAGATGGAATTAAAACTCCACTTGCTTAAAATACTTTAAAGTGATATTATCTATAAGTTAATGTCTGTTCCTTGACATAGCACACAATGTTCTCTACCAATCACTCCATGTCTCCTTTGTAGTCTTATCTACCCCTATTTCCTGTCATCAGTTTCCTTAATCATATGGTCCTTCTTCACATTCACCTGCTCTTGTCCACAGTTTCCTGTGTGTGGCATTATCCCTGACTGTCATCCTTCCAATATTTAGCTGGATAAGCCTCCTCTTCACCTTTTAAAACTCAGCTCATGACCACAGTCTCTAGAAAACCTTTCTTAGAGTTCTAACTTCTTACCCTTGTCAAGCTAAGAGCTCCATCTCTAGGATCGTGTAGAACTTGAGGCATGATTCTAACACTTTATTTACTTCGTTTTATTAAAATATCTATTTATGTTTCCATCTCAACAAATATGTTATATGAATACTGAGAAGAGAGAAAATGACTCTCAATTTTAAGCAGCACCTAGTACAATGTTTACCAATGAGTAGGTATTTAATAGATATTTGTTGAACAGAAGTAAATCATTGATCCTAACTTCTTATTTGTATTCTCCAACTTTTGCACCACGTTCCACTATGGTCCCCAAACTTACAATGTTTCTTATATTCACTGCTTGATTTTCAACCTTTCCTTAATTTATTCCTGTCATTTTCTTCACTGAAAATGTAACCTTGCTCTCAATACTACTACAAAAATACTATCCAGTTTTGAACACCTATCTGAAATGCCTTTCTTTCCCAAAGCTTTCGCTGATTTCTTCATCTGGATGCCATGGAACTAAATACCCACAGTCGTCTGTATCTTCTCATCACTTTATTTGACAGGTTTGGGTTTTTATCTTGCTCTTTTCCTACTACACAGTCTGCTTTATAAGGGCAGATTGCTGTTGTTTTTACTACACATTACATGTCATAATTCTTGTCACAAAATAGATATTTAAACATGTTTATTCATTTGACACAAACTATGTCTACTGTTCACAATTGTCATTAAAATTATAAGGCAGGTAAAAATTTCTGACTTTTCTTTTTCTATCATTTTTTGGACATGCCATTGATGAAAATAATTAGAATTTGGGAACATAGGTAATTTGGAAATCATTTATGGGTGGCTTTTGTCTAAAAGGTAAAATTCAGAATTGATATTAACATTCATAGATGATTAAAATAAAAACTTTTAAGTGGTTTCAAAAAATTCCATATTTTTTCTTTTCTCTAGTTTACTTTAGAAAAACCATACTATCTTAGAGTTTATAGGGGTGTCTACACATTGCTCCTTTACTTACTAGCTCTTTCATATAAAAAATTTTATTCTGAAGCTAGATTTTATAGAAGCAATTTAGATGGCTATAATATGAGTAATAGAATTCCATTTCATATTCTGATAAGCGGTTTTTATTAATAAAAATATGTAATTATTTACTTCTAAATAGGAAAATATATGACATGGATTTTATATCATTTTATTTGGTTTGCTGTTAACTATTTTGCTAAAGATCATTATCCAAAATTTTAGTCTAATAAGCAGTTATAATAAAATACAGATAAATATTTTAATACTCCTGAAGAAGTTATTGCAGGAAAACTGTCAAAAAAAGAGGGAGGCAAACCATAAGAGACTATTAACTATAGAGAACAAACAGGGTTGCTGGAGGGGAGGTGGGAGGGAGATGAGTTAAATGGGTGATGAGTATAAAGGAGGACACTTGTTATGATAAGCACTGGGTGTTATATGTAAGTGATGAATCATTAAATTCTACTCCTTTTATTTTTAAATATTTTATTTATTTATTCATGAGAGACTCGGAGAGAGAGAGAGAGAGAGAGGGAGAGAGAGAGAGGCAGAGACACAGGCAGAGGGAGAAGCAGGCTCCATGCAAGGAGCCTGATGTGGTACTCAATCCCAGGTCTTCAGGATCAGGCCCTGGGCCGAAGGCGGCGCCAAACCACCAAGCCACCCGGACTGCCCACTAAATTCTACTCCTGAAACCAATACTATATTGTATGTTAACTAACTAGAATTTAAATAAAAACTTTAAACAACAACAAAAAAAATTTGACTAAAGTGGATTGGCTCATCCTATAGACCCTACAGGATGTAAATATGTGTGTGTGTGTGTGTGTGTTCAGGAAATTAAAGTCAGAGCTCAACGGTAAAAAAGAGTGAAAGCCCAAATAAGATTATTGCACAACTAATAAGTATCAACAATAGAAGCCAATGAAAACCATAGTATCCATATAGAAGAATCTCTCTAGATATCACTCTGAATATAGATTAAAATTAGGATATAATGAAAGTAGTAAGAGAGAAGCCAACACCTATGGATGATGGATAAAGATGATCCAATAGAAAGATATCATGTCAGTGAAATACAGAAATCAGCAAATGGAAGTAGACTTATCCAATAATTAACACAAGAAAAAATTTTTGAAATGAAGAGGAGAAAAAAATCTCCAAAACAGAAGTGTGAAGCCACACATCATATTTCAGGAAAATTTGTTGGAAATTTTGATAAAGAATACTCAATGAAAACACTGATTTAAAAAAAGATATATGCACCTCTATATTTATTGCAGTATTATTTACAATAGCCAAGATATGGAAGCAATCCAAGTGTCCATTGATAGATGAACAGATAAAGAAATGTAATACACACACACACAGAGGAATATTACTCAGGAATAAAAAGAATGAGATTTTACCATTTGCAAGAACATAGATGGACCTAGAGATTATTGTGCTAAGTGAAATAAGTCAGACAGAAAAAGACAAATGTCATATGATTTCATTCATATGTGGAATTTAAGAAACAATACAAACAAACAAACAGCCTCTTAAATACAGAGACCTAATGGTAGTCAGAGGAGGGGTGGGTGGTGGGGATGAACAAAATTAAAAAATGAGATTAAGAGGCACAAATTTCCAGTTATAAAATAAGTCACAGAGATGAAAATTATAGCAAAAGAAATATAATCAACAATATTGTAATAACACTGGTGACAGATGGTGACTATACTTATTATGAACACTGAGTAATGTATAGAATTATTGAATCATTATGTTGCACAGCTGAAACTAATATAATCTCTATGTTAGTTTTACTTCCATAAAAAAATAAGAATTGAAAAAAGAATAGTGAACATTTTATCACATACATATATGTATATACATAATACAAATCACCACAGTTAATTTTAGAACATGTTTATCATTCACCCTCCACAAAATACCCCATACTCATTAACAGTCAGTCCTTACCTCTCCCATCCCCCTCTACATATTCTGGACATTTCATACAAATGTGATCAGATAATACATGGTGTTTTAATTTATTGAATTTAAATAAAAAATATGTGGTGTCTGGCTTTTTTTACTTAGCACAGTTTTGAAGTTCCATCCATGTTGTAGCATGAATCAGTAATTTATTCTTTGTGGTTGCCAAGTAATATTCTATGATATGAATATAACACATTTTAGTCATCCATTTATTAAATGATAGGCATTTATGTTGTTTCCATGTTAGAGCTGCCGCCCCCCCACACACAAACATACTATACAAGCATGTACATATATATGAATATAATCATATATTAAATATGACTTATGCTATTAAGATCTGTGTCAAGTATTTGCTTGAATATCTGTTTTCAATTATTTTGCATATATATCTCAGGGTGGAATTTCTGAATCATATGATAAGTCTGTGTTCAACTATTTGAGGAACTAGAGTCACCAAACTCTTCCATAGTAGCCACACTATTGTGTATTCCCACCTGCAGCATAGAGGTTTCTAATTTCTGCACCTGTTTACTATAGTTTGCTTTTTTAAAAAAAAAAGTTGGCCATAATAATGGGTATGAAATGGCATCTCATTGTGGTTCGATTTTCAGTTCCTTCCTGATTAATAATGTTGAGCATCTTTTCACATACTTCCTAGTCATTTGTATATCTTCTTGAAATAGGTAGTTTTTATAACTGAATGACCTCAACCTTTTGAATTTGCTTCAAAATCTCTTTTCCTAAATGTGGAGGTATATTTTAAAGAATTAATATTTTTGTCATCATTAAAATTCTGCAATTATTTTCATTGAACCTTAGTTCTTTCTGTGATTTATAATGTTATTTGAAATTTTATCCAGAATGTGGTATACTTTTTGTGACAGCATATTCATTTCTTTTTCTGTATAAACAAAAACAGTTCTCTAACTATGGGTGATGGTATTTGGGTGATTTTTACAAACCCATCATTGCACTACTTGTACTGCTTGAATTTTTAAAGATAGATATATATCAATTTTATAGTAGTGTGAGTTTCTTAAAAAAATAAGAGGAGAAGAGAGAGAAGGAAGGAAGGAAAGAAAGAAGAGAAAGAAAGAAAGAAAAAGAAAGAAGAAAGAAAGAGAAAGAAAGAAAAGAAAGAAAGAAAGAAAGAAAGAAAGAAAGAAAGAAAGAAAGAAAGAAAGAAAGAAGAAAGAAAGAAAGAAAGAAGAAGAAAGAAAGGAAAGAAAGGAAGGAAGGAAGGAAGGAAGGAAGGAAGGAAGGAAGGAAGGAAGGAAGGAAGGAAGAAAAAGAGAAAGAGAAAGAAAAAGGGAGAGGGAGAAAAGGAGGGATGGAGCGAGGGAGGGAGGAAAAAAGGAGGGAAAAGACTCAAAGCATATATGACATGAAGTTGGCAGTGGTTAAATTTTCAGTGATAGAAGCATTGACTATTATTTTGTTATTTTCTATAATTATAATTTTTTTTCTTATTGATTGCTGAGTCCTAAAACAAAATGTTTCTACTTCAGAGTGACAAGTCAGTTAACTATACATGAGTAAACTTAAGTGTGTGGGCAAGTTGAATATAATATATTGTAATCAATAAGTGTTTAGAAACAGACTTCATGGCACACAGAAAAGTACCTAAAGTGATTGATCTCTGAGAGGTAATCTGGTACCATCCTCCTCTGATAGGAAGAATGTAATTATATGAGTTTGGTTTGCAACTTGGTTTTAAGTATCAATGTTGTTTTAGCTAGTAAATATTATCCATAAAAATTATTCATAAAATGAAATCTCCACTAGATATATCAGTAAAAGCAAAGGGAAATAATCCTTTTTTTAAATATTGGAGTTTGAAGTTCCTGGATGTGAAAGAAGAAAATAGAGACAATTTTAAGGTTTTTTGGACTCAGGATTCTCAGTAGACAATGACAAATATTAGGGAGTAATTTTGCCTTTTTTATATTGTAAATAAATAAAAATGTGTTTGTTTTAATATATAATTTATTATTTTAATTAATAAGATAAAGCAATAAAATGTCATACATCAAGTTTATATATTTGAAAATTTAGTAGTATCTTTGTTAAAACATTCTTCTAAAAATATTTTAAAATCTTAGTTTCAATATCAAAGGAGTGAGAATTTGAACATCGTTCTGAGCGTTTACTAATATTCTTTATTATCTCCCATTCCTAGAATCATCAATATCCATTTTTTTTTAATATCCATTTTTTTTAAGATTTTATTTATTTATTCATGAAAGACAGAGAGAGAGAGAGAGGCAGAGATATAGGCAGAGGGGGAAGCAGTCTCCCTGCAGGGAACTCGATGCAGTACTTGATCCCAGGACCCCGGGACCACGCCCTGAGCTGAAGGCAAACCCTCAACCACTGAGCCACCCAGGGATCCCTATCCACGTTTCTATCGATGTAAAGAAAGCATTTATCTTGTATTTTGTATTATATTAAATTAAAATGAAGAATATATAGGCAGGGAGACTGCTTCCCCCTCTGCCTATATCTCTGCCTCTCTCTCTCTCTCTGTCTTTCATGAATAAATAAATAAAATCTTAAAATGAAGAATATATAGTAAAGATGAGGTATGAAATCATTTTATGTAAAAGGTCTTCTTTCTGTTGTTGTTTTATATAGGTGATGAATCTCTAAATTGTATACCTGAAACTAATATTACACTATATATTAACTAACAGGAATTTAAATAAAAACCTAGAAAAAAGTAAAGGTCTTCTAGGCTTCTGTTTTTCATTTATGCATAATGGTAATTTACATAATTAAGATAGATCATCACTGGAAATATCTTAAATATTAGGATTTCTCAAAATGTTTCCAAACAATGTATTGCCTAATCATTGCATGTTGTCTGCATACTACTGTATTTTAACAACAAAAAGTGACATATATTTTCACTGTTTTGGAGTGTTTTTTTTGCTTTGTGATGACTAAAAATACTCAATCTTGAAATACATATTATATATATTATAGATGCTTACAACTGAAAATTCCAAATATTGACACAATGTAACAAAGGGTGTTTAGAACACAAATCTTCAAAGTGCCAATGTCCAAGATTATTATTACACTTTATTTATTATTTAACAATTGTTGCTACAAACTCAGAGGAGACCCCCAAAACTATGTCTAGGAAAAGTTCATCTTAAATGAAGAGAGGTAACTTCCTATTCTAACAGAAGAGAAGAAAGTAATATGGACGGAGATTGATATCTGAAAGATGAGGTTGATCCTTTCCAATATCTTCTATTTTATTACAATTATTAATAGGAATGTCATCTGTTAAGGGTAGGAGGTGGACATTAAGGCAATGTGGAGAAGCTTTGAAATAGCTCTTGTGGGAGGTTAGAGTAGGTTGCAAACAGTATGAATATAATGAAATCGTTGAGGTTTTTAGTTGCTTTTGAGGTCAGTGAATATTATAATATTCAAAATTTGACCAGCTTCATTGGTACTTTCTCCAGAACTTCTTAGCTTTCCAGATGAATACATAAGAAATTGAATAGCTGGGAGTTGTCCATGGCTAGGGTATTGCCATACAGGGAGAATGAAATGTTGAAGGGTCTAGACTGTTTAGAATATGGGCAAATGTTATTGAAATGACCTACTGTGGATAATAAACTGCATGAGGAAGAAAAGAAGGTTTACATTTTGGCAGTCCAGAATTATAAAACTGTTCATCATTCAAATTGTAAATATATGTTTGTGCTTTAGTGTTAGAATTAAAAATGATTGTTTTTCCTTTTGGATAAATGTTTTTGTTTAATGTTTGTAGTATCATGCTCATTTTCTTTACTGCTAAATATTTTTTAGGATTAATTTCTTATCCATTTTCAACTGTGAGATGTAACTTCAGAATATTCAGAATAGTACATAAGATACACACACGTGTGTATGTGTGTGTGTACAATTTTGAGAATGTGTATGTGTGTGTGTGCGTACAATTTTGGGAATAATTACAAAGTGGGCAAGTACCTGTATCTACAAAATTGCCTGATTTCCATTTGTATTCCTTATTAGTCACCTACTCCTACTCCTCTTCCCAGAGTTAACCCAATATACTGATTTTCTGAGTACATATCCTTGCAATTATTTATTTTACCTTTATATGTGACTTCTAACCTATACAATCTATCTGTCCGATATGTGATAGAAACATACATATTGTATTTGTAGTCAACTTGCTTCTTTTATAGTCACTGCAGTTGTAAGATGCATGCAGACTATATATAGCTATAACTCATTTATTTCGTTTTTATTAATTATTCACTATTTCTTTATTTTCCTTTATTCTGTATAACAGTATTAACCTGACTTATAGATTGTATGTCCCTTTCACAGTTGTAAAAATTGAGAACCACAGATAGTTTTGGTTTATGTGTATTACACATATCAAATTTATCATATCAGAAATGAAAACATATTTTTAAAGTATCTATCATAACAATTTTTATAAGTTTATTATAAAAATTTCATTGCATGGCAATATAAAGGACATAATTTCATAAAGTAATTACATTTTTAAAAATTTAATGAGAAGAATGGTATTGTTTTTTACATTTTGAAATCTCTTTAATGCCTGGTTTAAGAGGAGATAGGATCTTAATATCTGCTTTTCTATTTAATCTGTTGCAATTGGCATATAGAAATATATAAAGTATAGAAATATATAAAGAAAATACAGTCTCACACAGGAATGCAAAAGAAAAACGAGAAATTTAGTAGCTTTTTAGATAATTGTATACATTCTTTTTGATACTTCATAAAACTAAAAACATGTATGTTTTTCAAGTTAAGTTGCAGTGTGATTTTGACATCATTTCTATGAACTTTTTGCTCTGTTACTTTAAAATCCATCAATCTATCTTACCCCTGAATGGGTTGTTACCCATGCATTATTTGGGAACATCACACATTGCTCATTTTAAAAATTCAGTTCTTTATAAGTTATAAAGATCTTCCAAATGTCAACATATTTCATCAAACAATATCAAGAACTCTATTTGTCAACATCAATCTAATAAGAAGTCTTTAAATAATAGACAGCTGTCAAACTCCCGCTATTAGATACAAGTTTCCTAAAATTCTAACTTATCAGGTTCAAATTTTATCATTGGCAACAAATACCCAAAGTTGTTTTCCTTGAAGTGACAGGTTCACTTTATTTTAGAGAATATGTGTGCCAACTACTTAATTCTGAATATCCATAATTTGCATCATATTTTAGTATTGAGTAGAAATGCTTTATGAATTCCCTTTTTCTCCCACAATGAGCAAAGCCATAATATGCCTTAATGTTATTATGGAAATAATTTTGACTTTTCAGAACCCCTGAAAGTGTCAAAAGGACTTTGGTGAGGGCATAAACAAAGATTTGAAAACCATCACAATCCAGTATTCCAAGGTATGAATATATCACAATTTACTTAAAACTTGTTACTAAAAATGGGCATTAAATCTTTCTGAATCTGTTTCTATTGATTCACTTTTCTCCTCATTATATTTTTTCCTTATTCTTTGTTTGCTTGGTAAGTTTATAATTGGATGCCAGATATTGCAAATTCTATCTTTTGGGGAACTTGAGGTCCTTTTTTTTTTTTTTTTTTTTTTTTTTACTTGAGGTCCTTTAAATGCTTTTTGGCTTCATTCTGACCTGTATTTATTTGGAAGCAGTTTATTTTTTCAAGGCTTGCTTTTAAGGCTTGTTAATGGACAGAAGAGCAGCCTTTAACTTAAAACTAATTTTGCCCTCCTACTGAGGTAATATCCTTCTGAGTACTCCCCCCATTTATTGGAATGTTTTCTACTTTGGCTCATGGGAACCTAAACTATTCCTGAATTTGTCTGAGCAATGGGTATTGTGTTGTCTTTTCTTTTAATCTATCCTTTTAAAATATTTCACCAGTCTAGATTCTCGACTAAATCACATTGCATTCTCCCTAGTGATAAATTAAATAAAAACACCATTCATAGTGAAAATTAAAAGGAGAAAAAAAGCATAAAGGTGACAAAAGGAAAGGCAAATTTATTTTTAAAAGTTAATATCTCATTACAAACATAATTAAAGATGCATGTTTTTCCTTTCAAAAGATAATCTGTCTCTTGTAACTATAATTATTGTTAACCTGCAATATAAAGTTAGACAGCAGAGGAGTCATATCCTTGTGGATACTTCATTAGTGATCATGTATTATTATATGACACACATAAACTATACTCTAGGGACTTGGTAATATAGAAACATACTAAATACAGAGAGGACATTCAATTTGGAGTTATTTTACTTATTTTTCTTTATTAGTATTACCATCTTCCATCAATCACCATAAGTGGTATTATTTTTTCAATTTATTATTAAAGGTTGACATGATATCTGGCTAGATTAAAAATAAATATTTTGGCAGCATTCTAGAATTGGCAAAATACTGACATCAGTAAAAGTCAAGTCCCTAAAATTATGTTTAAATCCATTAAAATTCATTTTTGAGTAAATATATGTAAATCATCTCTGACCTTGATTTGTCCCCAACATTTTGTTTGCAGACTAACAAAATGGTAAATGAACTTAGCCAAGTCTCCTCTCCAGAGAATCATCAACTTAAAAAAAAAATCACTATGAAATAATACTTTAAAGTGGAATTGAAAAATATATATTATCTTCAAGCATCTTTGGGTAAACTCTGAAATTGTGAACTTAATTAGTGATATAATAACACTCTATAAAAGATGCACATTGTTGAGGCTATCACCTGTTCCTAATTTCAACTTGAATTGGGTTCAGATTTTACAACATATTCCACTTCTCCTTGCAATTGCAAGCGATGCTGATTTTCTTGTTTTATTTAAAGATATACCTTTATTTCCAGTAGTATATAAGACTAAAGTAAGCTAATTAACTTTAATGGAACCCATTATCAGGAAACAGAAAAGTAAAATATCTAGATAAAACCTGTTGAAAGTTATATGCTCTATCTAATTAAAATAACAGTCAAATCCTGTAGTTTCCCTAAGCTAGAAATGCATGTGCATTGGACAAAGAAAAATGACATTTTCATACACAGTTTCAGTGTATGTGACTGCACTGATTTATTAATGTAAGCAAAAAACCAATGCAGTGAAAAAAGTCATTCCTATCAGTCTTAACAGGACAAAAACTACAAAGAATATACTGAGAAACAATTTTAAACAATATGGGATTCTTGTAGAGTTGATACTCACAGCTTTGCATGCATTTTACATGCAACAAACAAACACAATGATCAGTGATGTTATAAACAAAAGAGAGAGGAGGAAGACACAATCATGGATGAATCACTGACTTAGTAGCAGAAAAATGAAGAGAAGCAATCTGACCATATCTTTTGGTTATCTGCAAGGACCCTAAGTAGTTGATTTCACTATTAAACAGGTATGAATTGGACATCATCATGTGCAATGCACAAAATGATCTGTGGCTAGTTGCAACCAACGTTTGATTACACAAGTGTAGTTAACACACACACAGATCAACCTCACCTGCAGCACATCTTTTCTATGATGCAAAGCTTACATTTGACTTTCAACTTCCCTATTATCACACTACTGTTTATCTAAAGCTAATGGAATCATCCTCTTTCTAAAGTTTCTTATATATAAAAACCATGTTTGCATTTTCCCAGTTGTACCATCTCACCTGTAATAACAGATTTCTCCTAACCTCATCAAAAAGTCCTTTATTCAGTCTTTGGATATTTAGCGCATTTTGCATTGAGCACTGAAGACATAGAGTGATCAGAGTACATGGTTACATACTCATGAAGTTTACAATTGACTAAGACATTAAGAGAGGAGACACTTGGGGGATCCCTGGGTGGCTCAGCGGTTTAGCGCCTGCCTTTGGCCCAGGGTGCGATCCTGGAGTCCCGGGATCGAGTACCACGTCGGGCTCCCGGCATGGAGCCTGCTTCTCCCTCCTCCTGTGTTTGCCTCTCTCTCTATGTCTATCATAAATACATAAATAAATCCTAAAAAATAAAAAAAAAGGAGACACTTGTTTAACTATTTGTGTAAATGTAATGTAAAGGGATATATAGTATGATAGGATTGCATGGAATTAGGGAAAAGTTAATTCTTTAGAGTTCTCTAATAGTTTCCTGAGAACACTAACTGATGTTTTATTTAAAATGTATTTGGAGAGGGGCATCTAGGTGGCTCAGTTAAGTGCCTGCCTTTTCCTCACATCATGATCCTGGGGCCCTGAGATGGAGCCCCACGTAGAACTCCTGGCTCCTGGCTCAGAGGGGAGCCTGCTTCTCCCTCCCCCTCCTCTTCTTCCTGCTTGCGTGCTCTCTCTCTCTCTCTCTCAAATTAAATAAAATCTTCAAGAAATAAAAACTAAAATTTGGATAAAGAGTATGGGAAGAACATATTAGGATGAGAGAACCGCTTTATTATCTGATGAAATAGCAAAGAACATCCTCATAAATGATGGTGGAGCACAGTGGGAAGAACAAGTTAAAGGGAGGAAAAACTGTGTCTGAAAAGAGGACTTAGGATAGATTATGGTAAATTGAAAGAGCCCACAATTCTGATTCATTCATTTATTCACTTATTCTAAAAAATGTATTGTAAGCTCTACAATGGTACAGGACATATCTATTTTGTTTAGTAGTCAAGGACAACCATATGTGAGGAGAAAGAAGAAATGAAGGAAGAAGAATAAAAAGTGTGAAAATATTGAGCAAATTCTTATGGTACAGGTCACAGTGAGGACACCAAATTCAATGAAGACAGTTCAGTTCAGTTCTAATCTAACTCTGGGCAAAAAATGTTCCCAAATGCTCTGTGAGTGTTGCAATCAGCCAAGATAGCTCCTGAAAATCAAATAAAATGTTTCTTGTTGATGTTGCAGCTGTGGCTAGTTCCATGCTGTTCTGGAATGTTTTCCCCTCACTTTATGGATATAATTATATGAACTAAATGATTATAAACCTATATATAATAATTGCATATGTGAATTTTTATATGCATATGTCAAAAGTTTGAAGACGTTCTCACTCACAACTTTTAAGATTTGAAAAATTGAAATATCTAGGAGGTAACCTGGGAAAAGCATGGGTTTTAGGTAGTTGAGTATGTAAAATTCCAGGTTAAAAACAGGCATTCAATATGTGTAACTACTATTTTACAAAAAAAGAGACATATGTGCCCCTTATTCCATCTAATAATGTAAATAATTGGCATAAAATGTCGGGTTAAAGACTTTTTGTCACTGGGCATAGTGGCCCATTTCAAACACAAGAAAAGAATTAACATAAAGAAGTATAAAATGAAATTTAATATCTATAGGTCTCCTGTAAATTTCTGTTTTTTTTTTAAAAAAAATTACAATTCATGGGAACACCTGGGTGGCTCAGCGGTTGAGCATCTGCCCTGGGCTCAGGGCATGATCCCGGGATCCTGGGATCGAGTCCCACATCAGGCTCCCTGCAAGGATCTTGCTTCTTCCTCTGCCTATGTCTCTGCCTCTCTCTCTCTGTATCTCTCGTGAACAAATAAATAAAATCTTTAAAAAAAAAAAAACTAAAAATAAAGTTACAATTCATGATTTAGCATGTAGAAATTTTTCTATAGTATCATATGTATTAGTTTTCTTTTAACTGTCTTTATTCTAGAGAAGATATTTTACTTAGACATATAAAATACTATTTAAACTCTTCTCCAAAAATATTACTTGATTGTAAAAGTATCATCTCTTTTAAAATTATATACAGTATGTTCTATATCCTGTAATAAAAATAATCAAATTTCATGTACTGGCTTAATAAACGTCATGTTTCCCTGGGGTTTAATACATTTATTTTGTATAAATATAAAACAGATAGGTGTTTTTAGTGGTTAATATAGCTTTTAAAGAAACTAGTTCGTTTTCAACACTTTTTAAACCGCTAAAATTAATTATATGGGACTTTCATCTCTATTAATCGAATTGTGAGAGTATATTAGTCAGCATGGGTTATCATAAAAAAAAAAAATCCCATACACTGGTAGTTTAAAAACAGAAATTTATTTTCTCACAGTTCTGGAGGCGGGAAGTCTGATACCAGGGTGCCAGGATGGTCATGTTCTGTTGAAAACTCTCGCTCTGGCTTTCAGACATGCCATCACACTATGTCTTCAGATGGAAGAGAGAGTAATCTGGTGTCTCTTCCTCTTTTTATAAGAGTGCTAATCCATCATGAGGCCTCCACCCAGATGACCTCATTTGAACCTGATTGTCTCCTAAAGGCTCCACCTCCAAATACCATCTCATTGAAGGTTTCAACATACTTAATCTGAGGAAAACACAATTCAGTCTGTAACATAAAGTTTTATATTCAAAACTCCCAAATCTGGGACAAGTATAAAATATATATGTAGTAACAAAAGGGTTAACAATTTGCCTTCAAATGCCTATCATTCCAGCCATAAGCACTTAGACAAAGAAAGCAGAAGGGGAACAAAGAGTTGCTTATATGAAAATATACAGAAATTCCAAATAAATTTTAATCATTATTCCTACATTTGCATACTATTTTATAAATGTTAAAGTGCTTTCTAAGATATTGCCTTCTTATATAACTAAAGTGATACACCTGCTTTAGATCTTTTCATTTTTTCCTATTAATATTCACATTTCAAAAAGTCTGTTTCTTAGGATTATAATGTTGTTTGTGGTTACTTAAAAATCCAAAGAAATAAGTAGACAGGTCCTTTGCTCTGAATCTTTGCTCTTTCAAAGCTGACATTAATATAACCTGTCACATTAAAGGACATTTTGAGTTGATATGAAAACAGGCAAGCAATCCTCTTACTAAAGATCTCCCACACATAATGCTCTCTCACGTGCAGATGGCAAACTGACCTGAAGTTCCAGTTTCTAGCAGAGGCCTGCTCTTTATGACATATACGTCAAAATAATAATTCTTACGTAAAAATTCACCCTTTACACAAAGAATTAGTTTTCGTCTGTTTCATGGATATTTTATTTGGTATATTTCTATGGAAGCTTAATATACCCTGAGAGAGTACAAGAGTGTTTCCATCTTTTTATATCTGAATAATTTAAATATTTATAGACAGAATGAAAATTGACAAATGCAAATAATCAGCTCTAAACAATATTGTATTATAGTGATAAGTAGAATGTGTGAATTTTCTTCAGCTGCTCCTCACAAATTCTATAAGTGCATCCTTATCAACAAATACTTTATTAGTATAAATTATTTTACATCAGTGAATCTCATACCACAGTGATTCTGAGTTGCTGAATAATTTGAAACTTTAATGCTACCTCTGAAAAGAAAGGTCATTTTTTGGATATATTTTTTTTTTACCAAATTGCAATTCTGGGGGAACTAGGATATAATGCAATCCAATTAAAGAAATAAAATGATTGGAGCATATATTTAAAAGGCTCTTGTGTGGGAGTATTAATGTAAAGAGAAGAATCAGCATATTTCTTCCATTTATTTTCTAAGAAGGATTAGAGACATAAAGTAGCTGGCTCATTTGAAAGTCATTCAGATTCTTAGAAAATGCATGAATCACACAATTTAATTTACAAAGTCTGAAATGCTGTCATTCTTTCACTTTATAGTGGATAATCCTATTTCTAGATACATAAAATTGCTTAGAGTATGTTTTGATTTATAGTTGAGAATAAGTAAAAAATGTAGTGACATCAGTTTACTAACTTATTTTTCTAATTAAATTGTCTTTAATCTTTGTTGTTTTTAGAAGATAATTACATTAATAACAGGGCATAACTAGGAGCTAATCATTATTATGTTAATTGCAAAGATGAATGAAATCATGTGTCAAAAGCAACAGATTTACACTTCTTTGCACACCCAGCACATTATTTTTTAAAAAAATTCAAAAATCATCAAAGTGGTACTTTGCCTTTAGAAGATAATATTAAAAGAGATTATTTCATTATATTTTGTATAGTTAGAAAATTTAGTCAAAAACTGAGTTTCCTGATTAAAATAATTATGCAGTTGATGAAGTGACTTACGTTGCCTTACTTCCTTACTCCAGTTTCACTAGACACTCTTTGTTTTGCTTGCCTTATTCTTCAAGCATGTTTTAGAGTCCCATCCAGATCTTGAAAGTCACACAGAAAAGTGTATTTACTAAAGAAAGTAATCAAGGCTATGGAATTTTCTTGGCAATCACTGATCTGAAATATCCAGTATGTGACACAGGTTTGGACTGAAATTCCAGGAGCCCTAAGCACCGCCAAACCTAAATGTGAGTGTTCTTACGTGTTTTTCAATTTACACTTAAAAGATGTTTTACATGGAAACAAGTAGGATGGCATTGAGATAACTGCAAAAGGCATCAGGATAGATTGTGCCAACTTCTGACTCTCAGAATTCTGAGTCTGATTGGGAGATATGCTGGTCTTGTGACCCTGACCAGTGACCAACTTGCCTCTCAAGCTGTTTCCTGGCCTGTTATGGGGAAGGAAATGCCTACCTCATTAGATTGCTATGAGGATCAAATGGGAAAAGCTGTGTTTGCTTATTCTGTGCCAGCTAAAAAACACAGATGTGTAATGAGAAGATATAAGTTTTACATACTATGAATATTACTACTGTGAGATAATAAATTTATGATACACAGATAATTTCTTAGATTTTAAAGGTCAAGAAATATCTTAGATGTAAAGTTACTAGTTATTTTATGTTTCCCTGATTTAAATGACCCTGAATTAATTTCTATTACAGAATTGTGGCAAAGAGGATTTTTTGCGCAATAAATTGTTAATCTTGAATTGTTTTTCAGAAGTATAGGTAGATATCACTGAAAAGGTACAAAGGTATAGGGCTTATTAGTCTAAATGTGTCAACATCAAATGATATCTGCATGAATATAAGCCAGGCAAAAATGTATGTGTAGAGGAGAAATGAAGACATGTAATTGCAAAACAATCAGGGAACACCCTTTATTCACACTGCATCTGTGCTGTCCCTGATTACAGCATCATCCATACCATGAAACTTATAAAGCAACATACACACACACACACACACACGAATAAAAAAAAAAACACAGATCAGGGAAAAGCAAAAACAAACAAAAGTCATTGTACTTGAAAATTCACTACTCTCATGTGTGAAATACTTAAAATATTGATCTTCTGAATCCCACATTTTAAGATAATATCCCTCTACTATGTGCCAGAGGCTGAGCAAGGCTTTTGCATGCATTACATCATTTAATTTTCACATATACATGAACTGAGACTTTAGATATGCTAAGCAACTTTGGACAAAAATAAGAAGAGGCCAAGTTTCATCCATAAGTGCCTACCAAAAAACAAGTTTCTTCCATCACTGGGGTGTATGGACTTTAATTAGCCGGCACACTGTCTTGTTTTTAGCTGTCAATGCTAACAAAAATTTTAACTGTTATTATTGCACAAAATTAATATAATTTCATACAAAGTATTCATGTGCCTACTGAACATTAAAGCTTACAACTTAAAGTCAGTAGTAACTGTCAAGTGTTCCATTATTATTTCTTTCAGTAACTGGAAGGCTTTAAAATAAACCAGCTTGGAAGTGTCTATGTGGTTAGAAAAAAAAACTGAAAAAGAAAATTAGTCAGAAAAAATATATTATTTGAACAAAGCCAAATTCTTTTGGTCTAAATTCCCAAATAATATAAAGAAAATTAGTAAGAAACATATATTATTTGAACAAAGCTAAATTCTTCCAGTCTAAATAATCCAAATAGGATTAAAAGTGAATACTTCACAATAAAGAAATGTGTCAAAAAAAAAGAAATGTGTCAAATTAACATATTGTAGACTTTAAAATTTATACAATGTTAAAGGTCAAATATATTTCAATAAAAATCTTTTGAAAAAAATTAATAATAAGCAAAAAAAAGTAAGTGAATTCTTAATCCCCTTGTCTCCCTTCTCAATTAAGGCACTGGTTTACAAATGCATTTTCTTCATGAACTATTGAAATTTTTATAGGAAATCCTATGTTTCAACCCTCAATTTCATGAGGAAATGTAAAATTGTTTGGAAGTTTAAGGAATAAAAATAATAACACAGAAATTCCAGATTTCCCAGAAATGAAAGGGAAGGGGAGGTAAAGATTGTTGTGGCCCAAGTCAGGTCCCAGGAAAATCACAGGTCACATAACTCAGAATAAAGCAGGAAGGGTGATTCACAGCTTAATTTTCTATCACTGTTTTTCTAAAAGAATATATGTTTTACCATACCAAAATCCTGTTTGGTTAATTAAGTGGCTGGATCCTATTGGCTTACAACTTCACCAATTTCTTGGACTCCTCATAGTTGAATGGAAGAAATGAAACATCCTTAGAGTATAAGGAAGTTGAAGGACTTCTGGCACTTTAAAACCATGAGTATATGGCTTATTGGGCTATTGTCTCATCTTCCCCGGACATAACCTTTTCACTAGAATTCCTAAATGAAGTCTGTGAGGTCAACACCTGTATTTTTTTTTTTTTAATTCTGGCTTTGTTTACCTCCACTACTAAGTTCAAACCACCATTTGCTGGATATTGCCTCTTCCACTTGCTCTTCTTCTTCTTTCTATGTAATCAGCATATCAGAATTTTATATCATACCATTGTTATTACATCCAATATTCGTTTACTTAGGAAAAGGGAAAGCAGTTACTACATTTCTCCTTTGTGAGCTACATGCAACATTTTCCTTGAACAAAACTGTCTCTAGTACAGAAATATTTTTCTTTCCAATGCCAGGAAAAATACAGCCTATTTCATTAGCCCTTATTATCTTTTTAATATTGTATGTAATGGTCTTCCAGCATTATTTCTTCTTTAGATATTAATTAAGTGGTGGTATCAGAATACTTGAAAAATAGTTTCTTATTTCTATACACAGTCCACTGCTATCTCATCCTCAAAAAAGAAGACAGTACTTCAGGGTTCCTTTTAAGGGAAGTGGGACATGGCAGGGAAGAAAGCAGAAAGTAGCTATTTGTCTCTAGATTTATATTTCCAACAGTTTGTATCTATTAGGGGGAGTAAACTGGTTATATCTGAACCAAAAACCTCAGGGACAGAGGAATTGTCTTAGAGAAAAAAATCATGATGAATAGAAACAACAGTAAGTAATAGGAAGAGAGAATTAGATGGGATTTGTAGGGTGTTGCAACATGCTTCCCTGGTTGGATGCCTAGAGACACATCAGAGATGTGGAGTCTGAGAAGAAAGGAGTCTCTACCTGCTGGATTAGAGACCCAGTGAGACAATAATATTGCAGGAGAACGAATGGTTGAATGAATGCCTGCACTTGCAGTATGGGGTCATTGACAGCTTACATGTTGCCCTTACAAGGGGAACAGATCTTTTCCCTACCTCAACACACTCATCGCCTTGGATCTACATATGCTTCTAGGATTTAGTTACAACTCCAGGGAAAAGAGGTAATACAGCACAAAAATGACTAAGATTATATTCTTCTTTCTTGGTGGAATAGAGATTCAAAACATAAATTGAGTTTAGCTACAATTATAATTGTGTTTGTAATGCCTCTCCCTCCCTTTCTCTCTCTCTGTGATAAACTATGAACCTCTTGAAAGCACAAGCTGCATCTTAATCATTTTAAGCTCCATTGTTTGATTCATCAACAAATGGTTGACAAAAAACATAATGAATACAGATTATAAGTTAGGAGATAGAAATATTATCTAAGCTTTAAATCCTAAAGTTAGCCAATAGATGAGTTCACTGATCAGATTTCCATTACGTGGTGTTTCATGGACTATGTTATCTGGAAATATTTTAACAGGTTTTATTTGTCATTTACCTCCCTCCTATAAGCCATTCTAGAAAAGCTATTAATTTGAACGCATAGTCACCATTTCATCACTTGGTTTCCAATAGTGTAATGAAAGAAAGTACTGGGTATATCCTAAGTCTCCTTCCTGACAATGCTTTAGAGGAAATGCTGATGAGACTTAGAAAAGACTAAAAATATTTGCGTGAATAAAGGAGACTGAAAAAATGTATAAAAATATATCTATTATAAATTAAATATATTTTTAGAATTATGGTTTTACTACTAGGCATTGATAAAAAAGTATTTTAATTTTTTATAATTTAACCATAAGTCTCTAAAATCTCAAGGAGAATAAAAGTTTTAGCAATACTTGATGGCTTCTAAAATTCAGAGGGTAATTATTAAAACATGTTTTAAACTTAAAATAGCTATTGGACTTCATATTTTAAGCAGTGTTATAAATTATAATCTGATATGATTTTTTTTTTTTTTTTTTGCTCTAAACTATCATCCTATGAGTGATGGAAACTTTGACCAGAACAATCTCAAATAGCCTGAGATTGTCTTACAAGATATTTAATTCCCACAGTGGCTCACTGTAGCTTCAGTGCTACAGTGTGAGCACTGTTGCCCCTGGAAGAAGTGGGGCTTTGCTGTGACCCTCTGGGACACTTTATTTTAACTTGTTCTCTTGTCAGAAGTATTCGGCCTTTTTTCTCTTTAATAGTTTCATATGTCTAGGATAAATTAGCTTAATTAAAGCAAAAAGAATATAAGTGATAGCAGCTCTATTTTGCTGAAGCTCCCACCTTTTTCTTAAGGAACAACTGTTCTCATTCTACTGTCCTAACTTGACCACACTTAATTATGTTAATAATTGTTACTTAAAAAATTTAAAGGACATTTATAATAATCAAAAAGTCTTTAAAACTTTTTGTCTGGGATTGTTTACCTTAAAAAAAGATAGACTGGTACCATACGCAAGATGAATAAATTAAGTGAAATAAATTTTATTTAAAATCATGATTTACAAGAGATCTTTTGTGACAGCCACATCAGAGTGATGGCAAAAGTCAGATGCTAGGAAAAATGTAGTGAATTACTACAATTGCAATGTATTAAATACTGTTGCTCATTCACGGTTCTGTAGAGCTCTGTGAGAGCGATGAAAGACATCACAGAGGCAACCCATAGTTTCAAATGACTTTGTGGTGAAGATGTGAACATGAAACATCAGTGAACAATATGAGACAGAACATAATGAACCACTAAATTACCTGATATAGACAATATAAATATTGACTAAGAAAATTTCAACTAATTTGATGTAACTGTAGACAAGATGAGATCTGAGGCAGCTTTGGACAATGGGCAGGATTAGAACAGACAAATGAAATAAAAAGAAAAGGACATTGAGGGTGAGAACAATGAACAATCAAAAGGGGTGGTCAGGTTAAGAACATTGATTTAAGATACAATGAGATGAGGAGATCAACTTAGTGCATGGGAAAGTGCAATGAAACTATAGATTTCCTGGGATCCCTGGGTGGCGCAGCGGTTTAGCGCCTACCTTTGGCCCAGGGCGCGATCCTGGAGACCCGGGATCAAATCCCACGTCGGGCTCCCGGTGCATGGAGCCTGCTTCTCCCTCTGCCTATGTCTCTGCCTCTCTCTCTGTGTGACTATCATAAATAAATAAAAAATAAAAAAAAGAAACTATAGATTTCCAAAACCAAGCAAATAAGTATTACCTTAAAATATAATGACCAGAAAGATGTCAACTACTTCTGAATTGTTTAATGACCTGATGGTAATAATGATGATGTTAGTGAAATCGCTAATAATACCTGCCGAGTCCTGTGGTTTTACATAACCTTATTTAATTCCCACAATATTTTTTAAGGGCAGCAATGTTGCCACACAAATTTTACAAATGATGAAGTAGAAGTTGTTCTTGGTTATATAGACTCTAAGAGTCAGAATAGAGATTTCACATCAGATGTGTCCTAGCAACTACATATAAATGGTAGCTAAAGGTCTTATTAAAATATAGAAACTTTGGTTAGTATAGACATTTTAACAATATTTATTCTTCTGACCCATGAGTATGGCATGTCTTTTCATTTCTTTGTGTCATTTTGAATTTCTTTCATCAATGTTTTACACTTTCGAGAGTACAGGTCTTTCACCTCTTTGGATAAGTTTATTCCTAGATACTTTATTGTTTTTGGTGCAATTGCAGATAGGATTATTTTCTTAGTTTCATTTTCTGTTGCTTTGTCATTAATGTATAGGAATGCTATGGATTTCTATACAATTGATTTTGTATCCTACTACTTTGTTGAATTCATTTATCACTACCCAAATCAATCTACAGATTTAATGCAATCCCTATCAAAATGCCAACAGCATTTTTCACAAAACTAGAACACAGAATCCTAATGTTTGTATGAAACCACAAAAGACCCCAAACAGCCAAAGCAATCTTGAAAAATAAAAACAAAACTGGAGGTATACAATTTCAGATTTCAAGTTATATTACAAAACAATAGTAATTTAAGTGATATGATATTGGCATAAAAAAAGACACAGATCAATGGGATAGAACAGAAAATCCAGAAATAAACTTGCAATTATATGGTCAATTAATCTTTAACAAAGGAAGTATGAATATGCAATGGGAAAAAGACAACCTCTTCAACAAATGGTGTTGGAAAAACTGGACAGCCACAAGTAAAAGAATGAAACTGGAGCATTTTCTTTCTCCATAAATGCAAATAAATTCAAAATGGATTAAAGACCTAAATATGAGACCTGAAACCATAAAAATCCTTGAAAAAAAGCAATGTCTCTCTGACATTGACTGTAGCAACCTCTTACTAGATATGTTTCCTGAGGCAAGGAAGACAAAAGCAAAAATAAACTATTGGAACTTTATCAAAATAAAAATTTTGGCAAAGCAAAGGAAACAATCAAAGGTAAAAGGCAACCTACCAAATATGAGGAGATATTTGCAAATGACATATCCAATAAAGGGTTAGTATCCAAAATAAATGAAGAATTGATATAACTCAATATTCAATACCCCCCAAAACAAATAATCCAATTAAAAAATGGGCAGAAGACAGGAACAGACATTTATCCAGAGAAGACATACAGATGGCCACACATGAAAAGATGCTAACCATCACTCATCATTAGGGAAAAGACAATCAAAACTATCATCCACAGGTATCACCTCATACCTATCAGAATGGTTAAAATAAAAAACACAAGAAACAACAAGTATTGACAAGGATGTGCAGAAATAGGGACACTTGTGCATTGTTGGTGGGAATGCAAATTGGTGTAGCCATTGTGGAAAATAGAATGGAGGTTCCTCAAAAAATTTTAAATAAACCAAAAAACCAAACCAAAACAAAAAAATAAACCAAAAAACCCCACCAAAAATCCTACCCTCTGATTCAGGAATTTCACTACTGAGTATTTACCAAAAAAACACTAATTCAAAGGGATGTACGCACCCCTACATTTACTGTAGCATTATTTACAACAGCCAAACGATGGAAGTAACCCAAATGTCCACTGACAAATGAATGGGTAAAGCAGAGGTGGTATATACATATATACCACCACTCATTTTAAATATATAAAATGAAATATTATTTAGCCATAAAAAAGAATGAAATTTTTCCATTTGCAATAACGTGGATAGATCTAGAGAGTATTATGCTAAGTGAATGAAGTCAGTCAGAGAAAGACAAATACTGTATTTTCACTCATATGTGGAGTTTAAGAAACAAAACAAATGAACAAAGGGGAGAAAAGGAAGAGAGACAAATCAAGAAAGAGACTGCTAACTACAGAGAAAATTGATGGTTACCAGAGGGGAGGTGGGTGGAGGGATGGGGGATATAGGGAGTGGAAATTAAAGAGTTAATACTTATCATGATGAAAAAAAATGATAGAAAAAAATTCAGACAACCTTAAATAGGAGGTAACTTATCAGAGCACACAAGAGAAATTAGACTAAAACTAAAAAAAAAAAAAATTGTATTTGGGTAAAATAAAATATTTTAAGGATCACACATGAAAAAATAATGGCTGGGAGCACCTGGGTGGCTCAGTCAGTTAAGCGTCTGCCTTCAGCTCAGGTCATGGTCCCAGGATCGAGCCGGGCATTGGGTTTCCCTGCAGGAAAACCTCAGCAGGGATTCTCTTTCTCCCTCTCTCTCCCTCTGTGTGCTCCCTCTCTCTTTCAGATAAATATCTTTTAAAAATTTATGGCTGATAATTAATCTGGATTTCACAATCCTAAATCAGTGTTGCTCAAAACGGAGTCTATCAACTACCTGAACCTTCGTTCAGGTTGTCCATTTACAATAAAAGCACAGTGTAGATTATTGAGTGTGTTTAAACCAAATAAATTAGAATATAAAAAAATAAAAATAAATAAATAAAAAAATAAAAAAAATAAAAAAATAAAAAAGTAAAAAAAAAATAAAAAAAATAAAAATAAAAATAAAAAAAAATCAGAATATATTGGCAGTTACATGAAGAACTGTAGCACATATTAATACCCACAATGGCATACCGACTAAATATTATTTCTCATTATTCTACTTTCTATATACTATTTCTTTATTTACATATAGTATAGCCAGTATTTGGAAAAGACATAGTACTTGGAAGAGCTACCAAGACAACTGAAACAACTCTTGTTTTGGGGGTAATTCTCATGGTTTGCAGGCAGAAAGCTTACCTTTGTTGATTTCTTCATCTATTATGTCTTAGATCAGAACCAGATGTTTGATTCCAAATGCCTGAATGAATTTCTAAATCAGAAGATTTTCATGTGCTGTTTTGAGGCTTTGGAGAAAATAGATGTCTACACATAGTTTGATCACTTCTTCCAGATGACCATTAACAAGATGGCCCAAGGTGGGTGGGAGGACAATCAGAGTATATGCTGAGTAGGAGTTCAACTTATATGTCTTGCTTTGTTCCATCCTGTCCTAAGAGGGGCTATACTCTATCTTCTCTACCCTTTTGAATAAACAGTACTTAGGCTAAAACAAACAAAAAAAAATCAAAAATAAAAAAACCAAAACTATTATACTTTATAGATATTTGTAACTTAATTTTTAGACATTCATATGTATATATGCATATATATATATATATATATAATTGATTCCATTATAAGCCTATACCATCCCACTTCTTTAACTCCATCCCTAGAAATATCCATGATTCTCAGGTTTATGTAAATCTTTTCTATCATGCTTTTACATTTTAAGAAAAAATCAATGCAATTTAAAATGCATGAAATTGCTAGAAAGTTCAAACTGTTGTAATATATATAATTTTATAACTGAATTTTTAGACAGCATTATGCTATTGAGATTTTTTTCACGTGGACACATGTAAATATAGTTCATTATTTTATACTGCTTTTCAATATTCAATTTATGAAAAAATCAAAGATTATTTACCCATTCCTCTACTGAGATAGAATTAAGATTTTTTTTTTTACTTCATCTTAGAACAGTCTTATTTTGCATATTTAATAGCAATTCTCTAGGCATAAGTCTATTAATGGACTTACTGAACGGAAGGGCCTCCACATTCAACTTTATCTGGCAATAAAATTTGTCACCCAAAATATATCTGAAGTGTATGAGAATTTCTGTTCATACTCCTTCATGACAAAAATAATTGCCCAAACTGGGGGCCTGAGGGGCTCAATCAGCTAAGTGTCCAAATCTTGAATTCGGCTGGGGTCATGATCCCAGGGTCCTAGGTGCTCTGGGATCTCAGGTGCTCTGTACTCAGCAGGGAGGCTGCAGGAGATTCTTCTTCTCCCTATGCCCCTCCTCCTGCTTGTTCTCTCTCCCTCTCTCAAAATCAATAAAATCTTTAAAAAAGATCATCTAAATTGACAGCGTCTACATTGGGGAAGTTTATGACATGCTTTGATTTATTAAGAATCATATTGAAAATATAATTTATACTTCGTCTTTTGCTTTATAAGATGTGTCATGACTATTATATCAAATATAATGTAAAGTACAGTAGAAGGGAAAATCATAATTCATTGAGGAAAATTTTAAGAGCCAGACATCCTGGTAGTTATTTTGGGATGTGCTGTTTTCATTTTAAGTTCATATTAAAGCTCCAGGCCCTGGGTTACTACCTCCACTTTGCTGATGATGTCCTGAGTTCAGAGATGCTAAGAAACTCATCAAGGGATTTGTAGCTCTAAAGTAGAGGAAAATTACGTACACATTTTATGTGACTCTCTAGGCCATATCTTTTATAACAAAACAACGATCACACTTGCAACTCTTTAAAACTCATTTACATAAATTCGTTAATTTGGACCTAACTTAATTATATATAAGGATGATTCGGGTAAATTTTACTAGCTCTTGTTTGTTTGATCATTAAGTCAGAATATATTGTGAGGTATCATGCATATAAGGAATCTTAGAAAAAAAGTTTATCTCATAGAAACCTTATAGAAAAGCAGTTTCCAGGGATTCGAGGGTGGGGGAAATAAGGAGAAGGTGGTAAAAAGGTACAAACTTTCAGGTTTAAGATGAATAAAGTCTGAGGATGTAATCATTGATAATACTATGTTGTATAATTAAAATTTGTGAAGAAAGTAGAACTTAAATGTTTTCACTCAAAAAAGGAGGGGGATAAATATGTCAAGCGATAGACATGTTAATTAACTCAGTGGGAGATCTTTTTTTGCAATGTATATCAAATTATCGTGTTATATGCTTTATATACCTCACAATTTTGTTAATTATATCTCAAGGGACAAGAAATGGAATACAAGAGTTAGAAATAATTTTTCTGAAGTTACTGGTGAAAGTAAATTAGAAGTCAAATATTCTAATCACTGAATCCAATATTTCTTCAATGGAATTTACCTGAAGCTTAAAATAGACTAGTAGATTGACATTAGCTAATGAAATGGCATCAGCAATGCATATACTAAAATGTTGCTGATGAGGTTAACAGTTTTTCATTAATTCTTTAATATATAATATATGCTGTGTGGGTGGAGGTTATAATATTTAGCCTGGATACTAACTTATTTGACCCCACATTACTTTTTCTTATATGACATTATATGGTATATGTGATTATTATATATATATATATAAATATTTAAATTCAAAGAAGCATAGAAATTTTGGCAAATACTAATTTTACAATTAAAAGTACTTTTTGTACCAGAGCTCTCTACATTAGAAAAGATTTATAAATCCAGAGATTAGATGGTAAAAAATAAAAAGAATCAAATAAAGCAAAGGGAAAATTATATATGCCAGAAAAAAAAATAATTGGAAAATACTCATCTAGGGACGCCTGGGTTGAGCATCGGCCTTTGACTCAGGTGTCCTAGGATGGAGTCCCATATGGGGCTCCCAGCATGGAGTCTGCTTCTCCCTCCGCCTATGTCTCTGACTCACTGTTCCCTCATGAATAAATAAATTTAAAAAAATAAAGTCTTTTAAAAAAAGAAAACACTCATCTAAATCATTCTCATAGTTCAGATAAAATTCTGAGGCTCAAATAGGTCATGTGCTTTCTCTTTCACACAGTTCATTGAGAGGATTGAGAACTTAGTCTTCGGCATTTTAGGTAAAATTATTTTTTCTCACACACACAGGTTTTGTTTTGTTACCCATTCAGTCTTGAATGGAGACCCATTTGTTTCTAAAATAATGTAGTACAGTATCTAATACAACCATTCAGTGCTTCTTCCCCTGGTTAAATGTTTTCATGAAGTAATTCTGAGTGACACACTACTACCACTCATCAGATCACTCCACCAAATCTTCCAGGAATTTTAAAAATTCAGGAACATAAAGAGAAAAGCTTTAAGTAAAGGGATTTTATACACAAATGTTTATATACACAAATGCTGAGCTTTAAATGGATACACAACATAAAGTCAATAAAACCTTGTAATTTATGCTTTATTTATGCTTTATATTTACACTTTATACTTCACTTATACTTTGCTTTGCTTTACTTATACTTTATAATTTACATCGTTACTTTGTTCTGCACCTACTGTGTTTCTAGTATTATATCTCATTTAATGATTGGTCTTTTCATGACCACCCTGCAAGGAAGGCAGTAAAATCCCAATTTTACAGATAAACATAGGGAGCAACATAAAAATTAAGCATTATACCCAATTGATGTAGAACGATTAAGAAGGTGAGTCAGGATTCAAAGCCAAACCTGTCTGTATTTTCTGGTGAAGTATACTGACTCAGCCTTCAAACACCATTTACCTCATGCTCAATAATTGACATATTTTTCTTTATCATGAATGAAAATGGTTTGCTCTCATTTCCAAACATAGCATCCTGGCATTTTCCACAACTCCATTGTGTGTGTGTGTGAATCTTGGAGCAGTTCAGAAATTTCAACCTCTCCTACAGTTGAAAAATCATCTCTCTCTCTCCATTCCCTCTTGGCTCCAAGTCCTTGATCATGCAAAATTGTGATTCCATTGTTTCTTACGCTTGAGAGAATCACCCTGGCTTGGGTTGTGGACTATTTATCCTGTTTCCTGTCTGATACTCACAAACGCAGAGCAGAGAGACCTAGGACAGCCAGGGAACAAAAGTGGGGCTTAGCTGCTTTTCATACTCCCTGGTTAGGCAAACAATCTGGCCCCCTTGTATTCTAATACTCCTTCGTTTACTACAATCAACATATTTTAGTGCAATAATTTCAAATACTCACATCTATTTTTTCCTCTTTTTTATGAAACAGTTTTTAATACCTTCCAAAAGTTGAGGACGGATTCCAAGAGCATTCGCAGATAACTGTTAGTCACTTTTTTCAATTTTCTTGTTGCAGTTTAAAGAAAAGCTTTAAGTTTCTAAAGTTTTAAAAGTTTCTAAAGTTTTTAAACAGCTTAAAACCTGTTTTAAGTTCCTACTCTAAAAGTTGAGACATTTTATTTAGGAGAAAAGTTTGATGTGCAGTTTCTAAGTTTGCACTTCATGTGTTTTTGCCATGCAGCATGCTTTGAGATTTTTTTCTTTTGATGCTCTTGAAATTCAATAAATTTAATAGGTGACCCTAACTGTAAATCCTTGTGACATTTTAAAAATAATGCCTAGTTTAAAATACATTTAATTTCACTGATGTCTTTTACTATTTAGAAGATATATGTAGGGAGTAAAGAGAAATCTAACTTATAAGTTTGATGAAAATTTATCTCTTGTCCGTAAATTATTTTTCCACACTATATTACATGTATAAATTAAGATACTGCTGATCAAGAATTTTCATTGGGAGTGTAGCTATCTATTTCTGAGAATATCTTTCTTTTTTCTAACCTTTGGTTTGAAAATCACTAAACATTTTTACTCCACAGTCACCACAGCCTAAAACTCCATGATTACTTTGCAGGTGTGAGGGAAGCAATTGGAGGAAGTGCTATTTTGACCAAACTTCATCCTCATTTAATTTTGACAAGTTTGAAGGCATGTTTCATCTCTACTGATTTAAAGCTCTTGGATTTGATTTGTATTTTCAGGCAGAGCTTTGGAGAGTTTTGTTTTTTCAAACTCTGAAGAAATATCGAACCCATCAGACTTTGAAAATCAACAGTAGACATAATAAAATTCCTCAATGCCTCCCCATAGTCTTTCAAGACAAAATCACAACTTTCTAGTATGGCAAGAAAGCTCTCCCTTTATGACTCAGGGCTCAGAAACGTTCAGTTGACCTCATCCTTGAACAAAGCCATTGTCCCGGGCATACATGATGACTACAATCCTAAGCACTCAAGGCTCTCTCTAACGGGTTGACCCATGCAGCTCTCCTACTCAGTACATTCTTTCTCTGACTGCTTCTCTCCTATTAACACCTCCAAATTGCTGCAGAAATTAATTAACATCAGTGAAGCCCCTGTATGTCTGAATGTTGTAGCAAGAAGGAACCCAAAGGTCACATAAAAATCAAGCTATGGAAGCAAATGGATCCTTTTCTGAACATTAAAATGGAAGTAACTTATTTCCAGAAATTGATGTGATCTCTGGGCACTGTCTCATCTACAGCTCACACTGACTAGAGCTGTTTTCACTTTGAGTCTTCAATTGATGTTTATGTGGCATAATTGGTACTTAATGCACATGAGCCTGAGAACTTCAGAGACTTCTACATTAAGAGCACTGGAAAGAAACCTTAAATAAAAAGTAAAAATTAAGCTTAAAATGGTAATGTACCGGTGTTATGCAGGTCAGAATAAAGATCTTATTTGGGTTAGCCTTTCTGCTCCCGTTCTAATGTGTAGAGAAAAAATTCCTTGGTGGAGTTTGTTTTGTTTTGTTTTGTTTTGTTGGAGGGGTCAGTGGAGGAAGAAGGAAAATCAATTAGACTGCACTAGCTAACACTTTCATGATGGAGTCCAGCTAAGAAAGGACGGAGTTCAGGAAAGGGTGGTAGTCTCGAAAATGGACAAAGTAAGAACAGATTCACACTATGAAATTGGCACACTTTATTGATGAATTGATTTTAGGACTTTGAGGTAGGGAGGATAGGTAGAGGAAATGAAGACAACTTCCACATTTCAGGTGAGTAAAGGCAGTGCTATTTCCTGAGATGTAGATGACTGAGGCAAAAATTAGGAATTAGAGAAGAGATTGTAAAAACATAGAATGAGTTCAACCACTGGGAACAATGAATATTTCAAAAAGCATATGGAAATATAGTTCATAAAACAAATCACCTTCCTGTAGTGCTTTATGACAGCAATGCAGATATCAGAAATATTGTCCTTGTGGAAATTCACATCATAGGAAACCAAGAATTCATTTTATTCAAAAGAGTGCCAACTCTGCCCCCCGCCATTATTACACCAGTAAACTATTTCACTAATAAAATATTTGGTAAACTAAGTTTTAACATAATTTTAGCACTTCATATATGAATATCCATATGACTCTGGGAAAAAATAGAACCAATTTGGATCTAGTAATTATAAAACATAGCTCCAGAAAATATCTATTAGCAAAATCCATTATGCCTCTAAGGGTTTTGGCAAATTGCTCCCAATAGTGCTTTTAGTAATGCTTTTATGTCTTCCCAAAGCCACATGTTAGACACAGGGTAGCAGTCACTAGTAAAATTAAGTTGAGGAATTGTTGAAAATCCACAGCAGCTCATAAAAGGGCATCTTCATATCAAAGTAACATGTGGTATTTGGCATCTTAAAATTAAGTGGAGTGAAAATTATGTACAGACCTGTCTACATATTACTTTTATTCAACAAAGCAAAAGATTATTTTAATGCTCTGAAAACAAGAGCATGTAGAAACATCATAATCAGTCCTACAGTCTTTACTAGAGAGATGAAACAGTACTGAACAGAAATGAGTCTATGAAATAAAGCACAGCTATATTTTCTTATAGCTCATAAAGTACATAAATAACAAATTTTTCATTAATGATGAACTTTGAAAGTCATCCCAATATCCTCAGAGTAATTTCTGATAACCTGCTCACCGAACCCATTTTTTGCTTCCTGAACCCTCTCATTGCCTTACTTTTGAATCAAATATCACAGCACTGCTGTTTATATTGCCAAACTTTAAAAAAATCATATATAAATAATATGTTAGTCTTATTCTATGTATATATATATATATATTTTTTTTTTTTAGAAAAAAACGTTTTTAAGATTTTGTTCATTTATTCATGAGAGACACAGAGACACAGAGAAAGAGGCAGAGACACAGGCAGAGGGAGAAGCAGGCTCCATGCAGGGAGCCTGACATGGGACTCTGTCCGGGGTCTCCAGGGTCAGGCCCTGGACTGAAGGCGGCGCTAAACCGCTGAGCCACCCGGGCTGCCCTTATTCTACATGTATTTATAAAAATGCAATATATGCTGAATAATTCCAGTGTTCTTCCTCTTCAAAGAGAACCACTTCTTATAATCATCAATGAAACACTAGTTGTTTGGAGGTTTTTTTTGGCTTACTAGTTTTATTTTCTCCAGATCAGTCACTCCAATTTACCAGAACTTGTTACACTCAATGTGGACAGGAATTCTCCATTTATTAGAAATAAAGTCATCTTTTCTGGGACTCAGTTCACTCATGGAATTCAAATCCTTTTTGTTAAAAAAAAAAGGAAAAGAAAAAAGAGGAATTTTTTATAGCTTTTACCAAAAGGGTCTGAATTTTATGAATTAACTGAATCCCAGGAAACTCCTCTTCTTTTTCTAGATAGAATCATTATAAATGTTCAATATATATATTTGCTCTATGCATGAATGAATGAACAAATAAATGAAAAGCAAACTTTCCTCCTTTTGCTCATCCCCTAACTATGGCTATGCTCAACGTATCATCTGTGATCCTGTCAACATGAGTCAGTTTGTATCATCCTCTGGCTCAAAACTTTCCAATAGCTCCCACCTTGCCATGAGTAAATTCCCATCATTATTCTGACCTATAAAGCATAAAGAGGTTAAATCCTCATTTCTCCTCTGACTTCACCTCCTCTGTCCTACCTTCGTTCACTTTAATTTAGCCCTCAGCCTCTGGCAACCCACTATGCTCATCCCAGACAAGGGCCTTTGTACTGTGATTACTGTACTCTTTACACAAATGTTGCTCAGTTGTCAAATGCAAGCTATTCGCTTAAATGTAAACTTCCCAATGAAACATTCCCTGACCACACTATTTAAAAAGCATATATCCTCCATCACTCTCTTTGTTCTGTTTTATTTTTCTCCATAGTATTTATCACCATCTAACACTTCACAAACTTGCTTATTTCTTTTCACCGATCTCCTGTTTTTATAGATTATAATTTATATACACTCCAAGAGGGTGGAGTTTTTGTCTTCTATAGCCCTCATGCCTAAAACAGTAATACATAGTAGGTGTGCAACAAATTCTTTTGTATGAGTGAATGAATCTAACCAACTATCCTGACAGCTTTGAATATTCACATAGTTCTTTCTGTATATGAACCAATAACTATATATAGTTATTTTGACTTAAGCAATAATTTAAAAAAAACACATTATTATTCAGGCAGTTCTTTTGGGGCACTTCATTTTCAGCCAAATAAACCAGCAAAGTGAATCATGACTAGAAGAGTCAGTAGTCAAATATATCCCACATCCTTTAATGAACTTTATTAAAGGTTTGTGCATAGACTCTAAAATTATTCAGTCTTCAGTTGAGGAAAACTTTCATTATCTTCAAACTAGTAAATAGTTATCATAAAGCTATCCACAACTTCTGCACTGGGATTGTCTATATATAATAATATCTGTCTCATTTCAACTCACATCACAATACTTATCTACATTCCATTCTTCTGAGATGCTAAAAGGGAAATCCACATGAAATTGTGGTTGCTCTTTACTACAATTGCAAATGATGTTTTGATTGTCATTGACTTCTATACGGAATGGCAAAATGGTGGTATTGGACACATAATAATCTGTCGGCATGGCATGACTGAGAAGAAATAAATAAGGATATCTTGAACCAAGAGCCTCTTTTCTATGTTTTAATATCTCACTTGTAGTGAGCCATCTTTCCAATTAGTGCTAAGTATGGCCCACAGGTGACCCAGTGATGAAATGTCTCTACATTCTTTTCAAAGCTTGTCAGTGAAATGAATTAACAAAAGGATGAGTGACATTTATAAATTAGTTTGGTTAAGTTCCAAGCATACCAAATTAAATAAGCTTTGCCAAGCTTGATTTATAGAGAGGACTGTTTGGTCTTTATGATAGCCAAAAGGAGAATCTTTAATTGCAAAATATATTTTATACAATTTCTATGGAAGACAAGATTTCTTTTATTTTCCAAACCTTCCGTTTTTCTTGAAATTATTAGTTAAACCAGACTTAAAGTTTCTTTATATGTCTACCTGACTCAGAGTCAGCAAAAATCAACAAATGTGCCAAAGGAATTTTGCGGCTTCAGTCAGGAGAAAATTATTGAATCTTTGATTCTTTACCATTATGCTATCATAATAAAAAAAAATGTTGTTTGAGGGCACCTGGGTGGCTCAATCATATAACAGTCTGGGTTGCCTCAGGACATGATCCCAGGGTTCTGGGACAAACCCCCATGTTGGGCTCCCTACTCAGTAGGGAGCCTGCTTCTCCCTTTCCTTCCTATTTGTCTCTCTCTCACTATCTCTGTCTCATAAATAAATAAATAAATAAATAAATAAATAAATAAATAAACAAATAAATAAAATCTTTTTAAAAAAGTGGTATCTTGATTTATTCAAAGAATATTTATTATGCACCATTAGCTAGACATTGTTCCATATTTCCTGCTATTCAGGAGTTTATTCTTTAAATGCCCAAATCACCAAAATAATACATATAACTGAAAAGTCCATACTGCATGAACAGACTGTCTGGAAAATTCAGAAGATGCTATAATTCTCAAGGGCCAGGAGAAGAAAGAGGGTCTTTCTGAAAAGATGGTCATGGCAATCAGTTCTGCCAGGGAGTAAACAAAGGCAATCAGTTCTGCCAGGGAGTAACAGTTTGACTCAAATTCATTAAGGACAAAGTCCTGATAGCACCCCCTACCCTCTCTAAAGGCAGCGTGTTGTCTTTTGTCGTTTGCCTGATATGGTATAGGAAATCAAATGGAATATTTCAAGAGCATCTAGGGTAAGAAGATGCTGGGAAAAGACCAAATGGCATTGTAGGAGGACATAATTGTGTGTGTGTGTGTGTGTGTGTGTGTGTGTGTGTGTGTGTGCGCACCTGTGGGTATTTTTGTGTGTCAGTAAGCCCTAGGGTATGAACATCCAGGTATGTCAGCGACCACAGGACCGTGAGAGTGTAACCATTCCACCACCAACAGAATATTGCTGTGATCCTGGTCAGCAGGTCCAGGCACTGTGCCCACTTGATCCTACAGATAATCAAGAATCCATGCCTACAGGTTAGTCATTGTTGCCCAGCTGCAATGTGACGAGTATCATCCAGTAATCTATACTGTGCACAGCAGTGCTAAGTGGCACATGTGGGGTAATATGAAACTACTAAGGAGGTAGACAATATTGGATACAAGGGATATGGCTGGCTAAACAGTTTTCCAACAATAAGAAATGACAGTTTCAGACTGACATGGCTCATTCACCACTTGCCCCAAACAAAGCAACCATGCCACCAACCCAAGTACTACTCCTATAAGCTGATCAGTATGTCTAGAAAAGCCATCCTCACTGAACATCTCCCAGTCTGCTGTTTCACCAAAAGTATCTCTTGATCTCATCTCACTAACTCTAACCTGCATGCTTATTTTAGAAATAAATACATGGGTGTTCATCTTCAGGAAGCCTCAAATCCAGTCCTCTTGCATGATCACAAGATAAACAAAGATAAAGTTATATGTCCGTGTGACTGGAAAAAGGGTGAGTTAATAATGTTTCCTGAAATTCTGTACATAGTGCCTCTTATTTATTTTTTAATCAAGAGGAAAAGAAATATATTTTGACTAGAGGAGTATGAGAGGAGATGTATGTTTTATTAAAATAAATTGTTCATAATCACTGAAGACCTCTACAATTTAGAGCTACACATTTCTATGACAAATGCAGTATACGGACATATTGCTAAATTATTGAGCAATATACAGGAAGACGTATTTATGTTTTATATACCTGGCGTGTGATTCAAGAGACACTAGAACAGCAAGAATGGCAAATGGCTTCATCTTGAATTATGACACTTCTCCTTTGATAGTGCTACTTTGAATGCTGAGCTAAGAAGGATTCTGATGTAATTAATGTCTTGAACCAGCTGACAAGGGTGACAAGATCTATGAGCAATGACAGTGGAAAAGGTTGAGGAGGCACATGTGTCAAATATTTGCTCTCCTGGTGCTAAATAGTATAAAATAAAGTCTAAACAAGAATCATAAACTATACCCCAAAACAACATCTTAATCTTCCCCTTAAAATCTGCTCAGTCTTATTTAGTTAAGTTCATGATAACTCCATCTACCCAGTTGTTCAAGCAAAACCTTTGGTATTATCCTTGTATTCTCTAGTTCTTTCATAACACAAATCCAATTCATTAGAAAATTCTATCGGCTCTATCTTTAAGACATATCCAGAATCCAACTGCTATTCATCACTCCTACCAGAACCACCTCATTCTAGGTCACTATCATCTCTTGTCTAGGTTACCAAGAGCCATTCCTAGCTATTTCTGTTTCTACTCTTGCTTTCTAGAGTCTATAATTCTCAGCACAATAACTGTATTAGTTTACTATTGTAGCTGAAACAAATTACCACAGAACTAGTGGCTTAAAACAACTATTTATTATCTTATAGTTTCCATGGTCCAAAGTCCAGGAACAGTGTGGCTCAGCTGGTGGGTTCTCTGTTTCAGCCAAAATCAAGGTGTCAGCAGGGTTGTGCTCTTTTCTGGAGGTTTTAGGGAAAACCATGCTTCCACAATTGTTTGGGTTGACAACAGGATTCAGTTCTATGACATATAAATCTGAGATTCCTATTTCCTTTCTGGTTTTTGGTTGGGTGTGGTTCTCAGCTTCCAGAAGCTGCCCATATGCCTTGGTTTATGGCTTTTTCTTCACCTTTGAAGCTACGAATAGTGACTGGCATCTCTCCTATACTTTCAATCTCTCCTCTGCCTTCCTCTCTCTTCTGCTACATCCCTTTGACTAACACCAGATGGAGAAATTTCTCTGTTTTAAGGTCTTAAGTGATTATATTGGACAAGTCCAGATAATCTGTGATGATCTTACTATCTTAAGGCCTATAATCTTAATTACATTTGCAAAGTCCCTTCACATTAGTACCTAGATAAGTACTAACTGAATAACGAGGGGAAAGGAACTTTGGAGAACAGGTTTAGAATTCTATTTACCATAGCAATTAAAGGAGCCTGTGAAAACATAAAGTAGATTATTCTTCTCCTCTGCTCTATACTGTATAGTAGGTTCTTATCCCGTGCAAAGTAATAGTTAAATTTCTTAGAATGGCCTACAAAAACCTACCCAATCCTTTATTCCATTATCTATGACATTTTTTTAAAGATTTATTTATTTATTTTAGAGTGAGAGAATGTGGGAGAGGAAGAGGGAGGGTGAAAGAGAGAAAGGGAGAGAGGAGGGGGGGAGAATCTCAAGCAGACTCTGCACTGAGCACAGAGCCTGATGTGGGCTCAATCCCATGACCCTGAGATCATGATCTGAGCCAAAATCAAGAGTTGGCTGCTAACCAACTGAGCCACCCAGGCACCCCTATGACTCCTATGACTTCATTTCTTATTATCCCCAGTATTCATCTTTTCCTCTAAGAAGACATTTATTGAGTATCTTAGCCTTTTTGAAGAACTTTAATAGTCACATTAAGTATGCATACCTTTTATCTAAAGTACACTAATTTTTAAAAGTTTGTATAAACCAGTGTTTCTCTATCTCAGACTATTTACATTTTAAACCAGATAATTCTTTATTGCAGAGAGCTGTTCTGTATGTTACAGAATGTTTAGTACATCCCTGGCTTCTACTCACTAGATCTCATTAGCACACTCTAGTTGTGACAACCAAAATGTCTATAAAATGGGCAACGTCTTTAGAGTGGCAAATCCCACTGGTTCTAATTTCAGAACTTTTTAAACAGTTTATATAAATATGTTATATTGAAATGGCAAAGCAGAAATGCTTGAAGTTTCTGTATTAATGAACAATCTTCATTCAATCAGAAACATGAATCAAACATAAGTTAAAAATGAAAACAAAGTATAAAAATGAAATGGGTGGGCTATAGCAATTACTAACATAGAAAATATAACTGGGCTGGTAAACAATACATGATCATCATAATCAGTCCTTTGTATAATAGATTAGCAAAATCTGTCTTTACATAAATGCCTGATATTAATATCCAATCTCCTGGTTTTAGGAAATCCATTTTCAATAAACTAAGGCTGCATGTTTAAGAAGTCTCTACTGAATATTTAAAATACATCATAAATAGATTTTAAAATAGATTTTAAATAAGAGCTTAATGCATGTCCTCTGGCATTCAGTGTAAGGTTAGTTACTACAGAACTCTAGGGTATTACAAGATTTGGGAAAATAAAACTCTAGTAAATGAATCTAAGTTATCCTCAAATGTTTTGGTGGAAAAATTATGTATGATGTAATGTTCACAAGCTATTTTTGATTTCTGGACAGGAACAAAAGTATCAGTTCAGAAAAGAGCAAAGTCAAGGGCATATTCTAGTAGCAGCAGCAGAAAAAGAGAAATCAAACCTTCAGATACAACTACCCACGATAATTGAAAAAGTTATCTCCAAGGTCATCAAAGAATGTATGTATCTTTAAATTAAAACACCATTAAAAGCACAAAGAAATGCTTCATTTTCGCCAGACAGTAAGCATATGAGTGAAGTTCAGAAATAAAAATTAAAAATCAATTACACAATTATCAATTATTAATATTTGTGAACAAAACAACTATGCCTAGAATATTATTAGAACTGGTATTTCTAATATTTAGCATTCTTTTAAAAATTTATTTATTTATTTATTTGAGAGAGAGAGAGAGAGAGCATGAAAGAGCATAAGTAGAGGGAGGGACAAACGGAGAAGTAACTTCTCTGCTGAGCAGGGAGCCTGATATGGGGCTCAGTCCTAGGATTGAGGTTTCAGAACCTGAGCTGAAGGCAGACACTCAACCGAGCCACCCATGAACCCAATATTTAACATTATTTCTAAAATGATTTAGTCTATATAGTCCATGTTTTCAGTTAGACAAAAAAAGATACCATTTTAATTGTTATTGTTTTATATTTAGAGATGTCTAGCATCCATAATTTTAGAGAGACCTTCTTTTGTCAATACCCAATCTGCCATTCAACCAACATTTCCTGAGAGTCTTCTCTATGCCAGGCGCTGTTCTTTTGCGTTAGTGAACAAGAGAGATCTGGCTCCTCAGGTCATGGATCTTGTGTTCCAGCAGAGGAAGAAGGCAAATAAACAAATTAGGAAATAATGAGTAATAAAACACTAGGCAGTGATAGCAATAAGGATGAAAGGATAGAAAGAGCTTGAGACACTGTTAGATCAAGTTGTTGGGCAGGACTCCCAGACAGAGTGATTCCCAGGCTTAAAGGACAAAAATATTTCTCACATTCTGGGAAAAAGAAATAACCTTCAGGCTGTGTAAAATTAAGCACTCCTTAGCAGCAAGCTGAAGTGCAAGGCATGGTGTTTCTCCCTAGAATCATGGAAAGGAACAAAGTAAAAATAAACCAGAAGAGGCCACAGGTTCTGCTTATTAGCATGTCAGCAGTTGCCATAATCTTACATACATCCTAGAAATATGACACTTTTATGACCTTGGTGATTCTTCAGGCAGAAACGAGTCCTGTGATTTCTAAATTAAAAGTGCAAAGTTCCAATCAAATGGACAAGTTCAAGTTTCTGTGGAAAGGAATTCAAAATTCCAAAATAGAAAAAAATTGGTAATCAAATACCCAACAAAAGTTCAGAAGACTCTAAGATCAAAAAGAAAGATGTGGTTGAAGTCAAAGAAATAACTGAAATGTTTATATGTCCTGGAGTCAAGGGGAGAGGTGTTAAGGAAATGCCCAAATCCAGAAGTTCATGATTGTCTTGCAATTTTGAAGAACATACTGATTTCTTTTTTTTTTTTAATTTTTTTTTAATTTTTTATTTATTTATGATAGGCACACAGTGAGAGAGAGAGAGAGGCAGAGACACAGGCAGAGGGAGAAGCAGGCTCCATGCACCGGAAGCCTGACGTGGGATTCGATCCCGGGTCTCCAGGATCGCGCCCTGGGCCAAAGGCAGGCGCCAAACCGCTGCGCCACCCAGGGATCCCAAGAACATACTGATTTCAAATATGCTGTCTGATTTTCTTCAGAGGCAAACTAGTATCTGCCAGAACATGAATACTGAACTTGAGCTTGAAAACTTTTTCTATAAAAATGAATCTAATATTCACGCGTGGGAACCCACCTTTTATTTTGTAGAAAGATACCACAATCAGCTCTTATTCTTGAAAACCACAGGACTCTAAACATACCCATTCTCTATCTTTTTTAAAGATTTTATTTTATTTTATTTTTTAAGATTTTATTTTAAAGTAATCTCTATGCCCAATATAGGCTTTCAATTCTCAACCTCAAGATCAAGAGTCACATGCTCTACCAACAAAGCCACCCACGCACCCCTGCCCACTCTTTCTATCCTGATTTGGGAATATGAGTGAGTCCCATGGTAGGGGCTAGAAAAAGCTGAAACTAAGAATGAGGTAGGCGTAAAGGTCATGGGATAAGGTAAAGAAGATGACTTTCTGTTGTTATCTTCAAAGATACCTTAAAAAATCTCTCCAAATTAAAGATCTCCAGTTCTTTGCCCCATTATAATTTATTTATGGCATATACCACTTACCTTCTCCAAATTTCACTCCTAGGCATTTATTAACCCCCAGTAATTTCTTTATCAAATTAATTATCAACATTAAGTTTTTACCATTGTCAATTATTAAATGTGTATTTTTATTTTTTAAAATTTATTTTTAAATGTGTATTTTTAAAATCAGTAATATAATCAGGCTATTTTCCATGTTTCCTACTTTCCATTAAAATTCTTAAGCATTTCTGTGGACTCTGATGGACCTGCATAAATATGATCAAAGGAAAAATTAGATTAAAAAACACAATCTGTTGGTTTAAAATAAAAACCCAAAAGTAGAATGAATAAAATATTGGCATTTAGTTACTCCAAATACATTGCCAAATCATTTGTAAATGCCCGTGAATACTTGTAATACACATTGTTTTTTAAAGTTACTCATTGAGAAGTTTTTTCTATTTTCAGTAATAGAGGACTGCCACATGGTTCAAAAGCAAACAAGACCTATAACAAAGCATAAGGGTTTGTCCTTATTGTGAATATATGTATTTAAAAGTGGTGATAGTGATCTCTAGGGTGATATATGAATAATTTCCACTTGGTAGATGTGTTAAATTTGTCAAGATGTCAGAAGATCATTGAGGAAAGAAGGAAATAATAACTTGTTATGTTAATAAAAACTTAACTGGCACAGTGATTCTTAAAATAGAACATTTTTCCTCCTCACTGTTAAGATGAGAATTCAGGCATAACTAAGTATTTGCAATCAAACGCCATACCTGTATATTGAAAAAAGTTAGTATTGACATTTTAAGTATAAAATGACAGAGTGATTTGTTTTGTTACCAGGGATTTGATAAATTGCAGTTTAGCATGAGTAATTCCTATAAGCATATATAAATGAAGTGTGGATAAAAATATTGTTTAGGGAATTTTGTATTTGTGTCTATTAATTGCCTGAGTTTTCAAGGATGACTGATGCATTATAATTCAAACTTCAAATGCCCTTCAAATTAACAGCCTGTACGTGAATTTAAATCCTTACAAAGAAATAGCACTGGAAGCTCTACTTTCTATTTTGAGGGTATCTAGAAATATAAATCAGTCTTTTTATTTTTAAGCTTAAACTGTCTACTGACCATCAAGCTTTATATGCATCTGGAATATTTTTTCTAAAAAAAAAAACAAAAACCACAACAGTTTGTTTAATGGGTATACTTTCAAGGTTAAAGAGAAAAAAGGAAGTTAAAAGTCCTATTCCAAACTTTCAAAAATTCACTTTATCAAAATCAAACAGTAGTAAAATGAATGAATAAGTGTTTCCTGCTCTCTTCTTAGTACCAGCACATTTTAGAATGCATGGCAAGGAGATCTTCTCAGTGATTCGACTCAATCTTGATTATTTAAATGAATAATCAACTCAAAACCCACCTAGTTTTTACCTTGGAACAATCCTTTTTCCAAGTCTCCTAATATTTCCTGGCTCACTGAATGAGGAGTGGTGATTTTAAAGATATTTTTGATAGCTTTTTTTTTTTTTTTACCTGTTTTTGTGATTTCATTTCCATTTCCAGACAAAATAGGGGAGTGCTAAAAATAACAAACGTGACTAATTCTCAATTACCTGCAATAAAGAGAAGGCAAATGGAGACCCGGCATGATGGAATAAATTACATCCACTGATAGCTTAAAAATCCAATTTTAACCATTACTTTCAACCTCCCTCTTATTAACAAATAAAATTGGATTTCTCTAAATTCCATTTCCTCTTCCTTCATCTGAAAAATCCCCTGATGGAGTTGCTGGCATGAAGATAAATGTCCCAAAGATTTGTAAATGGAGACAAAAAAGTAGCAAAAAATATGGGTCATTTATATATTTAATATCTCACTCCAAATAAAGAAAATTAGAAAAAAATAACTTAATTTTCTTAAACATTATTTCAAAGTACTTAACCCACTCACTTCAAAGTCAAATTTTAAATGGGCACTAGGATTGGAAAAACATAGAGGATACTAATATTCCTCTGAACTTTAAAAACACAGGCTTTTGTATATACTTAATAATACAGAACTGTATCTTCATAAATGGCTGCAAAATAATTTTTAAAATTCACAAATAGGAACACAGTCATTTAAAATATGAATCTCCTATTTCATTAAACTCATTCAGTCAAATTCACTGTAATTCATTAAATTCATTATAATTCATTAAATTTCATTAAATTCATTGAAATATGAATCTCACAACAAAATACTGTGAGAAAATGTGGATTTTGCACAGAATGTTGATCTAGAAATCATGAATTTTGAGGCACGATTAACCTTCTAATTACCTTGCACCAATCATTTGATTTGGCCATAGATTCCTCATTTGTGTAATGAAGAAGAAAATGAGGATGTTGAGAAGCACATGATCTCCAAATTCTATTCTAGATTTGATTTCTTAATCTAACAAGGAAATATAAGCTGTAAGCAAAAAATCTTAGAAGAAAACATAATTTTTATTAGTTGACAATCTGTGCCTGACATCTGTGTTATACTTAAACATTTTCTTTTATCCTTTAAAATTGAGTGCTTACTGGATAGATGGAGAGATAGTGTATACATATGTAATAAAGCAAACATATGAAAATAATAATTATTAGATTTATGTGGCATATATATTTATATGAGTGTTCACTGTACATTTTTTTCAACTTTTCTGCCTGAAACTTTTCATAATAAAATTTCGGAAATAAAAATCAGAATTCTCTGAGAAATTCTCTACAAGTAAATTTAAGGTAATATTAGAGGAGAATTAAATACTACATTAATTGATCTTCTCTGAGCATATCAAGTGTTTTGAGTATGTGAACTACTAGAACCTTTAATATGGGAACAAAGGCAAAAGAAAAAAAAAAAAGATTAAATCTCCTTATTGCCTACAGCCCTGTGACAAGTCCTTGAAACAGGTAGAGTGACCTTCCTCTGCAAGCTCAACTGTCTTGATGTTGACACTTTGCTGAGGGCAAAAGGCAATTTTAGCCTGACCCCAGGGTCCTGTGAGTCTACTTTAACATATAAAAATTCTTTTGGGAACTTCTTTTGTCTCGACTTGCTAAGATACATGTTAGCAATCATCCTCTAGGCATATGGCCCAATGATATACATGTAAAGGGTTTCATGACTCAGAGTTTACTAAACAGTAATAAATGACCTTTTCCTAATGATTGCTAGTCCCCTTAAGGTTCTGGAAACCCTGTTTCCAAAATATCCTGGAGGCTTGTGCTGTCCCTAACCCCCTCCCAACTTGACAGTATATAATCAATCACCTGTCACAACTCCAGTGCAGCTCTTTCTGCCCACTGGTCCTATGCTTTAATAAAACCACCATTTTGCCCCAAAGACTTCTCAAGAATTTTTTCTTGGCTCTTGGCTCCAAATTCTAACATTTCTTACATTACCTTCACACATTGCTGGTAGGAATATAAAATGGAACAACCACTTCAGGAAACAGTTTGGCATTATCTTAAAAATTTAAACATTTAACATTACATTTACATTTAACTACTGTGTAACTCAACTATTCCTATCCCAGGTATTCACCCTAGGAAATAAAAGAAAACATATTTGACACAAGGATAGCAGCTCTACACATAAGAGCCAAACACCAGAGAAAACACAAATATCTATTAACATGTGATGGGTAAACAGTTTACTGAAAGGAATATTCATCAGCAATAAAAAGGAATGAGGTATTTATACATGTAGCAATACAAATGAACTTCAAAATCATTATGCTGAGGGAAAAAGGCTAGGCAAATGTACATATTCTATGTCTGCAGAAAATTCAAACTAATCTACAGAGACAGAAAGCATATCAGTGGTTGCCATTGGGCAGGGTGAGGAGAAGAAAGGATGGATTACAAAAAGGCACAAAGAAGCTTTGGAGGATGATAGAAACATTTATTACCGAGGATGCATATGTTGAGAATTGCCAAGTTTTGCACTCTAAATATGTGTACTTCAATGGACTTCCACTAGACCAAAATTATAAAAAATGGCATAGGTTGGGCTTTTCCATACCATTAGAAGCATTATACAGTAATGTGAAGGACTTTATAATAAAAAAATGATATGCACAGGGCTTTCCTTGTGTAGAATGTCTATCTAATGGGCATCATTTCCAAATAACCTTCATGGGCATGGGTCTTATTAGGTATGCCAGTTTTGGGCTTTTGTGGTTGTGCAATTTGAGTCCTCACAGAGGATTCCATCCATTCCAGGCTTGTTTAATGCCCTGCTGTTTCCATCTCAAAATTCTTCATAATTTTTATTTTTATTTATTTTTAAAGATTTACTTATTTATTATTTGGTGTGAGGGGGGAGGGCAGAGGGAGAGAAAGAGAGGGAATCTCAAGCAGACTTCCAGCTGTCATAGGGCCTGATATGGTACTCAATCCGAAGATGCCAAGATCATAACCTGAGTGGAAATCAAGAGTGCAATGCTTAACCAACTGAGCCACCCAGATGCCCCTCTTCATAATTTTTAAACAAGAGGCTTCTCATTGTCATTTGCCATTGCACTTGGCCAATTATGTAGCCAGTTCAGTCCCAGATCATGGAATCTTCATGGAGGCAACTAAAAGAACGAAGCCACTTGCTAATAAAGAGTACATCTGTACTCAAGGCATCTGTATCCATGTTTTAGAAATTCTACAAGGGACAAGATACGGGAAATTAGATGGCACAGTGTGGATTTTTTTTTTTGTATCATTGGCAGAATAGAGTGTTGACCCAAAGTACATGCTAAACATAGACTTTCCTGATGAAACCAGGAAAGAAGAACTATTTGAGTTCTCAAAAGTTAATGAGAAATTTTTAGTCGGTCAGATTTCTTTTACTTTTTTTCTTTCTGTATCAGGATATAAATTATACCTCATTCCCTGATATGTGCTCAGTAGTTATAGGCCATCTCTAAGAGTTATTTGAGCGTGATGACGTACATGTTATTTGCTATGGGGCTCTGCAGAGACAAACATGTTAAACCATCTTCCACAGATGTTTATTACACCACAATTGCAGAGACAGCCATGCACTGTACTAAATTTCCAAATATAAAGCAGAAACAGAGAACGATTGTAAGCGTACTGATGTTATTCAATCTCCTCCCTCCTTTTTTTTTTTTTTTTTTTTTTTTTAACCAACAGACGTGATGAACATCAACAAAGTGATCCCTGCACTGTCAACAAGTGGAGCTAATTAATAATGTATCCCTAAGTAACTTGCTGGGATTTCTTTGTGAAACAAAAGCTTACCTTCTCTGTTTCCTCTCCCACTTTAAAAGCTTCAGGCTTTTGCATATCACTGAGTAGAGGCCAAGAAAAAGCCCTTGCCTTAGCTACAGAAACTGAGAAGAAAAATAACAAGTCCTGGGTCACTTGCTTGATGTCTTATAGCTAGATGCAGCTGCCTTTTACAGCCTGTTTATTAAAAAAAAAGTTATGAGACTTTGCTGAGCTATGAAACGTCTTGTTCACCACAGAAAAAATAGACAAAAATTCAGGACCTGAAAGCAAAAAGTAGGTGAGGAGGTGTTTGCATTAGTAACTATGAATTGGGCTTGCAGGATGGGTAGATGTATAATAATGGTTATCATACTGCATATTTCAGCTCATAGGCAAATTGTTCATATCATTGAAGAGACTACTGTAAACACATTATTAGAGGTTCGAATCAGAAATCAGAGGATGGAGGATGCGATATGTCAACAAGCACAGTAAATTATTGTAAAAGAGTCATGTCAAGTGGCCTGAGCATTTCACCAAAATGAGTTTTATGCCTTAAATACTGACAATATGTTCCATCCATGGTACAAGGATGACCCTGAGCTGATTATTGGTTGGTTGACTGCCTGAGGAGTATCTCATCTCAAAATTTGCATTAGCACACAGCTCAAGAAATTTGACTCTGTCCTGGATTATCCTAGATCCAGAGTCTAAGGCAAACCAACAAAATTACTAGACTAACTCAGGGATTCCAGGTTCCAAGCCAGGATTCCTCAGCCTTATTCAGTCATGACCTTCAGGCTCAGATGATCACCAAATATCTCATATCATGATTTCAATTGCTGTAGTCACTTTTAAAACCCATTTCAGTGAATGCTCTATAAATTTAAAATAATATAGATTAACTGAAATCCTTAACTCAAGTTAAATGTGGCCACACTGCTGAAGTGGACATTATTCATATTTTCATCTTTGTCACTGAGTTTTGGCAGTCACTCTTTTCAAACTTTACTTTTATCACATTGAGTTTTATCCCACAATCTTGAAGTGCATACACTATCTCTCTCCCCCAACTCCAACAAAAAAAAAGCAAAGGAGGAAAAGATGTAGAATTAAATTTGCCTTCCTAAAAGGCAGGAACTGTTCATCCTACCTAGGTATAAGGCTATAATAGAAGTCTGCTTAGCTATCTTTCTGGTAAGATCACAGAGAGGGAAAAAAATTTCAGAATGCCAGAATAATAAAGTCCTTAGAAGAAAGCTATTCTAAGTCCTGCTTCTACTCTAAAGGCAAAGATTTTCATTTTCACAATAATACTATTTTGTGGAATAGGAGTGCAAGTGAGAAAAATACATACTTAAAAAAGCAAGCACATAATAACATAATTTTACATTTATTTGGAAAAGGGCAATATCCTAATAAAATCTCTATTTTTTTATACTGACCCCACCTTGGTGTTGTCTATACCAGTTTCTCAGCCTTGGCACTGTTGTTATTTTGAGCCAGATAATTATTTGTCTTGTACATTCCAGAGCATTTAGCAGCATCCCTGGTCTCTACTTACTATATGCCAGCAGCAGCAATCCATAATCCATGACTCATGACAATTAGAAATGTCCCCAGACATTGCCAAGTGGCTCCTTGGGGGAGCAAAATCACTCCTGGTTGAGAGAACCACTGCCTAAATGATACTGCCTAGAATAACAAATGTCATAGTCTCCTCACACAGGCTCTGTATATAGTGTTTTCTCTTCCTGGCTTGATCTTCTTCAGACACACACACACACACACACACACACACACACACCTCTTTCAGATTTTTAAAAATGACTTTTTAAGGGAAATGTTAAAATTTAAAAGCTATATTTCCTTATTTGAATTCAACCAATATTTACTATATGCAGAGCAGTGTGCTATTCATTAAATAAGTTATAAAAGTGAATAAGGAAAATTCTCTTCCAAAAAGGGTTTGCAATCTATTAAAGAGGGATTCAAATTACTGGAACACATTGCAAAGTAAATTAGCACCATAAGAGGGGAAAGATGGTGAGGAAATTAAAAGAAGATATGACACTTAGGCTATTGCTCAAACAATCTCCTCAGGGCTCCTTGTAGAGTACTGTGCCCCAGCCCTGCCCTGCTTCTTGAGGACATATTTAAAAACTTCTGAATATAAATCTATCTCCCCAAACCACCTTCTCATTTTTAGGAGTGTTAAGAGACATAGAAGCACCACAGATTTCCCTCAAGTGACAATAAATTTTTGAGTACCTAGGTGGCTCAGTCGGTCACATGTCCGCCTTCTTTTGGCTCAGATCATGATCCCAGGGTCCTAGGATGGAGCTACACAGGGCTCCCTTCTCAGCGGGAAGTCTGCTTCTTCCTTTGCCGACCGCTTCCCCTGTTTGTGCGCTCTCTCTCTCTCTCTGTCAAATAAATAAAGAAAAGCTTTACAAAAATTTTAAAATGTGACATTAAATTTCAAGGCACTTAATCAGAGGTGTGTGGTTATTCATCACTATTCAATGTTAATACTCTTACCTCACGTTCCCTGCAGATGACTATTTGCTCTTCACAGAACTTTGGTAATTAACTGAGAGAATTACTAACTTCATTCTGTGGGAAAGAACTAAAGACCCAGAAAAACTCAGACTTTTTTTTTAAGACTGCTGTGAGAATTAACTTACATTCTCCTTTAAAAACCTAATATTGTCAGCTTAAAGGTGGATTAAAAGTTATATTCTTAAAAAAAAAGTTATATTCTAATGGGTTTTTTATTGAAAGATGTATTTTTTTAAGATTTTTTAAAATTTTTATTTATTTATGATAGTCACACAGAGAGAGAGAGAGAGGCAGAGACATAGGCAGAGGGAGAAGCAGGCTCCCTGCAGGGAGCCCAATGTGGGACTCCATCATATATTATATTCTATTACATTATATTACATTATATTACATTATATTATTATCATATTATTATCATATTATTATATTATATTATATTATATTATATTATATTATATTATATTATATTACATTACATTATATTAAGGACCCCGGGATCATGGCCTGAGCCACAGGCAGATGCTCAACCACTGAACCACCCAGGTACCTCTAAATATTTTATTTATTTATTTGGGAGAGAGAATGAGAGAAAGCACAAGCAGGGGGGAGGAGCAGAGGGAGAGGGAGAAGCAGACTCCCCACTGAGCAGGGAGCCCAGTTTTGGACTGTATGAGTTAATTTAATGGTGGGGCAAGTATAGTGGAGAAATGCAATAGCTCCCAACCTGTTGACCTTATACCAAGTCACAGAGCAGCAGTATGTAGAATATTTTGATAGGAAAATCATCAGAAAAGACGACAACCTCATCCATGTAATAATCATGGATAATGAGATCAGGGGCAGTGGGTTAACTGCAGGCTTCTTTGGTATTTTGATAGCGTTCAAGAAGGTATTTAAAAAAACTTTTCTAAATTTTGAAATAATTTTGGCTTATGGAAAAGTTGCAAAAATAGTACAGAGTTCTCACATCACACAGTCTGCCTTAATGTTAACATTTAATATAATTTTGAATAATTGTGTGAATTAATATTGATAGAATACCATTAAACTACAGACATTATTTGCATTTCTTTTGTTTTCTCTCTATTGTTTTTTTGTCTGGACCAGGATCCTACCTTGCTTCTAGTTGTCATGCCTTCTTAATGTCCTCAAACTTGTCACAGCTCCTTAGTCTTGGTCTTTCATGACCATAACATGATTGAAAAACATTAATCAGTTATTTTCTCCCTTAAAAATATCCCTTAATTTTGGTTTCTCTTATGTTTTCTCATGATTATATTAAGGACACTCTTTTTTGGCAAGAATACCACAAAAATAAAGTAATTACTTTCTCAGAACATCATATTTGAAAAAATAAGTAAATGACAATACATCTCATTACTTATGATCAATATTGTATCTGCCCAGATTTGTCTGCTATAAAATTAGTAGAACCTTCAGAAGAAACACTGCCCTATGAACACATTAGTTTTAGCCAGTGAACCCATTTTGAACTTCTGACTCTCAGAACCATAAAAAAATTTTTTTGCATTGTTTTAGACTACTGAGTTTGTGGTAATTTGTTATATCATCAATAGGAAACTGATACAGTACCCTATTATTCGTTAAAATAAAGATATCCAGTTTGTTAGATATCAGAAGAAAAGGTATTTGTATTAATCAGAGTTTATGTCCTTTGAAAAATAATTTGACCTAACACTCTGGAAAACGAAGAAGCTCTAATTCCATAGACCACAGTAGGCTGGAAACTACAGACTTTGGATCTGAAAATGTCAGCATTTACATTTGCTTTTAATTCTATGATTAGCCTGCTCCAGAATCAACAGAGCCATAGTACCTCCTCAAAGACATAAAAATCAGGAAAAACTTTTCAACTCAGTTGGGTAAATTAATGAAGTAGAGAGTACATGAAGTGAAACCCAGATTTCATTGTAATGAAGAAATTTTAGAAAACCATTCAAGGTTATCTAACTAAATTCTTTGGCTTGAATTTAACTGAATAACATCTTCCACATATAATTTATTTTTTCTGCAACCAAATATATGTGTTTGCATGCATGCATGTGCCTACATACGTATATATTCATAGGTGATTAAATACGGAGTTAATGAGGTTTTTTAAAAAATTTTATTTATTTATTTATTTGAGAGAGGGAGTAGGAGGGGTAGGAACAGAGGGAGAGGGACAGATTCTGCCCTGAGTGGGGCTCAATCCCACAACTCTGAGATCATGACCTAAGCCAAAATCAAGAATTGGAGGATTAATTTACTAAGCCACCCAGGCACCCCTGGAGATAATGTTTTAATTTCATTAAAACAATAGGTATTGGGGATCCCTGGGTGGCTCAGTGGTTTAGCACCTGCCTTTGGCCATGGTGTGATCCTGGAGTCCCTGGATTGAGTCCTGCATCAGGCTCCTGGCATAGAGCCTGCTTCTGCCTCTCTCTCTCTCTCTCTCTTTCTCTATCATGAATAAATAAATAAAATCTTAAAAAATAAAAAAAACAATAAGTATTACATAAGTATTTTCTGTTGATGGGAAACATGATGTCGATAACAATGAGAAAAATATTCACATTATTCTTATTTTTTTCCCCTTGGACCACTGTAGCCATTCTTTAATATCAATTTGATCTTCTCTGGGTTCATTTTTCAAAATATCGACTTTTTTTAACTTCAGCTTTATCGAGATATAATTGACATATAATCTTGTGTAGGTTTAACATGTACAATGTGATAATTTGATACATATATATATTGCAAAATGATTATCACAATAAAGTTAGTTAACACATTCATCACTTCACAGAGTTATCCTGTGTGTGTGTGGTGAGAACATTTAAGGTCTACTCTCTTAGCAACTTTCAAGTATACAACACAGTATTATTAACTATAGTTACTTGAAAATCAAGCGCTTATTCATCTTATAACATAAAAATGAAAATTTGAATAATTTTATCAACATCTCCCTATTTCCCCCATACCCCAGACCCTGGCAATCACCAACCTACTCTCTATTTCTATAAGCTTGGCTTTTAAGATTCCACATATAAGTGATACCAGGTAGTTTTTATCTTTCTGTGTCTGACTTATTTTACTTAGCAACTGACTATGTTATCCATGTTATCACAAATAGCAGGATTTCCTAAATTTTTGTAGCTAAGAAATACTCTATCATAAATGCATGCATATTATACCTATATATATACACACACACACACACACACACACACACATACATATGTATATATACATATCACATATGTTTTTATCCATTCATCCTCCAACAGACATTTAGGTTGTTTCCAAGTCTTGGTTATTATGAATAATGCTGCAGTGAACATGGGAATGAAGATATCTCATCAAATTTCATTTCCTTCTGGGATATATACCCAGAACTGGGATTGTTGAATCATAAGGTAGTCCCATTTTTAATTTCTTGAGAAACCTTCACACTGTTTTCTATAGTTGCTAAACTAATTTATACATCCGCCAACAGTGCATGAGAATTCCTTTTTCTCTACCACACTATTCTTAAACATTTCATAAATTTTTCCCTTTTCTTGGATATTAATTGAAAAAGTCATATACTTCTGTGGTTACAGGAGTACTGTTTTCACTTTGGATATATCCTTTATAATCTTACTTTTGCTGTTCTTCTTGACTGGGGCATAAAATTAAAGCTTGAATTTATTCTCTTGACTATTTCTGATAAAAAATAAATCATTACTCTTTTAAGTTTACAATTTTTAATTGTTGCTATTAGGTATCTAGATTTTGAAAGTACTCCCAAGCAGTTACCTCATTTTGGTAAAATAAATTTAATTTCAGTAATACTGCTTAAATTTAGAAAATTCTAAAGGATGTCTTTTGGTATTGAATGAAATATAGTTTCTTTACATTGACTTAATTCATTTCAATTTATTTCCTTAAAAAAAAAATCTGCAGTGCAAAACAGAAGCTAAAATAAGACCAGATGATAAAGGTGATGATTCAGATAAATCTTTTAAATCCTACTTCATTTAGAACATTATCAAATCAAGAAACACTCTTATTTTTTCCTTAGTTCCTAAAATACAATTGGGAAAACAAGAATTTCTTATCAATTTTGGAGAACTCAAATGAATATCCTTATTTTCTAAAAATATATTTTGCTTCTCAGAACATAATGCAAGAAAGATTTTGTTTGCAACCTTTATATTATCATATATAAAAATGATCATAAAAATTTATATTAATTTCTGTTATCAGTCATGGAATAAAACATTTTTGAGTGATAAACATTACCAATATGTAAAAATAAACAATAAGATACGGAGAAGATAGCTGGAAGTGTTATTAAGCTTTTGGCTAGACTTTGCTTAGGGCAACACAGGCCAAGAATGGTAATAATAAACTGTACTAAGGCAGCCCAACATGTCAGGCTGAAGCCTGATGAATGAGATGGAAACACAAGGCACCACTGAGCATGCTTTGCTTACACTGATTTAAGTGTAAGAGATGAAACTTAGAAAAGTAAAGCTTTCCCTTAGGCAGGGAAAGAGATGCATGAGTGCTTCTCCAGGGGATGGGCAGCTGCCAGTCTAGAAAACAAGCTAACTAGTGTACCAGTCACAGCCAAGAAAGCCAGGAAGCTTTGCCAGGCAGGCAAGGATGATTAATATTCAACCATTTATTCACCCACCGGGACACATTCACACTTCAGATAGCAAAAGTTGAACACAAAAAGCAATTTTTTTTCCCTTTGCAGTCTTTTGTGATGGCTTGATTGTTAACTAGCTTGCTTAGTGATCATGGTGATCAAATTACTCATATTGTCATCACTTTATTTATCCCTCTCATATTCTGGAAATATACCATTGAATTGTTGGTGATTTGTTTCCTGTTAAATATTCTATATTCTACGCTGAAATTTTTAGAACCTTGTAGTGCCTTCACATGCTTCTTGGTCTAAATTACCTTAGAAAATTAACAGGAAGCACAGCTCTCTTAGAAGCTCAGGGACACTTTATATTTACCAACATCAATGAGAAAACTGGTACCCAAAAACATAGCTACAAATTCAGGAGGTTAAGCAAAGGTGATAGGGGACCTTCACTTATTTGTTATGCTACCCTTCCTGTGTCTTATTTGCTTAACATTGCTCTATTGTTATTAGAACCCCTACAGTTAGGTAGAAATAAATCATAATTAACATTAAATACTTAACCTTTTGGGGAAGAAGATGCCTAGGTGAGTCTGGCACAGATTAAGCCTTCCATGAGAGTCTAATTAGAGTATTACTTATTCTCTAGCTACGACTTGCAATTATTCAACATAATCTTTGATCATCAGCTTATTTCAACATCTAAAAATACTAAGGTACAGTTAGGAGAGGTCTTTTTGAGATTAGCTCCTATACTTCCCTGAAACAATTAGGGAAGTAAAATAAGGAAAAACCAAGATTGTCTTCCTTGGATGATTTAGAACATAAAATGCCTACCTCTATTTCTGTAGCACAATTCTTTTACTGAAGTTCATGATATGATAAGATTCACAAGACTTAGGAAATTATATCCAGACTACTTTTATGAATAACTGTGTACTTAAAACTTCTGTGTCCTTTGTAACATCTGGGAAATGTTGCAAGAATTTTTAGAATTCTTTGAATCCACTAGTCTATAAAATGCACAGAATGTAATAAGATCCAATAAAAATATACCAGTAGCAGTCAGAAAGGGTAGTTACAACTTTATGCCTTAAATCATAAAATATAGTTACCAAAACAAGGAACGGAAGGTTCTGGGTTTGCATAGCGCTCAATTCCTTCCACTGCTCCCATCCCTGCCAAAACAGACTGAAAAAAATAAGTGAAAAACATACTCATTAATATCTTCCAACTTTCTGAATTTGGAGGAAAAATGGTTAATAATGAGAAAGGTCAAGGGGCAAGATTTCATGCTTAGAAGCTCTGACATACCACTTTGTGAACTATAGCAGAGATAAGAGGAGTAACTAGGGCTTCCTATTCTCCAGGACATTGTACTATCAGAGAAAGAAATGAGGAAGGTTATAAAGGGACCAATGATTAATACTTTTCTTTTTCTTTTTTTTAAAGATTTTATGTATTTATTCATGAGTGACACAGAAAGAGAGGCAGAGACACAGCCAGAGGGAAAAGCAGGCTCCTCACAGGGGGCCTGATGTGGAACTCGATCCCTGGACCGAGATCACGCCCTGAGCCAAAGGCAGATAGTCAACTGCTGAGCCACCCGGGCGTCCTACACCTTTCTATTTCTTAATCAGATTCTGAATCTGTCAAAAAATAAGGCAAAAGAATCAGTCTATGGAAACAAAAAGTTATCCCTGCTAGTGATAAAATGGCATAGGAGGATGTAGCAAGAGTTGCAAGGTAGTGAGCAGGCTTCCTAATTCTAGGATATTGATTTAGATTCACTAGCCCATGCAATAACAACCAGAGTTGAAAATCTGAAGACTTCCCCCTGTGAAGTCTCACCCTTGTAAAAGTTAACAGGATCTAAGAGCAGACCAGTGCTCATGCTTCTTATAAGTACCTTGGTTCCCAAAAGGAAAGAGTGACTTGTCTACATGCATGTCTATTTCTGTGGCCCAAATACCAAGCAAAACTCCTTCCAGCTCATTTCCAAAAGTAGTGGATAAAGGTGGTCTACTTAGAGGAAATGTTCTCTTGGTAAAAGCTAGAGAATTGAGGACTAAGCTCCCTTCCAACTAAGATTATTCTCCTGTCTGCACAGAGTGGGTTCTGCTAACAGAAAAGTAATTGAGTCTTAGAAGAAAGATCAAAGTCTCAGATAAACCCAGCCTCATCCCAGCTCTCTTTATAGACCCCAGAAATGCCAGGTCTCAAGAAAAGGAACAGAAAAAAGTGGTGAGTGGAGTAAGGAAAGGCAGATTGGTCCCAAATAATGTAAGTATCAAAGGAACATCTCCCACATTTCATTAGAACAAATAAAATGTTTGCATAAATATGCCTGTATCAGAGAGATAATTGAAAAGTAACTTTTGCAAACATACTATAAACACACGTGAATGAAAGAATGAACCAAGAATGAAAGAAAAACAACAAATGCAGAAGAGAGACAACGAACTCTGCACAGGAAAAAGTATCATCTAAGAAATAAAAGCAGCAATACGTAAGTGGAGAAACACCAAAAAATTGACATAATATAAAAAGAGCTCAAAATTGTATAATTAAAAACTCCAAATTAGATGAAAACATATGGACACATATGAAAACATCCAGGACTTAAGGAAACAAATACAGAAATAAATAGTTTCATTACAAATATATTGCCTAAGTTAAAAAGAAAGTGATGAGTAGAATAGATATGGATAAATAAGAAAAGATTTAACAGAACCATAATGTGTAGGAAAAAAAAAGTCAAGAATAAATAAATGACCAATGAGAGGTGAAAATTAAAGCAGGCAAAAAATGATTCAACATAAAGATAATATCTTTCAAATAATGATTATAAGGAAAATGGATCTGAAATATAGGAAGAAGAAATGACTAGACAGATTAAGAATATACAATATCTCCCCAGAATCCTGATAAAAACAAGTATGTAAATTATAGCTAACTATTGAACTATAAAGATAAAAAAGGTGGAAGCAATTCAAGATGGCAGCAGAGACCCTGGAGTCACTTCCTTCTACGGATACATCAAATTTACAGCTACATTCAGGGCAATTCTCTCTGAAAAAGACCTATAAAGTAGATGAACAGCTCCTCCACAACAAAAAATAAAAAGGCCACATCAAGATGGGTAGGAGAGGCAGAGACATGGTCTTGCCAAAAACTCTACCCACCAGTGCCACACCTATAAATGGGAGGGATCTCACAAATGTAGAGCATATTCCTGAGGAGTGAAGGGTTCAAGCACCATATCAGGTACTTCAAATCATGAGAAATACAAAGAAAGATGAGCCCTCAAAATGTCTGGGTTTGAAAACCCATGGAACTTATATCCAGGGGACACCAAGAGCTATGAAAAACTGATACTGCATTCTTAAGGGGCTTGAGCACAGACTTACTTATCCTAGGACCTAGCACAAAAGTAGCAAGTTGCAAAGTACCTCAACCACATGTGAAGGAGATTACTGGCTAACCTTAAAACATCTTCTGGAGGAGTAGGAGTCTGTTGAAACTCTCTCCAGGGATGGAGGCACTGGTAGGCACCATTTCTTACAGGCTCCCTCTACCTTCATAGCACTGCATGCCCCAAGCTAGGGCTTCCTGGGGCCCCACCCTACTAAGCCTGGCAGGTGGGAGAACCCAGGCCATGTGTTCCCCCATGGCCCTTCCCTGTTAAATCCAGTGGGCAGGCAAACCCTGGCCTGGCATTCTCCTGTGGTCCCACCAAGGCTGGTGGGTCCATTTAGTCCACAGAATGGATACCCATTGAATGCCCAGTTCTAATGGCCAGAGAAACTTTTATTTCTGGGCCCTGTGGGACTGAAACAATTTGAGACACAGTTCTTAGCAGGCTATAATCCCTAAGGCACTGCACAGAAAGCAGACTGAAACATTCCTCTGTCTTCCTGTGACCATTCCTTAAAGACTAGGAGAGATAGCTGTTTCACCTAATGCATAAAAATAAACAGAGAAAGCCAAGTAAAATAAGGAAACAGAAGAATATGTTCCAAATGAAAGAACCAGATAAAACTACAGGGAAAAAACCTTAGTGAAATGGAGATAAATAATTGACCTGATAAAGAGTTCCAAGTAATGGTCATAAAAATACTCACTCATCTCAGGAGAAGAATAGATGAACCCAGGGAGTGCTTCAACAAACAGATAAAAAATATAGGTAAGTACCAAGTCACAAAACTGAAGAAAACAATAACTGAAATAAAAAATACGCTAGAAGGGTTCAACAGGAAACTAGATGAAGCAAAGGAAAGGATCAATGACCTGGAAGATAGGTTAGTGGAATTCACTCAAACAGAACAACAAAAAGTAAAACGAATTTTTTAAAAAATAATTAAAAAAAATTTTTAAGAATAGTTTAAGGGATCTCTAGGACAATGTCAAGTGGAACAACATTTGGATTATAGGGGTCCCAAAAGGAGAAGAGGGAGAGAAAGAAACAGAAAATTTATTTGAAGAAATAATGGTTGAAAACTTGCTTAACCTGGGGAAGAAGGAAAAAGACATCCTGATCCAGGAAGTCCGGAGAGTTCCAAAAAGATGAACCCAAAGAGATGTACATTAAGATACATTATAATTAAAAGGTCAAAAGTTGAACATAAAGAGAGAGTCTTAAAAGCAGCAAGAGAAAAACAACTTATTATATACAAGGAAACCACCATAAAAATATAAGCAGATTTTTAAGCAGAAGTTTGCTATTTAGAAGACAATCACATTATATATTCAAAGCGTTGAAAGCAACAAACTTCCAACTAAGAATACTCTACCCAGCAAGGTTTCATTCAGAATTGAAGGAGAGATAGAGTTTTCCAGAGAAGTAAAAATTAAAGTTAACCACCACTAAATCACCCTTATGATAAATGTTGAAGGGACTTTCTTGAAAAGAGACGGCACTAACTGGCAACATAAAAACATATGAAAGTAAAAATCTTACTGGTAAAAGTAAATATATAGTTAGGATAGTGGACTAATGATCACTTGTAAGCTAACATAAAGGTTAAAAGACAGAAGTAGTAAAAACAACTATAACTACAACAATTTATTAATGAACATAAAAAATAAAGAGATATAAAATATGACATCAAAAACAAAAAATAAGAGAGGGGGAATATCATGCTTCTGGAATTTCAAACTATATTACAAAGCTATAGTAATCAAAATAGCACGATATTGGTATAAAAACAGCCACATAGATCAATGGAACAAAAAAGAGCTCAGAAATCAACCCATGCATATACGACCAACTAATTTACAACAAAGGAGGCAAGAATATACAACAGGGAGAGGACAGCCTCTTCAACAAATAGTGTTGGAAAACTGGACAGCCATATGCAAAAGAATGAAGTTGGACTAACATCTTATACAGTACACAAAAATTAACCCAAATGGATTAAAGACTTGAATATAAGACCAGAAACTATAAAACTGCTAGAAGAAAACATAGGCTATAAGCTCCTTCATATCAGTTTTGGCAATAATTTTTGGATTTGATTCTTTTTTTTTTTTTTTAGATTTTATTTATTTATTTGAGAGAGAGAGCGGGAGAACGCAAGTGGGATGGGGAGGGCAGAGGGAGAAGGAGATGCAGACTCCTCATTGAACAGGAAGCTCAATGTGGGGCTTAATTCCAGGACCTTGAAATCATGACCTGAGCTGAAGATAGATGCTAAACTGACTGAGCCACCCAGAAGCCCTTAAATTTGATTATAAAAGTGGGGCAAGAAAAGCAAAAATAAACACATGGGACTCAATCAAACTAAATAGCTTCTGCACAAGCAAAGAAAACAACAAAACAAAAATGCAACCTACTGAATGGGGTTCAATAACTGCAAATCATAAATCCAATAAAGGACTAATACCCAAAATCTATAATGAACTCTCCCACACTCAATAATAAAAAAACTAAACTAATTAAAAACTGGGCAGTGGATCTAAATAGACACTTTTTCAAAGAAGACATACAGATGGCTAATAGGTACATGAAATAATTCTCCACATCACTGATCATTGGGGAAATGGAAATCAAAATCATACTATATCATGTCATGTATGTCAGAATGGTTACTATCAGAAAGACAAGATATAATATGTATCGGTGAGGGTGTGGAGAAAAGGGAACCTTCATGCACTTTTGGTGGGAATGTAAACTGGTACAGCCACTATGGAAAGCAGTATGGAGTTCCCCCAGAAAACTTAAAATAGAACTACCATATGATCTAATAATTCTACTTCTGGGTATTTATCTCTAGAAGTGAAAGCAGTAATTTGAACAGATATACTTACCCCTATGTTTCTTGTTGCTTTATTTATAGTAGCCAAGTTATGGAAAGAACAAAATTGTCTATCAGTGGATGAATGGTGTTAGAAGACGGAGGAGGATCAGCAAAGTAACCTCTAAACTGAGAAGGCACTTTGCGATTGAAAAACAAAACTATCCATACCACTTACATAGAGTTTTATTCAGGGTAACTTACTGACAAAGGGAGTGGATAGATGGATGATCTAGGTGCTATTCTCCATCCAGTCTGGACCTGAATCCACAGCTTTTAAAGAGGCAAGGGGCATTGTGGTGAAGTCAAAGGATAATTATCTAAAGTGGCACCATCTTTGTGACAGAGGATCTCTACTAGTTACTTAATGTGAATGCCAGTCATCTCTACTAGTATCTAAAGGGGCATCTTCTGTGTGTCAGTCATCTCTACTAGTTATTAAGTGGTGCCTTCTGTGTGTCAGTTTAGGGAGGATCCAGAACAAATCTTCTCGTGTTCTGGTCAGGGCATTTATTAACTTTCAATAGGCCTAAAACATAGAGGGCTAAAGATGGAGAAGATGGAGTCAGTGTCGTCAGCACTCCTACAAAAGGATAAAGAAGATGTGGTACAACAACAACAAAAAAAAAAAAAAAAAAAAGAAGAAGAAGAAGAAAATGTGGTACATATACTCAGTGGAATACTACTCAGCCATAAAAAGAAGGGAACGTTGCCTTCTGCAAAACCATGGATGGATCTTGAATGTATTATGTTAAGTCAAATAAGTCACAGAGAAAGATATATACAATATGAATTCACTTACATGTGGAATTTCAAAAAACAAAACAAACCAACTCATAGATGCATACTGGTGGATGCCAGAGGGGAGGGAGTTTGAAGTTAAGTGAAATGTGAGAAGATAATAAAAAAGTACAAACTTCCAGTAATAAAACTAATAAATGGTGGAGATATAATGTACAGGTTGGTGACTATATCAATCAGTCAATAATATTGTATTACATATTATGTATCTTTATATGGGGAAACTAGACTTATTGTGATAATCAATTCATAAGCATATGCAAATATTGAATCATTAAATTGTATACCTGAAACGAATATAATATTACACGTTAATTATACCTCAATAAAAAAAAACAAAGAAGTTAAAGGAAGATTTGTGACATCCAGGTACAAAAGGTAAACTATTTACAAAAGGTAAATTATCTAAGAGAATAAAATTAAATCTAGATCAATCTCAGATATCACCCAAGCAACAATCAATGCCAGAAGATATGGAGTAACTTCTAAAAATTTCTAGGAAAGACACTCTGATTCAGTACCTAAGACAAAATTTTTCTTCAAGTTGGATAGAAATAGTCAAACATTGTAACCATGCACTAATTCAGGGAAGAAAGTAAATATTAAAACAATTATCTAGATTTATCAGGAAATAAATCATTATCATGTCCTTTTATAACATGGATAAAACTGGTGGTATGGTTTGCAATGATATTTGAAATATTATTTTTTCTTGCTTTATACTATTTGAGTTTACTCAAAATGAACATATATTATATTAATAAAAAGCAGGAAGTCTGTACTTTTCATGTATAAATAGTAGGATTCCATCTAGGTAAAATTTTAAAACAGTCAAAATTAATTTATACATACAGAAATAAGTCAGCATTTGACTGGATCCAAGAGTGCAAGTTACTTGCAAATGTGTCCAGGGGAGCTTTTGAAAGATGGAAATTTCTACTTTTTGACTGTGCTAATCTTACAAAGATACATAAATTTATCAAAACTCATACAACATTATATTGAAAATAGGTGCATATTACATTGCAATATGAGGAACTGGTGAAAAATAATCTGGGGCACAGTGATTGTTAGTCACATAGAAAATACACACACACTTACTTTATACCTAGTGTCTATAATTATTTTCCTACTAAATGTATCAAATGAATTTTGATACTACAATTTAGGTAAAAGGTTAAACCAAAGCTCCAAAATTTAAATCACTGCTCCTGTGTGTGATACAAAGATCCCCATGAGAAAATTTTCCTAAAGTCATTTCTCATTTCTAGTCATTTATACCTATGTCTTTATCTTTTCACAGAGATTTTTGTTAATTCCAATATATTACCATATAGTATTATTTCAGTTTCAGGTGTACAATATAGTGATTTAGCAATTCTATACATTGCTCAGTGCTCATCATGTTAAGTGTAGTCTTAATTCCCTTCACCTATTTCACTCATACCCTCACCTACCTCCCCTCAGATATACTTTATTATAAACAAGTACCCTCAAGTTAAAGTTATTTTTTCAACAAGAACATCTTTTACTTGAAGCATACTTCAGAATACATAGTTCCTTTTTATATATTTTTTAAACTTTATTTTTTAGTAATCTCTATACCCAAAGTGGGGCTCAAACTCATGACCCCAAGATCAAGAGTCACATGCTCTTCCAACTGAGCCAGTCAGACACCTCCAGAATACATGGTTCTAAAAGATAAACATAAAACATTCCATCCAAGAAAAATAGAATACACAATTTCCTCAAGTACGCACAGAAGAATCTCCTGGTTAAATCACATAAAAAGAGACATAAATACTACAAATTTAAGAAGGCTGAAATTGTACCAAGTATATTCTCCAACCACCATGGTACAAAACTAAAGATCAACAATAAAACAGGGATCCCTGGGTGGCGCAGCAGTTTAGCACCTGCCTTTGGCCCAGGGCGCGATCCTGGAGACCCGGGATCGAATCCCACGTCGGGCTCCTGGTGCATGGAGCCTGCTTCTCCCTCTGCCTGTGTCTCTGCCTCTCTCTCTCTCTCTCTCTCTGTGTGACTATCATAAATAAATAAAAATTAAAAAAAAAAGAAAAAAAATATAAAACAATAAAACAAAGCTGGAAAATATACAGTGCAAATATTAAGTATTTAATATGTAAATATTAAAAACATATTACTGTATAAGCAATGGGCCAAACAAATCAAATGGCAAATCAAAATATATCTCAAAACAAAAGAAAAAAAACCCCACAATATTTCAAAACCCATGGGATGCAGCAAAAGCAGATGTTAGAATGAAATTTATGCTATAAGTGCTTGTATTAAGAAAAAAGTTCAGGGACGCCTGGGTGGTTCAGTGTTTGAGGCCTGCTTTCCACTCAGGGCATGATCCCAGAGTCCAAGGATCAAGTCCCGCATCTAGCTCCCTGCAGGGAGGCTGCTTCTCTTCCTCTGCCTATGTCTCTGCCTCTGTGTGTGTGTGTGTGTGTGTTTGTGTGTGTGTCTTGTGAATGACTAAATAAAATCTTAAAAAAAAAAAAGAAAAACGTCACATAAAACATTGCACCACAAAAACCTAGAAAAAGAAAGAAATTAGCCAAAATTTAGTAGAGGAAGGAAAAGACAAAGAAAAATCAGAAGAAATAAATAAAATAGAGACCAAATAAAACCCAATAATATCACATTGAAAGTAATGACCAGTTCTTCAAACAAATCAAAACAAAATTGGCAATGCTTTAACTACGTTAACTAAGAGGGAAAAAAAGAAAAAAAGATTCAAAACCAAAATGAGAACTAGAAGAGAAAGCAATACACTAGATAAGCACAGAAAGACATAGTGTGATAATAGATTACTATAAACAACTATATACTAACAAATCAGATAACTTGAAAAAAAACAGATTCCTAAAAATGCACAAGTTACCACAATTAAATCATGAATCTTGAGTCCAAGAAACAGGAAATCTTAGAATAATAAGAATGAAAGTTGAATTAGTAAATAATTAGTAAATAATTTTGGATATCTGCAGATGCAGAAACAAATACCCAAAATTATTCACTAATTTCATTGTTAGACTCCAGCTCAGTATATTGTGATAGAGAAGAACTTGATAGAATTCAAACTATTATTTAACTTTACTTCTTTAGTTCTGAAATACAATTTCAATGAAGTATAAATTTGTCATTATCCTGGGTGACGGGCACTGAGGAGGGCATTTGATGAGATGAGCACTGGGTGTTATACTATATGTTGGCAAGTTGAATTTAAATTTTAAAAGTGTAAAAAAAAATTGTCATTATTATTTTTAAGAGTTTAGTATATATTTCATATTTAAGACTTGCTCAGAACTCTTTAATTCATATGATTTTTATATTCATAAATATTTGTTTTACTTCATATATTGATGTTTATAACTACTGTTCAGATAGATGAAAGATTAGGTAGACTTTATTTTTTTTTTCTAGATATCTCCAAAAGTCATAGTCTTTGCAGTTCTGGGAAACCATCTTCAGAGTAGGATCGAGTGTGAAACTAATGAAGCTCCAGCCTTAGGCACCCCGACTTTTGGGAGCTTCTAGGAGTGCCAGAAGTTGCCATAAGGTTGTACCCAGATTTCTGTTTTGAGATTTTCCAGGTAGCAGCACAGAGGTGGAACTCTGGTAGAGTATGGTGTATATCCTGAGTTGAGGTAAAAAGCCTCATGAAAGGGTAAGGACAAAAAAAGGGCAAGAGCTCACAGTCAGGATCAAAGAAGAAAAACCTACCCACAGGAAAATCTAGAAGATCTTCACAGAATCCACCTCCAATATTCAGCACATGTCTACAAGGAAACTATGCAAATCTGGGAAAAGAATCATCCTAAATGATTAGAGGGGGCAGTCAAGAATGCTCAAAGAAGGCCAGGAATAATTCCTTTTCACAGCAATGAGACTTGCAAACCTTATTACTATGGAACATTAGAAATGTTTAATCATAAGTGTTTTATCCTAGGAATGGCGAATAGTTAAGGTCAGACTAAATATTGCTCGGTCTAGCCCAACAAACCATAAAAGGATCACACTGTTTCCAAGAACCCTTACTGTATCCCAGAATAAAGTTCAAGAGGATATACAGAAATATAAACATTATCAAATTCAACAAGTTAAAATTCATATTGCTTGGCATCCAATCAGAGATTATGAAGCATGGAAAGAAGCAGAAAAACATGACACATAATGAGGGAAAAGTCAATTAATAAATGGACACAGAAATAATAAATATATAAGGATTAGTAGAAAAAACATTAGAACAGTAATGATAACTGTAATCACAAAGTAGACAAATGTAAAATATTTTTAAAAATCCTCAAATTTCAACTGATAAAGTCTACCATGTCTGAGATAAAAATTACTATAGTGAATGAGATAAATATCAGAATTTGTGGAAGAAAAGATTAATAAATTTGAAGATATTATAATAGAAACTTCCCATAATGAAACACACAGAGAAAAGAGAATATTAAAAGGTGAAAAGAGAATGAATTAATGACCTGTGGAACAACTTCAAGTGGCCTAGGATACTTACAATCAAAGTCTCTTGAAGAGAGGAAGTATAAAGCTGAAAAGATATTTGAGGTAATAATGACTGAAGATTTTCCATATCTCATTAAATTGTAGACCCCCTGATGCAAAGAAACTCAACAAGCCCCAAATCCAACAAACATGAAGAAAACTGCCACAAGTCATAATATAATAAAATGTTCAAAACCAGTGACTAAGAGAAATATTAAACATAGCCAGAAAACAAAGACACATTATGCAAAGAGGAACAAAAATAAATATGACAAAAGATACTTAATTGGAAACAATGCAAAAGAGAAGAAAGAGAAGCAACATATAAAAGTATAATTAAAAAAAAAAACTATCAACTGCCAGTCTCTTCAACAACTGCTGGGAAAATTGGACAGTAACATGCAAAAGAATGAAGGTGGATTACTTTCTTACACCATACACAAATAAATTAAAAATGGATTAAAGATCTAAATATGAGACACGAAACCATCAAAATCCTAGGGGAGAACACAGGCAGTAGTCTGTGTTTGACATCAGCACCTTCTTACTAGAAATGTCTCCTGAAGCAAGAGAACAAAAGTGAAACTTTTGGGAATTCAATAAAATAAAAATCTTCACAGTGAAGGAGAAAAAAATAAAAAAAAACTAAAAAGCAACCTATGGAATGGGAAAAGATATTTGCTAATGATATATCTGACAAAGGATTAGTATCCAAAATATATAAAGAACTTACAGGGGGATCCCAGGGTGGGTCAGTGGTTTGGCACCTGCGTTTGGCCCAGGGCGCGATCCTGGAGTCCCAGGATCGAATATCACATTGGGCTCCCTGCATGGAGCCTGCTTCTCCCTCTGCCTGTGTCTCTGCCTCTGTCTCTGTGTCTCTCATGAATAAATGAATAAAATCTTAAAAAAAAAAAGAACTGACACAACACGCAAAAAAACCAATAACCCAATTTTAAAAAGGGCAGAATGTATTTAGAGAAATAATATTGAATAGTGATTATAAGCAAAGACCCTAGAGCCAGCTAGAGTTTGAATACAGTTTAGTCATGATATTGGGTAATTTACCTAGCCTCCAGTGCCTCAGTCTCCTTATCTGTAAATTAGGAATAATCATAGCACCCCATAGGTTTATTTTCAGCATTAATATTGGTGAATATAAATAAAGTGCTTAGAACATTACTAGCATGTAGTAAGAGCCATAATGTTGCTATTATTATTACCACCTTTTAAAAACACACATATATATACATATATTTATATATATCTTACTTTGTTAAAATATAATCCATTATATATCACAAAAAAATGGACAGAAGCCATGAAGAGACATTTTTCCAAAGAAAACATACAGATGATCATCAGAAAAAATGCTCAACATAACTCTTCATTGGGGAATGCAAGTCAAAAGTACAATGATTATCACCTCACACCTGTCAGAATGGTTAAAATTAACAACACAAGAAAAAATGGGTGTTGGTAAGGATGTGGAGAAAGGGGAACCCTCCTGTACTGTTGGTAGGAATGCAAACTGGCACAGTCACTCTGGAAATCAGTACAGAGGTTCCTCAAAAAGTTAAATAGAACTATCCCGTAATCCAGCAATTGCACTACCTAAGAATACAAAAATATCAATTCAAAGGGATACATCTACCCTATGTTTATAGCAGCATTATCTATAATGACTAAATTATGGAAGTCGCCCAAGTGTCCATTGACTGATGAACAGATAAAGAGGTGATATATAGAGAAAGGCAAACCAGAACACAGAAAGAAGATACACCCAGCAGTGGTCATTTGACAATGAAAGTCATATCAGAGGAAAGATTATGTGTTTCTCTACTTTAAAGATAATGCAGGGGTCATAGTAAACAATAAAGGTGAAATGAGAGGTTCTGCTATCACAGGACCAGTTGCAAAGGAGTGTGCAGACTTATGGCCCAGGATTGCATCCAATGCTGGCAGCACTGGTGTATTCATTTCAAAAAATTAAGTTATTCTGCCCCTCAAAATAATTTTATATATACACACACACATATATATACGTATATTTACACATATATACACATATATAGTGTACACACATACACAGGAATATTACTTGGCCATAAACGAAGAATGAAATCTTATCTTTTGCAATGATGTGGACGGAGAAAGAGAAATACGTAAAAATAAGCCAAGTGAAATAAGTCAGAGAAAGACAAATACCACATAATTTCACTTGTATGTGGAATTTGTGAAATGAATAATGAGCAAAAGGGGGAAAAATAGAGATATACAAGCCAAGAAACAGACTCCTAACTAAAGAGAACAAATTGATGGTTGCCAGAGGGGAGGGGAGTGGGGGGATGGGTGAAACAGGGATGGGGATTAAGGAGGGCACTTGTTATGATCAATACCCAGTGTTGTGTGGAAATGCTGAATCACTAAATTGTGCCCTGGAAACTAATATTACACAGTATCTAACTAACCAAAATTAATATAATTAATAAAAACTTTTTAGAAGTTAAAAAATTTTTAAAAAGCGAAAAAACTGTCAATTTAGAATGTCTTACCAAACTGATTTCATTATTATTGTTTTTGATCTTACCATTAGTTTATAAACATGCCAGTGTCGTTAAAGCTTCACAAACTCTAGATAGTATTGTTTTTAACCATCCTCAACTGATGGCAAAAAAAAAAAAAAAAGGTATCTCATCTTAATTAAATAAATTAATTTAATAATTAAATAAGATCAATGAAATTTTAGGTATGTCAAACATTTTGCATTAAGATGTAGAACATTCTGCATATTGGCCACTTATATTTTTCTTTTGAGATCTGCAAAAAGGAATTCTACTACACACAATTTATAGAATGGAATCCCTAGTCACAGGGTTGAATTTGAGAAGCAGTATTCCTTAAGGAAGACCCTCAATCACAAGGTAGGGTTGTAAAAACACAAGGTGTTTGGCAGATTATTATTTTTTTTAAAGTTAGGCAAAGAAGACTAAAAGACAAAACAGACCTTTCTCCATTGTCAAAATTCATATAAACATTTTGACTCAAAATAAGGTAAATGTGAGATGCAATTAGTGAGACGAAAAGACACAGGTGAAGTAATAAAAGACAAAGTTGGACACAGACCTAGTATCTAGCAGTGCGCTTGCCATACACTAATTGGTCAATAAATATTTGTTTAATGACTGAGTGACTGAACAAACCATGAAAAACAAATTCGTCTGAATGTTCTTTCCCAGCAATAACATTTGTTTCTCTTGGAATTTTTTCTGCTAAAATCCTCGTCATGTTATTTCTTATTATCTTTTAAAATGTCAATCTCCCAGATGTTCCAGCATTTAGTACAGATCTGGACTATATTGAACATAACATAAATATTTTTAAAATGAACAAATGAAGGAAGAAAGAAATGAAGAAATAAGAAATGATAAAATATTTCATATGTTAGTGTTTACAACAAATTATCTATTCAACATTACCTATACAGAGACACTTTTACCACTTCAACAGCATTTCCTTCAAACTGGAGATAAGTTCTGGTATTTAGATGATGTCTGAATTTCCACATTTTGGACCAAATATAAAAGATCTTTACAATAATGGTCTCCATAATCTAGAGAAAAATGTAAATTTTTTTTACGGTTTCCAAACTTTTCCTGCATATCATTTTTAAAACCACATGTCAGATTGTAATACCATTTTACAAGTAAAACAACCTAGTTAATTGCTGATTTTTTAAAAAGCGAGTTTACTGGAGTCATTAGGATTTAAATAATTTATCCAAAAAACTGCCAACATGTTCATTTCAATTTGCTTTAAAAAAAAACTGGAGGGTGTTACTTTTGCTCTAGAATTAAAACACAGGTCTGATCCCAAAGGTCTTATTTTTTCCTGCTACAATCTTACAGGGTCTTCCATCCATGAGTGTCACTGAGCATCTGAAACTGCAATATAAAAATGCCTCAAGACCTTTTGAGTTTCACTACAATTTTTAGGCTGAACTTTACAGTAAAAAAAATCTTTTCAAGACAATAGTCATTCGAAAATAGTTTTATCTGCTCCCATATGATATCCCTTACAAATCTTGTCAAGAGTTCTGCTGAGTTCCAAGTGAAGGAAATAGTAATAGAAAAAAGAAACAGCGTTGTATGGTGACGGATGGTAGTGGGAGCTAACACTGGTGGTGAGAGTGCAGCATAACGTAGAGATGTTGAATCGCTATGTTGTACACCTGAAAGTAATGGAACATTGTGCATCAACAATGCTCAAATAAAAATATAATGAAAATTAAAATGAATTTAAAAGCAGGAAGAAAGAAACAGCAGAGATAAACACATAGATATGTTTCTTAAAAAATCATTACTTGTATATTGGAATTAAACTTGTCGCTTTTAAATTGGGCTTCTTATTGTCTTTTAAAATCAAATTGATGCAAAATATATGATTACATATTTTGACTTCTACTTTATTCAAAGAGCATTTATTCTGTAGAGAGCTTTTTCTAAAGTCCATTTTTCTTCTGTTTATTAACTTTAAGTGCCACAGGGTTTTACAACCATAGTTTTGATAAAGATAATTTCACTTTCTCTGCTTAAAAAAATTTACAGATAGATATTCGTGCCGTGAGAGAGAACAACGGACAATGCATTTTTACTTTAATTATGCATAAATACTGCTTTTTAAGGAAAATAATGCATTTTAAATTATATATAAGTTTTAACTTCTATTACTTTTATATTTCTTTATTCACTGCCTAAACCTGTTTCAAAGTACTAAAATCTTAGTGCAATTTTTAAAAATTAGCAGTATTCATAATTATCACTTAATTTTACTAGTTAATTACTGACTGCATTGCTTTTGTAAGGCATAGTTTAACATAAGATTTTCCAAGTTTCCAATTTGAAAGCCAAAAAAATTTCCGAATTCATATAGCTAGTAGACCTTTCTAACAGTTTAAAAGAATATTACTTGCTCTTCAATCTTGATGACATTTTATAATTGTCTTGTGACTTCTAAAGTGGAGGCATAACAGAGGGAAATAAAAACTATCTATCAAAAGGTAGGAAGAATTGCCAGAAGTTATTTTGTTAAAGGCCAATATCCATTTCTAGGACTTGGTCAATAAAATTGCTTTAAGTTTTACCCTAGTCAGAAATTCTTTAACTACATTACTACCATTTTAAATGAATACTTACTTAAAAGAGGTACAGACAGAGCTTTACTTTTTCTGTAGATGGTCTTGTATCCAATCTGGAGGTATATTTATGTTAAAAATGTGAATATCTATTTTTTCTAATTTCATGTACGCTTCAAAAAAAAAAAAAAAAGCTTGGTAAATCTTGTCAGACAACATTTCAGAGAAATTCATTGGCATCTACTTCCTTGGTAAGAGCAGGAACATTAATTATCACCAATCTTGGTCATCACCAAAGTACTTACCCACCTTGTCCAAATCATGTACACAGACTCACACTATGAGGTTTAGAAGGGCCAAAGTAAAAGGATGAATTGTAGATCATTTAGTTAACTTGTATATGTGTATCTGCTGGCTTCTGGGCACCCAGCTATTTCTGGGTCATTACTGCTTTGTCTGGAGGTGTATTTCTTGGCCACAAGTGACTAAACTACATATTGTCATCTTTAATGAACATGCTGTTAGCTATTCACCACCCCTTTTCACTTGCCATTTATGTTACCAGACAAGTATGCTTTGTAAACCTCATCCAAATTTTATTTTTGGAAGTGCTTTAAAAAGGAAAATTCTTGGCTGAAGAGTCATTGGAGTAGGGATATATTTTAATCTTTTCATGTGGGGAATATCTATATTGGACTCTCTAAGCTTTTAAGATGAGATCACTGAAATTTCAAATAATCTAGCATTCTTAAAGAATATATGGCTTAAAATAGATGTTTGCAAGAAAAACAGAGGTGAGATATATAAACGCTGGCTAAAATATAAAGGAAAGCTTTCATAAGGAAATGGGTTGTCCTGAACATTTTAAGGTTTGATTAGTCAGTGTCTCATCTCACTCTTCATTGCTGTAAATGTTAGTATTTTCTATCTCTAGCATTTTTCACTAACACCGGTTTTCACAGAAGATTACTTTTGAAGACTTTAATATTGTTAATTCGGTTATAGCCAACTCTAATAAATACAAATTCGAATTTATGAGCACAGTGTGGTGGTGAAGAAGGCTCTGGTGTTCTAGTACTTGGTTTTTCTTGGGCTCTATCACATGCTAACTTTATGATGCACAGCAATTTGTTTGGTTCCTCTGTACCTCCATGGCTTCATTTCTTTATTTCCCCCAAGTTTTTATTTAAATTTCAGTTAGTTAATGTACAGTGTAATATTAGTTTCAGATGTAGAATTTGGTGATTCATCACTTATATACAACACCCAGTGCTCATTTAAACAAGTTCCCTCCTTAATCCCTATCACCCATTTAACCCATCCCCTTGCTCATCTCCCCTCCAGTAACCCTCAGTTTGTTCTCTAGAGCTAAAAGGCTCTCTTATGATTTTTCCTTTTTCTCTTTATCCCCCATGTTCATCTGATATGTTTCTCAAATTCCATCTATGAGTGAACTCATGGTATTTGTCTTTCTCTGACTTATTTTGCTTAGCATAATATTCTCTAGTTTCACGTTGTTGCAAATGGCAAGATTTCATTCTTTTCATGGCTCAGTAATATTCCATTGGATATACACACACACACACACACACACACACACACACACACACTGTCTCTTCTTTATTCATTCATCAGTCAATGGGCAGTTGGGCTGCTTCCATAATTTGGCTATTATATACAATGCTGCTATAAACATTGGGGTGGGTGTGCCCCCTTTGAATCAGTATTTTTGCATTCTTTGGATAAATACCTAGTAGTGCAATTGCTGGATTTTAGAGTAATTCTATTTTTAACTTTTTGAGGAATCTCCATACTGATTTCCAGAGTGGCTGTACCAGTTTTTATTCCCACCAACAGTGGAAGAGGGTCCCCCTTTCTCCACAATCTCATTTACACCAATTGTTTCTTGTGTTGTGAATTTTAGCTATTCTGACAGGTGTGAGGTGATATCTCATCATGGTTTTTATTTGCATTTCCCTGATGATGAGTGATATTGGGCATCTTTCATGTGTCTGTTTACAATCTATATGTCTTCTTTGGAAATATGTCTTTTGCCCATTTTTTAATTGGGTTATTGGTTTTTGGGTGTTGAGTTTCATAAGTTCTTTATATATTTTGGATACTAACCCTTTATTAGGTATATCATCTGCAAATATCTTCTCCCATTCCAAAGGTTGCCTTTTAGTTTTGACTGTTTCTTCACTGTGCAACTTTATCTTGATAAAATCCCAATAGTTCAATTTTGCTTTTGTTTCCCTTGCTTTAGGAGACGTATCTAGCAAGAAGGTGCTATAACTGATATCAAAGAGGTTATTGCTCATGCATGGCTTCATTTCCAAACTGCAATAATAGTAACCTAAAACATAAGCTGTTTGGGGGCACCTGAATGGTGCAGTCAGTTGAGCACCCAACTCTTGGTTTCAGCTCAGGTCATGATCTCAGGGTCATGAGATCAAGCTCTACATCAGGCTCTAGTCTCAGTGCAGTCTGCTTGAGACTTTCTGCCCCTCCTCAACCTCCCTCACTCTTAAATTTAAAAATGTCTTTTAAAAAATTGGCTGTTTGGAGGTTAAATGAGATAATGCTGTGCTTTACAAGAGTAAACATTCAAATAACATTATTACTGATAGTATTGCAAATAACTTCATTGGGTCTCTGCTTCTGCTCTTGTTTGCCTACAATTTGTGCTTCCCATAGCAGCAGGAAAAATATATTTAAAAATTAAAGTAAATAATACACCACTGTGCCTGAACCCTTCAGGAGATTTCTGTACAGTTATAATACATTCCAAACCTCTTACCAAGACCTAAATGGTCATGGTGACCTGTCCCCAAATGTTTTTCTGGATTTGTCTCCTAATGCTTAGTGCTCTGGCAACAAAATGGCCTTCTTGCTTCTCTAGCACACCAAAGTCTTACTGACATGGCACTTCGTGCTAAGCTCTTCTCTTTTCTTAAAGCACAGGATGTGTGCAAGGTTCATACTTTATTTTCCTTTAGACCTCAGCTCTGGTGTTGGCAAAATCTTCTTTAAGCATCATATTCCCTGGGTTCTTTTCTTCGTAGAATTCAACACTAGCTAAAATTACCTAATTTATCCATTTACTATTTGTTATCCTTCTTTCAATTAGGCTAAAAGTCTCACAGGTATAGAGACATTTTCTATCTTACTTTCTATTACCTCCAAGGCCACGATTGTACTTGATAAATATTTGCTTAATGACTTATTAAGCTTAGCCTGGTTCAAAGGTGATATAATTTATGATAATTTGGCCAAAACCCACATTAGAGTAAAAATCTCTATGGCAGGAGAGGGTTTCTAGACTAGGAGTGTTTTATTTTGTTTAAATTTTACAACCCCTTTATATTAGGGCTATGTAAACCATGGGAGGTTTGTGACTGCTGTTTTTTTAAACCACATATGATCATTTAAGTCTCAAAATTCAAGTTCTAAGTCAATAATTATGTGAATATATGTAAAGGCTACAAGATGACAGAATTTTTATGAAAAATAGCCTAAATACTACCCAAAGGAACTGATTTCTGACAAGCTTCCCTAAACAAAACTTTCCTCTCCTATATTCATCTCATCCAGAATCCACGCTCTGACTCACTGTACTCAAGACATTTTGTAGATTTGCTGCTCCTTCCTCTTGTTTTTTTTTCTAATACTAACACTGTATTTATTTATTATAATATTATATAAAACAGATGACACATTCAAAATTGGAAAATGTGAGGAAAGATTAGTACGGGAATTATTTCCTAGAGATATGGGCAGGAGGCTAGTATATAGGCTGTTGTTGTTAACTGATCTGAGACTTCACAACCCTTTGATCTTAGAGTGACCAGAATTCAGAGTCAAGTGCCTGAGGAGGGTAGCCAGACCCCAGCTGGCTTGAGGGGAATTCAGCCAACTGGTTGCACACTAGCAAGGGAGTCAAGCAATCAACAGCCCATCTTACTTCCCCTAACCTGTAGACATCTCCTGCTGGTGCCTTACACTGGCCCACAGAGGTGGTCCATATGAACTATCTGTCCCTGCCCTCCTCCAACAGGGAGGGTGCAGACAAAGGAAAATAGATCTGAAGTTATGAAGAGAAAATGGGCAGCACCTCTTCCATTCTGTCCTCTCTAGAGTTGTGATCCACCCCTAATAAATTTGAAAGGATTAAACCCAAACCTACCAGCTTTGCTATGGAAGCCCTTCCTGAGATCTCTGTGTGCTCTGAATGCTACACATTCTCTGTACTCCTAATCTCTACTCCTCAGACTGTCACTGTTTCCTCCTCACAGTTTTGTCCTTTCAGTTGGAACATATGCTGATCCCAACCTAGAGCGAAGGAAGCAGCAAAAAAGGCAGTACATCTTAAAAGGCCTCTATATTTTCTCTTCCAAACTCTTCGAGGAAGTAATTTACTCCTCTTGCTCCTATTTTATCACCTCCTCTCTCCTTTAGTTTGCCATACTAACATGTTTCCACTAAATCTTCAAACATCCACTACAATTATTTTAAATTCAGCCTACCTCTAAACAAATAGCATTATCTTTCCTCAATTTTCCATCCTTTTTCCTCTGTCACCAAAGGCACCATCATCTACAGGGTTCTGCCCTTTGTTATCTTTCTACATGCTATTTTGATTTTATCTTAACTCTGAAAAGTTTTAGTCTTCTTACTTTTCCTTTCTATTCAATCCCTAATTTATTTAATACCATTACTTTAAATACTTTTATTTATCATCTTGCACATTGGCAATGCCTCCAATTCCATTTTTACCCACCTAATAATTATTTCCTCCCAATAATCCACTTTCAAGCCTGTTTTGCTTCTCTTGGTTATACTTTAGCTATCCTTCTTCTAATGTCATTGTAGAAAAAAATAATCTCAACATTTATTCTACCAAATAAATTGGTAGCCAAGTCCTTCCATATTTTCTGTTGTACTATCTCTACTATCAATTTACATCATCATCATCCTAGAAGATCTAGGCCTTGATATTTCTTGACTAGATGGTTGAGACTAACACATGTATTTCCCTCCCTCGAACTCTTCCCCAACCAAACCATCCTTCTCACCATGGGCCAGAACCATCTTGTAAAATCACAGAACTTATAAGGTAATTCCCTTGAGGAGAAATTTTCAATGGAACTTCCACTATATTCTGAATAACTCCAACACTAATGCATGTAAGCAATTTCCCAGAGAGTCTATAATCTTCTAGTTAATGTTTTATTTTTTTACTTGATGTTAAAGATTCCAAAGAATAAAACTTAATTTATTGGTTAAAATGAAAATATTATAAAAATTTTACAAAGTCACTGAGAGAAAAAAATAATTACTTGTGAAATGACTTAGCCTGATATTTTAGTTGTTTTCATGACTCACTTTCTGAATTTTTGTTAGATGTGGAGGAGAGAAGAAAGCACTGAAGTTCACATGGCTTTATGACATTTTCCAGTTAAAATATTTTCACTCTTGTTGGTAATTAATTTTACCTTTTCTTTTTTTAAATTCCACATCTGTTTAAGTTCATGGCAAGATGCAACTTTCCGACTAAACTGGGGATTTTAACTGTAGAATTAGGTCTTACATGTTTTGTATTATGGATGATGTTGATTAAAAGGGTAATAGGAAATGACTATAATTTTGATATTAATTATATATAATAGAATTATCCTTATAAGAGCTTTATAGAAAAGAATCTAGGTACTTTATGCAGAATTAATTGTACTTCCAAAAAAATTTAAATTATTTCAAAACGAAACATGAGAGTACAACAACATTAAAATGTAGTGGGGGAATTATATGAAAAGACATTTGAAACAATCGTGTTAAGGGGAAAGGACTGAGCATTGCACCCAGGGCAGCCTAGGAAGTTGTCAGGAACAGACACAACAGTCTCTGGAAGGAACTCCAGGAGACTAGCCACCACAGAGTCAGGCAGCCAAGGAGAAGCAAACTCATCTTTTGTAGATGCTGGCAGTGAGAACTTCACCTCCCTGGGAAGGGCCCTGGTAGATGAGAGTGCTATTTCTATGGATGAGTTTACCTGTCCCCATAATCTGAGGTATACAAATTTATTGGCTCCTTTCATTCTCCAAGCACACTCAGAGCCTGTCGACTGAAAGACATAGAAACTGGCTGCAGCAGGACTAGGCTGGGGTGTGATAAGGGCTTAACTTGGAGTCCCCTGCATTGCTGTTCACAGCAATGTCTCAGAAGCCCTCCAAGAGCCCCTCTGCTCCTCTGACAGACATCACCCTGAAGCCAGCCATGCAAACTGTGCCAAAGCCAGCCATGCAAACTGTGCTCAGCTGAACTGAGCACAGCAATGGCCAGCACCATGTCCACCACCAAGATCATCATGTCAGCATTGGCAGCCCACAAACTCATCAACTTGCTGCACTCCTTCTGCTTCACCCAGTGGATCAAGAGCCAAGTATGCTGCCTATAGGAGCAGTAGAGAATGACGAGCAGAAGACCCTGTCACAGAGGGTCAGCCAATCTAACAGCCAGGTGCACAAGCTTCAGGAGAAGCTGGAGCTGCTTAAGTGAGTACTTACTGAGCAGCCTGCTGCCCCTAGCTGTGGACCCCCAAGATGAACCCAGTGATGGAGTCACTGTCCTGATGGTCAGTATCTGGATGCCAGATCCATCCACCAGGACCTACCTGATGCTACAACTCTTCTAGTAACTAGGAGAGGTACACACTCCAATGTGGGCCAGTCCATGTAGAACTTCTGATTTGATGCCTTCCACCCTGACATATAAACCATGCATAGGGAGTGGAGCTTCATCCACCTGAAGCCTGACACCAACAAGAAGGCCTTTAGTACCCAGAACTCAGGTACTATAGAGGTGGAGGGTGAAGTGAACCAGTAGGAGCTGTGCTTGGCATCCCACTCCATCATCAGGCTGCCTTTGCCAAGGAGCTCCATGTGGGTCAGATAACGTGAAAATTCAGGTTGAAGGCAAACTTGAACAGTCAGTCTCCATGGCAACTACTACCCAACCCATGACTCAGCATCTTCACATTACCTATAAGAAGGTGACATCCTGATGCAGAGTAGAACTTTGTCCTGGGTGGGGCCTGGTCACCTGTGTGTCATGAAACCATCTCAGTAGATGCCCCACAACAGGTGTGACCACAGTTCTCCACAGGTTCAAGAGTGTTGCCACCACTTGTACCTGTAATAATATAGAAAAAACAAATAAAAGACTTTTCTTTTTCATAAAAAGAAAGAAGGGAGTCCATACAGATAAATGATTTAAATGATTTTTATTAGAATGAAATTTCAAATATATAAAACTAATTACTTACATGCTTATTACTACAAATATTATTTTAAGTTTTTAGCTATGATTTAATACTACTATACAGGTCTTGAAGCAAGAATTTGGCTAACAGCCATGTTCATTAGTATTTCTGAATAATGAAATCCTTGAAAAATTAAACTTTTTCACTTTCTCATTATTGTTCTTAGAATTATTTTATGAATCAAAAATATATACTAATGCAATACAGAATCATGACATTAAATTATATTTTATAGCAATTGTAAGATCAGAATAATACTAACATACTTTGAACTAGTAGCAATGTCATCAAGACAATGCAAATCATCTTCAAAAATAGTCTGTTTGATGTCAAAATAATATAAAAATGAAGGAATTATTAATCTGAAATAGTCACTCAGACATGCATATCTAAAAGTATCTAGTAAGGATTAAAATATCTGATGGAATAATTGCTAGGAAATATATTTTTACCTTCCTATCATTTTGTTATCTGATCAGTCATCCTACTGCTAGAGTATGCTCCATTAGCTAATTGGACTAGTTGAAATAAAAGACTAACTATGATCTTGATTAAAAACATTCAAGAATTGTTTTAATTTAGAAAAATATATGAAGTTAAAAATTTAGCCATGTTCAGCCAGCTGAAAATAACTGAATGTCAACTGGCCAAAACCTATTGCCAAGTATACATTTTTGCAGTTTTTGAAGTGTTAATAGTAGGTTTTAGCGTGTTATTAACTTCCAAGCTCAACAATAAGCACTCATCAGTATTCTCCTAACCTTTTCAGAATGAATTGTGCAGGACTTACTGTGAACTTCAGTGTTAACGTGACTATCTAGTAACAGTGGTCAAATTTCAATAAGATGGCCTCTCCCATATAAGAATATATCAATGAAAATAGTGCTTTAAATTTTTAGAACATTTTTAGAACCTTCATTTTTTTTTCTAATAAATGAATTTGTGAAATAGGGAGATCAGATACTTTTCTCCCAACTAACTAAAGGAAGAAAATAATTTATAAAAAGTTAACTGACTTACTAAAATGCATACAGATATGTAGAACAACAACAACAACAACAACAAAACAGAAAACTAGGCTCCTTGACATCCTATGTTTTTGCAATGAGCAACAAAACCTGATGTGCAGCAAGTACATTCTCTCAAAAAACATTTTATTATCACTGTTATCTCCATCAACAGCTCCACTGATAGGCTCAAGACAACCCATATTTCTATTTCTGTTACCATGGCAATTTTCTAATTAATATTAGCTAGCTAATCTTTCCATTCTTTCTTTTTTTATTTTCTTTTTTTAATAGAAACCACTCAGACTGTCTCCTCTTCCTCTTAACTCCTCCAAAGGAGGAAAAGTACAATCATCAATGGCAATAGGCAGTTGCAGAAGCAACATCTAAAGACAGCTTCATGCTCAGGAGAGAACACAGAGCTTCCTCCTTGTGATCCTTTCTTTCAAAAAGATATCTTTCAACGATATCTGAACAGCATGGCCCTGACTTTCCTCTGCAATAGTCCATCCACAGCATTTCAGTGATATCATTTTTCCCATAAGAGACTCTACCCAGACCTTCTGTTCCTCTGGAATGATGGTCACAGCAACTCTAATATGTTCATCTAAAATCTAGGAAATCCTAGATTGCCCAGCAAATGGTTGTATTAGCTCACATAAGTAAGATGATTGCTGAAAACACTGATTAGAAATTTAGGGTCAAATAATCTCTCCTTGCCTCCCTATTTTATCTGTTAATAAATATGTCTTAAAGAACACCACTATGTCAAAGGTTAAAAAAAAGAGGCTGTTCATAAGCTCAATCAAAAAGGACAGTGATATAGGCCTACCCCAAGAAACAGGAAAAAGTTCAAATAAACAATCTGATCTTACCCCTAAGGAATACAAAAAGAAGAACAAACAAAATCCAAGATGAGTAGGAGAAAGGAAATAAAAAAGATTAGAGCAGAAATAAATGACGTGGATATTTAAAACATAGAAGAAAACCAATGAAATCAAGAGTTAGTTCTCTGAAAAGATAAGACTGATAAACCTTTAGCCAGAATCATCAAGCAAAAAAGAGAAAGAGCTCAAATAAATAAAATAAGAAGTGAAAGAGAAGTAACAACTGACACCACAGAAATATAAAGAATTATAAGAGAATACTATAAAAAATATGCCAACAAATTAGACAATCTTAGAAGAAATAGATAAATTCCTAGAAACACATAATCTTCAAAAATAAACCAGGAAGAAATAGAAAATCTGAACAGGTTATTAGTGATGAAATTAAACCAGGACCAGATAGATTTACAAGTGAATTTAAAGACAAACATATAAAGACAAATTAATACTTATTCTACTCTTCCAAAAAAACGGAAGAGAAAGGAAAGCTGCCAAATGTACTCTCCAGGTCCAGCATTACCCTGATACCAAAACCAGACAAAGACACCATAAAAAAATAAAACTACTTACCAATATCCCTGATGAATATATTTGCAAAAGTACTCAACAAAAAATTAGCAACCCACATTCAACAATACATTAAAAGGATCATTCATCATGATTAAAAGGGATTTATTCCAGGGCCCAATTATGGTTCAATATTTGCAAATCAATCAATATGATAAATGAAAACAACAAAACAAAAGATCAAATTCATGTGATCCCCTCAATAGATACAGAAAAAGCATTTGAGAAGATTCAACACCCATTCATGATAAAAACTCTCACCAAAGTAGGTTTAAAGGGAACATACTTCAAATAATAAAGACCGCATATGAAACATCCTCTGCTGATGTCATACTCAATGTTGAAAAACAGAACTTTCCCTCTAAGATCAAGAACAAGGCAAGAATAATCATTCCTTCATTATTATTCAACATAGTACTTGAAGACTAGTCACAGCAATGAAGCAAGAATAACAAATAAAAGATATCCACATTGGTAAGGAAAAGTTAAACTGTCACTATTTACAAATGACATGATACTATACATAAAAATCCTTGAAGACTCCACCAAAAAGCTATTAAGAGTAATAAATGAATTCAGTTAAGTTGCAAGATATAAAATTAATACCCATAAATTGGTAGCATTTCTATACATTAATAACAAAGTAGCAGAAGGAGAAATTAAGAAACCAATTCCACTTACTATTGCATTAAAAAGAATAAAATACTCTGAACAAACTTACCCAAGGATATGAAAGAGTTGTACTCTGAAAACTATAAAACACTGATGAAAGAAACTGAAGATAACACAAACAAATGAGAAGATATTCCATTCTCATGGATTGGAAGAAATGATATTGTTAAAATGTCCATACTACTCAAAGCAGTCTACAGATTTAATGCAATCCCTTTCAAAATACCAATAGTATTTTTCATAGAACTGAAACAAATTCTACAATGGGACCACAAAAGACTCTGAATAGCCAAAGCAATCTTGGGAAAGAGGAACAAAGGCAGGTATCACAACCCCAGATTTTAAGATATACTACAAAGCTATAGTAATCAACACAGTACGGTACTAGCACACACACACACACACACACACACACACATACACGCACGCATGCAATCAGTAAAACAGAAAAGAGAGTGCAAAAAACTCACACTTACATGGCCAATTAATCTATGATGAAGGTGGCAATAATATACAATGGGGAAAAGACAATGTCATCAACACATGATGCTGGGAAAATTGAACAGCTATGTGCAAAAGAATGAAACTGCCCACTTTCGTATACCATATATAAAAATACACTCAAAATGGATTAAAGGCCTAAATGTGAGACCTGAAACTATAAAAGTCGTAGAAAAGAACACAGGTGGTAATTTCTTTGACATCAGCCATTGAAACATTTTTTAAATATGTCTCCCAGGCAAGGGAAATAGAAACGAACTAACAAAAAAACAAAAACAAAAAACTATTGAGACTACAGCACAATAAAAAACTTTTTGCACAGTGAAAGAAACCATCAACAAAACAAAAGGCAATGTACTGAATGGGAGAATTTGCAAATAATATATCTGACAAGAAGTTAATGTCCAAAATATATAAAGAATTTATAACTTAACAACAAAAAAATAAACAATATGGTTTTAAAAATGGTCAGAGGAGCTCAACAGATGTTTTTTCAAAGACCATATAAATGGTCAACAGACACATGAAAAGATGTTCAACATCATTAATTATCAGGAAAATGCAAATCAAAACCACAATGAGATACTGCTCATATTTGCTAGATGGCTAAAATAAAAAAGATAAATAACAAAGCTGGCAAGAATGTGGAGAAAAAGGAACCTTTATACATTGTTGGTGGTAATGTCAATTGATAATAGCTATTGTGGAAAATGCTATGGAAGTTCCTTTAAAAAATTAAGAATAAAAACACCATATGATTCAATAATTCAACTATTGGATATTTGCTGAAAGAAAACAGAAACACTAATTTGAAAATATATAAGATATATTCACTCCTATGTTTATTGCAGAATTATTTACAATAGCCAAGATATGGAGTCAACCTAAGTGTATACTGATAAATAGACAATGAAGATGTGATACACACACCACACGCATATACACAACGAAATATTATTCAACCATAAAGATTGTGCCACTTGAGACAACATGGATGAACCTAGAGGGTATTATGCTATATGAAATAATTCAGACTGAGAAAGACAAATACCATATGATTTCAATCATATATAGAATCTAAAAAACAAAACAAATGAATGAAGAAACAAACAAAAAACAGGGTCAAGCCTGTAAATACAGAGAATACACTGGTGGCTATCAGAGGAGATGGAAGTAGGCAGTTGGTCAAAATGTGTGAAGGAGAGTGGGAGGTACAGGCCTCCAGTTGTGGAATAAACAAATCATGGGAATAAAAGGCACAGGATGGGAATATAGTCAATGATACAGTAATAGTGTTGTATGGTGACAGTAGGTACACTTGTGGCAAGTAAAAAATAAATAAATAAATAAATAAATAAATAAATAAATAAATAAATAAAAGATATAGAATAATTTCATGGAATTCATCATTAGGAAGACTATTCAGGATTCAGTTAAGTAGTAAAACATCAATTGGTCGCTCCCTTTGTCTTCCTGTATCCTCCCGGAACCTCACTCCTTTGTTCCTTTGCTCTTTATCTAAGTGCATCTGCTTCATTGTTTTTCTGAAGATCCACTTCTCCACTCATCTAATTGCACATGGCCAATTATAACTTTCATAAAAGTAATATTAATTCTTGGTCGGTAATGATACCTGGCTTAGACTTTCCTGTTAAGTCACCTAGTTTTCATGTCTGAGTTTTACTGACTGAAGAAAAATCTGATGAATATACCTTGTGTAGAGCCAGTTGCCTCACAGTTCCACTCCCTTCAGCTATATCTGGAGTTACATGACCATGTGATACATCAGGCTTCCTATTCTGGGTTTAGGAATGCTGGTTGTCTCTTATGAGAACTTACCCAGTATTTCTAGAATGTTAACTTTTGAAATTAGCAAAGATGTTTTATATTTTTTTAAGATTTTATTTATTTATTCATGAGAGACACAGAGAGAGAGAAAGGCACAGACACAGGCAGAGGGAGGAGCAGGCTCCATGAAGGGAGCCTGATATGGGACTCAATCCCGGATTCTGGGATTACACCCTGGGCCTAAAGCAGACGCTCAGCCGCTGAGCCACCCAGGCATCCCACCAAAGATGTTTGAAAGGGCTAGAATACTGTTAATCAGGGTATAGAGAAACAATGATTCCAATAAAATATTTTTCCAGCTGTAAATTGATATATTTTCTTGAAGAAAAAGTGCATCATTATCTTTAAAAATAATCATATATATTGATTCATTCACTTCTAGTAATTTGTATTAAGGAAAAAGGCAGAGGTGAGCAGCAGCATTACCATAGCAATGCTACTACTGTAAATACTGCATGATATTTATAGTAATTAAAAGCTAGAAGGGACGCCTGGGCAGTTCAGTAGTTGAGCATCTGCCTTCGGCTCAGGGCGTGATCTTGGAGTCCCAGTATCAAGTCCTGCATCGGGCTCCCTGCATGGAGCCTGCTTTTCTCTCTGCCTCTGTCTCTGTCTCTCTCTCTGTATCTCTCATGAATAAATAAAGTCATTAAAAAAAATAAAAGCTAGAAAGAACCTAAAAATGTAAGGACAGAGAAATTGTTAAAAAATATTTCAATATGTGGAATACTATGCAGATTAAAACGATAATATAAAGGAATATTTAATGATAGACAAAATGCTGAAAATATATTTAAAGATAGAGGACAAATTTGTACATATCTGGAGTAAATAGATGAATAAATGTATCCTCTGAGGAATGCCAGACACATACTAAGTAAAACACATACTAAGCACCTAATAAGTACTAGAGCTTATCCTGGTTGGTTTGTGAATGTATGTGAACACATAGATGAGCATGCATAGAAATATACATAGAGTTTGGAAAATTTTTTTATGCCTCTCAAATCACCAATCCCTTCAATTAGTGAATGGAATAAATCCTTAATTGCGATACAGCTCTGTCTTGCTTGGTATATTAATCCTCTCAACCCTTTTGCCCAAATTTTTTCTTTGCATAAAACAGCTTGACAGTACAATGAAGATTGTGATACTATAAATTCCGAGACATGCAATTCCAAAAATTATAATGAAGACATGAGGGAAAAAAAAAAAGAAGCAAATCTGGTAACTGGAATATAGAATTTTCTAAGTGATTCTCAAGTATATTTAACAGACTGTCATTAGTGTCAGTGTAAAGGGAAAAATATCCCTAGTGAATTTAAAGAATATGGTGTAAATTATCTGTCACACATGAATTTTCAAATTACTTTTCTGGTTTTATAAAATTTCATGAAGTTTTCCTCTCCCCCCCCAATCTCTCTCTCTCTCTCTCGGAGTCCCAGGATCAAGTCCTGCATTGGGCTCCCTGCATGGAGCCTGCTTTTCTCTCTGCTTCTGTCTCTCTGTCTCTCTGTCTCTCTCTCTCTCTCTCACATACACACACACACACACACACACACACAGAATAAATCTCAGAATTTGAACCAAGTTTTAAAATATGGCTTAAAATTTCTCTAGGTTTTTATTATAAATGACTTTAGTGTTTACTGGCAGTTTTTTATACTGTAATTCCCCATTCTTCAGTTCATACTTTACTGTATCTCATATTTACATGCAGTACAATCTTCAAGTCAAAATTTCATTAATGACATTTAGCTTATTCCTGCTTTCCCTATTCTTGAATGACTTAGAATGGGTTTCTATTTATTTCTTTCATGTAGTAAACTTGGCTAAATATATAATTTTGTGCCATTGACTTACCCTGTAACTGTCAGTAAACCCTACAATTGTTGCACTGGGCAAGTTTGGGACAAATTTGGTTTTAACATCTCTTATAGAATATGAAATCATGGAATCCTGTGCTTCTCAAAGGAATGCACTGTTACCACTGAAGACACATAATGGTATCACAGGTTTTATGGAAGCTTAAAAGACAAACATAGCACTTCTCATCTTTCTTAAGATTTCTTAATTACACAAAAAAGTGGTTTGGTTCTCTTTTTCTTTCTTTCTTTCTTTCTTTCTTTCTTTCTTTCTTTCTTTCTTTCTTTCTTTCTTTTCTTTCTTTCTTTTCTTTCTTTCTTTCTTTCTTTCTTTCTTTCTTTCTTTCTTTCTTTCTTTCTTTCTTTCTTCTTTCTTTCAAAGAAAAAGGACACAGTTTATAACAGTAAAACACTCACATGTATATTATAAATCAGGGTAGGAAAACTTCATGAAAGCAGACCATAAAAATATCATGCAAGCTGAAACCCATACAAAGCAATCTTTATCATTAGCAGGAAAAGTTGCAGTTGCTCTGTGATGTCTAACTTGCTTTGGATTATCTTTTCAAAGATGTTTGTTTAGCAAGCAGCCTTGGAAGATAGGCACAATCTACTGGAGGAGATTTACTATTCAATATAATAAAACTAAGTTCTCCCTCTGAATCAGTTGTATTTGCAGGGTGTAACATGTAAGGCCCCCCTCTCAGATCAGACTTCCCAAAGCTGAGGTTCTTTTGTAATATACTCCACTGTGTGTACAGGCGTCACCTGTTGTTCTGTGGGAACTGGGGCTTAGACAAGCAACACCACAGTGTTACTCTGCCTACTGCTATTGTTCTAAGTGATACACTCTCTTTTCCACGTATCCAGGAGTCTCCTGTCTTCTGCCACTGTTTATTAAACTATAGCAAGCTAAATTTTCCATGGACGTCACAAATAGGTCAAGGATTCCATTCCTTCTACTATTCGAAATTATTAAGATTTAGAAAGCAATTACCAAAAAAGGGCCTTATATAATTAAAAAGGAGAACATTTTTGTATTATTTTCAGATAACAGGATCACACACTTATAGAAGCAACAAATATTAATTGTGAATTTGACTGAAATGCAAAATATTATAGCTTATTTTGACTGGTAATTTAAAAAATATAATAGCCTTTTTCCCTACCTAAAACAGTTGAAAATGAAGACTAATCAGAGACCCAGTCAGATACTAAAACTTAATATAAAGCTAACATAAAATGAAGTCACTGGGCTGTATAGATTACTTTGCATTTGAGTTGGGAGGCACTCCTAAACTTACTAATTTCATAATTTCATATTTTCATATAAATTGGGATTTTTAAAAAATCTTAACTTAATCTTTGTGTTATTATTTGTAGTTAATAATATTGATAATAGTTTCTTTTAGGAGATCTTTTTTTTTTTTTTTTTTTTTTTTTTAATGTTTATTTATTTATGATAGTCACAGAGAGAGAAAGAGAGAGAGGCAGAGACACAGACAGAGGGAGAAGCAGGCTCCATGCACCGGAAGCCCGATGTGGGATTCGATCCTGGGTCTCCAGGATCGCGCCCTGGGCCAAAGGCAGGCGCCAAACCGCTGCGCCACCCAGGGATCCCTCTTTTAGGAGATCTTAAAAATCACTTAATGCATAAAAATAGAAATAAACAATTCCATCATGAAAAGAAATATTCGTTTATCTTTTTTTTAAATTATTACAAAGACAATACATTTTGGCCATAGAAAAATGAGAACCTACAGATAAGTCAAAAGGTGAAATAAATTTAAAATCTCCCACAAGCACACCTCTTAAAGAGAACTACTGTTAATACTTTCACAAACTTATTTCCACACATTTTTCCATTATATATATTAGTGTCAATATTATATTCTGCTTAGTAACTTGAATTTTTTACTTAACCATACATCATAAATATCAATGCTAATAGATATTTATCTGCAATATCATTTTTAACTAGATTAAAGGTGTTGCATTTTATTAATGCACTATAATTTATTTAATGCCTATTTATAGATATGAATGGTTTTTTCCTATCTTTTTTAAGATTTTATTTATTTATTCATGAGAGACAGAGAGAGAGAGAGAGAGAGAGGCAGAGACACAGGCAGAGAGAGAAGCAGGCTCCATGCAGGGAGCCTGATGTGGGACTTGATCCCAGGACTCTAGGATCAGGCCCTGGGCTGAAGGGGGCTACTAAACCGCTGAGCCACCCAGGCTGCCCATCAATATCTTAATATAATAAATAAGGCTACAGTAACTCCTTCTCAGAACCATCAGATATATTGCCTGAATTTTATAATCTCAACTCCTGACTTTAAAGCTTATTTTAAGGACTAATAATCATTTTGTTTCTGTAATACATTTTGCTTGTATCACATCCTGCTAATGGATCCTGTTCAGGTTCCTAAATGTGTCTGTACAGTCACTACCCTCCTCAACAACTGGTCCCATAGTAAAAGAAGGAGGAGAGACTGATTCTAGTCCAACCACAATCTACATTTTCTAAAGAAATTCATGATTGGGTACCTGCGTGGTTCAGTTGATTAAATGTCTGCCATTGGCTCAGGTCATGATCCCAGAGTTCTGGGAACTAGTTCCACATTGGGCTCCCTGCTCAGTGGTGAGTCAGCTTCTTCCTCTATCCCTGCCCCTGCTCGTGCTTTCTTGCACTCTCACTCTCTCTTCTAAATAAATAAATAAAATCTTTAAAAGAAAATAAATAGACTCCTTATCAATAAGATCTTAACAATGGCAGAAATTCAGATGGCATGGATGAATATCGTGTGGCCTGATTTCATCTGCTCTTGGTCTAAAGAAGGGGCTAAAAATGAAAAAAGTGGGCTCTGACATCTAGGAAATGCTCTGTACTGTCAACTAGGTCTTGGTTTTCTCATATTGAACATGAATAATTTTTTTTTAATTTAAAGATTTTATTTATTTATTTGAGGGTGAGAGAGAACATGAATGGGAGGAGGGGCAAAGGGAGAAGGAGAGGGAGAAGCAGACTCCCCACTGAGCAGGGAGCCCCACACGGGTCTCCATCCCAGGACCCTGGAATCATGGACTGAGTTACTCAGGCACCCTGAACATAAACAGTTTTATAGAATATCAACATCACATATGACTATAGATTATGATGGTTCAAGACCAAAGCAAGATCACTCTATAATCATGTCTTAACATAGATGAAAACCTGAACATTGTCCAAACAACAAAAATAACCCAAACATTCCCCTATCCTGCCAAACAAGTGACTGTTTTAACAATTATAGCTTTAGCCTCATTCTAGCTTTCCTTCTTTCTAGATAAGATTAGCATAACCAATCAGAAAATTACCTTCACTTCCTGACTACATCCAATCTGGAGCAAAGCCCTGCTTCCTTAAATCTCCTGAAAATCATCAATATAAGGAAAATAAGCCTAAATATGTCAATCTTTTTAGTAGTCTCCCATTGAGATGCCCCATGGTTCTCCATGATGTGAGCTCTTTTACTTCACTGTGAATCATAATACCAAATTATTCAACTGCAGGTGTGGCTGGAAAGCAATTACACTTTTAAAATAGAAGAATTTCTGGCACAAGATAAGTGCTTAATAAATATGAGTTGTTATCATTATACGAAGCAGCTTATTGTAATGTCACACCTATGGATTTAGAAATCTGAGGAGCTTGGGTGGCTCAGTCTGTTGGGTGTCCTACTCTTGATGTCAGCTTAGGTCATGATCTCATGAGTCTTGGGATTGGAGCCCTGCCCTTTCAGTGAGGATCCATGCTCGATGGGGAGTCTGCTTGAGATTCTTTCCCTCTGCTCCCTCCTTCTCTCTCTCCCTCTCAAAGAAATAAATAAATCTAGAAAGAATGAAAGGGACACCTGGGTTGCTCAGTGGTTGAAAGCATCTGCCTTTGGCTCAGAGTGAGCTCCTGGTCTGAGGATCGAGTCTCACATTAGGCTCCCCACAGGGAGCCTACGTCTATGTTTCTGCCTCTCTTTCTCTCTGTGTCTTTCATGAATAAATAAATAAATCTTAAAAAATAAAGAAAAAGAAAGAAAGAAAGAAAGAAAGAAAGAAAGAAAGAAAGAAAGAAAGAAAGAAAGAAAGAAAGAAAAAGAAAAAGAGAAATCAAGACCTCCCAGTGCTGCACTATCTTGGCCAAATCCCAAATTTCTCTAACCTCATTTCTTCATTTGTAATGTGAGTTACAGCAACATTTTCCTGCAGAAAGTTGAGTATTATTAGATGAAGACCTCATTTAATATTAATTTTTCCTATATCTTCCTATTTATTCTATAAATTCATCCTCTATTTCTAGGACAATAAGTGAACTCTCAATGGAACAATCCATTTGTTTTTAGTTTTCTCATGGATATACACAATAAGCAGAAATAAAGGCATGAACAAACCTTTTAAATATGGGATCATTTATGCACATCCATTTTTAAAATATTTTTTCAAACAAGCTACTTTAAACTTGTAAGCAGAGGATAAAGGAATGAAAGAGTGAAGGAATAGCTTTGTTCCTTGGCCAAGATAGAAGAGATCAGAACCAAACAGAAACATTTCTTAGAGACTAGATGGCAATTTATATAGAGCCATTCCTACATATATTTAACACATGGTTTTAAAAATTCAACTTATAAACAATTTCAATAATGATTTACTACATAAATAAAACAACACTTGAAGATAAACACTGTTAGCCAATGTACTTTCTGAGGACATTTGGCATGAAAAGATGGTAATATAACCTTTTATCTGCTTTGAGGCACAGGTGTACTACAGAAAAAAAGAAGGAAAAAAAAGAAAAAACTTTTTTATAAGGCCCTTTCTCCACCAAGAGTTGAATAAGAGAACAAGTGAGGGTGAAAAAAGACAAGGACAACAGGCCATATCCGAAACAAATATAAAAATAAAAATGTGTGTATTCCAACTAAACCAGTGCTGGTATTACATAAACACTTTAATTCTCTTGCTTCAGATATCTTTAGGTTTACTGAAGCATATTATATACTGTTTTTCTAAAAGACTGATGTTCTTCTCTAGGGAGGAAAAAAACTCAGAATAAAGGACTAACATGAAAAAAAATAGTGAAGAAAATTGTGTCCAGTGGAAACGAATTTTCAGTACATTAGAAAACATATAGTCAGTTTGCTTAATTTTGAATTTTTTCCATTTGGTTACCTAGAAGAACACTTAATGGAATTTTAACCACATAATTTAAATTACCTCAATTTCTGGTGAAAAGCAATAGAGTAAAATATCAATTTGTGGATTTACTAACATTATGAATCTACTAACATTATGGGTTGATCAGGAAATCACTCAGGAAATAGGAAATAGATGTAATTGAGGAGCAATTTTATTGGAATTTATTGATATAATTTCATTCATGTCATTTTGTGAATTCTGGAATCTTTTTTTTGTACTTGTATTCTAATATACTTAAATACATACTCCACTTGTATACATATAATTGTACATTCCAACATTAACCATCCCATACAATATATTCATATCAATTTAAAATTCATTTGTTTATATAATTTCTAAATGTAGATTTTGCATTTTCTCTTATACATGTTCATAATTATTCTTTTTTAAAATTGATTATCGAGTTTATATCAGGTTACCGTTCTATTTACTGATTGTTCGACACATAATGAAAACAATGCAAATGTCCTATTGGTTTCACCATATGTGGACATATTTGAATTAAAAAAAGCTGGTAAAACTTTGGTATTGGTTTGGGACTTCCATTGAAGTTTGGGAGGGCTATAAATAGTTAAGTCTCTAAAAACCTCTCTAGGGAGTATGTAAATGGGAAAAATTATTAATTTTTAATGTGTGTGTTAATGAATTTATGAGCCAAACCACTTGTGCAAAAAGTCAAGTTTTATATTTTGTGCAATGACATTATTTTTGACTCAGAATCAATTCCATCAATCTAATAGGAAATAAAAATAACTTTAGTTTTTCCTGTATTTCTCCTTCTTCCTCTTGGAGCTGATCAGGAAATTGATTAGGAATTTAGGGGTGGCCCTCAGCTTGACTAAATTTTAGACTTCTTACTGACTTTAAGCCCCCTTTCTTCCCTTTTTTTCTGAGCATTTATTTTGTAATACTTACTTTATAGAAAACTTACAATTAAATTTGTTTTCTCTGCCCCTTGGAGATGTAAACCTTTTTAAAAGCTTCCTGCCAGTTTTACACTCTAAGAATGTCCTTCTGAAGGACCTATGCACCATCTTTTTTAAATCGAGGATGATAACACCCCTATCTGCCTTCTCTGTGACAGAGAAAAGGCTTATCTTCAGTGGGAGCCAATTAACAAGCACAGATGGTCTAATCACAGAGAAAAGCATCTGCAAACTTGGAATAACTCAATGTACTCCACATATCCCATTGATCACTTTCACACTGATGTCCTCTAGTATTTTCCTAGCAGTTCACCCCAGCACTTAAAAACCTCCCACTCTTGGAATGCCTTGGTGGTTCAGTCAGTTAAGTATTTGCCTTCGGCTCAGGTCATTATCTTGGGGTTTGGGATCAAGGCCCACGTTCTGCTCCCCACTCAGCGGGGAGTCTGATTGTCCCTCTCTCTTCTCCCCCTGCTGTGGTCTCTCTCTCTCTAATGAATAAATCTTAAAAAGAAAACCCTCCCACACTTTATTCTTACAATCAGACACCAAACCTTTCCATTCATTCTCAAAAATTATTTGTCTATTACACTCGCTCAGGAGCTCACCTACACATGGATAAATCATTTTCTATTCTTCTCACTAGAATGCCCCTAGATCAGATCTGCATGGACCAAAAACCAATCCAGTCAACCTACACAAAAGTGGCATTTCTTGAATAGGTTGTGAAAATGTCACTGGAGGAGCCCCAAACCATCACTGGGGCTAAACAGCCAAGAGCTGGGGCATAATGTTGCAAGAGTCGCCAACATTCTTGCCTCTCTTAGGCTCAGAAGCTACTTGCCAATTGCACTGACTTGGCATATTGTTGCCTCTGCTTTCCCTTGAAATAGGAAATAGTTCCTTCTTCTATTGATGCCACTGATGGTACTACGGACTGACACCCATTGCCAGACTGGATCCAGTAAGGATGTGACTGCCTCATGGTACCCTTGTGGATGTGCCCATTCTCTAGCTGCAGAGGACCCTGGGACCGTATTTTGTATTCAGTAGTGAGAAATGAACTCTGCCATATAAGCTGGAAAATCCCAAAATTATCGGGAATTGTCTTAGATGTTAAGCTCTAAAATAATGACAAAGTTCCATATAAGTTCCTTTACCTATCAGTCTTACATAAAAATCTAACATTACTTTCTCCATTATCTTGTCATGCCCTTGCTTCCAAAATATTCACTTGTTGCAGTGTTATGAATGAACCTGGATGGTATTACGCTATGTGAAATAAGCTAGACACATATAAATAATGATAGTGCACAACATAACTTATATGAGGAATCTAAAATAGTCAAACTCAAAAAAAAGCAAAGCATAAGAATGTGGCTGCCAGAGGCAGGATGAGGAAATGGGAAATAATAGTCAAAGGATACAAAGTTTCATCTATACAAGATGAATAAGTTCTGGAGATTTATTGTATAGCATAGAGTATATAACAATAATGTATTTTATACTTAAGATTTTGCCAAGAGGGTAGGTCTTATGCTAGGTAACTTTATACATACAAAAAATAATAAATAAAGAGGGTGGAAGCAAGTTTTTGGAGGTGATGGATATGTTGACAGCATAGATGTGATTTCATGGGTATATAGTCAGCCACAAACTCATCAAGTCATCTGCACACATATGTACAGCTTTTTATATGTCAACCATACTTCAATTAAAGTGGTTAAAAAAACAACAAATTTTGGAGAGGATGTGGAGAAAGGGGAACTTGCACTGTTGGTGGGAATGTGAACTGGTGCAGCCACTCTGGAAAACTGTGTGGAGGTTCCTCAAAGAGTTAAAAATAGACCTGCCCTACGACCCAGCAATTGCACTGCTGGGGATTTACCCCAAAGATACAGATGCAGTGAAACGGCAGGACACCTGCACCCCAATATTTATAGCAGCAATGTCCACAATAGCCACACTGTGGGAGGGGCCTTGGTGTCCATCAAAAGATGAATGGATAAAGATGATGTGGTCTATGTATACAATGGAATATTCCTCAGCCATTAGAAATGGCAAATACCCACCATTTGCTTCGATGTGGAGGGACGTGGAGGGTATTATGCTGAGTGAAATAAGTCAATCAGAAAAGGACAAACATTATATGGTCTCATTCATTTGGGGAATATAAAAATTAGTGAAAGGGAGTAAAGGGAAAGGAGAGAAAATGAGTGAAAATATCAGTGAGGGGGACAAAACATGAGAGACACCTAACTCTGGGAAATGAACAAGGGGTAGTGGAAGGGGAAGTGGGTGGGGGGTTGGGGTGACTGGGTGATGGGCAATGAGGGGGGCACTTGGTGGGATGAGCACTGGGTGTTATTCTATATGTTGGCACATTGAACTCCAATAAAAAAAAAATTAAAGTGGTTAAAAAAAACTGGTTCTAAGTAATCAGCTGAGAGTAATATCCTAAATGGGTATCTATGATCCTCGAGGTTCACATTTTAACTACCCAACCTCCTTCCCCTATTACTCAGTGTAAATCCTCACTTTCTATTTTCCTAGGACACAAATTCTAAGGCCAATACTTTGCACATTCCTCTGCCTAGAATGCCCTTGACTTAATTTCTCTATACAAATCAGGGGTGCTAAAACTTCTAATGATATCTGTGATGAAACACAGGGTCTTCCTGCAACACTACCCTGAGAATGATTAATACCGCTTCCAGGTTTAGTGGGAAGATGACTGATCTTTGGTGTCTGCCATGGCTGAAAGAGAAGTGATTCCTTCATGCAAGATCTCTGTCCTCCCTGGTCCAAATACACACACTTTTCAAAACTCTGCACAATTACCTCTCCTATTAAGCCTTGCCTATCTATTATAGCTCACTATGACCGATGTAATTATAAAATTCAGCACTAATTTTTTCACATTTGTTTTGACACTTCTTTATTTCTTTTCAGTCTCATGAATATATCATAGCTTTATGTATCATGTTCCTTAGGTAGTAAGTGCCTAAAGGTTAGGATCCTTTCTTTCCTCCTCTTGCTCATCAGCACATGAATCTGTACTCTGTCTTCAGCAGATAGTCAAGAAGTCTGTTTGTTGAAAGAGCAAATGCCACTGTAAACCCAACTCACATTTTGTCTTCTTTAAGATGCTGGGATCTCATATTCTCCACAGTGACTCCTATGATATTTTATGTTCCTGATGTACAAAGCTGGCTTCTCAAGTTCTTAACACATCCTTGGCAATGATGCTAGTAGATAAATTGGCTCAGCCTCTCAAGTACATTCCCTAAGGTTCCTTGAAGCCCAGCAGCTGCTACAAATGTGCTGTACTTGATTCCCTTGGCAGGCTCATTATGCTCACCCCAGTCACCTGTTCTCACATTGCTTTGGCAAATTCACCTGTTGTGACAAATGTCCTCTCTTTTCAGCCAGACAATGATTCATCAAATATCTTACTTAATCAGGTATTTCCTCTTCTAAGTCTTTGTATGCATTGTTCCTCTCATTATTCTTGTGTGCTGAGTAAAATAATGTCTCAGATCCTAGAGCAGGGAAATCCTCTATTAAAGAATCTGGTATGAAAAAACTATGGTAATGTTTTTTGAGGGTACAGGTTTTGAATTTTGAGTATCCAAGTACACTAGTTTTTGATGACTTACCAGAAAATTGTCTGGCAAGAAAAAGGGGCCTTAGGAAAGCATTATATACATGTGTCTCTCTGTGTGTGTGTATGTATATTACCATTTTCCATAAAATATCATTAATTTTGGAGAAATTCAAGATTACTTTTATTACTAGCTCCAACTTTAAATAAGTAAAATGAAAAAATCTGTATTCAAGTAGGAAGCTGTTCAGCTGCCTTGCAATTTCTTCAAAGAGCAAATGTATGTTAAGCATCTTCTAATATCCTCATTCATTTCTTCCTTAAATTTCCAGCTTACTGAATATTTTCAATACCAGAAAACTTTCAAATGCCTAATCTAGCAATTATTCAAAATCTCCCTTTCCACTATGATCACCACGCAGCCAAACGTATACCCTGCATCAGTCATAGTTCACCCTTCAGCCACCACAACACTCCCAGCTCTGTACAGAATGTCCAGATGAGTTCTTGTTTCTTCATCTTGCAATAAGTACTTAAGCCCATTTTTTGATCAATTTTCTTCTAAGTCATCATGAACCATCTCATATACCTCCTTTTCAGTGAATCTTGCCTCAGATTCTCAAGGCCAATTAAAAGTGGTCCACTAGGGAGCATCTGAGTAGCTCAGTGGTTGGGCATTTCCCTTTGGCTCAGGTCATGATCCTGGGGTCCTGGGATCGAGTTCCATATCAGGCTCCTTTCAGGGAGCCTGCTTCTCCCTCTGCCTGTGTCTCTGCCTCTCTGTCTCTCTGATGAATAAATAAATAAAATCTTCTAAGAAAAAAATAAAAGTGGTTCACCAAGTTCCCACAGAACAATTTTCTATTACAATTGACCATGTTCTGAGAGTCTTCATGCCTGGAAATCCAAGAAGGCAGATCCTATCCCATTCTTTATGAATTGATACCTGGCAAAATATATGACATGTATGATGAACTTGATCAATATAGGAAAAATGATTGTAAATTAAGAATCATTTTTGATAGATTTTGTTTGTTCAAAAACAAAAAAAAACCCTAAGAGATTTGCAATAACATTACCACTGAAAAAAATTCAGAATGCTACACAAAATATAAAAAAGCATAACTACAAACCCACTACTGGACTGATGAGAGTATTAGAAATCCATAATAAAAGTGAAGGCAAAGGAGATAACTGGTGATTTTGAGGTTTGTTTTTAATGTATATATGAACTATGCTGTGAGAGGTCAGGAGGAGTGGGCCTTGGAGTGTTAACTCCACCCCCAAGCCAGTGAATATGACAACAGACAGCTGAATAATGCTGAAACTTAAAACAGTACATGTTCAATGTGACAGTGAACTTGAAATAAACTGCTATGCATGAGGGAAAAAGCAACAAGGGAACTTCCCTTTCCCCATATCATTACTGGGTCTAGGAGAAGCTATATTTTCTCCCTGTAATTTGGCCCTCCTCAAATCTGTGCTCCCAAATCCCAGTACTTGGATGGTTCAAAAATCCTCAAAGGGAAATTATAAAGTGACTATTGGTTAACAGAATTCCAGGAACCTGGTAGAAGCAAATGCAAATCCTTTTTGGATTAACTGAGTTCTCAGGATATCATCACTAAAAGAAATGTCTAGCAACAAAATTCATAACAGAATCACAATCCACACAAATAATGCATGCGCCATAATACCCAAGAAACAACAGAAAGAAACAAAACACACAAAGGTTTAGATACTGAAATTACTGGATATAGAATGTACAATAAAAACATTCATGTGTTTAAAAAAAGGGAAACTGAAGAATATGATCAAGGAACAAAATCTTTTTATAAATAAAAAAATTTAAGAACAAACATAACTTCTAAAAAGGAAATAATTTCAACTAATAACTAAATTTCACAAATGAGTTAAAGAGATTAGATATAAATAAAAAAAGACAATTGAAGAAATTAAAGATTGACTTGTGAAAACTATGCATATCACAGTCATGAAATGAAGAGATAAAAATGTAAACGGTGTTTTAAAAGATTATCTAAAAAGATTGAAAGGCTATATTTCATTTTCATGAGTAGGAACAAATAATAAAATAATGATTCACTTATTTCCAAATGCTCTGTAGATTCAGTGGCATTCCAATAAAAATACAGTTTGGAACTTGAGTAAGCAAATCTAATATGGTTTTGTATCAGAAAATACCCAAAAAGGACCAAGACACATGGAAAATAATAAGGAAGGAGACTCACTATGCTAGATATTACGACCAAACGTTTTTATATTAAAATAACATAATTAAGATAGTGTCTAAAAGCACAAAAATGAGAAACAGAGCAAAGAAACAGAATGAAGGATTCAAATTATAGTGAAAATGTATAAAATGTAGCTCCATGCATTTACCATGGATGGATATCTCAAATGTGATGTTGAGCCTAAATCATATCATGAAAGAAACATCATTATTATAGTTATATAAAGTTCAAAATTACATAAAAATGAGTGATATATTTTAGGAATGCTTTCACATGTGATGAAACAGGAAAGAAATGTAAAAGAATATGAGATAAAAATCAGGAGAATGTTCCTCACGAGGAAATTAAGAGAGACTGGAGTAAGTCTCTGGAGTAAGGATGATGTGAGAAACAAGGGCAGAAGAAAAATTATTCAACTTCCTTACTATTTGCAGCCCATTGACAAGTCCTTGAAACAGACAGAGTGACATTCCTCTAGGGACTCAACTGCCTGGATGTTGACTCTTTGCAAAAAACAGCAGGCAATCTTAGCCCAACCCCCAGGATCCTGTAAGTGTACTTGAACACATATAAGAATTCCTTTGGAAACTTTATCTTTAAGCCCCCTCCCCCACCGATTATATATGTTGGCAACCATTCCCCGAGCATATGACCCACCAATATACATCTGAAGGGTCTCCTGACTAAGGTTTTATTAGACAATAATAAATGACCTTTTCCTAACAATAGCTGGTTCCCTCAAGGTCCTGGAAACGTTGCTTCCAAAATTCCTTAGAGACTTATGCTGTCCCTAACCCCCTCCCAACTTTAAGATATATAATGGGCCACTCCTCATGACCCTAGTGCGGCTCTTTCTGCCCACAGGTCTTGTCCCCGTGCTTTAATAAAATTACCTTCTTGCACCAAAGACATCTCAAGAATTCTTTCTTGGCCGTTGGCTCGAGACCTCACCAACATTCCAACACTATGTAAATTGGTGACCCAGATAGGACCCCTCCTCTCACTCTAGCGAGCTTTTTTTTTCTGTTCTCACTTTTACTTAGTAAACTGACACTTTGCCCTTTTGTGTCCACGAGATTCATTTTTTGACTCTGCAAGACAAGAACCCTGCAACCCTGTAGCAAGGACACAGCAGAGTTCTATGAAATTAGTAATATTCTCTTGCTTATATGGTGTGGTGGGAATAGAGATATTTGTGTTGTATACTTTTTATGCCTCCATTCACATGTCTTAGAAATATTGCTTTCTCTCCTTATAATAAAAATTGAGATTTGATTTTGAATAACTAGTATTTATTAATTAACTCAACAAGTATTTATTGAGAACCTTCTGCATTCAAAGCCCTGTATCAGGTGCTGGGATACAGTAGTAAATAAACCAGATTAAGTTTTTATTCTGGTGCAGCTAACATTCTAGTTTTAGAAATAAAATGGTGAACATAATTCTTTTATTTCACTAATGAACAAACTGAGAAATTGAAAGTCCAGATGACTTTTTAAAAGTTCCAAAATGAGGATAAATTCAGACTTAAGTATCTCAGCTGTCTTGATAGCCAGTGCAGTGTTCTTTTCATTACAAATTCAACTATCTATATTCAGAAGAAATGCTATGTAATAGAGAGGCAGAGAGATGAATCAAAGGTGGAGAGAGGGAGAAAAAGAGAGATACACACTCATAAATATTATACCTAAACAAAAGCAAAAACAATACACCGAGAATGTGTTCCTGCAAGCATTTATCTGTTGGATGACAACCTGTACTCTTTCATTTCCGAATAGTCCTCATAAAAGGTCATCTCCTGACAAATATAATCATTAACATCTCGTTTTTGTTTTACATGGTGACAAACATTAAAATATGCCTTTCAATACCTCCAATTAAATGGGAGCAATTTAGCATCAATGATTAATCAATAATAAGTCAACAATAGCAAACTGCTTACATGTGAACGTATATTTTTTAGTAGGGACCTAGTGCCAATAGTAATACTTTCTTATTTTCTTTTATGCTTCTAGGCCTAATGATAATTGATCAAGCAAGGAAGTCTTTGCTAATTTGGAAAGGACCAGAGCTGGGTGACACCCTATATATATTTAAGGGTGTAGATTATGTATTTATGCATCTTTAAAATGAAAATGTGTAAAGCACACGTAAGTATTTAAAATTCTGTACAGACTACACATACTGGTGAATATTAAGAAAACTTCGTGAGTCATAATGTGTAACTCCACCTATCCTTTTTTCTAGGAATGTCAGTTCTACTTACAATAATATAATAACTCTTTAATTAAAGGACTTAATGCAATATTCCCAATGCTGGTTTGATTAGTTATTCCAAAGAGCAACTGGTTAAGAACTATTGACTGTTTTCCCTTGAGAAAAATAAATAATCATTCAATAATTGCAGATTTTCTTTAAACCAGCAAGAATACAAGTTACAACAACAAACACACACCTATATCATATAATACATATTTTTCACAATAGGGTTGGGAAACAATGAGACAAGATAGAATTAGACAGCATCAGAGGAGAACACAACCAAAACCAAAATCCAAATAGTTAATCAATATGGCTTTCTCTAAAAATGTCTTGAAATTTGATTTTTATAGAACTATAAAATGTATCATGCAAGTTACAATTTATGTATATTATTAAGTGAATTTAAAAGAATTGATTCAAAAGTCCCTGAATCTGTCACAGTTTCAAATTATTCAGCACTCAGAAAAATGCTTCTCATTAATAAAGTCTATTATTTTCCTTTTTGTTGTAAATAAAATGGTGTTTGGGTTGTCAAATAATCTTCTTTTCAGAGACAAACTCATCTTCATAGAGATTCCTAGAGATAAATAAAATGGTGTGATGTGACCCAGAATTCAAAATGACTAAACGAAGAAAGTACAGGATATGGTTTTAGCTTATTTAATATCTCTAATAAATAAACCTATCAGTCCTAGAATAGATGAAGGAATAAGGCATTTTAAAAAGCATACGGTGTTAATGGCATCATCACTTATACTCTGAATCAAAATGACAGGATCACCAACAAACTAAATGAGTACTCTCTGATCTGGAAATATAATTCAAAGGCTCATAGCTTGACTAGTCAACGGTGGTTATAATACTTATTTCTACTTTATTTAAGTCTGTGTTGTCTGTATTGCTAGAGACATAAGTATGTCAATCACTTAATATTACATCATATCCTTTGGAAGAGTTGAGGTTTTCATAAGCTAGTTGAGTCTCCTTATCAATAATACTTAGTTCTATCTTATTAAAATCTCAATATATTCCCACATAGCAGTGACCCTTATTCCCATAATATTCCACATGTTTCCAATAGAAAGATGAATGAGACATTGCCATTGGCCTGTGATTGTGGAGAAAGACAAGAGTACATAAATAATTATGACAATAAAGTGTTTTCTTCAAAATGCTTTGAGAATATAGTGTGGCAGATGCTGTATATTACCCCACATCCATGGTTATTCCTTTCCCTTACTAATTTATTCCATTGATATCTATTAGCCAAAAGCTGATTATTAAGCTGAAAACCAACTAACTAGACCCACTGCAGACAGGAATTGCTTTGCTCTTCAATTCCAGACTTGTGCTTGGGGTTGCCTACTCCCTTTTCTCCTTCTTCCTATCTAGAATGTGAATGTGATGCCTGGTTTGGGGCCATCTGTGTTGTAACCATAAGGACAAGCCACATACTAAAAACGGCAGAACATATGTTGACTTACCACGTCAACGCTTAACTACCATCCTGGAATCCCTGGTAGTGCGATATATAAAAAACCCCTACCTATTTCAGCCACTGTTGTAGGCTGTTCTGTTACACTTGGATTTCATCCTAAGTGATGCAGCAGAGAAGGGTAAGCTAGTGCTGCTCTTGATACCAAGGGAAGGTTTCTTATCTGAAAAACATTGGCAGAGCCTTGAAAGAAGTAGAAGAGCTCAGAAACAGAGGAAGAAAATGTGAACAATGTGGAGGGAATAGTAGTCTGTGTTTGAAGCATGGGTTTGGGGGAGTGGGTGCAGGGATCCCTTTAGGCACACAGATGCAGAAAGGTGGGCTGGAGTTAGATGCTCGAGGGTCTTGTGTTTGAGGCACAGGAGTCTGTAGTTTACTACTAAGTTCAATGATCTGTGGTCATCTTCCATTCACAATCATTTGCGTTAAGGTTCTGGATTAACATTTGCCAATGCACTAAATTGAAGCAAGATTTAGAAAGTGAACTAAGCAGGAAGCCAATATTCTCACAGGTCATGTGGGTCAGTCACTTACTAAATCTTGCTATAAGCTCACATTTGATGACTGCAGCAGCCAATGATGATTTTTTGTGATTTCCCACAAAAAGAGAGGCTTTTCAGCATCTCTATTCATTTGCAGAAGTCCCTCATAACTATTTCTGCTGTGACTTTCCAGGTCTTTTACTTCCCATGCCTCTCCCTCCTCCAGCAAAAACACAAGCCTGATTCCTGTAATCAACACTTTATTGGTAGAGCAAATTTAACACTGGTATACCTGGTAAGCAGCAAGAAGCTAACTTTTCATTAGTTCTTATCTGGTCCTTCTGCCTGTCATCTCTTCTATTCCACCCATGACACTGTGATCAGAATGCTCTTTCAGAGCACACACTATATATTTTCATGACTTCAAACCCTTGGAGGGTTTTCTACAACCCACAAAAACTGTTCCTGACACCTGCTAGATAATTGAGGTAGAGTAGCCTCCCCCATACAGTCTAACATCAGCTCTCTCACTACCTTTGTTTTCAACCTGACATCAAGTTACATCGATACTGCTTTCCTGGCTTAAAATGCTTTTCTGCATTCTATACCTTTGTACATCCTTTCCCATGGATTCTCCCTCAATTTTTATCTCATAAATTTCAATTCACTTATTCGAGATATAACACAAATGTCTATGATCGGCTCTTTGCCATTACCTCCAACCTTGCCCTTGATTGACACCACTAGCTCCCTGCATGTTTCTCAACATCCTACACACACTTCTATTACAGACTAGTTATCTACTATGTCATTTACACTTGCCTTTCTTCCTCAGGAAGACATGACTCTACTGTGAATAATCTTTGTAGCTCCATTGTTTAGTTTAGTAATACCATACTCTAAATACTTTTGAAATCAATGGCTCTGTTTTTATTCTGAATTGAAGGTTTTTAAGCATGGAATAGCATAATTGGATTTGTACCTAGAGAGATACTGTCATGGGAAATAAGTGTGACAAAAACAGTGGAGTGAGAAGAGACAAAAAGGCAACTAAAAGCAATATACAATTAGGAAATGTATGAGAAAATTGGCTACATTTCCATTTGGAGTGGTTACAATCTACGACATTGTCTCTACATTGTCTCTCGAAATCCACATTTTTCTAGGCATTTGCTGCTGAGAATGTGGCAATAGTTTCCCAACAAATTTGAAGGCTGAATTAGTTCTCCGGAGCATCCAGAAAAACTGCTGCTACACTCTTCTACTGTGCTATGAACCCCCAGGATCCTCTAGGATCACTATCTGCCCTAACTTCAGGGCCACTGAAAAGACATCAAAGGACCTCTTCAACCCAACCACTAATACTTGAGGAATAACATCTGTCAGCCGATAGTTAGTGATGAAACATAAGATTGCCCCTAGGAGATGCAGCACTCCAGCTTTGAGCTGTATTTTTAAGTTATGACTAGCAAGTGATTTTTTTTTGTACCAGGCTTTGTTGAATACAAAAAAGACAGACTGCCAGGCGTGTGAGTTTCTGAAAGAGAAGTAAGAATAAACCCCATGAAACCCATCAGATTGAATGCACTAATTGAAAACTTTACATTTGTGATAATTTGGGCCTCAGATTAACTTCCATGCATCCGTGTGGTTATTTTTGCAAAAATTTACTGGCACCAACTAAGTATCGAGGATATAATTGGACGCTACAGATACAGAGGTAAATTATCATCATCATTTCTGTGTCAGACAATAAGGAGACAAATAGAATACAGCCTGGACAACATCCTGATAGGTCTCTAATAAGCAGCCTTCTAGCACCAACATTTCCTGCTTTAAAATACAAATTTCTAAACGTTTTCCAGTTAACATAAAAAATAATCCCCAAAAAAAAAAAAAAATCCCACGATGGTATAAATCCACCATTGCATCAGGTACTTATAATCCTGGTAATCCACAATCCACTATAATTGACATAAGGACACCCCATAAAACATCCCATTTGACCTTGGAGTCAAGTGTACCTGACTCATGTTGTTTCGTACCTGATTCTCTAAGGCCTCTGTCTTTTCTAGTTAAGTAATGCTTCTATTTACTTAACTTCATATACAGCACATTAAAGACTTATGTCCTTAGATGCACTTCTGCCCAAATTACATGCCATTAGAGGCCTTGAAGAGGGTCATTCCTGTGATATTCTATGGCCACTGCTGCTCGGTTGGCTACTGACCTTTATTTAGGTCAATGCACACAGGACTCCCTTCCCCAATTCCAATACCCTTAAATACAAACCATTAGCGTCCAAGGTCCCACCACTAGGTCCATGCTTTTTGTTATTTTATTTGTATAAATGTTGAGAATTTACTCTGTGGATACAACTTGGTGCCCTACTCAGAGGGTGTTTGTTCTGTGAGATTCCCAATATTCCCTCTCCTCCCTCACTTTTGCTCAATACACTTCCTCAGACCCTTCAATTAGTGTCTACAAGTCTTCTTTCGCTTTTCTACCCAGCATCTATGGCCTCTGAGAAACCCTATTTTCCAATTCTTCATAGGGCCCCAAACATTGTCACTAATAACATTTACAAATATTAAACTCCTATAAGAGCTAGCAAACCTACTTCTAGAAAGAAACTCCACTCAGAACTTCACTGGGCCCTCAGTCTTTAGAAATAAAAAAAAAAATCACAAAATATGTTGTCAGTCAAATCCCCATCATATTTCTTAACACACTGACATAAAACTGTGTTAAAATTGTTTTTTAATTAGCTTTTAGCCTCTAGTGAACTAAAAGTTCGTGATATTTGAGGTCATGTTTGATTCATTTATTGTTGCTTCTGCACTTTGCCCACTGACTTGCACAAAGTGGAGCTGAGAAATATTTGCTGAATGAAACAATAGATGACTAGGTGGATCAACTCACTATGCACCTTTTAGGGTCTAGGGATCTTATTCTACCAGCCTTCCTGTTCAACCTCTTCCCACATCAAAGCCCAAAAACCTCCATTTGTATAAATCCTGACTCCACCCCTTACAGCTATGTGAGTTTGGGAACTTACAACTTAGAAACAGTCTGCTACCTGTAGAATGAGGATCGATGGTAGCACCCAAACAGAGGGCTGTTATAAAGTTTAAATTAGTGAATACATGTAAAATATTTTTTCATAGAGTCTGGCATCTAGACATACTTCAGATTACTATAATTAATGTGCTATATTTGCCAACTTAATTTGAGAATAAATGACCCAGTTTTGTTTATAGAACACTTCTAAAGGGAAATTTTCTCACATCTTTGTTCTCCTTAATCAACAAAGGTTGATGTAGCTAATGCTAATATGAAATAATCTTATGATAGTTTCTTCAGAAATGAAAAAGCCTACTCCATTACCTCTCCCTTTCCAGAGGTTAGCAGGAACTAAAAGAGGCAGAGAAAAATTGAAGCATGACAAGTAAGTAAATGGTAAAAAAATATTCTATGTAAGATTGAGGTTTTATCTTTGTAGGATTTGGTACTCTATTGTCTGTTTAATTGAAGATTATTTCAAAGACTGTCTAATGAATACAAAGTTAATTCATTTTTTTCCTGTGATGAAAAATATATATTAACTTTGAAATATGGTCTGAACCATTTTCTCTTTTCATTTCAGGGACATTTTAGACACCTCTACAATTCAATCTTTTATGTAATTTCATATCAGTAAGGCACAAAAGATTGTGTATGTCAATAACTGATTATTCAGGCATGAAGATAAAACTTTAATAATCAATGATAATATATCTTAATAGATAATATCAGCATATCTTTAATGTGGTAAGCTTTGACTATATCATATAATTAACTTCTTATATTCCTCTTTTATTGAAATCCAGGGGAAATATTATCCTCCATGTTAAAAATATTGATGCTTAACTGATTATCCTTAAGAATAGTAGAGACTTACCGTGCTCATCAGAATACTCATATTAAAAAAAATTATATTGTTAGGGATGGTGGGGTGGCTCAGTGGTTGAGCATCTGCCTTTGGTTCAGGGCATGATCTGGGGGTCCCAGAATCAAGTCCCACGTCAGGCTCCCTCCAAGGAGCCTGCTTATCCCTCTGCCTGTGTCTCTGTCTCTCTCTGTGTGTCTCTCATGAATAAATAAATAATACCTTTAAAAATAAAAATAAATACAATAAATATTTTTACATCTGTTAAGTTGCAGGGCATATTTTATTGCTTTACACACACATACAAATTTTAAGAGGAGATAATCATGTTGACAATTTACTCTGCTCTATTAATTTTGGTAATTAAACTCAAGTTGGTCATTCCAGTGGTGGAATATAAAACTGTGTAAGCCTTAAAAGCAAGCACAGAAATGCTGGAATATTTACTTACTATTTTTGTGATAAGAACACTTAACGAGATCTATGCTCTCAACAAAATTTTAATAATATAATACAGTAGTGTTAACTAAAATAATAATGGTGACAAAGAAGGTTGGAGGAAACTATTAGGAGGTGATACATATGTTCATGGCATGAATTATGGTGATGGTTTCACAGGTATATATTTCTCTCCAAACTCATCAAGTTGTAAAATACATTAGTATGAACACCTGTTTGCATGCCAATCATACTTCAATAAAGTGATTTTTAAAAAAAGAAATGCTAGAATATTTGTGTCTCAAAGCTTATTAGAAGCCCTCATTCCAGAATTTCACTAAGTTTTTAAGGACTGTGGTTGTACTTGGAACTAAGATATTTCTTATTTTCTGGGGTCTGCTAAAAAATTATATAGTTAAAAATAATAATATTATTTCTATAATGTAGATTGCCCATATGAAAGTACTGACTTCAAAACATTTAGTTACATGCAAGCACTTAACTAAAAATAAACAGCAACTTACTATTTGACTATGAAAGTTATTCATTTTTCAATAAAGGGTGATTTTAACTTTTCAAAGATTTCCTAACTTTTCTTTTCACTTTTTAAGCACTATATCCTTCTTGACAGTTTTCAAATGAAATACTGAGAAAAAAAAATGACTAATGAAATTAGGATATCCCAATTACCTTGTAACTTTTCCTTTTAATCACTTAAATGCAAATCAAATGGTTTTTAGAAAGAGTAGTAACACTCTGCCAAAATGTAATGGTCTATAAGCATCGATTAAATCTCTTTTTGTGCCTCATATTTAATTTTTTTACTTTGACACCGTATCCTCACTGGGATTACTCATGGGATCATAGCTATCTATATTTTGCATTTAGATCTGTCATTTAAAAACACTGCTCCTGCTTTAACTTATACAGCCAATGAAAACCCTTGAGTCCTAACATTCTAGAATACATATTATTTGGGAATCAAAACAAAAATACACAGGTTGAAGGAACTACTAGTGTCAGAATTAAGGAAGTATTTTTGCTTGTGACACTTCCCTACTAGAGTTATTATTTGCTTTAGTCTGCTCACACATCATTAGTTATTGTGAAATGTAGAAATTCCAGGGATAGAAGGAAGTGCAGTGGGTAGAGAAGAGGGAGACAGACACTAAAATGCACAGTGAAACCTGCAAAGCTTGGGAACAAAGAGCAAAAGCTTTCTCTCACTCCTGTAACAGACATGTTGAGTTCTGTGACAACGAAGTAAGAAATCATGGTAGGTCCAAATGTTCAATTTTCAACCAAGAATTTGGTTGTCGAGACCTTACCAATTTAACCTGCTGGTAAGAAATGTGATGTCACTCTGAATTGAGGCAGAGTAAGTATACGTTAATGTGAAGGTAAGTAGGTTGACATGCTGTCATGGAAAGTTGTACTTTTCTCCAGGCTTGCTAAAGGTCAGAGACAGAAAACATGTGTTATATTCTTTACCCAAGCACACAGCAAATCCAAGAAACTGTGTACCAAAGATACAGTACAGTTTAAAAATACAAATTGTTTCAATAAGAATTAATGAAAATTGAAAATACTTTAAATGGTCTATAATAGGAAATTGCTACTTCTGGTAGATTGAGTCAATGCAGTTGTAAAATTTCATAATTAGGGAAAAAACAGATACAAAAATTCATAAAATAATAAGTAAATAAGCTTAGAACAAAGGCTATATTTAAGCAATTAAGATTGATAAGGTCTAGATGGGAATAAAAACAAAACACTTTGTATGTTAGTGGAATTAGCAGGACTTTCACCCTAAATTTCTTTTATGTATTTTTTACTGTTTACACAAAGTTTTGTGCAACAAAATAAAATAAGGATAGTACAGGGAAAGTGTCTTGGGAATAAAAACAAAACAGTTTGTGTGTTAGTGGAATTAGCAGGACTTTCACCCTAAATTTCTTTTATGTATTTTTTACTGTTTACACAAAGTTTTGTGCAACAAAATAAAATAAGGATAGTACAGGGAAAGTGTCTCATTTTTGATCAATTATAAAGCTAGTAAAAGAAGGCTAGAAAATTATAAGCATATAAACTAAACACATTCTTACTATATATATAGTCCAGAAATATCATTTCTAGATATATACCCAATATAAATGTGAAAAAAGGTTCATCAAAAGTCAAAAGATATGCTCTAAAATATTCTTGGTAGCACTATTCATAATAACTTCAAGCCAAAAACTATTCAAATACCCATCAATGGTAGAATGGATAGGTAAACTGGATATTCACCCAGTTGAATGTTATAGAGCAGGGGGAATGAACGTCTACGATTACGTGCCATAATATGGACAAATCTCAGAAACACAATTTCAAAGACAGAAGAACATACTTGTCTTGTGTCTGGCTTTTCTCACTCAATATTATGTTTGTGAGATTCCATTTGTATAATGTAATTGAAAATCCACAATAAATCCTTTCAGAACAAATGTACAACACTTTAGGCCATGGGAAAAAATGTGCCAGAGAAAACTAAGAATTTCAATGGGCTATTAGGAGTCAACATGTACATCAAAGTTCAAATTTGCTACAATGACATACATTCATTTTACCTTGAAATCTTTATAATAGTTTCTCGTTATAAAACCTATGTGCATGCCCATATATGTATGCATTCTATATATGTATACATTAGACATGTATACATATGTGTGTGTGTATATATATGTATATGGAGATATACACAGATCTTATCACTTTACAATAGAGCTATGCCTGGACAAAACCATTGTAAGTTAAAAATACCATAAGTTGAAAATGTATTTAGTATACCTAACCTAGCTTTAACCTAACTTAAATGTGCTCTGAACACTTAGATTAGCCTACAGTTGGGCAAAATCATAGAACACACATCCTATTATATAATAAACTATTGATTATCTCATGTAATTTATTGAATACTGTACTGATGGTGTACAAAAAAACAGAATGACTGTAAACTCTTGTGATTACATGGATGACTGGGATCTGTGGCTGTTGCTGCTCCACATCCCAAGAGAGTGTTCTAGGGCATATCACTAGCCCAGGGAAAGGTAAAACTTCAAAGTATGGTTTCTAGTGAATGTATCACTTTCACACCATCATAAAGCTGCAAAGTCATAAATCAAACCATCCTAAGTTGGTCTGGGGACCATCTACATTCTAAAGCTTTTCTGTGGCAAAAACAGCTATATGTCTACCAAAGTATTGTCTTCCCTTTCCATAGTAAGAACTATTGCTGAGAAGTGGCCACTTAGCCAGGGACTCTCTTTACTAGACCCTCAACTCTTCTCTCCTCAGGTGAGATAAAATGACTACTTCTAGCCAATGGAACATGAGCATAAAGGATGTTTTGGTTAAGAACAAGCACACTTTCTTCACATTACCCTCTTCCCTCCATTTGCCAACAGGATCCAGAAAATCCAGACTAAAACTCCAAGATATTATTTGATGAACAAATCATAAGGTGGACAAAGCATGAGTCTCTGAATATCCACACAGGAGGCTGCCCATCTACCAGAATCATCCACATTGACTGAACTTTTACATGAGCCAAAAATAACCTATTAAGTCTGAAATTTGGAGGTTTGTTTGGTAGCAAATTAGTTTAATATAGTGTTTTGAGTTTTCTTTAATGCTGCCTTGACCCAGACTTGAGACCATGCCTAAAGGCTAGTCAGTTTCCCTTTTTGAAGTTAAGACCACACTCTAACCATTTCTCTTATCGGCGCTCACACACCAGCCTACTAAGCTCCTGCCCTCATCATCCTCAGGCCATCTACAGTCTTTGTGGCCCTGGAGCCCACAAAATCATCCAAATTAGCCAATCTATAAGAAGACTAAGAAACCTAGATAACTCTATTCTTCTTGTACATAATGTGCCCTCTATAGCTCCAGCTTGCTCTTCTCCTGTCCCAGGTGCAACTCTCTTTGTGACCCTGCCTCAAAGCCACCTCTTACTTGATTAAAGATATAAGTCACAAAGATTTCTGCCTTTCATCTATCCAAGTATTGTGTCCCACCATCAAAAGAATCTTAAATCTTATAAAATATGAATTCAGGGCTATCTTAATTAAAATATATCCCACACTTCTTTCTGTAAAATACGTTTAGCATTCAAAGATTTAATATTTGGGGGGGGGGTTCTCCCAAGAATACCAAAGGTTCATTACAAGTAGTAGTTTGTATATTTGCTGAAACACAAATTTGAATAACTTCAAGGATGGTTGAATACACACGCTATTTAACTAGCAATTGGGTTTATGGAGTTGCCCAGTATCTGCATTTCAATGTGGTTTTGTTCTTGCCTTATTAACTACCTTTGCAGAAAATATAGTAAAGTGCCAAAATCTGTATTTCTTTGTGAAAAACAATCATTGAGTGAAGGATAAACTTCAGTGAAATCTGAGAGGGTTGAGGGCAGCCCGGGTGGCTCAGCGGTTTAGCACCGCATTTAGCCCAGGGCGTGATCCAGGAGGCCCAGGATCAAGTCCCATGTCTGGCTCCCTGCATGGAGCCTGCTTCCCCCTCTGCCTGTGTCTATGTCCCTTTCTCTCTCTCTCTCTCTCTCTCTCTCATGAATAAATAATAATAAAAAAAATCTGAGAGGGTTAACAGGGCACAAGAAACAAATGGCTCTGCACAGAAATGTGATTGAGGAATATGTTGAGAGACTGTATAAATGCAGTAATTCTCTTGAATTTCATGTTTTCCAAAGATATCAACCATATCTCTCCAAAATGATAAAATCTAATCCTACAAATGCATAGGTATTACATATAAACCTATATAGTTCAATTTTTTTTCTTATCTTGTTGGTTTTGTCTTTGTCAATCTACTCCATTTTTTTCTTATATAGTACTAATATGAGAAATGTGAATTATTGGAGAAAGGGTCATTGTGAGCAATTAGTACTTGAAATTAGGGGAAAAAAAACAACAATCTCAGTATCTTCATCCTACTTACCTCCTCCTTCCCCATTTGTACAAAGAAGAGCATATCTGGGACTATTTAACTGGAAAATTTGCAAGTTGGTGATATGTGAATATTATTAGGAAATGTGCATTACTTTGTTTACTAGAGGCTTTGGAGATTTAAAAAGGAACTAAGAAGGGATCCCTGGGTGGCGCAGCGGTTTGGCGCCTGCCTTTGGCCCAGGGCGCGATCCTGGAGACCCAGGATCGAATCCCACGTCGGGCTCCCGGTGCATGGAGCCTGCTTCTCCCTCTGCCTGTGTCTCTGCCTCTCTCTCTCTCTCTCTCTCTCTCTCTCTGTGACTATCATAAATAAATAAAAATTAAAAAAAAAATAAAAAATAAAAAAATAAAAAGGAACTAAGAATAAAACATACACACTACCATAAGTACAAATTTATTGTGTAAATAATACCCATTCATATAACACATCAATTAAGTTAAATCATCTATTAAACAAATTTCTAACCAATGACTTAGCAGAACTATTCAGTTGTAGATTTAAACAACCAGCTAAAGGTAACAATGAAGTATACCGGCTAAGGTCACAGGCTCTGGAGTCAAACCATCTGGGTTTGCATTTCAGTTCCTCTCTCTATTGCTGTGTAATCTTGGATAAATCACTTCATCTGCTTGGACTTGAGTCTGATCATCAATAAAACAGATATAATAACAGTAATATCTTATAGTGTTGTGAAGATTAACTGAGTGAAGATGTATAAAGTACTTAGAACTATGCCTAGTACTAATGAAATACTGCTTATCACTATTACTTGCTATGAAAGATAGAGTCCAAGTGAGGTGATTCTAGCTCTGGACTAACTCTCTACATAATCTTAATAATCTTAATATCTGGGTCTCCAAGTCTATATCTACAAATGAAAGATGTGGGCTACATCATTTCTAAGGTCTTTGCTGACCCTAATTTTTTTGGAAATCAAATAATTACAGAAATCACTTGACTGTCACCTCAGTTACTATGCTCCTGATGACATTCTCATAAATGCTTTAAAATAAGCTGTGTGCACAATCTTTAGTACAGTGGCTGGTTGGTTGAAAGGGAGTTCTGAATGAATCAACTGCTGAGATCTTTCCAGATTCAGATTATATTTTTCTTGCTATAAAAACAATAGGAAATGGTGAGTTTAAGAAATTTCATTCCATAAGAGATATTGTATCATATTTGTGGATCACTAGTGTAACCAACGTAAAATAAGTTTGCACTGATAAATGCCATGTTGTGACGGACTCTCTCATGTTAATCAGTTTATCTTAACTTTTTAAGAAGTAGATTTATGATATGTCATTTAAATACCAAAATTACATGTTCCTTTGTAAGGCCAGCTCACTACTAAAGAACACTATCTGCTATGTATAATAAATTCAGCATAACACCTGATTTTGTAGTTACATTACTGCACTGTATTAAAGTAAATTTGTATTAAGAATAAAAGGAGAGAGATCATTTAGTAGCAGTTTCAGATAAAAGGTGAGCATTTGTACAAGATTTTCAAAAGTGCCTTTCTCTTTCAATACTGCCTTCATCCAATAGTGTGGCCTTGGTCAAAAGATGTCTATGGAAATTAACTTGAGGTATAATACAATTTGGAAAATAATTATTAGTCAATTATCAACTTTTAAATGTGATTTTTAAAATCCTCACACACTGAAGTCTATAACTGCTGTCATTCTGCCACAGATTGCACCCGATTTAATCAGTTTTAAACTAAGACGCAGATGGCTCTTGTTCCATAAAATCTCTGGTTTCTTTCTCCTTCACTGACCATAGTCAATCTGCATGAATCTCATAGCTGAGACTTAACATTTTCTTCAATTAGCCCAGGGCAGTAATAAATCAAAGATTCATTTCTGGAGAAGACAAACCTTACAGATACAGTGCTGTGAATATCAGATAGACATCTGTTTTGTGAAAGAATGTTGCTACTGGTGATCAGTTACACATTAATACATAATTTTCACTCATCTTTCCTGGGTCAAAATTGTATTATTTTACTCCTATTTTATGTTACTGAAGTGCAAGCTGCTTTAATTAAACGGATACATAATAATCAAGATTTACTCAGGCCAGATATAATCAATGTATATCTTTTCTACTTCAGCTTCTTGATAGATCTCAAGCAGAAGGCAGTAAACTGGAACCAACTTCACCACACTGATCAGCACAAACCCTGACCATATTTTTCCTTCTAGTAGTTGGTATGAAAGTGTTTTTTGGAAACACATATTGGTCTTATTTAGAATATACTTCAATAAGCTTTTTGAAAGATAGAAACTATGGCAGAGCTCAAAAATCTGAAATTAAGAGAAACTGTTATTAAGATCTCTTGGAAAGAAATTAAGGACAAAAATGACTGATATTTGAGGCTGGGTGGGGAAAGAGTAAGGATAGGGAAGGCTCCAACTGGGAGGAAGAGCCAAGGAGAAACTTCAAAAGAGAAATGTATGTAAGAAGTTTTCAGTTGGAATGTAATATAATATGATTTTGACTCCTCCTGATGACCCCTGGAATTATCAATTAAATTACCTTCAACAAAATTACATTATAAATTTGATATGAATGTTTTTTGTAGAAATCAGAAAAGAAGCCCAAATCTTGCAACAGGAGAGAAGAGTCAAAACAGCAGGGGGTGGGAGCAAAGAATAGCAGAAAACAATGCCTCATGCATTATGGCACTGGGTCATTTTCCAAAACCAGGTAGGATGCATCATAAGTTCTCCATGGCATTCCAGTCAGATTCATAGAGTGGATGTTTGGAATTTGTGTAAATAAAACATTACGAAAAATGTCCTGGCAGTAATGGATAGAGCATGAGGGTAGAGAAGGGGAAGAGCCATTTACCTCCATTTATACTCTTGTCTGAGCTCCACAGATTTTGGGACTGGGCCTGAATCTGACATTTGTGCTTTAAAAGATCATTTTGTCTATTTTTCAGAAACAGAATGGAGGCAAAAAGGACTGGTAAAAAGCATAGTATTTAGTAATATGTTGAATATTCCTAAAAAAGTCAATATGGTGTAGCCTGGGTAGTGATAGTGGGGATGGAGATAATTTGACAGAACTTGGTGTTTGATTGCTGTGGGGGTTGAGTTGAGAGAGAAGTCAAAGGTAATGCTCAGATTTTCAGTTTTCACAACTAGGTTGATGATAGTAGTTTTTAGTACAATAAAAAACAAAGAGGAAAAATTGTTTATAGACCAATGATGTTGACCTCAATTTGGAGTATAATAAAAGTGTTTGTGTGTAGGGTGCCTGGGTGGCTCAGTCAGTTAAGCAGCTGCCTTCAGCTTGGGTCATGATCCCTGGGCCCTGGGATGGAGCCCCATGTATTACTACTCCCTGCTCATGAGGAAGCTGCTTCTCCCTCTACCCCTCTGCCCAGTTTGTGCACATTGTCTTTCTATTAAATAAAATCTTTAAAAAAATAATAAAAATAAAGTGTTTGTAGGACTCAAGATGGAGAAGCCCAATAGGGCACTGGATTTTGTGATATAAGAGCAATATGATAGAAAAATACATGTGGGATTTATTAGCAAACAATAGTAACTAAAGCCCTTGGAGTAGATGAAATCAACTGAAAAGTGGTAGATGAAAAAAGATCCAAGGACAAATCAGTGAGTAAACCCAGTATTTTCAGAGATAAGAAGAGAATTCCACTATTAAATGTGTCCCCCAATATAGGTAGTATGTTGCAAAGAAGGTTAATGAAATAGAGTAAATAAAATGAAAAACATAAATCAATTCATAAAATGAATCAACAATATTAAATTCAGCTTATGCTTCAATAGCCAATACCACCCCACCTAATCCTGGGGATGTTGCCTCCAGAGATTTTCAGCAATTTTTAAAATGTATTTAATATATGCAATACACAAGCCAGTATAAGTACCCCACTTCCCATCCATGATATTCTTTAAATGGTTGTTTTTAAAAATCATTAAATTGTGCCATATTTAATAATTATAATTGAAACTGAAAGTAGTTGGTCATACTATTATGTATTATTTACAATAACTGTACTAAATTAACTTATTGACTGCATTGAATACTATATGCCAGACACTATGCTAAGAACATTTCACTCATAATCTCATTTAGTCCTCATGAAAAATTTATAAAGCAGCTACTATTATCCCCTTCTTACAAATAAACAAACTAGAGTTTAGGGAAATTAAATAACTTGGTTACAATCACAGACTTCATAAGTGCCAAGCTGAATTTTGAACTTAGGCTGATCGATATCAAACGTCTTAACATTATTAATTTATTTTGATGTTGGGAAAGAAAAAGATAAAGATACTCTTAGCAGTTAATTTAGGTTTAAGTGGCCTTTCTTGACTCACCATAATTTATAATAATAAGTAATTTGAGGACATCCACATATTGACTTTCTTATGTGCTCTCTATTAAAAAAAACTGAATCAACTTTGAGTTAGCTATTTGTTTCTGCAACATAAGTGACTAGCATATAATCAGTTTTAACTGAAGCAGTTAAATATTAATTTACCTTGGTATATAATATCCAACCAATTCTTGGCACCTGCATTACTCAAGTTATAACATAGAAAAATCTCATTAGCTTAAAAGAATTGAGAAAAAAATTTTTTGAATACATGAAAATTCCTAACTAGAGCATATCATATCTGAAACTCAGTTTGTTAATTAAATCATATCTAACACAAAATTACGACTAATTCTAAAGAAAATCACAGAGAGGCAAATTCTAGGTAAAATAATGTAACATAAAGTAAAATAAAATAAGTAAATCAAAAGAATTTCAACTGATCCCTTGATTACATCATGAAAAGTGACACTACTAAGGACTCGAAACATTCTCACAGTTAAACAATCCTCCTAAATTTTTATGTACACTAAAAATTTGTTTAACACATTTTTTCTTTGCATATAAAAGTATACTTTAGCATCATTCATACTCAAATAATCATAAATTCCTAATTAGTTAGGCATAACTAATGAGACATGACACTATTTTTAATTACTATAAAACCCATAAGCATCGCCATATGCTATAGTAAATATAAAGATGAAAAAAAAAAGATGAAATATACAAATGGACTTTAGTTATTCATGTTATGAGGTAGGTCAGGTCATAAAGTTGAGTCTATAACACTGAGGACTTATAAGGTAGATGGACAATCTCAATAAATAAATACCCTTTCAGAAGCAGAGCAATAGAAACTTGGGAAAGAAATGAAATATGTAATGGGGGAGAGGGAAATATTTACTTTCAGAAAATCAATTCAATAAAGATGTTCCATCTCCTCATAAATACACATAAATATAAAACATCCATTATTCTTCTTTAAGATTGATATATATGCACATATATTAGAGAGAGGAAGAAAGAGAAAAAGAGGGAAAGAGACATTCAAGTGAGGTAGACAAACAAGTAAATCTATCATTTCTAAAGTATTGATTTTAATTAGCATTTTATGCTTTCTCTGACTATGGTCTCTTTTTCCATAACCATTATCATCAATAATGAAATTTTATCGAGTCAGAACTGCCCCAAACATGAATACTGTCTTCAAGTACATTAGGTCTCCTTAGCACACAATTTTTGCATACTCTGAGGGTTTCCAATTTGTGAATTACTCTTTTAATATATTGAGCTTATATGTGTATTTTCTGATCTATCATTTTTAGTGACTTAACTCCTTTTATCTACGTGAAGATTTTACAATTCACTAAGACGTGGTAAGGGGAGAAAAGAGTAGTAGGCTTAGTATTACCAAGTTGTCAACAAAAAAGAAAAGCTATGTGCTGCTGCTACTTTAGAATTTTATGGTCTTATGATAACCCTGTTCTTCCACCCAACTATACATTCAGCTAACCTACACTTCAGAATTCCCTTTAATGAACCATTCATTCAAAAAATATTTGAGATCATCTCCTTTGTACTAGACATTATATTTTGTGCTCAGAGTGCAGAAATGAGCAAGGTATTTCCTGATCTCATTAAACTCATAGTCTATAGGGAGAGAAGTAAAAAACCAATAATTACTATGGGGTTTGTTATTGCTGTCATAAAAATTTACCCAGGTGCTATGAAAGCAAAGGAAAGAACAGATTTTTTTAATAGCCCATCAGATCAGGAGAATTTTATTAAAAGAGATTAGTTACTCTTGAGATAAATCCTGAAGTCCATGAAGAACTTCCCCAAGCAAAAAAGAGGTAAGAATGTTCCATGGCTGAAGAATAGCATGTAGGAATGCAAAGCACTGACTTAGTATCAGGCATCCAACAACTGGAATTAATTAAAATGGCTTAAGTAGAGATAGCATATGGAGCAGTAGCAGAAGATAGCTAGAAACAGAGGCAGGAGCCCTGTACAATAAACTAAGAGGTCTGAACACCATTCTGAAATCTAGAAACCACAGGAGACTTTAAAATAATTTTGTGTATTTAGCTAAGTAGCACCTTGACACAATTAACCTGGCAGCATATGCTTTGACAAGAGATTCAGATATTGGGTAAGAAAATGAGGAAATGCGCTATTGCAAGAATCAGAAAGGTGAACCCACTGTAAGGTAGTTGTGGGGATGACATTAGGAGGAAATATAAAGAAAGGACTGCATGCAGGCCTCTGGCTGACATCAATATATTCACTGAGGACAAGGTTACAGATATAAAGATGAAAAGCATTTTCAGTATAGTAGATGATGGACTGTGTCTTTGGAATACTAAAGTATCACTGGCCAACTAATCAGATACTCATATCTGGATGTCAGAAGAAATGCAGAGGTAAACATCAGGAAAGTAGCATTTGTATATATGATAGGGTTTGGTTGAAGTCACCCAGGGAAGAATACAAAGAGTGAGAACAGAATGCAAGGATAGTGTCAAATCATTTTACTCAGAGTAAGAAATTTCAGTTTATGAAACATTAAAATTCAAATTTTCAAATGATAGAAAGCCATTGCTTTTTCAAATGCAAATAACTCAAATCCACACATTAAGCCATCTCTAACATGATCTTTATTTTATAAACATTTACAATGAGCATGATTTCCATCTGACTTTTGATCTAATCTTGCCATCATGTTCAGAGAAAGATCCAATTTAAAGGTAATGAAGCTTAAATATCAGGGCCTCTCATTTGCATAGGTTCCTTCCAAGACCTAGAAAAAAGTCCAGCTATGTGCTCATACAGTCATACAATTTTTAAAAGGTTGCAAAAGTAGGATATTTTAACTGTAATTGATTAATACTAATGCTCTTTCCTACCAATCTTCCCTTCTTGTTAGGTAGCATAGGATGACTTCGGCATTTTGGAGATACAGCTAAGGGGAAATTGAAGGAGAGATACATGCAGTTTCAATTCAGTGGGAAATATTTTTATAATTCAGTCACTTCTACATACAACTAAACTATTGCTACCTGTTCCAGAATAGGAATGAATTCTAGAAATACCCTTCTACCCATTGACCTGAAGTGCTACAGGAGCAGAGTCACATGGTGATCTGAGTAGGCCCTTATGGTACCTTGACCCACGAGATGAGGAGGGGAATCTGGTTGTGGAGTGTCTGGAGCCAGTAGGTGCTCTGGTAAAATTCTTCCAAATCTCAGTCATACATTTTAAAAACCTCTCAGAGTCTTTCCAAATTAAAAACAAAAATCTAGGAATTGCATAACATTTTCAATAATATATAAAGCTAAAAAATATATATAAGCTGTTAAAAAATAAATACATTTTGATCCAACATGTTGGCAAAAAACATTTTTTCTCTTCTTTGTGTAGAAAAAGATATAAGGAAACTATTATACAGACTTGATCAAAGAGTAGGCAACCAAAAATGTAGAGGAAAAAAAAGAAGGCATCATGAAACTAAATACCATACTGGTATTTAGTTTTCTGGATCTTTATGAAGTTTGTGGCTTCTGACCATTTTTAAAAATGTGATATTAATTATGGGGTTTTTTCATTCTAAATACTCACTTTTGTACTTAATTATACATTTATAATTTTTCATTACTTTGTCAAATAGAACCTCTGAAATTATATAAGATCTACCTTCTATAAAACCTAGTTCTTCCCTAATGAAAGGAAAACAGCTTGAAAACATTTTTAAAAAATATTCACTATGCTACTGTGGAAATAGTAGAGAAAAAACTTATTGAATACTATCCAAAGATATTCATGAAAATTATTTCTGAGTGCTACACTGATACTCTAATTTCTTTAAATGGTTCTTAATCCACTCAATATTATCATGATAGTAACACTATTTCAAAAGCATCATTTCATATAACAAATTTGCATGGATTTTGGAATGCTATAATCCACACATCATTGATTTAAAAGCATGTTGATCTGTTTTATATTTTTGAACAATTATCTACTGCTTTGGCAAAATATTGAGTTTAATAGTATAAGGTATATTCTTATCACTTCATTGCTTAACCAGAAAAATATATACTGACTTTAAGTCCTAGGAAAAAAATCAGTTATTTTTTCCAGATACAATGGTAGCTATAAAATACAAAAAAAAATGTTTTTTTTTAATCTAGCAAAAATATCACACTGACATACCACATTACAGCCAGACCTACTCTTAAGTATCTGAAGAATAGAAGGGCCAAAAAAGTCATAAAAATGACTGTTCTAATATATTAAGTGTAATCCTTGCAGGTACTGATATTTAGAGATGAATAAAAGAAGAACCTCATTTTCTAAAATGTCAATTGTGCAGTTTGTGCTGGCCTAAAGCATCTCAAAATTGCAAAATACCCCTCTACCAGACAATATGAGGAGCTTCACCTTCCTAGTAGAATGGAGGGAATGGATTTCTGAAAACTAATCATTTTTATAACATGTCTCTGTAGCTCTGAGTGAATTTGATGTATACACAATTTCCTTCTAAAGTCCTTTATAACCTAATTTATCAAGATCAATATTTTAAGCTATATTTATAGTTTTTAAAATTTTATTTATCTCTGATATGAAAATGTACAGTCTTAAAGAACTAAGTGGGTAAATTTTTCAAATTATTTAAATCTGGATGTGTATGTCAGATTATTTTCACAGGAAAATTTTCCAGCTTCTAAACTAGGTATAGATGTCTAGCTCTTCAGGAAAAAAAACATAGGAAGAATTCTCCTGAAATTTCTTCAGTGTAAATGTGTGTGTAATGTGCACTGCCTCCAGTTCACACTAATCCTACTTTTTCAAGTTCTCTCTATCCTCTTACTTTTCACTAAAATAGCAATTTGGACACATGAAAATGCATACATATAATAGCACAAAAACAATATGGGTAGCACTTTAACATACACCAGAATCTGGGAATAGTTTACCTAAAATATAATACCAGTCGGCTGGGTCTCAAAAACTCCAAGTAATGGGGTGCCTGGGTGGCCCAGTTAAGTGTTTGCCTTCTGCTCAGGTCATCCAGCCCCATGTTGGACTCTCTGCTCAATGGAAATCCTGCTTCTCTCTCTTCTTCTGCCTGTCATTCCTCCTGCTTATGCTCCCTCTCTGTCAAATAAAATCTTTAAAAACAAATCCAATTAGTATCATGCTATTATTCACATCCTGCCTCTGGTTCTAAATATCATATGTAGTAGATTATTGTCCCCTTAAATAGCTAGCTATGTTATTTATTTACATGCAAGTTCTCACCATGCTTCCTACCTACTGTAACTCGGAAAAAAAAGAATATTAGTAGTTTCCCAGTAAATGTTGTTTATTGTTTTGTAACTGAAGCTTAGTATAAGTGTGAGTTCTTAGACAACAAAAGTAATAGTTTGGTTCCTAATCTAAAGCATTGGTTAATTGTGCATTATAAAATTATTGTTTAAATTCATATATCTGCTAAATTAAACCTTGAAAGTTAAACTCCCATTTCTTTTATAGATCAATTAGAATTATTTTTATTGGGTAATTAATTGTGGTTCTGCGCCTATGGTATAAAAGAAATTGCCTGAAGCTTTAGCTAAATGTTGTTCCCTAAATTTATTTTATGTAATCATCTTGGCTATCAAACAATTAAATTTCAATCATTCTACAGTTGGTTTTAGGATAATTTCCCTAACAAAGTGTATATGGACTGCCTACACAGGCTAGTAGATATTTTTTTAAGTTTCCAGAATATCCTTCCTAAAGGTATAGAGGAAAACGAAAGAAATAAAATAAATATTCTTCAAAGACTCTATCTTGATCTTTATAGCAGAAAAAAATAATTCATCATTTCACAAAAGATGAACTAAATTGGCAACCTACCATTTTAATGCACTTCTGTATTAGCCTGACCCTATCTGTACACATTGATTGGACTATTTTTCTGTGTTTTCTTTACAAATAGCTCACAATAAATGACCCTGCTGTGCAACAGTCATTACAACACAATTTAACTAGTGCTACAGCTCTTTGGTTGTTGAAAGAAAGGAGGGAGATTATCCAGAACTAATAAGGTAGAAATGACATTTGTAGATCAAGATAAAAAGCAGAAAAAGTGTGTGTGTGAGAGAGAGGGAGAAAAGAAGAAAAGAAAAGAAAGAAAAGAAAAGAAAAGAGCAAAAGAGTTGGCAAATCTTCCTGTTCCATGAGTTAAGATTGATTTAGAACCACAAAATAATTTCTCAGGTTCCTGCTGTGGAAAAAGTTACCATCAAATACAAATATTTATTTGTATCTGCATCTGATATTTACATCACAACTAGTCAGGCAACTAAGAAGATAACTCCTATTAGTAGTTGTAATGAACAATTAAAAGCAAAAAAAAAAAAAAAAGAAAGAAAAAGAAAAAAAGGTGAGGGTGTATATTTTTTTTCATGATGAAAAACAAGTCAGGATAAGTGTCCTTATATCAAATGAATAGCTAAGTAACCAGAAGCTCTGAAAATTGCAATGTGTGCTTTTTGGCAAAAATGCTGGGCCTCAGGCAACCCGGGTGGCTCAGCGGTTTAGCACAACCTTCAGCCCAGGGTGTGATCCTGGAGACCTGGGATCGAGTCCCACCACGGGTTCCCTGCATGGAGCCTGCTTCTCCCTGTGCCTGTGTCTCTGCCTCTCTCTCTCTGTCTCTCATGAATAAATAAATAAAATCTTTTAAAAAAATGCTGGGCCTCAGTAGATAATTCAAGGTTCAATACTTCAAATCACTCTAACATCATCAGTGACAATAGTATTACAGAGCCATGGTATAGGGGGTATTCTAAGTGTTGACTTGTCCCCACTGTAATTTCTTTAAAAACAAAAAAAAAGCATCAGAATGACTCTGAGAACAGTTGGAAATACAAATATTACTAGGCCAGAATCAATAATGTAAATCGAACTTCATATTAAGTTTGGGTTTTCATAGAGGAGAACTTTCTGGTTACAAGAAAAAAGTCACTTTGGTTTTTTTTGTTTGTTTTACTTGTCCTTATAATAATAAGAGATGTGTTTCTCTGAGTCATAGTCTTGTACTATCAATATGTTTTAAAATATCTAAGAGTCTTATTTAGGACTTATTTGAATTGAATTTAGGACTTATTAAATATCTAAGAGTCTTATTTAGGACTCATTTGAATTCATCAGGGAAAATTAGACTCAAACATATTAGAAGTAGGAACATAAATTTCATAGAGATAACATTTTAATATCCCTGTCTTTTTTCTCTCGCAAGTTGGTGAATGTGTGTGAGTGGACTTATATTGGATAGAATGGATTCAATATTAAGGGGTTAGGAATGTTCCTCAAATGGCATAGTTGATTTCACAGAAGTGAGTTACAAGATACTAGTTTGCAATGTCAACAATGCTGTTGTGTTTAATGTAGTATGGCCACATCTACTTATGAAAATAATACACTACCACACTGTTGTATAGAATGTAAAGCCCTCCTTCTGTCCTCAGAGTCATTGACTTCTGTCATGAAACCTGTGACCATTTTCACACTGTATTATTTAGTTCACAATTTTCTAAAGTTTCCAGGGACAGTACAAACACATGAGAGGCTCACTATGGTACTGAATCTCAAGGGGGTGAGATGCATGCCCCTTTTGGGAAGATGTCAAAGCTTCTGATAGTTGATTAGTTAGAAAAGATTCTACAGGTGATTATAGTGTGTGCCTCCAGGTGAGGAGAAACCCCCACCTCATGCTTAAAAATGATGGGTTTGGATAGTTAATCTGAAGTTCTTGCTAAGAGCTCTTTAAAAACAGGTTCAGATCTTCCTCATCTGAAGACAAAAACCTGCTAATCATCTCTGATACTTTCCCTCTCTTTTACATGCTATATTTTAATTTATCAAGTATTGCTAACTCTACTTTTTTTTTCTAACTCTACTTCTAAAAAAATTTGGAATCTACCCACTCTTCTCCTCTCCAATGCAGCAAGACAAGTCCATGGCCTATCATCTTTCACCTGAACAACTGCAATACCCTCCTAATAATTCTCATTTCTTTATAGCTCTTTTCTAAGCCATTTCCCATACAGCACCAGAGCAATCAATTTAAAACATGGATAAACTCATGTCACCCATAAAACCTTCAGTCACTTTGCAAAAACCCTAGAGTGGGAACTGGGGGTGAGGTAAGAAAAAATATATTACCTTTATATAATCCCCAAGTCTCTCTGCTAATTATCCCTGCCCAGCATTCTTTCCATTTTTCAAGATCCTACAGGTTCTTTCCTTGCTTTTCTGCCTGAAATTCTCTTCCCTGATGTTTCTGCTTCCTAATGTCACTCTTCCTTTAGATCTTACCTTAAAACAATCACATCCCTGAGATGAAATATTTCTTACGGGTATTTTTTTATGCCCCCCCCCATTCCCCTTTAGTAAGTTTCTAGGAGCAGAGACTGTTTGTTCACCACTTTGTATTCAGAATGTAGTATAATACTAAGTATACAGTAGGTGCTCAATAAATTGATGAAAGAAAGAATGAATGTACAATGGTGTTTTTAAGGTGTCAACATGGCTAGGCTACAATCCCCATAAGTTAAAAAAAAAAAAAAAAAACCCACAGGATTGTGTTTCAACACAGTACTGTTGAAGATATTTTGCAGATGCAGTTAAAACCAAACAACTGACTTTAAGAAAGGAAGCTTATCCTGGACAATCAGTTGAAAGCCCTAAAGTTCAGGGCTGGGATTGTTCAAAGTGAAAAGAAATTCTCCCTCCTGGTTCTACTTCTTTGGCTGCACTCTGACTGATAGAGAAGGAATGAATGAATGAATACTATCTATGCAAATTTACTGTATGTGTAACCTTTGGGGAAAATCATTTATTTACTCTATGTAAAATTTGTAAAATGCAAAATAGTAGTGCCCAACTCACGGAGTTGTTTCTAGGATTACAAATATAACAGCTATAAAAATTTGGCACAATGTTTAGTATATAGTTCAGTAACTACCGCTATTATCATTATGACAGAAAATATGTCTTTATTAAAATAGACTTACTGTTTTCTTATGAAATATATGCTCTGTCTTTAAAAGATATCTTCTAGTTGGCTCCAGATTTCCAATTTAATGACATCAAAGTAACACAATAATTAAAGAAAACTATAAATTACTGACTCAGAAAGAGTAGGTATTGAGAAATTAAGGCAACATATCTCCTCTTTGGTTCTCTTATTTGTATATATTTCTTGAGCCAGTAATATTCTTTATTTAACAAAAGATGATGACTGTGGAGTAAGAGGCCCAAAGGCTCACCTCATCCTATGAACACAACTAGATAACATCAAATCATCGTAAATACCCCAGAAATTGACCTGAAAACTGACAAAACTCCACAGCTAGCATGAGAGAGGAGGCCACACTGAAGAAACAGAAGGTCCAGAGGTGTGGTTTATGGGAGAAATAGATCATGGGTACTGTGGAGGGGAGAGAGCTATGTTTATGGAGAAGGGTGAGCAGAGAGCAGCACATGGGGGAAAGTATAAGAACACTTCCTTAAACCCACTGGCTTAGAAAATGAAAGGGGCTGGATTTCATGAGTTCTTGCAGCAAGTGGGGCTTAAAGCCTGGTCTCAAAGGCCAGTGGGCTTGGCTGGGATAGAGTCCTGAGCACACTGTGCTGCTCCTACAGAGAAAGCAGGCAAACAGCCCAGGGACAGACAACACAAAACCATGAACTGCAACACACAATGGGGAGATTATTTGCTCTTCTCCAAGCATATCGCTGACCAGACAGCATTCACAGAGACACCTATCCAGGAACAAAGGAGCTGGCTAGCACCATTTCCCTCCCTCACCCCTCAGCACAAACACAGAGCCACCTGTGGGAAGCAATGTAGTGCCAACACTGGCTGCCTAACTTGCTTACACTAAGGACCATCTACCTGCACTCCAGTGGAACTGCTCTTCTCAGTCATGCTTGCTTTAGCCCAGTGTGGCAGGCCCCTCCTCCAGAAGACCAGCACAAACCCCTGCTCACAACACATCTCCTGACCACAGAGTTTTGTGGGACTTCAGTTCCAATAGAGGTGGTAACAGTAACAGGTCCCAGTTCACAGCAGACCAGAGCACACCACACCCTGGCCAGGGACCAAACATTGCCCACAGTAGGCAAGGAGAGCCTTTGCAAATGACTGACCTGAAGGACAGAGCAACCAAAACACAGTAGTAGAGTGCATGTGGCACACAGCAGACATTACCTGAAGTGCCAGGCGCTGGGCACTACATGATCTCTTCTGTATATACACAACCTCTTCCATTACTTTCAGAAGCAGGAGACATAACTGGCTTTTCTAACACACAGAAGAGGGCAGGGACTTAGAAAAAAATTCTAAGACAGGGGAATTTATCCCAAATGAAAGAAAAAGGCCATGGATAGAAATCTAAGGAAAACAGATATAAGTAACGTGCCTGATGGGAAACTTAAAGGGATGATCATAAGGATTCTCACAGGTCTTGATAAAGAATAGAAGACATCAGTGAGACCCTTACCACAGAGATGAAAGAGTTTAAACAGAATCTATCAGAGATTAAGATTACGATAAATGAGATTAGAAAAACACTTTATAAAATGAACAGCAGGCTGGAAGGAGCAGCGGAATGAACCAATGACCTAGAAGACAAAGTAGTGGCAAGTAATGAAGCCGAACAAATGAGAAAAGAATTATGTAAAATGAGAATACACTTAGGGAACTCAGTGACTCCATAAAATGTAGTAACATTCATAATATAAGAGTCCCAGAAGAAGAAGAGAGAGAAAGGAGGCCAGAAAATTTATTTGAAGAAATAATAACTGAAAACTTCCCTAATCCAGGGAAGAAAACAGACATCCAAATCAAGGAGGCACAGAGACCTCCCATCAAAATCGACAAAAGCAGGTCAACACCAAGATATACCATATTTAAATGTGCAACATGCAGTGATAAAGGAAAAAAAATCTTAAAAGCAATAAAACGAAAGAAGTCATTAACTTACAAGGGAAAACCCATAAAGCTAGCTGGAGATTTCCCAACAGAAACTTGGCAAGTCAAAAGAAAGTGACATGATATATTCAAAGTGCCGAATGGGAAAAATCAGCAGCTAAGAATTTTCTATCCAGCAAGACTATCATTCAGAATAGAAGGAAAGATAAAGAGTTTCCCAGACAAACAAACACTACTAACCTTAATATTTCATGACCACTAAACCAACCAAAGCAAGAAATATTAAAGGGGACTCTTTTAGTGAAAAGGAGAGACAAAATAAGGGCAGGAAACACAAAAGCAGGAAAAATGAGTATGTCTGTAAAAATCAAAGAACTCACATTCACAAAAAGATACAATATATAATAACATATACCTAAAATGTTGGGAGGAGAGAAGAATGGGTTCAAACTTGAACAAACACCAACTTAATATAGACTACTATTTGCAAAAGTGGGTATATATAAGCCTAATGGTAATCATATATCAAAAAACCACTAAAAAACGTGCAGAGAATAAAGAGAAAGAAATTAAAATATATCACTAAAGATAATCAGCAAAACATGAAAGAGAGAAAGACAAGAAAGTATCAGAGAAAAATCTCCAAAAACTGTGACTAAATAAGTAATAAAATGGCAATAAATACATACCTTTCAATAATTACTTTGAATGTAAATAGATTAAACACTCCAATCAAGACATAAGATTTCAGAATGGTTTAAAAAAACAAGATACATATATATGCTGCATACAAGAGACTCATTTTAGACCTAAAGACACTTGCAGATTGAAAGTGAAACATTTGTCATACAAATGGATGTCAAAAGACAACCAGGGTAGCAACACTTATATTGGATGAACTAGACTTCAAAACAAAGACTGTAGCAAGAGACTTGAAGGGCACTATATAATAATAAAGGTAACAATCCAATAAGGAGATATAACAATTGTAAATATTTATGCACCCAACATGGGAGCACCCAAATACATAAAACACTTAATAACAAACCTAAAGGACAATGAGATATCACCTCACACCTGTCAGAATGGCTAAAATTAAGAACACAGGAAACAAAGATGTTGGCAAGGATGTGGAGAATTCCCACTGTTGATCGGAATGCAAACTGATGCAGCCACTCTGGAAAACAGTATGGAAGTTCCTCAAAAGGTTAAAAACCAAATTACCCCAAGATCCAGGAGTTGCACTACTAGGTATTTATCCAAAGACAAAAATACTAATTCAAAGGGATACATCCAACCAGATGTTTATAGCAGCATTACCTATAGTTGCCAAATTATGGAAACAGCCTAAGTATTCCATCAATTGATGAATGGATAAAGAAGGTGTGATATGCAATGGAATATTACTCAGTCATAAACAAAGAATGAAATTCTGGCATTTGAAATGGTGTGGTTGGAGCTAGAGAGTATTATGCTAAACAACATGAATCAGTCAGAGAAAGACAAATACCATATGATTTCATTCATATGTGGAATTTAAGAAACAAAACAAATGAGCAAAGGGGGGAAAGAGAGGCAAACCAAGAAACAGACTTAACTATAGAGAGCAAACAGATAGTTACCAGAAAGAAGGTAAGCAGGCAGATGGGGGAGATAGGTGATGGGGATTAAGGAGCACTTATTATGATAAGTACTGGGTGATATACGGAATTACTGAATTCCTTTACTGCATATCTGAAACCAATATTACACTGTATGTTAACTGAAATTTAAATAAAAACTTAAAAAAGAAAATGGATAAAAGGCTTAGGAAAGTATCTAGCATATAGTAAGTGATATATATATATATAGCTATAAAAATAAATACTGTGTTACTTTTGTCTACACTGAAACAAAATTATACATATGTCTTTAATATATAAATTCAGATCAAGTACTCATTCACATCATGCTTGATTCATGCATCAAGCTCTGCCTGAATATTCAGGAATCAGTTTGGATTCTAAATAGATTCCTTTAAGCAATAAACTTTAAAAATATTCTATTGTTTAGCAGAGATAGTAATGGAAGTATAATTGAGGGCATGATTGATTCACATTTGATGGAGGTTAACACTAGTCATTCTGTTCAAATACACAATAATCTGGTATGTTACAGAATGAGCTTGATTTTCCAGCTGGACTATTTTCTAAGGCTTTTGGAAAAAAATTACACTTAAATAAATTCAGTTGATTGTTCTCCTTTTATATAGCAATATGGAAGATCGATAAGAAACTCAAAGCTTGGGACCCCTGGGTGGCTCAGCGGTTTGGCGCTTGCCTTCAACCCAGGGTATGATTGTGGAGTCCTGAAATCGAGTCCCACATGGGGCTCCCTGCATGGAGTCTGCTCCTGCCTCTGTCTCTCCCTCTCTCTCTCTCTCTGTCTCTCATGAATAAATAAATAAAATCTTAAAAAAAAAGAAAGAAACTCAAAGCTTTAATCTCACAATATTCCTTCACCATGGAACTAAATGCAAAGGTCTTTCATTTTCAATTAAGAGATATAGCAAAAAGACTAGCAATGAGACAGTCATATTTATTTTTAGCTATGAGGAGAAGGAAAAGATCCATATTTTTCTAGAGAGTTTTTGTTTTCCATATTTTCCTAGAGTGCTTTAAATTGACTATCAACATTGTCATCACAATGGAAGAATATAAGACACTCTCTTACATGACAGGTCTGCATAGTCCAGTTTTATCAAGAATCCTGACAAGTCTGTTTAGAGAGAATCTTTCACCCTCAATATCTGATCACCTTGGCCTGTCTTCAGCAAGAATTGTGTTGAGCAGTTTAGCTAGAATACAGCCTACACTCGATATTTCTCTTAGTAATTTGCCACCCACCTAATCCTCAACTCATTCCTCAGCTACAAAGCCCCACTTTTTGTTTTCTGTACTCAGAGTAAAGACCAGTCTCTCTCCACTACAATGCTAGTCCTGAATTGTCTTCCTTACTCTTTCATTGTGTGTCAGAATAATATTTTTTACTTTAATAAGACTCTAAAAATGGATTAAAATAAAGGAAGATCTTTTTTCTTTCTCTAAGCTTAGTGTATATCTAACCTGCATGTAGAGCAATTCAATAATACAAGAGACAAAGTTCAACCAAATCATGAGTTTATTTAAAAAGAAAACATAAGAGGGCAACCATATCGCTTTCATAATCTCTCCCTTCCCACTCACTCCTCTTTCTTTCTTTTTATGGTTACCTTGAAATGGAGATGGATCCATAAGATTTACATTTGCAACAAACCATTTTAGTATTTTGGATTTTGACTGGAATAACAAAGACTGTAAAAATAACTCTATTAATATTTTTTCAAAAACAAATTCATCATTCACATAATAGTCCTTAAAAATGTTTTAATGCAAATTGACAGGCAAAATCTTTGCACTGAAAAGTTGAGTTACATTTCTTATTTGCATTAGGTTAAGGATTTATAGGTGGAATGATTTGAATTGGAAAATATCTAAATCTCCTTTATATTGAAAAATGTAAGATGAGGGAAAAATTGAATGGGTTGGAAAGGTAGTTTTTACAACTAATACTTCATTCATTTTAACTATGGATAGGAGGGAAAAATTAAAATGTTCTCACAAATCCTGGATACAAACTCTCATATTTTATGCTACTTTTAATCTTAAAATCTTAAAAGAAGGGCCATCTGGTATTACAGTAGAAATCACCACACTGTAACATTTTCAATTAAAAATAATTGTATATATGATAAGCTTTTCCTTAGGGTTATTCCCCTTAGGGAATAACCGTCATTTTCTAAAATAATCGTATCAAAGACACATGATTTTTAAAAAGGAATTATCTATAGACATGTTAAAAGTTTAGAATAGAGCTATCAAAGTTTTATTCTGCATTTGGGTACATTAAATTGGCATTTCAAAAGCCAACATTTGTAACCTAAAATATCTTCAGACTTTAACACTAGTTAATTTAAGTTCCTCTGAAAATAAATAGGTGCCAGACAGGTTTTTGTTGTTGTTTTCTTTGTTGGTTTTTGGTTTTTCATGGGAGAAAAAAATCACCTCTTTGATTTCATGAACTTCTAACTGAATTTTGTTTAATGAATAAACTTTGTTTTTTAGCACATTTTCCAATGGAAAAATAATTGCTGGAAAGGTAAAAATATTGGTAGAAAGGTAAGCTCAAATAACCAATGGTGATACTTTATATACTCACATATCCTCCATCTTTTCTGATATTTGCATGCTAACTTGGAATTAGAAAGGAATAGGAGATATCCCTGAATATCTCAAGTTTGGTCCCGAGTTCCTATTTGAGAACTAAATTTCTTTTTTTTTCTTCACCAATCTCTTAGGTGCTAAGAGTAGATTTCATTTTTGTTTTTAAGCAGAGAAATGAAGGGAGCAGAACCATTTAATAGCCACATGTCCAAAGATTTAAGGCTCAATATGAAAAATACCAATTCTAACAATCAGAATTACCTAAAATTTAGTTTATTTGCCCTAAGATGAGTATTTCATCTTTAAACATGATTACTTGTCAAGAGTTTCAAGTAGGGGCTCAACTAAATGGTGAATCCATTAGTATTAGAGGATTTGGTCTATACGGGACAATATGTTCAAACTAGTACACATAAGGATTTATCACATAAAAGTAGTCTCAACAATGTAAATAATCATGGTCATAAGATAACTCTATGACCCATTTTCTTTTGCAAGACAAAATTTAGAACTGTCATTTCTCTTCAAGCAAATCAAAGTCAACAATTAAAAATCTATTTGAAAACATCATCAAACAACTTTCACAACCACTATAATATTTTTAACTGATTGGGGACTTCTTTTGGATATGAATACATGTGTGCTACGTGCAGGTGAATGAGCATTTTTTTAAAGATTTTATTTATTCATGAGACACAGACAGAGAGAGGAGCAGAGACACAGGCAGAGGGAGAAGCAGGCTCCATTCAGGGAGCCTGATATGGGACTCAATCCCAGAACTCCAGGATCACTCCCTGAGCGGAAAGCAGATGCTTAACCACTAAGCCACCCAGGTGTCCCCAGGTGAATGCGTAGTAAGTGTATGTATATTGTGTGTACATGTGAATATACAGTATACATGTGTCTGTGATTTTTTTTTAATTTTTTTTTTGTGTCTGTGTTTTAAAGAGCCATTTTGTGGTGAGCCCAGATTAATGCCAATTTCAACTGGATGTGAGTTAAATTATAATTATATTAGCTAATCTTTAGAAATTAAGTTTAAGGATGAAGTAGTTATAGATTTGGACTTTTAAGAATAGTTTAGATCTAATACTGTAATAGATTAATAAATAACATCATCAAGGAGACCTATTATATTTTCCTAAAGTCACTCATAAAGCTAGGTGGCAGGCCTGTGATTTGCTCCTATGCAATTAAGAAAGAACTAAAATGTCTGATGCTAATAATCCAAATTACACTGTACTACTTGAACCACTTAAGTTCTTTCCTCTGTAAAATAAACACCAAGCATGCCCCATCCATAGATTCATAATGACTGGCAACCAGTTCCAACTTCTAAAGTGAAATAACAGCAACCACACCTTTCTTCACTCATAAATGCAAAATCGCACACAGACCACACAGCTGGCATCAATTAACTCTGATTAAAAATATTATAGCTGATTTGGCATCAGAGCATTCATTCCCAACCCTTCCGTTCTGCACTGTGTCACTCAGCCAATTTCATTTACATCAATTGAAAACTAGCATAAAAAGGATTAGGCAAATGGCAATCTAATAAAATGCAAACAAAAGAATATTAAAATTTCACCACCCCCTGTTTTTTTCCTATTTCAGCTGTAGTTGAGATGTAGCCAAATGGAAACCATTTAAAATGTTAAAGATGTTTTGGGACATTTTGTGATATACAGCTTATTTAAACTGACTGGATCCAAAGCAACTATACCATATCTATGAAAAAACACTATAAAAGAACAGTGCTTACTCAATAGCAGGATAATTAGAAGCAAATGGAAAATTATAGCAAAATGTAAAACAGTACTGTTTCACTTTATGGCCTATTTTAAAGTGAACAGAACACTTAATTTGCCAAAGGCCCTTGTTTTGAAAGAGGACTGTAAAAATGTACACACCTGCTTGGAGCTAATTGTAGCATTAACTACCTGAATTGCAAATGGTAATAGGCAACTGTAAATACTGGGAGTGATTTGAGCCAGTGACTAGATGCACATTTTTCCAGGCATTATTCAGCAAGATGCCTTTGTAATCTTAAGCCTAATATTTTTTGTAAAGATATAGCCAACATGTAAAATAAAACTTTAAAAGATTCATTTAAAATAGATCTTTTTATTTTCTATTTTAAAGTTCTTTTCTCAAAGATAGAATTCAGCTATTACGCAATCTGTGTCTAACTTTTATTCTACATATATAACATATATATATATATTTTTTTTACATTTTTTTCATCTATCTCTACTCAGAGTTTTCAAAAATCACAAATACGGTCTTAATTTCCCTGCATAAAATTGTTTGAATTCCTCCCTATTACTCTTTCAAGCTTCAAATTCCTACTATGTATGACCTTACCTTTTCTGTCATGAAAGTACCTTCATTTACCACTACTCCTTTACTCTCTCCTTTGCCACTATCCTCAGTTCTTTGCACGTGTAATCTTTGTTTTAGTAATACATTATTGTTTTAATTCCCTTTATCACTCTGATTCTCTCTTGCCCCTAGGCACTGAATGCAATATTTTCTTTGAATATGACATTTCTCAACCTAGAATATTCACCCCATCTCACTGTTCTTTAATTTTGTTCTCAGTTTAGGGGCCACTTCCCCGGAGGAATCTCCTAGACTCATTAATCATATGTTAGTGCCCAGTCTATATGCTGCAGAGTTGCATTTATTACCTTATCATAAGGCACCTGAATTGCTTGCTTACTCATCTATGTCCTTATTGACTAAGTTCTATGGGATAAGGAAACATGTCTGTCTTATCTGACATTGTATCCCAGCCCTGGTACACAGTTAAGTCAATACGTGTATACTGAGCAAATGAATGAATGACAATCTGCAAAAATTCGTACTTGGCATTAGTTGAAAGGGAAAACAATAACTGGACTTTAAGGATTGACTGTCTTTGGGGGCTAAGAGTAAGTGAGGGACAAAATCAGTCACTGTCCCTTGAGAAAGTTACTTCACCACAATAAAATGAGATGACATGGAGATAATGATAATGGTGCCTATCTATCTCACAGGATTTTCAGAAACTTAAATGAAATAACATATGAAGGTATTTGGAAATATGCCTGACATTTTCTAAGGGCTTTATTTGTGTGTATGTTATAAAACAAAAAGTGCACCAGACCAGTTAAAAAAGCAAGGAAGACTTTATTCAAGATTACTGCAATAGAGGGAAGAGACTACTGCAATCAAAGAAACTGAATGCTGGGATGCCTTGGTGGCTCAGTGGTTGAGCATCTGCCTTTGGCTCAGGGCATGATTCTGGGGTCCTGGGATTGAGTCCCACATCAGGTTCCCCACAGGGAGTCTGCTTTCCCCTCTGCCTATGTATCTGCCTCTCTCTCTGTGTCTCTCATGAACAAATAAATCTTTTAAAAGAAAAGAAAATACTGAATGCAACTCCACTGAAACAAAAGGTAGAAGTGTTTTTAAGTACTGGGATGAGTTGGTGAAAAAGTACTAGAGGATATTAAGGCTCACAGATGATTATGCCATCTGTGTTTGCTGACCTGGTACTTACTGAGCTAGGCTCCTACCTTTCCACAGAGAATAGAAGACAGCGGCATTATCCTTCCTGATGATTACATTTTTAAGAAATTGCTCCCAGGTTCTTGAAACAGACATTTTTGGGTTGTTGAATTACATCTCAAAAGGACAGAGAAAGAATTTACAACTGCAAGTTTCCCAAAGTAAATGTTCTAATAAAAGGGAGGTCAGAAAGAAACCTGTCTAAAGTTTAGTCAAGCTGAGGGGAACTCTTTAAAGCTATGTTGACCAGTATCAACTATTTTACCATTAATTAAATAGTAGGGATAAAGGTAAACTGATTTGATATTTTTTAGGGATAACAGTAAACTGATTTGATATTTTTTAAACATTGTGGATATGCATTTTTTACTATTTCCAATAATATCATTTGTATATGCCAAGTAAGGCCAACACATTCTTGAAATTAAAATGACATTTTATACTGCTTGAGACTTTGCTCCATAAAATATACTGTGCAAGTCAGAACTGAAGCTAATGAGACTATAATGAGATATACCTTCAGATAGTAGCAAAAAGAAAGGCAATAAGGTACTAATTAGCAGGTGATAGGCCATACCAAATTTACATCACTTAACTCCTGGCTGGAAATTATAGGCTGCTAATCTGGAGGCCATGGAATTCTAGAACATTATAAAATGTATTTTACCTCCTAGGAAGAAGCATTTTTCTCAAAGTTACTTGAGTATTTGAATAGACCTGTCTGAGAAGTTACTAACCACCTTTAACTCCTCATCAAATTTGTTCATCTTCTTCACTAGGTTTCCAATTTTGCTAAAAATGTCATAAATCTCATGTCACAACACAGACAACTACTATTTAATCAAGAGGGTAACGAGCTAAAATATGACACCTTGCTGATTGAACTTCCTAATGTAATTTCAACCCTCAAAAGCAGCTTTCGTGTAGTATTCGTATTTAAGGGAAGCAAACATGATGGAACTAACACTCTAGGTTCAGGTACAACTGTAATGACTATCTGCTACCTTAATTAAGATACCTTAGCTTCAAGCTTACAGAAAAGCTTATACCTGAGAAGTTGCTTTTAAGAAAAGAGCTAAACTCAAATGGTGCTTCTTAAAGTAACTAGACTTCAGTGACCTCAAAATGGAAATAGAGAGATACATTTAATCAAGAAGGATGAAAGAAAATGTTAGTGCCTGAGAATAAGAATTATTCTGATCTCGGGATCCCTGGGTGGCTCAGTGGATTAACGCCTGCCTTTGGCCCAGGGTGTGGTCCTGGGATCCCCGGATCGAGTCCCACATCGGGCTCCCTGCATGGAGCCTGCTTCTCCCTCTGCCTGTGTCTCTGCCCGCTCCCCCGTCTCTCATGAATAAACAAACAAAATATTAAAAAAAGGAATTATTCTGATCTCAGGTAGGTGCTGTGTGGTTCTAGCAAAGCCTATGCTGTGAGGATAACCTCCCTACATCAGCATTATGCACAGAGAAACAGCCTCATGATTCTAGTCTACACATCCAGGCCAACTCTCTCACAAGCAGGTTCTTGTTGGGATAAGAAGGAGAAGACTATGAATAACGGTGGGGAGGCACATAATTATTTTTTTAAAAATTCCTCAAATCTCATGCCTTCTTTTTATTAGGCAAGGCAAACACAAAGGACAAGATATTTCATGTTAGTTGCAAAGATCCTCAGAGAAGAGACTCTACAACTTCCTTAAAAAAAAAAAGATTTTATTTATTACTCATTTGAGGGGTGGGAGAGGGAGGAGCAGAGGGAGAGGGACAAGCAGACTCCATGCTGAGCACAGAGCCCCACATGGAGTTCAATCCCACCACCGTGAGATCACAACCTGAGCTGAAATCAAGAGACCAATGTTTAACCGATTGAGCCACCCAGGCACCCCTCCACAACCTTATTTTGCAGCTAATGTTTGAAAAGCTACTGCTTAGGAAATTTCCTAAAGCTTTAATGTAGTTGTTCGTGATCCTTGGTAAAACTATGCAAGAGCTTATCAATCTCTTCTGCATAATTTCTGAGGTTATATAAGGAAGGTTGTATAAGGGAAAAAATGTATCTTTGGAGCAAGATAAAAAAAGGACTGAATACTTTTCTAAGGTTATTAACTGCAGAGAGAAGTTTAAAATCTCTCTGCACCTCATCTTGTCCTGAGAAGGTACACTCAATCCTATATAACAGTTGCTATAAACATCAGGAGGAACAATATATTTGTACATGTCTAACACAGTATCCAGCACATAGCATTAATAAAAATTAGTTTTCTTCCCTCATAACTAAAATTTTATTGCCAGATTTCTCAATAAAATTTGGGGGCATTAGAAACTCTGAAGGTATATGTTAATTAAAATGGGGGAAAACTTAAATACTACCTTGGGGAAATCAGCCCATTTAATATTCAGCCCATTTGTTATTTCCATGTATATTCTAGAACATTAGAAACTAGTAGGAAAGTGTATCCAGCACTAGCCTCAGAAAACGTAAACATATTTCTTTGTTTCAGCTCTATTCTTCTATTGTATTTTTTGAGGATTAATTTAGAGTTCTTAGTTATATTATAGCTGGTCCAGGATGGCTAAACAACAAAACAAAAAAAAACACAAATATGAAATATTTTGCTTCCTTAAAGTCAAGACTGTTGCAAGGTATAAGGCTCTTCTGGGAGGCTCTAGGAGATAGTCTCTGAGATATGCATGTCCTTCTAGCCTTGCATAAAGGAAAATTCCAAAAATAATAATGTTATAAGTATTTTAACTGGTAAAAATGACAGATAAACATATCAGAAGCCAAAGTCTACTGTAAACTACCTGCTGATATTTGACCTACAACTAAGCATATATTAAAATTAGGTGTCTGCTCTGTCTCTCCTTAAATGTATTAGACAGTTCAGAAAGCAGACCTGTAATATCAGCTGCAAAAATCTTCTGGAAGATAGTTTGTATTTCCATAAGCATGGGGACTTATTCCATGTACTACACAAACACCTCCTTTGCCCTTTTAAGATGCGGAGTGCAAGGACTAAAGAGACATCCCATGCACGAATGGCAGCAGAGAGATCCCATGTATTTAATCTGTAAAAGGCTATTAGTTACTCAAAAACTAAGATGTATCAAAGAGGCAACACCATAAAACTCTAATATTCCTCAACATCAGAATATTTTCTATTACCAAGATTTTTCCACCCTGAAAAGAATCTAGTGTTAACTCATGCAGGGTGTTACTATGGAAGCGTTAAGAATAAATTTAAAAATGTTGCAAAACCCCTGAAATAATTAAGACCTTTTTAAAGCTAATCTATGATCGTCAAAAAATTTCTTCAATATGATCAGAGATTTGCAAATTTGTGCTTAAAATCCTGTTTTAAGGAATTTATAAATGGGCTACGAGCTTAATATATTATAATTGCCTGAAAAGTTTTCTTTATGCAAGATTGTTTTTGTTCTATCAGTACAAATGCTATGAAAATGAGAAAGATGTCTTACTTTGGCAGTAATTTATAATATAGACATTGGTAGATGTAAAATTCAAATGTAGAAATTGTATGTGTTACAAATTTAATTATTATAACTACTTGTTTTTGATTGCTGTAGAGCAGTTTTTGTTGAAAAATAGTTTTGTTATGCTTAAGATTAATACAACAAAGTGGAATAACTGCTATTAATACTCCCAATTCTGGGCCTGCAAAATATATTTAAAAATCTGACATTATAAAGATTAACAAAGGCAAAAGTCAGATTTAAAGATGAAAAGAAGATCTCTAAGACAGAGCTCACCTAAGTAATCTACTAATATTGTTGTTTAATCCTAATAATTCATTTAACATTTAATGAACACATACTATGTATCAAACACTGGAAGCAGCTCTGGGGATACAGCAGGAAGCAAAACAATATGATTTCTGATTTCAAGAAATGCAGAATCCAGAAACAAACAAAAGAAGGCAAAGATTGAACAGACTGAACAGGTTGATTAACTCCTTGCCAACTATCCTTCACTTACATCCTTTCCCCATAAAGGTGATAATTAGTCATGGTAACTTCAGTGGTGAACCTTCATGGTCATATAGCTGATTTTTGCTTGTGTGAATTTTAAGCCATTTTTGGCACACATACAGCTGATGGAACATTTCTAGAAACTCTGATATCTGAAGTTTTAAAGATTGCTAAAAGCCTATCAGTGTTGATAGCACACACTATTTGACTTTCGAATTCTTAAAACAGCAGAAGTCCCAATAATGAGTTTCCAAAATGGATGGATTCAGAGATGGCAATAGTAAAACACATATGATGATACAAAACAATTCAATTTAACAGAGATTTTTGAGCTGTCACTAGATACACAGCACCATTCCAGGTGTTATGAGAGATTGAGAGATAAAAATAACATCATTCTTTCCTGAAAAAAATTTCCTGATTAAGGTCTTCAGCCACTCTAAGTTTCTAATATGCTATTGGATGTACAACCTCAGGTATCTTCAATGACTTAGTATTTCTGCTTTAATTTTGTAAAACACCTCAGGATCTATTGATTGCTTTGCCTTCAATCTTTCTTTGCCTTTACTTATTTTGGATTTACTCTGATCTTTTTGTGCACGTACTGAAGTTGTTGGGTAAGGATGCTGTATATATGTGAATTGAAACAAATTAAACAGAACGTAGTGTTTTTGTTATCCCTATTAATTTTATTTCTATTTCTTGTCCTATGAGCATCAAGAGAAGGGTACTAAAATCTCCGATCAAAATTATGGATTTATCTAATTTCTTTTTACTTAGATCAATTTTGGCTTAATGTATTTTGAAGTAGTGCTATAAGATACATAACTACTTTAGGCTGTTAGGCCTTTTTGATGATTGACCCCTTTATCATTATGAAGTGATTATCTTTATTCCTAGTAATATTCATCATCTTAATGTAGGCTTTTCTGATATTAATGCAGCCATGATGGCTTTCTTATAAAGACTAGTAATTCTATGGTATTTATTTCTCCACTTTTTCTTTCAGTTATCTTTGTCTTTATTATTTTTCTGTAGAAAGCATATTGTTCAGCTTTTCCTTTCTTAAAAGAATATTTATTTGAGAGAGAGAGAGAGCATGTACACATGCATGGAGGGGAGGGGCAGAGGGAAAGTCTTACACAGACTCTACACTGAGTGTGGAGCCAGACATGCAGAGCTCAATTTCACATCCCAAGATCACGACCTGAGCCAAAACCAAAAGTAGGAGGTTTCATGTGGTATTTATTCCTTTTTCTTTCCTTCCTTGGAATTATTTAAATTGTGTAGTTTTAATGACTTTGTTATATACACTTATGGCTTAATAGCTATGCCTTTTATTTCTTATTGATTTCCCTAGGATTTATAATATTCATTTTTAATGATCACAGTCTATTTTCAATTATGTTATACTAATTTAAAGTTTAAGAAATATATTCATATTCCTCTTTCCACCTTTTGTGCCTTTTGTTTTGGCACATGTTAAAAACTGTATAAAATATTGTTCCATTTTTGCTTTAAATGGTCAAACACCTTTGAGGGTGCCTCGTGGCTCAGTTGGTGAGGTGATCAACTCTTGGATTCAGTTCAGATCATGATCTCAAGGTCCTGGGATCGAGCCCCAAGTTAGGCTCCACAATCAGTGGGAAGTCTGAGGATTCTCTCTCCCTCTTCCTCTGCTCATTCCCCTGCTCTGTCTCCTCTCTCTCAAAAACAAATAAATTAAAAAAAAAATGAGTGAAGCACCTTTGAATAAAATTAAAGGATGAAAGAATTTAAAAAAAAATAACACATATTTACCATTTTCAATACTTTTCATTTCTTGGCCTAGATCTAAAATCATTTTCCTTCTCTCATATTTTTTTTGCTTAAAAATAACTTTTTTACTTTAATTTTTGAAAGATAATTTTGCTGGTATAGAATTCTGTATTGACAGATTTTCCTTTTTTACCATTCAGAATATTAAAATCATCCCTCTTCTCCTTTGGCTCTCAGTTTCTAATGATAATTCTATGGTAATTATTTTTGCACCTATGTAGGTATTATTATTAAGATTTTCTGTTTTACATTGGTTTTTCAGAAACTTGATAATGATGTGCTTGGTGTAGTCTTCCTTGTTAATACTCTACTTAAGGCTCATTAAACTTTTGTATCTATGAGGTTCTGATTTTCTCAAATTTGGAAAAACATCAACCACTATTTTTCAATTTTTCTGCATTTTCTCTCCCTGGGACTCCAATTATTCATACATTAAAGTACTTGATGTGTTCCCCAAATTCACCGAATCTTTATTTTTCTCTGTGCCTCATTTTGTATAATTCTGTTATGATTTATTCAAGTTCACTAACATTCTATTCTTAAATTGTTCTTACATTTAATTCTTCAATGTTTGATCAGTTATTAAACTAATCTAGTAAAATTTTCATTTCAGAAATTTAATGTTTTCATTTTTAGAATTTCCTTCTGATCCATATTTTTCTCTAAATTCTGAGCATACTGAGCATATTTTAATAGCACACTTAATGTCTTTGCTAATTTCATCATCTCCATCATTTGTTTCTATTGACTGATTTTTCTACTGGTTATGAATCACAAATCCCTGTACATATTAAGGATTTTTAAAAATTTTTTATTTCATTTTGAGAGAAAGAGAATGATGAAGAGAAAAAGAGGGTACCTGTGGGGTAGGGGCAGAGGGAGAAGTAGACTCCATGCTGAGCAGAGACCCTGACATGGGGCTCCATCCTAGGAACCTGGGATCATGATCTGAGCTGAAGGCAGATGCTTAAAGGACTGAGCCACATTTTTTAATGGATTGCAAACATCTTAAATTTTACATTGTTTAGTGCCCGGTATTGCTGTAGTCTTATTGAGTATTTAAACTCCTTTTGGCAGGCAATTAAGTTACTTATGAATCACTTTAATCCTTGGAAGTCTTGATTTTTTTTTTCCTTTTAAAAAATGAGTCTTAACCCTACGACTAAGGTATGGTATTTCTGGAATCCCCATTGCATGTCTCCTGTTTTCTTCAAAATCTCTTCACTCTGACTCCTAGAAACTCAAGCAAATAGTGCTGAGTAAGCTGGAAATTAGACTTATAATTCCCTGGCAATTCTTTCTTCCTTATAAATTTTTCACTGGCTACACAAGTTTCACCCTATTCATGCATAGACGGGTAAAGATATAAAAACCCTCCGTGGATTTCTAGAGCTCTTTCTCCATGTATCTCTCTCCTTTCAACTATACGGACACAAACTTTCACCACCTTGACCTCCCCAGACTTTGATATCTGTTCCTTCAACCCATCTAGGTTCCTTTTGCGATTCTTTGCCTAAGAAGATGGTGGAACTTCATTTATTTTCCTTTCCTCAGGAATCACAGTCTTACTTTGATTTTAGCTTTTCTTTTTTCTTTTTCTTTTCTTTTAATTCTTTTTCTTTTGTGACTTTGGTTTAAATTCTAAAAATAGTTGTTTCATATTTTTTTCCATCTTTCTGGTTGATTTTGGTGGAGGGAAAATGTGGACCTAGAAAATGTAGACCCTCTTCCTATTCATTATTGCAGCATAAAAATTTATTTTTATTCTTGGATAAAATTACCATTAGTACTAAAAATTAGGATTTAAGTCTTCCAAATAAGTAAAAACAATATTCTAGAATTTTAAAATAATTGTATATATTTCTTATTAAAAAGGTCAAAATAAATAAAAAGCTATGAAAACAAAGAATAAAGATATAAAAAATAAGAAAAAAAATGAATGTTATGAAAATAAAAAGCAGGGTACAAAACTCAATATTTTTGGTCCTGAATCTGTGTGATTTGAGGATATGTACTATGATGGTGGTAATAGTGGTCTGTGTGTGTCTGAGTACACAAAGAGAAATAAACACTATAAAAAAAAAGATATGCTGAAATTATCTTTCTTTATTACAAAGTTACTGAATACTTGTTTCAAGGTCCTTTGATATTGTTCACAGATTGCTGAGCTGGAAGAGTTTCCAGGATATCAGTTGCAGGTTTCTATTTGTATTCCCAAGCATAGGCGAATAAAATAAGAGTGTATTAAACTGGGCTATTAGTTCTGTTTTACTTCTTTGTTGAAAAAAACTGACCTTGACATTCTGTCACAAAACTGAACTAACCAGGTGTACTCTTGGCTCTGTTTACTAATATAATGAACTCCAGACAGATACATTTACTTAGTAAATGATAACTAATATATTACATATACTTCTAAGTTCAATAATGCCAAATTTCTATTATATCTGGTTATCTTTCACCATGTACTGTTTAGGTTTTCACCTGAATTTCTCATTGGTATTCATTTTATGTTCTTAACTAGACTACAGGTTCTTTGCTGTTAGCATGGTTCAGCCCATTGACTTTAATTCTATTCCTACTTTGTTTTTTAAGTTTTGCTTATTTAAGTAATCTATATTCCCAATGTGGGGCTTGAATTCATGACCCCGATAATAAGAGTTGCATGCTCTTCCACCTGAGTCAGCCAACATCCTTATTCCTAGTTTTGATACTTACTAACATTATAATTTTAAGTAACAGCCTCTCTGGACTTCAATTTCCTCATCTCTATGTCACACCTACTTTTGTTCTTAAAGTCATTTGATTTTTATTTTTCTCTGTCTTATATAGGGCTTGGGACTAGGCTATTAGTATTACTCTAGAGAAATGAAAAAAAGGGAGATGGTTTCCTGGTATTTTTTAGAAGCCTAAGATAGACCAGATAGCAATACCTCACATGCACACAAATACACACACACACACTAATATCAAATCCATATATATATATGTATACACATTTATGATCGTACATATATAAAATTAAGAAAACATAGATGTGAAAAAGACAAAGTTGATTGTCCTGAATATCAGAAAATAATTCTTATATAAATGCAATGTATAAAATGTTACTGGATGGAAAAACTTCTACTAAACAGTTGCCAATGCCCACATATATTAATTTATAAATGTAGTGATTACAAATAAAAGTCACAAAACACTGTTATTTAAACTGAAAAGAGTATTCCACATTTTTCTGAAAAAAGTGATCACAGGAAAATAGATTATCTTAAAGAGAAGAACTTTGTTGCTAAATATTCAAGGGTATTCAAAAGTTAAAATAATGGGAACTCATAATATTCGTACATGAAACTGATGAAGACAGGATAGATAATCCAGGAACATCTATAACTATATTCTAATATGTTAGGTAATAAAGTGTGATATCCCGTAATTGTGCAATGGGTGAAGAAAGCAGTAAATGGTTATTTTGTCACCAAACACTTGGGAACAAAATAACAAATTACTTCCTTACATAATGCTAATCAACAAAATTATTTCCAATGAATTAAAGAGCTAAAAGACAATATAAACCTTAAGAATTCTGGATGAAAACGTAGGTAGCTAATAACATATACTTTGTGTGGGAGAGGCCTTAAGACCTCTGAAGAACCCAAAAGAAAAAGACCAAGGGATCAAACTACGTAAAAATTCAAACATCCGCACCTTTAAAAAACAAAACAAAACAAAAAAAAAAACCCTCAGAAACAAATTAAGTTGACAAAAACAAACTTGAAGAAATTACTTACATTTTATGGAAAACAAAGGACAGCTTTACTAACTTTTTTTTCCATATCAATAAGAAAATATAAACACAATTAGAAAAAGTCAAAAGGACATAACTAGGCAACCAATCACAAAAGAAGAGATAAAAATGGTTACCAGACATAACGAATACTTAGTCTCTCCAGTGGAATAATATGCAGAAATCTTGCAAAATCTTGTAAAATTGTCAAATATTGAAAGTACTAACACTCAATGTTTGAAATAAACATTCTTGTTTGTATTTTTAGATTTTGCTATTGGAGATACCATATAACCTTCTGCATAAAATAGAGAGATAATATATCTATAACCCTAGGAAAGCTCATATCTTTCCACACAGTGATTGTGAAAATTAATTATGAGGCATTGGCTTAGAACTCATTCCAAAGGCATGATGGTGGGAACAGTATGCCCAGGGTGCTGGCAATAAGGAGGGGCATTGTGTATAGAGAATTTATAACAATAATAAAGCTGACTAAAAGCCAGTTTGCTTTTTATGATCACCATGCACAGGCAATTTGAAACAATATCAGTGATTTAAATACTCCTCCCCACCAAGTTGAACTGCCTCACTGCCTAACCTTGGTGCTCTACTATTCTAAGGAAATACAAAAATACTTCTGTGCAAAAATATTTGATAAATAATATTCACCACCCTATTCTTTAATATTAAAAAACTGTCCTAAATGACTAACATTATAGGATTAGTAAAATAAATCACAGAACATTCATATTTCACAATCATTAAAAATCGTGGTGCTATTTTGTGTTTGTTCACCTATGGTGTAGTATTAAATCAAATACTGAACAAAAATTCTACTCACAAAGCATTTTTTAAATATATTTATTTATATTACAAAATTCTGAATAGCTTTAGTCACAATCTGATTTTAAGTGTATTTTTATCATACTATAGGAGATATCAGTAAAGATAAGTAAGATCTGTAACACCCATTCCTCCCAACACATATGCACATTTTTTTTTTACTAGAACAGTTGTTCTCAAACTTGGCTGTACATTAGAACAGCGCTGGGGGCTTTTAAAATCCTAATACCCAGGATACATCCAAATCCATTAAACCAGAAACCCGGGTGGGAGAGGGGAGGGATGTGGCATCAGCATTTCTAAAGATCCCCTGATGTGTCCAACGTTCAGCTAAATTTAGAACCAATCAACTACTGCTGCTCACTTGTGGCCGGTGGACCTGCAGCAGCAGCAACCCCTGGGAGCTGGTTAGAAGGCAGGATCTTGGGCCAGGTTCAGACCACAATCAACATTTTAACAAGATTCTCAGATGATTTCATTAAAGTTCAAAAAGCACCGATAGGGCACTTCTATTTTTCAGCTCTCCAATACACAATTTCATAAAAGGAAAGACTTCTGATGTTTCAAGTAAGTCTGAAAAATACTAGATTTCTAAAATTCTCTCTAAAACATCTGTGATTCTTATTCATTTTACCTCCCTTCATCTAGAAGTGAGTGCAGATCAGTTTTGCTTATCTATATTCAATAGGAAAATAAAGCAATTAGAGATTCCTTGGAAACAGGTTTAGAAAGTAATGCATCTCCTTGATCTTGGGACCAACAAATTCATGATTTTCTTTCTCGTAGACAAGAGAATCAGACATTCTTTTCTCTTAGACAAGAGAAAGAATTTTCCAGACTTTGAGTTCAATATAAACTTACTGGATTGTCTTTTTGCAGAGATATATTAGCCAAGTAATTTCATAAACTGAGCTTTAGTAAATTTGCCAAGTCTCTAGGAATTAATGATATCTCTTGTCCAGATCAAAAGAATAGATGAGTCACTCATATATGTCATTCTAATCCCAGAGGTTGTATAAGTAACAAACTGCAAGGGTGTAAAGTTAATAAAAGAAAAAAAAATTGAAGCTTGGGGAGGGGTATTAAAGTGAGATAGACTTTTAAATTGAGAAAGCAATTGCCATACAAAGTATTTTGGGTAGGGACCAAATTTACATAATGGAAATTCTAGGCAACCTGAATCAATGCAAATAACCCAACGCAATAACAACTTTATTAAGATAACAGCTATATACATATAGAAAATAAAGGCTATTCCCTCAGCCATGAAATAGTATTCTTCTAATAGAAACCAGCATTACAAACTCTCAGTAACAAGAAAATTAACTGATACACTGATGTTTCTTGTGTTAACATATTAATGCAAACTCAGTTTCTCAGTAGTTTCTGTTATAAATATCACTCCTGTTATATATGGTGGATGAAAGTTTAAATTGAATTCCACACCAAAATTTTGATTAGTGCTCTGGAGTTTTTAAAGAATTTTCTCTTTCTTTATTCATTGAATCTTCATCACGACTCTGTAATGGATTGTCATCCCCATTTTAGTGTTAGAGAAACTAAAAGTTGAAGGAGTGCTAGGTATTTACCCAAAGAATACAAAAATATTAATTCAAAGGGATATATGCACCCCACTGTTGGTAGCAGCATTATCTTCAATGGCCAAATTATGAAAATAGCCCAAGTGTCCATCAACTGATGAATGGATAAAGACGTGGTATACATATAAAATGTAAATATTATTCAGCCATAAAAAAGAATGAAGTCTTGCTATTTGCAATGACATGAATGAAGCTAGAGAGTATTATGCTAAGTGAAAGAAGTCAGTCAGAGAAAGGCAAATACAATATGATTACACTCATGAGGAACTTAAGAAACAAAACAAATGAGAAAAGAGGAAAAAATAGAGGCAAACCAAGAAACAGACTCTTAACTATAGAAAACACACTGATGGTTACCAGAGGGGAGGCAGGTGTGTGTGTGTGTGTGTGGGGGGGGGGGGGATAAGTGAAATAAGTGATAGGAATTAAGGAATGCACTTGTTGTGATGAGCACCAGGTGTTCTATGGATGTACCAAATCACTGTATTGTACACCTGAAACTAATATTACACTGTATATTAACTAACTGGAATTTAAATACAAACTGAAAAAAAAGTTGGAGCTACCATATCCAAGAACACCTGGACGTGGTAAAGCATATACTTAAACCTTGATCATTCATTTAAGCTTCCCCCATTCACAGCTTCTTCTCATGTAATTTCATTTTATTTCTTTCAATATTTATTTTGTTCATTATGTTTTCTGAGACAACACACATACCTATACATAACATCCACACCCTCACATACACTTTTGGATAATCCTAGCCAAAATCCATGTCATAGGTAACTTGTTAAATACATTTATGAAGGTTGACATTTTTAGATTCAGCTGCCCATCTCCACACAAGCAAATATGATAGAATAGGGTCTTTTATGGTTTCACCCATTATTCTGGGAGTCAACATTAAATTCTACTTCTCACACGGATTATTTTTAGTCACACTTACTCAAATCAGCAAGGGAATAGTTAGAAGAAAATATTATCAATCATTTTGCAAGGTAAAATTAATTTTTAACTGAATTCTATGTTTTTTTTTTTAGAAATGTCATACCACATCTCTTCATATGTGCCTAACACTCACTACTGTAATATACCCTGTTTTATTTTCAATGCTATTTTTTTTAGTTTTAAAAATTGTCTAGTATATTTTCATGGTACAACACAACACATGGAAAATTGGTGTACACATATCTAGAAGGCAGGTTAGTGTTTGTTTATTTAAATACAATGGTCACAAAATTTCTTGTTCCATTTTTCTTTCTTTTTTTTCTTTTTTTTTTAAGATTGATTTGACACAGAGGTAGAAGTATAAGCAGGGGGAGCAGCAGAGGCAGAGGGAGAAAGGAGTTGACTCCACACTGAGCAGGGAGCCTGACATGGGGCTCAATCCCAGGAACTGAGATCATGCCCTTTTATGAAGGCAGACCCTTTACCGACTGAGCCACCCAGCCACCCTCCCACTTCATTTTTCTACAACTCATTTGGATTTACTTCTAATTTGTGAAGTTCACTTGATTATGTCCTTTTATGTGCCTATGGCAAGCATTTCTATGCATATCAAGGTGAAAGAGAATTTTTAGGGATTCTAAGAAATCTTGATATTAATGTTCTCCTATTTAATAGTTTTGCACTTAATAAATCTCTACAGAAATAAGAAAAATCAAAGAGAAAATATTTGGAAATATATCTAAAATGAATGAATAATACCAAATACAATATGAACATTCAATACTCAAGTACAAATAATTTCCATTCTAAATAATTCATAATCTTTCTAATCCCGTTTTATTTTCATTCAGGTAACAGAACAGTTTTCAATATAAATAGGGATACCTTAGGGATATTCTGGTTATTAACACAGTATATTATGTCTTCCCTGTTCTTTGAAGGTAATTGTGGTCATTGCACAATATAGAAGTGAAAATTTTAAAAACCTTTAATTAAAGCTATTTGAAATTCAAAATTTTTTAACAATACATTTATTTATCTATACATTTATACTGCTGATATGGATGCAACTGATTCAATTTCAGATCAAACTAAATTTTCAATCTAGCTCATGGAAAATGGGGGGTCCTTGGTAAAGATTAAATGTTTTCCCATGTATATCATTAGAGTTAGAAAATCATACATTAACCAACTAATTTTTAAAAAGGAGAAACAAGGTATAAAATTTAAAGAAACATATTAATTGTATCAAAAAGAAATTTATCTTCGTGGTAGTAATCTCCAAATATGGTCCCCTAATCCCCAACAGACTCTTCACACCCTTAAATATAAGCTGAAGTTTACTTGAGTATGGGCTGACACCATAATTTGCTTTTGAACTATCAAAGACAGTGTCAGTGTGTCTTATTTCCAAGGTTACATAATTTTATACCTAGATCTCTCAAAATGTTTATTGTGGGGGATGCCAGCCCTATCTTGTAAGAAGCCCTACTACATTGAAGCCACCATGCTGTGAAAAACCCAAAATGAGAGAGAGAATCAGAGACAGAGAGAGAGAGAGATGATTGGCTAGCCCTCAGTTTTTTAAGCATCCAAATCCAGGCATCAGATATGTCAGTGAAGACACCTTTTCGGAGATTTTAGTCCCAGGACATATCTTAGGGAAGAACCCAGAAATCAGGCTAACAGGTAGAAAGAAATGAGGTTCCCAATATCTGGCTTCAGTTGACTCATCTAACCATCTCTAACCATCTGAACCCCAGTTATCTCAGTTAAGACTTCAGAAAACAGGAAGAAGACTTGAGCCATTCTGACTCTATTCTGATGTAAATTCTGACCCAATTCAAGAATTGTAAGCATAATTGTTATGTAAATGAGTTTAAAAGAAGGTTTCTACATTTGGCCTCCAGATTGTTTATTCCTCACTGCAGACTGAGACCTGTTACCCCCAAATCCCTCCAATGCCAAACACAAATTTTTACAGATCCTTTTGTCTTAGAAATAGCTACAAACAAGCAGATTTTTGGCCATTTAAGACCTGTCTGCTTTGCATATCCTGAGAAGACTCACTTAACATCTGATTGATGTTACTGATAAAACAGACCAGTGGTTCAAAGACTCCAAGCTGCCACTGTTTTTCAGAGCCTTCGGACTCAAAAGACTTTTCCCATGCTGGTGATCAATATTACCTAGATCTCCTAGACAAGTAAACCCCCGTCAGCAGCCTGTGGAAGACTCTTGCTTTGAGGGATTTGCCCACATGTAAACCTGTCTAAACACAGCCCAATAAAAGGCTTCTGTCACCTCTTGATCATATGCTATCCCTTAGGCCAGTCCCCCAAATCCCTTAAACTCCTACAATAATAAAATGACTTTCATTTCATGCAACTAAATTTTAGGGCTATTTGTTATGCAGCAACAATAAATAATAGAAGCAACTTAAATCATTTCCTTAAGGCATTCAAAGCCAGTTGTAAAACAACTAACTGCCCTGAGATACAATGTTGTAAAATTATAATTATTTTTAATGCATAAAAACGATCCAAGGTTGAGATGGTAAAGTTCCTGAAATAATGTTACTTTTTATGGTCTATCACATCCTTTGAAGAACTCTGAGATGAGAAAATGATTTAGAAAAAATAAGGAATAATATTCACAAGAGGAACTTCAACTGTTAATAACATGCAATATAAAATCACAACCACAAGCAATCTTGTCCATCAAAGACAAAAGGTTTTGGAAGTAATCAACTGTTCCTAAACTGTTAATATTAATGTTCCTTTTTTATTTGTTTTCATTTGCTTTTTGCCATCCATTAACATTCATTAGCAAAGAAGTTGCAGAAAACACTGAAGTAAAGAGAAAACCAAGAAAATTAATTTATTATGTGCAAACTCATAAGTAAGAAACAAACTTCTTTATAACTAACAAAATTAACCTTCTCAAAACTTACAGACTCTCATTATTGTTTTTTGGCAGTGTAACACTCTGATCCACTTGCCAAACACAGGTGTTCTATGTTAGTATCATCTGAGAACAGTGATGTGGAATTGTCCTATCACACATTTATGCTCTGCAAAATAGAGCAAAGCAGAATTAATATGGTGAGCCCTCTATTAGTTAATCTATTTGGCTATATCACACCTGGAGTTAAAAGAAAAACTGCAAGCTGGTCTCTGAACACTTATATTACAACTGCATGTCTCCTAGGGAAAGTTCCCAGATTGGGAATACCCCATTAATTCACAGGTGACTGATGTATGCTATGACTTTACTCAGCCATGTGAAAAAACATACCACAGACCAAAAATTTTGATAAAGGAAAGCTTGGTTTTACTTCTCCCTTTGCTACTTACAGTATGATTTCAGGCAAATTTTATAACCAAACTGAGTCTTCGTATATACATTTATAAAATCAAATTAATTTCAAATGCTCATTTTGAGGGTGAGATATTATACATGTGAGACTGTTTCATATTAAGTAACTCATTATATAAGCAAGTTATTGTCTTCATGGACTATTTTAAAATCAGCACAATATTACATGAGTTTCAGGAAGAACACGATCTCTTTCTATTTTACTTACCAGGAATGTCCATGACATGACCTAACACTTTCAGAAAAAGTAAGTAGGCTCTGACTTTCATTATATTTAGCTAATGCCACTTATTTGCCATTTACATGGCATAATATGGCAAGATACATTGATTGGCAAAGAAATTATAAATAAAATAGTCCTGTAATGTCCAGTTAGAAGCTTTAAAAACAAAGAAAATATTGATATGATATGAATTGCCACACCTAACTCAAAATATCCAATTACATTCAACTTACAGAAAATTATTAATTATGATTTATCTTTATATTAATTAATCTTAAAATCAATGTGGAATAACTATTTTCTTTATTTTACAAATAAAGATTTGTAGGTCTCAGAGAAGGGCAGAGCCAAGTCTCTGAATTCTCTTTAACCTCTCCTTTATAAAAATTTGATTTCCACCTGCCAATTCTGAAGGAAGGCACAGTAACTAGCTTTTGTTTGAAAAAGGGAACTGAGCCCTCATGGCCTCTGAAGACCTGCCTCCCCATCAGCACGCCTTGCCGTCACCCAGCAGAAATATTTTGATTACCCGCAGTCCTTTGCCAAATTAGGCCAGTTTTGAGACACTTACTGGCTCCTCAACTCACTCAGGCCCATGCCAAAGATGTAAAATTTAGTTTGGATGCCCAATCCTTAATGCTTCAAAGTGTAGACCTTTAGCCAATGCTGTAGCCATTACTATAGAGCTAAACAAAAGAACAGAGATTACTGAACAGAGTTGGGAAAGTCCCAAAATAACAAAAGATGTTTGTGAGTGTTGCAAAGTCAATTGACTTAAAAGATAAATGTAAAAATATTGGTGTTAAACTTGTTCAAGTTGTTGCCAAGAACACAAATGAGGGGGCTGGGGATGGCACCACTACCACTATTGTCTTGGCACGCTCCATTGCCAAGGAAGGCTTTAAGAAGATTAGTAAAGATGCTGGTCCTGTGGAAATCAGGAGAGAGGTAATGTTAGCTATTGATGCTGTAATTGTTGAACTTAAGTAGCAGTCTAAATCTGTGATGACTACTGAAGAAGTTGCTGAGGGTGCTAATGTATCTGCAAATGGAGACGAACAAATTGGCAAAATTCTTTCTGAAGCAACGGAAAAGGTTGGAAGAAAGGATGTTATCACATGAAAGGATGGAAAAACACTAAATGATGAATTAGAAGTTATTGAAGGCATGAAGTTTGATCAAGGTTATATTTCTCTTTATTAATCATCAAAATATTAATTCCAAGATGCCTATGTTCTACTTAGTGAAAAGAAAATTTCTAGTGCCCAGTCCATTGTACCAGCTCTTGAAATTGCCAGTGCTCACAGTAAGCTCTTGGTCATACTTGCTGAAGATGATGATGGAGAAGCTCTGAGTACACTCGCTTTGAATAGGCTAAAAGTGGATCTTCAGGCTGTAGCAATCTAAGCTCCAGCTTTTTGTGACAATGGAAGGAACCAGCTTAAAGACATGGCTATTGCTACTGGTGGTGCAATGTTTGGAGAAGGGTTGACTCTAAATCTTGAAGATATTCAGCCTCATGACTTAGGAAAAATTGCAGAGGTCATTATGACCAAAGGTGTTGCCATGCTCATAAAAGGAAGAGGTGACAAGTCTCAAATTGAAAAACATATTCAAGAAGTCATTCAGCAGTTAGACATCACAACTAACAAATCTAAAAGGAAAAGCTGAATGAACCTCTGGCAAAACTCTCAAATGGAGTAACTGTGCTGAAGTTTGGTGGGACAAGTGATGTTGAAGGGAATGAAAAGAGTTACAGATAGATGCACTCAATGCTACATTAGCTGCTGAAGAAGGCAGTGTTGTAGGAGGAGGTTGTGACCTGATTCGGTGCATTCCAGTCTTAGATTCAATAACTCCAGATATTTAAGATAAAAAAATCGGCAAATTATTAAGAAAACACTCAAAATTCCTGCAATGACCATTGCTAAGACTGCAGGTGTTGAAGGATCACTGAGAGTTGAGAAAATTATGCAGAGTTCCTCAGAAGTTGGTATGAAGCTATACTTAGAGATTTTGTGAATATGGAGGAAAAAGGAATCATTGATCCAACTAAGGTTGTAAGAACTCCTTTCTTGGACACTGCTGGAGTGGCCTCTTTGTTAGCTACAGTAGAAGCTGTAGTCCCTGAAATTCCTAAAGAACAAAAGGACCCAGGAATGGGTGGAATGGAGGTTATAAGGGAGATGGCATCTGATTCCTAGAATAGTGCTCTACCATTATTAATGAACTATGAGAGGAAGCTCAAGGAAGAGCTCCTCAACAATAACTTCAGAGAAGTCAGCTGAAGGAAATGACTGAAGAAAATCACTACAACCATCAGTTACTGGTTTCAGTTGACAACATATAAAGGTTGACTAATGTCACTGTGCCTACAAATAATTTTGTATTTTTGAATAAGACATTTTTATATTAATAATAACTGAGGAGAGCAAGAGCCACATACCAATATACTGCTTTCAACTTAAATCGCTGAGGCATTTGTACTTCTATTCTGTTAAAATCAGGAGTTTAGTGTTTGCCACACCAGATGAAAAGTTAAGAAGCAGTCTTTCTGTGGAGGGTAATAATTGTGTACAAAGTAGATAAATATCCATTTATGTGACAACTTTTGTATAATAAAAATTTGTTTAAAATGAACGAAAGGGAACTGAAACTGCATTAAGGTGATGATTCTCATTACCAAGTTTAAAGATATTTGACTTTTTGGAAGGGAACAATTGTATATCTAATGCTATTAAATACTTACTGTGGAATATCTAGCATCTGTGATAGTCTAGTCATGCACTTCTATGTCTCACCTGGCATGGCTCAGAAGACCCCAGAAAACCAGGAGATCATTATGCATGATTCATGGGTTCAGTTATACAAGGCATGAAAAACAGAAGCCAATAAAGGTCAAATTGAGACTGGATATACAAAGGTACAAGATACAGACAAGTACTCTAGGTAGAGAAGATAAGCTAAGCTGGAATGGAGGGATAGAATCTTAGGCCAAAACAATGGCAACAATTCATCATAGTATGATGAGTAAAACTATGGATTGAGAAGAACAGAGAGAAGGTACTAAAATGCCAGAAGCAAGTTGAAATTGAACAGATTAGAGGAGTAAAAACAACATGTAAATCTATTTCATAAATTAAAAATCATCAAAAAATTTAAGTAGGTATTTTTGGTGGATTAAATTTCACAATATGGCTCCAAATTCATCTCAGCAATTTATGAAGGCTCTCCTTTACTAGTTCTTCCTTGCCCAAATCCTTTTAGAGATTAGTTAACACGTATTTTACCAATATCTTCAATCTCCATTCATTACTCCCACCACTCCTATTTAGCTTGCAATCCCGTGATCCTACTGTGACAATTCTTCATCAGGTCACTGTGACATTTCTAAGTAATCTAAATCAGTAGGCAACGTTAGCCCTGATCTTATTTGAGTTTCAACAATACTAAACCCATTTGAGTACTCCATCTTTGTTTCAACACTCTCCTCCCGTACTTCTATGATATCACATCCTCCCGGGATGTCCTCTATTTTTCTGGCTGCTCCTTTTCTTTCTTATTTGCTGACTCAGTTTTCTCAAAATAATCCTTAAATGTCAAATGCCTTTCAAGGCATATTCTTCAGTCCTTGTCTCTTTTCATTCTGTACATTCCTCGTGCATACATTCTTCCTATGGTCTTCAGTTACCAGGCATATTTTTGTGACATTTAAATCTCTAGCAGGCTTCTCGGTTTCAGGTGCTATATCCAATTCACAGTGTTTTCACTCACAGGTTCCAGAGATATCCTAAGAAGCCAGTGTAAAGCCAAATTGCTGACCACCTCCCCCAGTCTGTTCTCCTCCCATTGTTTGCTATTGAACTGCATGCTCATACAACCAATTCTTCAAGCCAGAACCCTGACCAAGTTATCCTTGGTTCTTTCCCTCCTTCTCCATACCCAATACATCACTAAGTTTTGTTGATTTTATTTCATAAATTTAAATCTTTCCATTTCTTGTTCCTATCCTTACTGAGTTCAGGTTACTATGGTCTATCATGTGGACATATTGCTATAGCTTCCTGACTAGGGCTTCCTGAAATTTACTCTCTAAACTGAAGCAGAAGCATTTTTAAAAACACTCTAACCAGGTATTTTCTCTGCTTAAATCTCTCGAGAAAAGGTTCAATATCTCTAAATCTGGCTTACAGAGCCCCAACTGATCTGCTCCCTATAGCCATGTCCAGCCTCTCCCATTCCTCTCCACTGCATTCTGCTCTCCAGCCACATTACAAAGTTTCCACTTCTCAAATACATTGCACACCCTCCTGCCACAGCCTTTGTACAGGCTGTTCCCTGTGCCTGGTGTGCTCCTCCCCATTCTTCGGCACTGCCTAAAATAACCCCAACTTATCTTTGGATCTCAGCACCAGAGTCACTTCCTCAGAAACTCTTCCTTGATCTGCACCCTCTAGCTTCCCCCAAAAGAGTCAGGTCCCCTTGATACTCACACTATACCCTAAACCTTTTATACACAGCATCTGCCATGGTGTAAAATTATATAGTTATTTACGTGATTGCAAACCCTGGGAGGAAGGGATGATGCTGGTCTTTGATCATCATTGCAAGCTCAATGCCAAATATGGGAGTCGTCATAGAGCAGAGGTTCAGCATTATTTGTTGAATAATTAAGTGAAAGGACTGAACCCCCTGGGTGAATACCTTCTCATCTTTTCAAGGCTCCAAAATGTCTTCCTCAAACAAATATTTCTTCCTCTGCACTCATAAGTAGTTCTGTTTATGTTAGTAACATATTTATCACATTGATATCACATTGAGTTTTTTATCACATTGATATCACATTGATATCACATTGAGTTTTTTAGAGGCCTGAGGTTAGAAATGGTATCTTGTTCACTGTTGTATCCTGGGGCCTCTTGCAGTGCTGGGCATTTCACAGGCACTCAGAAGTGGGAGGAACTGAAGTAGAGAAAAAGATGAATTCTACTGGTTTTAAGATTTCAGTTGGCCTTGCATCAAGAATAAACCCATTTGCACACAGGAGGCAAAGCCAGGCATTACTGAGAAAAATTGCTTAATCTGCTCTATATATTACAGATAATGTCTTGAATCTGCTATCAGGCCCTGCCAACCTGCTGAGTTCCTGAATAATTCAAAGCTTTCTTCTGTTTCTTCTTCCTCTTCTTCTTCTCCTTCTTTCTTCTCCTTCCCCTCCTCTTTTTCCATTTATAAATATAATCTGTATATTAAAACTTCATAACCTTTCAGAACAAACAAAATGCTTCATGATAATTTCATATTTTCTTGGAAAAAGGTAGACTTTACATCCAAAATAGGTAGTTGGGTTTTATTTTTTATTAAACAATTACAGCATTAATTTACAAAGCAGATGATCAAGTTTTAAAATTCATTATCCAGAGATATGATGTTAGAAGTAAGAAATAAGAATGGATTTTATTTTTAAAGAGTTGATTATATGTATGAGTAATAAAAATCTTAATTTTTCTTACTAAGAAAATGATATAGTTAACCTTTAAAATTCACATTATAAAGAAAAATTGTGTCCTCTCATTACCTCTCTCTTGAGGCATTTGTTATCAATATAATACTTCTCTCAGGAGTCAGTGGTTCTCACTCAGGTCAATTCCTAGCTTATGTACTCTGTTAAATAAAACAGAGAAATACATTTAGGATTTTGTTTTAATAATTGGCAATCTCTCACACAATTTAGAAACAAAATATTATCATTAGCTTGTTCCTTGACTTTCAAACCTGAAAGATATCATTAGCCAAGTGAAGGGTTGTATTAACTTTGTAGGGAAATTTGGAGCACTACCTGTGACATAGATAATGGGCCTCAATTGAAAAAGATAAGCACAGGAAGCTTTGAAGTTTTCAGATAATAATCTCCTAGATAAGGAAAGAGTAACTATCTTTACCTGTTTTTAGCAACAAAGCACATCATCAAAGCAAGAACACACTAGACGGAATGCCGTAGATATGACCTAATGAGTAATATTTTAGAATAAACATTATACTGATACTTCATTTATATGTATTAGCTGATATGCTTATTAGGTGTAACGATGCTTGTTGGAAAGAATATTTCCAAAAGATCTCATCTTCACTGGTTTAACAGATTTCACACAATTAACTACAGATTAAGATAAATAGAAGATATTAATAGATAGATAGCAATTATTCCCTGTAATTTTACAGTTGTTAAAAACAGATACAGAAAATTACATTTTAATTTTTAATTCAACTTTAAGATTCAATATGTATAGAATAATACACCATTATTTTTTAAATGTATAGATCAATGAGTTTTAACAAATGTGTATATCATGAAACAACTGCCTTAATGGAAATCTAGAATATATGAATGTACAACTTGTTCATCTGTTGATAAATATTTGAGTTGTTTTTAGTTTGGGGCTATTATAATTAAAGCTATGATGAACATTCATGTACAAGTCTTTCTGTGGATTTTTTTCCCATTTCTTTTTGATAAATACCTAAAGGAGGAATTGTTGAATCATACAGGAGGTATATATTAAACCTTATAAGAAACTGCCAATCTAAAAAACAGTATTTTAATTAATAAAATTCAAAAGTATCAGGAGGGATAAATATGTATTCAACATGTATTCATTCATTCAACAAATGGTAAGCAATCATCTATTATATGGCAGCATAAGTATATGCATTAAACGTATAGAATTTAATAAGACACAGTCCCTAACCTGAGGACATTTAGAGAATATGGGAAATATTCTGTTGTGCATGTTTGAAAAGATATCACTCTATGTGCAATGTATCTGAGAAAGCAATGCTTGTATAATTGGATATGCTAAGCCCCAGGTCTGCTATCAAGTAGTTATTTAACTTTGAGAAGACTCTTAATCCCTCTGAGCTTTATTATCTTTAAAAAGACAAGACTGAAATAATTAGCTATTTTCAAAGACTAAAATAATTCTGTAATTTGTAATGAAAAAGGAAACAGCAACAACTTTTCAAATTTGTTAACTCCAAATAAAGTTGATAACCTAAAGTTTTACATTTCGAAGTAATTGATAGTTTTGTTAAGAGGGTGATTAACAGAGAGGCACCTGGGTGGCTCAGTGGTTGAGCATCTGCATTCGGCTCAGGTCGTGATTCTAGGGTCCTGGGATTGAGATTGAGCCCCACATTAGGCTTCCTGCAGGTAGTCTGCTTCTCCCTCTGCCTATGTCTCTGCCTCTCTGTGTCTCTCATAAATAAATAAAATCTTAAAAAAAAAGATGAATAGGGTGATTCCTAGTAAGTATGAGCAACATGAATTATTCCTTAAAGCACAATAACAGTTCATTTACTCAGCATTGGAACATTAATTGCAGGAGAAATCCTATCAATGACAGGCCTAAAAATCTACTCTCCATTGAATCTCAACCAATCTGAAATCTGGGAATAAAGACAAACTTCAGCCAAACATAATAGAACACTGAACTGAAAAAGAAAAGCCAAAGCTTCCAATAGCTCCTGACATCATAACTTCCAACAGTTATATTTTAATGCTTTAGATACCAAATAAACTGAAAACATAATTTATCCAACAGCTGTTAATGAGACCTCTCCTAGCAAACAGTTCAAAAAGTGATCTTCATGGAAAATCAAAACAGGGCAGGTAGTCAACCTCATATAAGAAATATGCATATAACAGTCCTTGTCCATAATTAAGAAACCTTTAATTTATACTTACAGATTTACATGGAGAGAATTCCTAATTCTTTTTATGGCAATTTAAAGGCCTTATGTAAAGAAAAGTGTTTGGTCTTTTTGTATATTTGTTTTGTTGTTTTGATAACATCCTCATCTGTCATTTATCTCTGCCATGACATTCACACTATGACTCCAATTCCTAAACATTACTCATTACTTGCCTTTCTCCCCTACCACCAATGGCCAAACAACAGAGACACCAGTCCTTTGGATTCAGAAAAGATTCCTTATCAGGAAAAAAATGAAGAATGGAAACTATCTTCTCCCACCATTTGAATAAACATGCAAATCAACACATTAGTCAGAAAATCACCAAACACTAAGTAATAAAATGACAACTGCCTATGATGGAGGTCTTAGAGAGGTAGTTAGGGTCATGAAATCAGAACAGTAACCAGAGTCAATGACTTACTGTTCTGTGTAACCAGAGGCAAGTCAATTATTATTTTTTTATGCCTTCTTTTCCTATCAGAAAAAGAATGCTTGTTTTTGTTCACAGCTCTTTAATAGTTAACAGGAAAATCATGTGAAATATTCATCTTTATGTAACATAAAGTTCAGGAAATGATAAAATATAGGCATTTTATTCAATATTGACACTGTACAAGTATAAAATAATCTTTATGGTAGTAATTTTAAATGTAGATACCATTTAAGATTTCTAGGTAGGATCGGAGGATACTTCTTAGAATAATAGGAATTTCTCATGAATTCTTAAGCTTCAAATTGAGTTCAAGAGTAAGGCTAATTTTCCATCAGTGCTGGGACTCATGCAATGATCTCAAACTTTACCACTTACAAAATAACCATTAAAGATGTATGAGAGGGCAGCCCTGGTGGCTCAGCAGTTTAGCGCCTGCCTTCCGCCCAGGGTGTGATCCTGGAGACCCGGGATCGAGTCCCACATCGGGCTCCCTGCATGGAGCCTGCTTCTCCCTCTGTCTGTGTTTCTGCCTCTGTGTGTGTGTGTGTCTCCAATAAATAAATAAATAAAATCTTAAAAGAAAAAAGACGTATGAGAGATGATCATCCTGGGATCGAGCCCCACATCAGGCTTTCTGCAAGTAGCCTGCTTCTCCCGTCTGCCTATGTCTCTGCTTCTCTGTGTCTCTCATGAATAAATAAAATCTTTTTTAAAAAAAAAAGATTAATAGGGTGATCCCATGCATATAATGAGTGTACATCCACTCTTGGATGTAACCCCAAATTCATTATGTTACATCTATTTTCCCTACAGCGGTCCCCTGTATCAGTGGAAGACTCATTCACCCAAGACATTAACTAGAACCTTGTTTTCATGTACTAATTAGTCATGAATCATAGCAGAATGCCTAGAAGATAGAAGAGGTGGCTGATAAGTATCTTTTTGGCTCTCAGTTCTGAATTTAAGTTCTGAACAATTTGGGTCCTTTTTTTTCCCATTCCTGATTTATTTAAGTCCATCTTCTGTTACTACTTTATTACACTCTAGTGTGGTAGGAAGTAGGAGAAAATGGAGGCATTACTAGAATGAGTGTGTGGTGACTATTGGTCTTAAGGCTATCAAAACCACTGGCATTGTCCAGGTTGAAAACAAAAACAGTAACTCTATCATCTAGTCTCTTCTTTGCATCCATGGCTAACATTAAGTCGATGGCTTTCTAGGGTTAGATGGGGCTAAATAGAGCCACACAATCTTTCCTTGACTTACTAGCATCTCCTAAGTAACAGCCTATGCTGCTAGTAGCCTTCTCTCTTACTTATAAAATCATTTCTCTGTTGCTTAAATCTTTCTTGACTTTTTCTTTTTAATTAAAAATAAATAATATATATATTTTTTAATAATAAGCCAGGAGCTAAGTGAATTGCTTGACCCCTTCTGTGTTTGGTTAAACATTTCTAAACATCAAGTTGAACTTTGCAGAAACCTTTGACCAGTAAAGGAGTAAGAAGCAGGGGAAGTCAATGGCATACAAGTGCCAAAATTATAAACTACAAAAAATAAATAAATAAATAGCTTAAAAGTGTGTTCCTACAGTATCCCCAAATTGTAGGGTCAAATGGTTTAAAAAAATTCTTCTTCCTAGATTATTAAGCAGAGATACCAATGAATAACTGTTAAGACTTGGAAAAATTTTTTAAAAGGGGAGGTAGCATTTTATTGTTTCATCTCTTTCTGAAAAAACACTGCATTGTTTGGCTGATTTGGGATGTTTCTTTTTTTTATAATAAATTTATTTTTTATTGGTGTTCAATTTACCAACATACAGAATAACACACAGTGCTCATCCCGTCAAGTGCCCCCCTTAGTGCCCGCCACCCATTCACCCCCACCCCCCGCCCTCCTCCCCTTCCACCACCCCTAGTTCATTTCCCAGAGTTAGGAATCTTTATGTTCTGTCTCCCTTTCTGATATTTCTGATTTGGGATGTTTCTGAAGTCAGTTGTTGATTTTCCCCCTCAGGGTAGATCACTACCTCTAAGTTCCATACAGTTACCACAGATCTCAGTGAAATTTAAATAGTAACATTACATAAAAATTGAGATCCTCAAAAACATAATCCACTTATTTTTATTTTTATGTATATAAAAATGGAAATGAAAAATATCTAGAATATATATAAAGATAGTATTAGATGAAACACCTTATTTGAACATATATTTGAGCAATATTCTTTAGAATTAAATTTCACAATAGGAACATGAGTCTATAAATTACACAACTAGTTTCTTTTGGAGAAGAGCATGGTCTATTTTTACCCTCTCCAGAGCATTCTGGCAGTCACTACCAAAATTTTATCTGCTTTATTTGATAAGGACATTGCTAAAAGGTAGATTACTAAGAAAGAGTGAGTCATAAGTGGATGGTTTATCTTTAAGGCACAGAAAATTTGTACAAAAATTAATGCAAGAGCAATGTACTCTGTTTTGTTTTGTTTTGTTTTGTTTCAGTCCTGACATCTTATAGTAAGAAACAGCCTGACCTCAGGATCAGTGGCCTGAGAAAAAGTAGAGGAAAAATAGGATGGAGGATACCAGGTATCAGGGGAGACAGACAAAAGAGCTAAATGGGACTTTCCTCACTAAATATGCTGTATATTTTTTAAATACACTTTTCCTTTATATGCTAGAGAGGGAATTTAGGAAGTTAAGATGTCACAATTCATAGAATTAAGATTATTTCCTTATATTTAAAGTAAGTTGAAAATTAAAAGTATAAATCTAGTTCAACATGTCAACTTAATGCCTGAGTTTCTCAAATCTTCCTAAAATAAGTATGAAATAAACAAGTATAGTGAAAGGGACTATAAGGGAAAGGAGGGAAACTGAATGGGGAAAAATTAGAGAGGAAGACAAACCATGAAAGACTCCTAACTCTGGGAAACAAACAAAGGGTTACAGAAGGGGTGGGGGGATAGGGTGACTGCATGACAAGTACCAAGGAGGGCAACTTGATGGGATGAACACTAGGTGTTATATGTTGGAAAATTGAATTTAAATTTAAATAAAGGAAAAAAATAACAAGTAAATCAGTAAAGGTATAAGCAAGTAAATAATAACTTGTGGTGAGTTTAGTAAAAGGAAGAAACACTGGCAAGTTGGTTAATGGTGACTTAATTATCTGTAACTTTGCTACTCTAGAATTCAAATAAAATAGAATTCAAAGCTCTGGGAAGCAAAGCTTTGTCTGGTTTTAGATTAAATACTTAGAAATGCTTGGGCCAAAATGTTGTGAGAATATTTCCAACGAAACCATTAACCTGCTGTTTGACTAATAAAACCAAACATAATTGCTAGAAGACAATGGTGCGCTAGATTGATAGGACAGAGCAAAAGCTGGGATTTCTATTTAAATTACACACATGGTCAGACTCAAATCAAAATGGTAAGGATAGTGGGCAATACTGAAATAATCTACATTCTACTATGAATCTGTTTTCAGCTTTAGGTCTCTTTTGTAACATCTTGCATAAATTAAGTTCAAATGCCTTAGAGACCCAAGAGAGATATGCAAAGACAGACTCTTCTGAAAGGATAAGAATAAAGTTATAAAATGAGAGAACAATCCAACACCTTCTTGGAAGACTCTAATCTATCACACCATATTTCAGTGTTGAAAAGATATCAAATTAATCGCTTATAACCCCTTTTTTATTTCTTCTTTTTTTTTTCCTGTTGCCTTTCTCATTTTCTTTATCTGTCTTCTCTGTGTCAGCACTAATATTATTGGCAGCCAGAGGGAGTTTTCAAAGCTTTAGTAGGAAAGTATGATCAGGGAACTTGGACCTTTTCATCAAATCAATAGCAGCAACATCATTATTAATATATCACAGTACCTTCATCATTACCACAGCGCTTTATAACATGCAATAATTTAGTATTTTTGTAGCATATGTAGACTCATACTTGTACAATATCTAAGTATCAGAGCAGTATTGTACTGAATGACATAAATAAGTATCTGTAAGTGTACAACATCTGAGTATCAGGGTAATATTGTACTAAATGATATAAATAAATACCTATGAGTGCATTTAAAATGCATTGTACTACAAATATCCATACCTAGTGAAGGACAGGATTTTAACATTTTCTAAGTGTTAATATCTGACATGAATAATTAGCCATACCTCAAAGACAAAATTTGGATTTTTTATATAATGGTTCTCCTTGACACCCAGCTAATTGCTTTAGAATGTATCTCTTGCTTCCTTATCAATAGTATTCCTTGCCTGTTATTGGAATCCAATTTCACTTGTTTCATGCATAAATTAGACAACTTCAGAATCAGTAAACCACGATGTTGGACTTAAACTATGGAAAGTAAGAGAATAGAGATTGTGGAATGGCCAGATATTGCAGCTAAATTGTAGCGGAGCATACCACTTAATATCTAACAAGACAATAAAGTAAATGGAAGAGACAGAATCATCAAAATCCACTCTTCTGGATCTTTCATATGGTATATGGAGAGTGGTTCAATTGAGAGGAAACTGGAAGAGCTATCATGATTATTGGCTTTAAAAAATATTTTGAAAGTTTGCCAGCTTGAGTCAGACTTGGTATGAGGCACCACCCACTTTACTTTCACAGAAGTCTTGATATTTCTTCTATTCATTGTTTCCTCATTTAAGCAAATGGAATTATCATCATCCTTGAAGTGTAAAAAAAAAAAATCACTGTTAATTTTTGCTTTTACACCAATCTTAGTATCAAATCCATTACCAAAGTCTGTCAAAGTTTTACTTTAAAATATATCTCAAATCTATTTTCTTTTATCTCCATTACCACCTCCCTAATCAATGAGAGACAATGGCTCTCATTGTCTCACCAAAAGTTTCAAATTAGCAGGTCTTATACCTCTACTCTTGTGCACAGTGAAATCATTCTTACCTAAGTAGATAGACTTACATTTCAAAAAAAAAAAAATCACAACTCATTAGTACTCTGGTTAAAATCCTCCAATGGCTTTCTACTGCAACTGAATAAAAACATTCTCCCTAAACTGTGACCTTCAATGCCCTGAATGATGCTATTTATACTTCTTTTTCCCATCTTTTCTGAGATCAGTCTGAATCCATTTGCTTAATTATTTACTGCTGTCCTTTATTTGAATTTAGGCTTCAAGTTCCTAGTAATTGACACATATTATATAATTACATATATATGTACATATACAAATATAAAATATTTGATATTTATGACTTTTGATAAATAAGCAAATAAATGTATGCAACTCAATTATCTTTCTCTACATTCCTTATAACACTATGGGACCAACCATAGTGACTCCAAGGGAAATGTATTAAAACCACATTTGACAATCACTTGTTAAGCTGCATCCCCAACTCACAATTTTCTTTTTTTTCCCCCTAAATATTCTATTACTTATTCATAGGAAACACAGAGAGAGAGAGAGGCAGAGACACAGGCAGAGGGAGAAGCAGGCTCCATGCAGGGAGCCTGACATGGGACTCGATCCCAGGACTCCAGGATCACAGTCCAGGCCGAAGGCAGGAGCTAAACCACTGAGCCACCCAGGGATCCCCCAACTCACAATTTTCTAGACAAAATTGTAATGAATTCCACAGTCATTCCACTTTTGTAATTAAACATTGTATTAACATAATTGGTCTGCAATATGACAAAGACTAAATATCATTCTCTTATCTTACAGATGAGATAAAAAATATACAAAGTATATTAGCATAAATCTTCATATTTAAAAAATGTGAAGATAACATATTGTTGAAAGTACAGGGCATTCTAGTCCAAGGTAGCAACACAGGAAGACCTTGAACTCAACTCCTCTATAGTATACATCAAAGAAGGGACTTCTTTAAGTGGAAAAGAAAAGGATATAATTAACATAAAATAATTAGGAATAAAAAGATGTAAAATATGATAGCATATACATAAAATGTGGACAAGGGAGTTAAAAAAGTTTTTGTAGAGTGAATTTGAACTTAAATGACCAACTTAAAATAAATTGCTATATGCTTGGGATGTTACATATGAACCTCATCATAAACACAAACTCAAAACATATATAAGATACACAAAAAATAAAAAGAAAGTTAAACATAACACTACAGAAACTCAACAATCACAGAGAACAAGAGAAGAAAGGAACAGAGGAGGATTACAAAAACAATCAGAAAACAATTAGCAAAATAGCAGTAAGTACATATTTACCAACAATTACTTTGTGAATGTCCTGAATGCTCCAATCAAAAGACATAGGATGGCAGAATGGGTAAGTTAAACAACAACAACAACAACAAGATCCATCTATAAGCTCCCTACAAGAGACTCACTTAGGACCAAAAGACCCGTGTAGACTAAAAGTTAAGGGATGGTAAAAACATTTACCATGCAAAGGGAAGTGGGGGGAAAAAAATGAGGTAGCAATATTTATATCAGATAAAATAGACTTTAAAACAAAGACTATAACAAGAAACAAAGAAGAGCATTACATAATGACAAAGGGATCAATCCACAAGAGGATACAGCAATTGTAAATATCTATGCACCCAACTAGAGTGTACCTAAACACACAAAGCAAATATTAATAAATGTAAAGGGATAAATTGATGTTAATTCAAGAATAGTAGGGGACTTTGACATCCCAATTACATCAATGAATAGATTTTCCAGGCAGAAAATGAATAAGGGAGCAGTGTCTTTGATACATTAGACCTGATGGACATAAGATATATATAGACCATTCTATCCAAAACCAATAGAATATACATTCTTTTCAAGTGCTCATGGAATATTCTCCTGGATATATCAGATGTAAGACAAGTTTCATCAATTTAAGAGTACTGAAATCATACCTGCATCTTTTCTAACCACAATGGTCTAAAACTAGAAACCAATCACAAGAAAAAAAAACAAAAACCAACAGAATAAACAGAAACAACTTGCTAATAAACAATCAGTGGGTCAATGAAGAAATCAAAGAAGAAATTAAAGAAATACAAAGAGACACACGAAAATGAAAATTCAATAGTCCAAAATATCTGGGACATAGTGAAAATAGTTCTAAAGGGGGAAACATACAGTGATACAGGCCTACCTCAGAAATAAAAAAAAGCTCAAATAACAATCTAACCTTACACCTAAAGGAACTCGAAAAAGATGACAAGCAAAGGTCAAAGTGAGAAGGAAGGAAATAATAAAGATCAGAGAAGAAAAAAATGACAGAGACTATAAAACAAAACAAAATAGAAAAAAATACAAGAAATTACAAGTATGGGTGAGGATGTAGAGAAAAGGGAACCCTCGTTCACTGTTAATAGGAATGTAAATTGGCAGCCACTACGGAAATCACTATGGAAGTTTCTCAAAAAATTAGAAGTAGAAATACCATATATTTTAAGAATTCCACTACTGAGTATTTACTGAAAGAAAATGAAAACTCTAACAGAAAAAGATATATATACCTCTATATTTATTGCAACATTATTTACAATAGCCAAGATATAGAAGCGACCTAAATGTTCATTGATAAGATGAATGGATAAGGAAGATGTGTTGTGTGTGTATGTGTATGTGTGTGTAATGAAATATTATGTATACATAAAAAATGATGAGATAATATCATTTGTGACAACATGGATGTACCTAAAGGGTATTAAGCCAAGTAAAATAAGTCAGACTGAGAAAGACAAATGCCATATAATTTTATTCATATGTAGAACCTACAAAACAAATGAATAAACAAATAAAAAGTAGAATCAGACCTATAAATACAGAGAACAAACTGATGGCTGCCAAAGAGAAGGGGGTGGAGAAACAGGTAAATAGATGAAGGGTAGTGGGAGATACAGGTTTCCGATTATCAGATGAGTAAGACACAGGAATAAAAGATACAGCATAGGAATAAAGTCAATGATATTGTTATAGTGTTGGGTGGTGACAGATGGTAGCTACACTTGTGGTGAGCATAGCATAATCCATAGAGATATTGAACCACTATGTTATACACTTGAAACTAACAAAACATTGTGTGTCCACTATACTCAAAAAAATTATTTTAAAACAGATCTGACTTTTCCTATAGCACTACACAAAAACAAACTGATAATAAAAATAATAGAGGAGACTACATAGATTAGCATATTATTAGTAACAACAAAGGTATCTGATAACAAAAAAGAAAGTATATTTAATCATTCATCCTACAGACATCCACTGAGTGCCTTACTGAGCTGTCTCTGGTTTTGTGGGCCTTGAAGCATATAAAACTGGGGACAGGGGAGAGATTCTTTTAAAGAAGACAAAAACAGCTTTCAAGCATATGACCATATGAACGCATGTCTAGAGCTTCTCCCTAGAGCCTATGCAAATGAGGTGGCCTGAAGTTTAGGTGTGATATGCTTGCTGGCAAGTGGTACTGTGCAAGCCTACAAAACATTGTACAGGTCACCAGAATCAATTGTGAAAGGCACTGTCAAAATCCAAAGGAGATGTTAAAAAATACAGAATTATAATACATATTACAACTCCTGGGATCCAGGTAAGCCCAGGGTGTTTGGGAAGCAATCAGGAAAGTGGAGGACAACTCAGAGAAGGCACTGAAAGAGGTATCTTTGTGACTGAGTATTGGAAGTTCAGCTAAGACTTGTCCAGGCCAGGAAAGTGGCCCTGAGAAGGGAGGGGAGAGGATGGTGTTGATGAAAATGAGGTAGGGGCAGTGCTTTGGACAGGGGTAATAGTCTTTGCAAAGGCCCAGAGATATATATGAGATTGGTACATTTGTGAATTATCAGTACTGGGGTCTCCATGGTATCTGAGGGGAAATCACCAAGCAATAATGAAATAATGGCAGCAGGCAAAAATCAGTTCAGAAAACATCTGGTGTCACACTTAGGTGTCTGTACCTCTGGAAAGCTACTAAACATGTTTAAACAGAGAAATGGCATATAAAATATATGTCTTAATAAGATTATTCTTTCAGTAATGTGAAAATGGGTTGAAGTGGGCCGAGACTGGAAGAAAGGGAAATGGATAGAATGTGCTTATCATAAGCAATGTGGAAGAAAATGATGAAATAAGGAGTGAGGAGGATACCCACTTCCAGCCCATGTTTCTCACTCAGGGATGAACTGTTTAAAGAATGCAATATGTAATGGGGATTTTATTCTTATTCAGAATAAAAACATGGGGAAATTAGGTGCCCTAACTAGTTGTCCCTGAACTGCTCCTACTGTGCCAGCCTTGACAGTTAATTAAACCTCAGTTTTCTCATCTGAGAAATGGTAAAACTGACCTAGATAGTCTTTGAAGCTCCCTTACAATTCACAAATTCTATGGGCAACACAGCTTTCCAATTTCCATTATAGAGCTGTTATTTATTACTCTTTTCTGCAAGTTAGGAGAAGAAAATGAGCTCATTAACTCAGAATTAATCCTCCAATTGTGCCGTCTTATATCTGGAATGCCAGACATTGATATGGACTTTCTACAAATAGTAATTAAAACTCAGTTATCTTTATTGAAAAAGGTTCTTCAAAAGAAGAGTATAATTTAAATATAAATTCTAAATTAAAGAGTTAGTTGTGTTTTCTCCTATGCCATAACAGTAGGAAGTTTCCCTCTTTCAACATATCATATATTGCTTATCTTAAAATAGTGTAAATTAATAATTATGAACAGCTAAGCATCTCAACATCCCATGCTTGTAGTTATAAATGAAGTTGAGGCTATTTTAAATAATTCTACTAATTAATTCTAACTATAGTTGTGCTGAGGTGCTCCTCTCCCACTTGAATCAGAAAATGGTATAAGCAAGTGCTTCCTCATCATTTACCAACTGGACACAGGTAAACAAGCCATTTAAGTCCTCTAACTTACATAGACTCAAATATAATCCATTTAATTTTACATATTAGGTGGAAGCATATGGAATGGAATTGCTTATATTTGACCATATTTGACCCCAGAGCAGTGATTTCATATAGCTGATATATGAGGTGATAAAATATACAGATATTTCACGTGGTTTACACTAATATATGAGAGTCATTATAAGATGATTTTTATTTTCAAGAATTTTAATGCATTATAGATATTTCATGGGGCATTAGGATGTAAAGTATAGGATATAAAACCCCAAAGTAAGCTATATCATGAAAAGACCACATCTTCAAATTTACTAGAAGCAAATTCTAAACAAAATACTAAAATTCTGAACCTAATTACTCATTCTGTTGAAGCATCACAAGAACTAGAATCTCTATACTGAGATTTTCTTTTTTCTTTTTAAAGAGTTTATTTATTTATTTGACAGAGAGAGAGAGAGACAAAGCACAAGCAGGGGGAGTCAGAGAGAGAGAAGCAGGCTCACCATTGAGCAGGGAGCTGGAAGCAGGGCTCCATTCCAGGACCCTGGGATCACAACCTGAGCCAAAGGCAGACGCTTAACCAATTGAGCCACCCAGCCACCACTATGTTGAGTTTTCCTAAATCATCTATGGAAGAAGAGAGCAAACCACACATGCCAACGTCTTGACAGACATGACCTGGAACTCCAGCTGTAAAATGCCTGCCTTCAAAGTAGCTAGACTAGAAATATGGTGGCTTCTGATTACCAACAGGGAGCCAGAAGATCACATACTTCACAGGTGGCAACAATGTCAGACAGAGGTACATCCTAGTATGGTTAGGAAAATAAGCTACAAACAACATTGGGAGACTGGTTACATTGCATTAATTAGCAAGAGACAGAATAGAAGATTGGAATCTGCATGGTAGGACTGTGAAGTGAGTTTCTTCTAACAGGATATTGGAGAAAGTAAAATAAGACAAAAACTTCAGGCAAAGTGGATCTTCCCTTTCATATTTGTGTGTGTGTGTGTATGTGTGTATGTGTTAATGACCCCAGAGAGGACTATTTCAAAAATACAGACATTTAGAGTTTGGATTTACAGTGCTAAGTTTAGAATATACCCACCCAAAAACAAGTCCCATGGCATATCTGGGAAAAGTTAATCAAAATAGGTAAACTCCATAGAGCAGTGTGGGCCAAAAGGAAATTTTAGCAAATATATGGAAAAATAAAATGTTTTAGTATTTAGTATGTACTTAGTAAATTTCAGTATGTGTATACAGTGTGACCTGTGACCAAAGATCAATTCTGGCATTGGATATAGACTTACAGATACGTGAGAAAACATTCAAGGACTCTCAAAGAATGAAGTTCATGGAAGTAAACTAGACTAGATATCCATCATTTGTCAAAATGGAGACAAAAATCTGGTGAAGGTTTAAACTACTATGCAGCAGTCAGAAGGACTGAATGACATATTTCTAGAACAGTATGTACAGAGCTCCAAAATAAGTCTTGATTAAAAACAAAAAGAAACAGGGATGCCTAAGTGGCTCAGTAGTTGAGCATCTGCCTTCGGCTCAGGGCATGATCCCAGGTCTGGAGATCAAGTCCCGCATCAGGCTCCTTGTGAAGAGCCTGCTCCTCCCTCTGCCTGTGTCTCTGCCTCTCTCTGTGTTTCTCATGAATAAATAGATAAAATATTTTTAAAAAATAAAATAGCAAGAAAAACAAAACAGCAAGAAACAATGAGATTTATAGCATGATGCCATTAACTTATTTTTAAAACACACTTAATACTATAACATTTACACAGATAGACATCAATGCAAATGATTGTGCAAAACGGGACTTGGAAAGACTAACTGAAAACCTAACAGAGATGCCTACAGGAAGGAAGGTGTGAAGAAAGATGGCCATGAGAGCCAAAGATGAAACATAACAGATCACACATGGAGAAATGAAAAAGGAGGTCCTAGAGTGTCATAACTGAGGAACACAGTTAATTCTATATTTCTGATAAAATAAGAGTAAAAACAAAGAACAGCTCCCTTCCAGTCCACTTTTGAAACTTACTTGGGTATATTTATAAATTCCCTTCCTCAATCTCTTGTACAATTTTTTTTCTTTTCTACCATGTACATCCTTGAGTTATTTATAATAAATTGCTATAGTTAGCCTTGGTCAAGATTCTATGGTTTCCAAAGTCAAAAGTCTCAGTTTACTATCTATAATAATGGGGTTAGCAAAATTGAGAATTAAATGAAAGAATATGGTTACACTAATACTTGGTATGTGTAATGTACTCAGGTTTTAATAAATATCAGTTCCTTTTCCTCCTTTCTTCCTTCATATTTATCTTCCTCTATCTCTGAAGTTTCTCCAGATTTGTACTACTCTTTCTACTATACAACTTTGCTAATACTTATTTTAACAATATCTAATCTGTTGTGTTTGCTGCCAGTAATCTTGGTTTTGTTCAATTTTTCCTCTTTCTCTAATTGGTACTGGTGCTTCTAACAAAGGCTCTGGAGGTCTAAGGAAGGAAGGGAGTTAAGGGCATGGAAAAGTTCTCACTTGGCCACTCTAACCTCTCTCCCAGGCTCTAGGTATCTGGTTCTTTAACTCATTTCCATGTAGTTTACTGGATGTGATGAACATCTTTCTCTCCATCGTGGCCTCTTTTTCATCTTGCCACATTGGTCCTCAATAACTTCTTCTGTATCCGTTGGGAGATCTGGTTAATTCTATACATGATATCACTCTGCTGGGCCTTGCCCCCAACAGGGCAGCTAGACATCACTCTCCTACCCTGTAAATTTTCTGGATAGGGGACAGATCTCAGCACAATGGTTTGCCTTGAGCCTCCTCAGGCATTTGTCTTTACTACTGCTCACCATATGAAAGCATGATTCATAATTACTGAATGGGGCCATGGGAAACCCTCACCATACCTAACATAAGAGGACAAGAAACTCCTCACCCTATTCCCATCAGCAACATCAGAGGTAGGAGAGGAATCTGAGCTTTCTTCAAAGGAATCTGCTCATAAAATCCTCTTTTCTCCATTTTCTCAGTCATCTTAGATCTTAGAAGGAGATGAAGAGGCTCAAACGTCCTAGAACAGATTCTCAAATTGTCTTTCAAAATCCTTACGTTGTAATTTAGAATTAAAATTTTATAATTCGTTTTGTTAACACTTAAATTATAACATTGCATTACATATAGAAAACTAAAACATATATACAGAAAGAAATTTATTATCATTGTGGATATTTTGAAATCTATAGATCATAAAAATTACATAAAAATATTAAAGACTGGGCAGCCCGAGTGGCTCAGCGGTTTAGCGCCGCCTTCAGCCCAGGGCCTGATCCTGGAGACTCGGGATCAAGTCTCAAGTCAGGCTCCCTGCATGGAACCTGCTTCTCCCTCTGCCTGTCTCTGCCTCTCTCTCTCTCTCTCTCTCTCTCTCTCTGTCTCTCATGAATAAATAAAATCTTTTTAAAAAAAGAATATTAAAGACTGATTTTTTTAAATAACATGACAATATATACATATATTAAATCACTGTTGCATACCTAAAACTAATTCAATGTTATGTCAATTATATTTCAATAAAAAAGGAGAAAAAAATCAAGAGATCAATCTAATAGCTAATAAAACTATAATCAATACAGATAATATACATTCTTTTGAAATGTGTATGAGGATATGGTCTATGTGTTAAGTAGGACACAAAGTTAGTCTAAACAAATTCCACATTCTCTAATCACAACATAGTACAATTAAAAGTAAATAACAAATTTATAGCAAAAGAAACCTTTGCAGTTAGCAGTGGAAATTACAAAGATAGGTCTGATTAATAATCACAATAAAAATACTATGTATTAAAAGATGGAATATGGCTAAGGAGTAAAAGTTATAGCTCAAATAAATTTTTTAATGTTTAAAATAATACATCCAATAGTTTGGTATGAAAGCTAAAAGAAAGCAAGATATTAAAAGCAAATAAAGATAAATGAGGAAATAAAAAATTATTTTTGCTCTGAAAAAAATTAATAAAACATAATAAGCTCCAGACAAGATTGATTAAGAGTTAAGTCAAGGATTAACAATGGAAAAGGCATAGACAATGGAAATAGCAGAGATTTTTAAAAATTCTTAGGTACTTTAAATAATTTTATAATGAAATTTGAAAATGTAAATGAAAAGAACACTGAATATAAAATATCTGAAATAGATTAAATATCATTTAATAAATGAAAGTTCAAGCCAGAAATTCCCCCATCTCCACAAGAGAGTCTAGGCTAGATGGCTTTATAGTTGATTTTTAACAACCTCTGAAATAAAGAAGAATGTATAAATTTCACAAAGTGTTCTAGACACTAGAAAAATAAACTCCTCATATTATTCTGTGAGTCATTTAAACCGATTCCTAGTTAAGAGAAAAACAAGACAAAAATTTGGAAACAAAATTGTAAGTCAATCTCACTTATGCCATTAGATGAAAAAATCTTAAATTAACTTTTCACTTAGGAAGTTTGACAGGTTTCTCTAAGGAAAGATTCATCACAAGATAAAATGATCAGGGTATTTGTCATTTTCTGAAATCTTACTTTTAAGAATTCCCAGGCATGTGTAATGCAATCATTGGTCTTTAGATTTGAGGGATGATAAAAAGTCCTTTGCCTTTGGCTCTTTACTCCTAATTGCATACAACTATATTTCATTTTCAGATTGAAAGTTGTGGGGTTTTTTTTTTTTTGTAGATTTGTATGATTGTATTTAGCAACTCTCAGTAGGTCTTGGAAAATATCATAATTCAATAAAAGACACAAATAGCCTCAAGGGAAGTGAGGACAGTTTCTTATAGTGAGTGAGCTCGTGGTTGTTATTTCTCTTTGCTGCCCAAATTACAAATGACAAGAGAAAGATAAAATTTGAAGCAAAAGCTCAGTGTTACTGATTTATTAAGTGAAAAGAGAAAACTACCAAGTGCACATTTCGAAAAAAAAATCCTACATAAAGCTATATATATATATATGTGTGTATATATATATTCATAGGTATATACATACATATATGTGTGTATATATATACCTTATACCTATGACAATATATATAAGGAAAAAATCAGAAAAGAAGCCAACATATTAGTAATGATCACTTTCAGAAAGGTGGCTTGGAGATGTAGAATAGATAACTTTACTTCTTCCTTATAGGTAATTTTCACTATTCATATTTTTCAGTATTTTCAAATAAAACACATTTAAAGAAAGAGGCAAAAGGAGAGGTACTGTTCAGTTGAAGGAGAGAAAGAGGACAAGGAGACATAGAGAATGAGAAAGTGAGACAGGACAATTATTATAAACTGAAAAATTTAAGTAAATAAAATAGAAACATTGTCAAATTTCTAAAACATCTAAAGCAGATGGTCTGACGATCCCCACAACCCAATGTGGGTGATGAAATGATTATTAATTTCCCCAAAAGATAGTGGAAGGTAAAGAATCAGTCACCAGGATTTGAGAATGGAAATAAGTTAAGCCATATGTAGGGGATCCCTGGGTGGCTCAGGGGTTTAGCGCCTGCCTTTGGCCCAGGGGCAATCCTGTAGTCCCGGGATCAAGTTCTGCATCGGGCTCCCGGCATGGAGCCTGCTTCTCCTTCCTCCTGTGTCTCTGCCTGTCTATAATAAATAAATAAATAAATATTTTTTAAAAAGCCATATGTAACTTGTGAAAGATACCCTGCACGAGCTACTCTTGCCCAATGACTGGCAGCTGTGTCCTTTCCCCAGGCCCGTCAAGAAGTTTGCTATTTATTTATTTATTTTTTTTTTTTAAATTTTTATTTATTTATGATAGAGAGAGAGAGAGAGAGGCAGAGACATAGGCAGAGGGAGAGGCAGGCTCCATGCACCGGGAGCCCGATGTGGGATTCGATCCTGGGTCTCCAGGATCGCGCCCTGGGCCAAAGGCAGGCGCCAAACCGCTGCGCCACCCAGGGATCCCGAAGTTTGCTATTTAAAAAGTAGACTGTAACACTGGGGCTTTGGATAAATTGACAAATACCAACCCGGAGAATAAGTAACTCACTTAACAGATTTGATGTAGCAGTAACAAATTGTTTCCCTACCAAAAATTGAAATTACAGATCATTCAAAAATAATAAGAAGAATACTTTATAACAAAACTTACAGGACTCAGCCAAAAGAATGCCCAATGTAAATGTTACAGCATTCTGTCAGAAAACATGAATGAATGTAAATGAAGCGCAAATTCAACACGTAACAGAGAACAATAGAATAAACATAAAGGAAGCAAATGGATGAAGGAATCAAGATAAAATTAGAAATTAATAAAACCAAGTTATTTGATAAAATCAAAAGGAAGTTCTCCAAAAAGACCAATAAAAATTGCAACACTCTGGAAACTATGATAAAGAAAATGAGTGGGAAAATACAATAGAATAGACAGTAGGGACGAAAATGGGAACATAACCACAGACCAAAAAGCATAACACATTTTAGAAAATGCTCTGTACAACTCTATTTCAGGAAATGTGGAAATACATAGTGGATAATCTTCAGGAAAAAAAATGATCAATATTGACACAAAGAAATGAATTATATTGGTAACAACAGAATAAACTTAAAAGATCATTAAAACTCCATTGCCAAAAAAATTCCAGATGGGTTCTAAAACATCTCAGAGAATACAGCAACTAATCTGCTCCAGCACATGGTAAAAGTTGGAGAGATTCCTCTTTAATTCTACAAGGTTGTCAGAAACTCAACTACAAGAGGATAGCAATAGTCATAGTAGGAGTAGTAGAAGTAATAGTCACAGTAGTAGTAGTAGCAGCGACAGAGGCGGTGGTGGTAATGAAATCTAATCTCAACAATAAATAGAGATGAAAAATCCTAAAGAAAATTACTTCAATAATGCAAAAATGCTCTGAAATTAGAAAACACTTCAATAAAAAGGGGAAATTTTTATAATAACCGTCATAGATGTCCAGAAAGTGTTAATAAAGTTCAATTTTTATTCCAAATAAAACTCTTAGTAAGACAGCATTTTAAAAAAAGCTCTTTGGATTTTGAGAAAATGTATCTGTCAGAAAACAAGATCAAAACACCATATTTTGCAAAAACAGTACTGACTTTTTTAAAAAATCAGGAACAGAGATATATTATCACCACCATTATCCAATATTTTTCTAGAGATCTCAACTAGAGGATTTAGATTTTAAAAATGAAATGCAATATGAACACTGGAAGAAAGACTACATTGTCTTCATTTGTTGATGAATCATTTTTTCCTTAGAAAAGCCAAGCAAATCAACTGAAACATTTTTAGAACTAGGCTGTCAAGGATAACATCTTTAGGGATTTGACATTGAAAATAAGATGTGAAGGGTAAGAAGCTATCTAGTGGTATGTGGGCATGCATGTCTGTATAATGTGTGTTTGTGTATGTATATATATGTCGTATTTCTGTATGTGTCATGTATGTGTCTGTGTACATGTATATATCCATGTACATGCATATATAAATATGTTTATGTTGATATGTATGTGTATCTGTGATTGTGTGTGTATGTGTGTATATGTGTGTGTTGGTAGATAAAGGAGTAAGAAACATTCCAGTGAGAAGGAACAAGAAACTCCAAGGCACTGGGATAGGAGAAAATGAATGTTCTTGGAAAACAGAGCAGGCCCTGAGTAGCTGGAGTTTACTGAGCCAGGGAAACTAGTAGAACATGCTGTCTGAGAGGCAAGCAGAGGCTAGTCATGTAGAATCTTTTAAGGCATGAAAGGAGTATGGATTTTGTTCAAAGTGAAGCCTTTGATGAAATATTAGCAGGAGAGTGACACATTCAATTTATATTTTTAGAATATTACCATGACAACTGGGCAGGTAATTTAACTATTGTTCTAGAATCAAGGAAACTGCTTAAGAAACCTCTTATGGTTGCTCATGTGACAGATATGGTGGCTGAGATAAGGGAGAAAAGTAGACAGATGTGAGATATATTTTGGAGGTGTAACTAAACGTGTGAGTGGAATGAATGTAGGAGGTCAAGTAGAGGGAGTTTCAATGATACAATGAGCAACTAATTGGATGGATGATACTTTTGCCACTAACTGGGAGAAGGGATACTAGGCTAAAAGGATGTAGTGGGGGTAATGAGATTCATTTTGGGTGTGCTAGACTGAGGTGTCAATTAGAAATCAATTCGGATACATCAAATTTGACAGTTGAAGAAACTGTCTGGAGTTCAGAAGAAAGGTTTAGGTTAGAGATATGAATTTGGAAAAAAATCAATATTTAAGTGGTTTAAAAGGCTATATAGCAAAATGAAATCACCCAAAGACACAGAGGGAAAATAGAGAAGAGGATCCAAGCCTAATCCTAGAGGCATTACAAAATCTATATACCTTGCAGATAAAAAGGTAAGATAAAGAAGACAAAAGAGTAGGAAGAGAAGCAGACAAATGAAATGTCATAAAAAACAAAAACAAAAAAAGAGAAGAAAGTGGTTTGTTTTTTAAACTCAATTGGACCAAATTGTGCTAAAAATTCGAGCTTGATGACTTTGATGAAAAGAAGCCATATCCAGATCATAGTGTGCTAGAAAGAAAATGGAACATAAGAAAGTGGCTAGATACCAACAGTATAAGCAACATTATCAACAAATTTTGCCACCAAAAACCTGGATCAATAGCTGGAGGGTGAGCTTCACTGCGTCAGAGCCTCTCATACTTTGGTATGCATACAAATCACCCGGGACTTTTGCTATACTTCAGCTTATATGTTCTGTAGCTCTGAAATTCTGCATATCTAAGAAGTTCCTGATCAAGCCCCATGATACAGGTCTATACAGGTAAGTAACACTGTTTAGTGAAAGATGAAAACTATAGCAGTATATGTCCAGGTGAGCCACATGGGATAAAATTGTCAAGTCAGACCCACAGGAATCAAAATATTTCCTAGAGTCAAGCTTTACTAATAACACAAGTGAAAAAAGCATACTGAAGTCTGGGACATATCTTATGACTCCTTATAACCTTCTTTATCACACTAAAAACACAATCTCTGGACCAGAATAATAATAAAGGAGTCCTTTTTTTTAAATAGAGACTCCTCTGAAATGGAATTTGTGGGTTATAACTGCTCTGTTGAGAACATTTCAATTATGAAACATCTCTACTTCACTCTCAGAATTATATGGTTTAGATGATATTCTCCAGGGAATGAGGTCTCATAAACCCAAACATTCTGGATTAACTGTAAGAAATCCTTAAGCCAGAGACACCCCAGGGGGAGCATTTTCTAGATAAAGTCTCTTCCTCCTAGCAAATATCATCAGTCTGTTTACCTGGAGGTCCAGTTGACAAGTGGGTTTGACTACATCATCTGTTTCTTTTCCCTCCTCTAAGGTCCCAAGAGAAAGGAGGGAACGGTTCATAGGCCAGCTCCCCCCACTTGTCCTCCCCAGCAGGGTTATGGTGAAACCCTTATTCTCTATTCTCTTCCTATATCCACATAGAAGACAGGAAACTTCTCTCTAATCTCCAGGGAGCAATATGGGAGAGCCACTTCATCCACTCTCTCCTTATTTCTTTGCTACATTTCTCTAGAAATAGTGTGACTGTCCAGTGAGATAGGGGGAGCCTCATCATCAACTAGTGGGGTCAGTTAACTAAGAGGCTCTTTATGTGCCTGGCTCAAGCTTAGCCAGGTTGTCTTCTGGTTTTCTGCCTAAGCAGATTCTCCAGAATCTTGCCAGAGCTAGAAGGTGGGCCACACGAGTTGGGTAAAATTAGTTTAGGTGAAAAGTTGAAGGCCTTTAAAGAGCTGGTTTTGAGAAGGGGCAAAGCTTCTGGAGAGAAGCTGTGACAATTTGCCTCCTTGAGTTCTCAGATGGAACTGGACTAGAGAGCAGGTGGGTCTAAAAACTCACCTCTTAACCTCAAACACATGGTTTCTAAAAAGCATGGTACAGAGGGGATGATGGGAGAAGGAAGGGGAGAAGGACTTCATCTTCTTTGATATACCTATAGAAATTTTCAGAAGACTATACTCTCAACTATAAATGGTTTCCTTAGGAAAGCGTGGGGTAAATACAATTTTCCCTTTTTATTATATATGCCTCCGTGTTATTTAGTTTTTTAAGTGTGCCTGTATTACCTTTGGAAGTTTTAAAATCTATAGATACCAAAAAAAGAAAGGAGTTTAAGTAAATGCTGTTCTAGAAACACAGTCTCCACCTATGGAATACTGACCCAGCCTTCAACCTAGTACCAATGCTACCTCCTCCGAAAACTGTCTGTGTTCTGACCAATTGTCAGGCATCTTGCCACGTCCATGTGTTGTATGGATGGAGGTTTCTGTGATTTGTCCTGCATAACCAACCACTCAATCTGCACGTACACAGGCAGGCTAAAGGATGTTGTTAGTGAGACTTGTGCTGCATGAGTGACCTCGGGGGCCTGGTTTATTTGACATAAGCTGGCCCTACTGGTCTGGATGCCAAAAGCATCTTGCCTGGCACCCCCTCTGGCCTGGAATGGAATCAGGGAGGGGAGGCAAACACATAGGGCCCAGGGTCCTCAAAGAGGTAAAGACATGATAACACAGGACTGCAGCTCGCTCCAGACGGCACATAGGCAAACATTATGTTTAACTTCAGAATCCATCATTTGCCTTATAAATAAGGCCTCTATGGAGATGGTCAGTTGGAAGTCTCACTGAGGGGAGGATACTCTGCCCAGACCTCTCAGTCAGGCCCCTAGCCTGGCTGTCTCCAGGTGATGAGGCTGGAGGTTGTAAGTACCTAATTTGAAGTAACTTTGTCTTATTTTCCTTTGCTGCTTACTATCGCCCTCATTTATGCACACATTTCCCTTTTCTCCAATTTCCACTAGGTTTTTACTTTTAACATCAATAAAATTTTTTCCCCTTTGAAACCAAAAGCATGGCAATTATGAACCTTTTCTTTGTAACAGTCCAGAAGTCCTAAGCACACCTCTATAAAGTTGTGGGGACTGTCTCATTATTGCTCACAGCACACATGCTCTAGTTTTTCAGGTTTGTGCCTTACACTCTTAAAAGCCACTGAGAGTAGGGCCACATGCCCTCTTGTGTATGTTCATTTTGCCTGATTGAAAGTGCCCCTTGCATGTGAGAGGTGCTCGGTAAGTAGTAGTGAATTAACTGATGGAACTGGTGAGAGGCACGGAAAGCCCTTCTCAGTCCTTTCCACCCTCTTGTGACTCTTCAGAGACATGGCCCATGTTGGCAGCATCAGTGAGAGCTGAGCAGAGGGCAGTTACATTTTCTTGACACAAGGCCTTCACTTATCTCAGGTGCACGCAGAATCTTGGGAATTACTAAAATAATAAAGAAAGCAAGGACTAAATTACTAGCCCCTGTATATTACAAGAAATAAATGTCTAGCTCTGAGTTCCTGAAGATCCTAATCAAGTCTAATTTCAGATCCACTTTTTAGAACTTTTTTACTAGCATAAACTTTTATTATGGACAATAATGTATAGCCCCAATTACATGTTCACTCATCCTATGCCCTGTTCTCTCTGGGCAAGATACATTAAGTCCTGGGACTGGGAAATTCCTTTTCTCCATGATCCAATATGGGTAACCCCAACTGCCATCTTGGGGTGGTAATTAAGTAAGGGAAAGTGATATTGGCACCTTAAGCATTTTTATCATCCTCGTATTTCTGGTACCTCTCTCCTTGAAGGTGCCTAGGAAGAAGTCTCCCAGCTGAGAAGGCACAGTAGCTTCTAAGTTTCTACTAAGTCCTTCCTTGGTCCTCACCTTCATTGTTCCTCTCCCTGAGCACACTGCCTGATTTCGATTTTCCTGGACCTACCTTCTTCCAGTAGGGGGGTCTCTGTTTACTATTTTTCATGTATCTGTATCAGGAAATACCTTCTGAGGTTCACGAAGATGTAACAGCAGAAAAGTAACCCATTAAAGAGAGATGTTGGTAAAGATGGTGAATAAAATGATAAAGATGGTGAATAAAATGAAGTCTCTTGTTTCACAGAAAATAATGAGCTAGAGGATTTACTACCCTATCAAAGCATTCAATATTTTCTAATGGCAGAAGAGGGGAGAAAACCTTCAAAATTCAAAATTACTAAAATGATACACTCATGAATGCAGCTCACAATTACCTTGGTTTTGGAGTTGAGAACAATAGTGTCAAAAACAAAATAAACAATGGGTAAATATACTTAAATAAATAGAAAGCACTGGTTCAAGAGAATGAATAATCCATCAGTAGGTCAATTTTAAAGTAGTGCAGAATATGCATAATATGGAATATTAGTCTATGAACAAAACAACTGCCATATTTATATGTACTAATAAGGAAAAATGCTCACAATGTAAATGAAAAACAATCTGTAAGACACAATGTATAAAAGACTGGAGTTATGTTTTTAATTCCATTGAGATGTGTGTGTATGTGCATAGAATATATGTTTACATACATGCCTAGTAAAAAACCAGGAAGAACACACAGTACACTACCAAAAAAAAAAAGATATCTTTGAAAAGTAATACTGAGGGCAGCCCAGGTGACTCAGCAGTTTAGTGCCACCTTGAGCCCAGGGCATGATCCTGGAGACCCAGGATTGAGTTCCATGTCAGGCTCCCTGCATGGAGCCTGCTTCTCCCTCTGCCTGTGTCTCTGCCTCTCTCTCTCTCTCTCTCTCTCTCTCTCTCTGTCTCTCATGAATAAATAAAATCCTTTAAAAAAAAAAAAAAAAAGAAAAGTAATATTGAATGTCTGGAGAAGTCAAATAGACACTTTTTTTCTTTATATGCCTTTGTTTTAAATTAGGGTAGCTGAAAGAAATAAAAAACACAGTCTAGTACATGGATATATTTTCCTTTAGTTAAACTAAGTTGGGAATATTAATAAATGCTACCCAATGCTTTTCCTATTAAAAGAATCCATATAACCTCACAGCAGTGTAGTCTCTGGTACATGAGAAATATTTTTGGTTCTCTCCTCTGTATCAGCTTTTTTCTCTTTAACATATTACTTCCATCAGCATCCTAACACGACAAATTATATATCATGTATATAAAACAGCTTCCCTTGTTTTCACATCCCTCCAGCAATCACCCTATTCCTTTGCTCACTTTTTTTTCTTCCTTACTTCTTGTTTTCTCTTGAGTCCATTCCGGTGAAGGTTATAGCTTCCATCACTTCTCTTATCTACATCACCAGTGACCACCAATTTGCCAAACCTAATGGCCACTTCCCTGTCCTTCTTCTTGACTGCTCAATAGAATTTAACAGAGGTGATCATATCCTCATCCTTACAACACTTTCTTCACTTCATTTCCCTGTTTACTAAGACACTTATTTTCAGGTACTGGCTCCTGCTTAGCCTCTTGTACTGAATTGTCTTCCTTGCTCTATTTCTGGAGCTCCCTAGACTCAGTCCTTAGACCTCTTCTCATTCTGTATATGTTTACATCCAACTTCTTGGGTCTAAATACTGTGAGTCATAATTTAGAGTAATGCCAGCTGCTGTAGCAAATTCCCTAATTATAGTAATAAAATAAAAGCTTACTTCTTATATAACACCCCAATGCAGAGTTTCCTGACATATGTTGTTATTTAATAAAGGATCCAGAATCTTACAATCAAAGAGTTTTGTAGGACTTTCTCTTTCCCTCTTCAATTCCTACTCCCATTTCAGGGACTTGACATTTTGAGTGATTCTTTGTTAACCAAAGTGTTGTTACTAGCATTAATGATATGATTATTGAGGCATGTGGTCCCACCCGAGCATGTATCTCCCAGGAGACAGGGTTTACATGCATCACATGAAAGTATAGTGGCTTGAGAACTGGATAGAGTGCAAACAGATAAATAGATCCACTGGGAAAGTAGTTTGATCGGGGACAGCCAAGTTAGTTGATCAGTACAAAGAAGCTCTTATGAATGAATATTCAAGGCAAGGCCAAAGCTCTTATGAATGAATATTCAAATCCATCTGATACTCTCATGATTTCTGCCAATGTCACAGGTATAAGTGGAATAGAAAGAGCCCATGAATGTCAAACACATTTGTCAAGAAAGCAGAGAATGCATACTATTTAGAAAAAAAAATCATCAAAGTTCAGAAGATACACATTTAAAAATCAGCTCAGCAACACAGCAACAATTTTATTTCATTGGATAATAATAATAATTATAATAATAGGTAACATTAGGATATGTCAGTTTTCCAGATGTTCTTCGTAGCTTAATTCATGTAATCCCTATAAAAACTGTAATATTAATAACTAAATTCCCTTTATAAAGATGAGGGAACTGAGAGACAGTGATTGAAGTGGCTTCTTCAAGTTCTATGATAAGCTCCTGGCAGCATCTGAATTAAAATCCAGGCAATCCAGTTCTAGAGTCTGTGATCCTAAACAATATGCAATACTGATAAATATTTTTGGTGCCAAAATACTGGAAACATGAATTTCCAAAAGATAAAAGAGAAGTTACAGTATTATTTCTATACTTTTCAAAATTAATACTTAGTATCTACGCAAATATACATTGGATTGTAGCTATTTTAGGAAATCTGCTTTAAAAGAAAAAGAGGTGTTTAAACAAAAAAGGAACAATCAGACTAGTTGCTCAAAAATGGCAATATTTGCAGTTGCTGTTGCTATCTTAATAAATGACAGTAAATATCAATGTAAAGCCCTCCAATCAATGGAATGATTAGTCACAGATTAAATAGTCAAAGATTATTCCTTAGTTGTATCATTATCAAAAGAGCAAAATATGGAATACCAAATATTTTCTAACTCAAGTGCACATAGCTTATCAGGGAAAGAATGCACCTAAATTCATGTTGCTAGCACAGAGTGGAAACATAACTATGAGGCTATATAGCAAAACAGTTCAGAGAATTGACTGAAATTATACAATGGCCATGTTTCATTAGCCAATGATGCTGCCACCACCATAAATTCTGCCAATACTTTCACTAAAGTCTATCCTGTCAACTTGATCTTCCTGCCCCATGGAGACTAAAGAAACTATAAAAATGTGTTTGATTTTTCTCACTTTAATAGTAGACTCCTCATTATAAGACTGAGTTACTCAGTCCAGGACAGAGAACAGAGTGGCAGATGGGATACTTTAGCCTGACATATCATTTTCCCCTATTGTCTTAAAACTACTCATCTCAGTTCTCCAGAAGATTTATTAATGCCAAACCAATTCCTGGTGGGCCTTTTCCAGCTCTTACAGAGATAAGACTATATGACAAGTAATCATGGTCTGACCACTGTGCAGACTGAGCTTGGACCATTTCTTCTGACCTTCTTGTCAATAAATCTGATACATTAAAACATCTGGCATTTGCTAGGTTCTTATCCAGATGAAGTGAAACTTTGGATCCTTTCTAAATTATAAAGAAATTTTAAGGGGATGCAAATTCATTGAATATTACTTCCCCACAATAAAGTTGCCAATAATTGTTGATTAAAAAATTTTGAATTAAAAATACTGAAAAAGTGAAAAGGTTTTTAACCCATTGTTAATGATCTCACAATAGGAAATGATTTCATATAGCTTTCAAGACTCCTACATATACTTGAAGTCACAGTCTGTCTACTTTTCTGCATTCTTCACCACAAATAATTTATTTTTCAGATGATTAAACTTTCCTATAAAAATAATGTGAATGCCATCATCATATTCCACTGTATGCATATAACATTTTATTTATTTTTCATTATTCTTGAATACCAAAATCATAATTTTTTGTTAGTATAAATAAAACTACAGTCGATATCTTGAATATAGGAAATGATCCATCTTTCTGATTTTTTCTTTAGAAGGGTGTAATTCATAAACCAAGCAACTAACATTTTACCTTTTAAGTCTCTTGTGACCTATTTGAAACCTGTATTCTAGAAAAGGTGTGTGTCATTGAACACTCTCATTGGGAATGTAAAAAACACTCTCTGTAGGGTTCAGAACAAGTTGCCCCAAGATGTGCTACTTTGGCATGCTGATTATTTTAAGCTGAAAACAATCAAAGTCTCAAAGACCCAGGAAGAAACTTTGACCTTCCCTCAACTGCCTACAAGAATTTATATTGAAGACCGGCTGTAAGAATACCACATCATCATAGAAAACATTGTAATATGAACTAGGTAGAGCAAACAGGAGAAACTTAGCAAGGCTTGTTTGACTAAAGTCTTTTTGTCCTATTGTCCCTGGATGGCCCATCAAATATTTGTTTACCATTTAGTTTTTCCATTCTTTCTATGAATTGCCTTCCTGTGAATTGCCAGATCCCTAATCCCTTATTCCTTAGTTCAGGATGACATATATACCTCATTTTGCCTGATATCTTTGGAATCTCATAATTATGTCAACTCATGTGTACAAAATTAAATTTGATTTTCTCCTGTTAATTGGTCTCATATCAATTTGATTCTTAGACTAGCCAGAAGAATCTTGAAGGGTAAAGGATAATTTTTTCCTCCCTAATACCATCTACCAAAGCATCAACTTTACACATACCTCCATTTTTATTTTGCTGATCTGGTGAGTGAACATTGCATCTCATTTTATTTATTTATTTATTTATTTATTTATTTATGTATTTATTTATTTATGTATTTATGTATTTATTTATTTATTTATTATATTTTTATATTTTATTTAAATTCAGTTTGCCAACTTCTAGTATAACACCCAGGGCTCATCTCATCATGTGCCCTCCTTAATGCCCATCACCCATTTACCTCACCTCCCCTGGCATCTCATTTTGTCAGATGAAATCTCTTTTATTTCCCATGGCGGGAAATTTTTTAAAAATTTATATTATGAATATGCTTCTATTTGATTAATCTTCTAGAGGACCTGGTCATATATATACATTTATTCAACCTATTCTTTTTGCTATTTTGTAATTTATTTAATTTCAGCTCTAATTTTGTGTCTTCATCCTTCCTTTCCTCTTTGAGCCATCTGTAGTTGTTCCTTCTCTAAATCCTTGTTTTGTTTTGTTTTTCTATCCTTAGTTTGGAAGTAAAATTTATATGTTTTCTGTCATTCTAAAAAACAATCTTTTATAATAAATAATTTACTTTTAAGAATCATTTTGGCTATGAGATACTTTGATTTCATGTTAATGTTTATTGTATATTTGACCATATACACTGACTTAAGAAATTTTTTTTGGGGGGGGGATCCCTGGGTGGCGCAGCGGTTTAGCGCCTGCCTTTGGCCCAGGGCGCGATCCTGGAGACCCGGGATCGAATCCCACATCGGGCTCTCGGTGCATGGAGCCTGCTTCTCCCTCTGCCTGTGTCTCTGCCTCTCTCTCTCTCTCTGTGTGACTATCATAAATAAATAAAAATTTTAAAAAAATTTTAATTTTTATAACTTACATATTGCTAATTTGACTCATTTACCTCTACTTTATCACATTCTGGTCACAAAACATGACCTATATAATTTTTATTGATCATTTATGTAAATATTTCAGTACTATTACAGGTCATCACCTTCTCACAATAAAAAGTCACACCAATTTGCTCTCACCAAATGTTTTGACTTCAGAGTATTTACCACTGTTAGTAATTACATATTTCTTAACTTATTATGTCTCTCTCACTCTGCTGTTAGCTCTATAAGGATAACAATCAGGATGTCTGCTTTGTCCATCACTATATTACCAGAACCTAACTACGTTTTTATTTGGGCAATGAAAGAAGTGAGGGAAACATTCAAGGGATGGTCATAGGGTGAAGGTGGGGAGGTGGAAAGTAATGAAAAGTACCATGATTAAAAGTAAACACACAAGAGATTGTCATGAGGCAAAAGTCAATATTAGCCTTAAGTGAGAGCTATTGGCATTCCCTGTCTTTTGCTTGGTTCCAACAAGCTAAGGGAAGAAGGCAAAAAGATGTAATGTCTTCCATAGCAACTTCCTAACTGGTTGCATCATTTCATTTCACAGAACAAAGTGTGCATAGATCATGGATTGATTTTTTTGTTTGCTTGTTTTTTGTGTGTGGTGGTGATGATGATGTTCAGTTTGTTGCTCTCTCTATATTTACAGTCTCTAGTCTCTAGTCTGTAAACCTTCCAAGACTGGCAACAAGTAAACTATTAGACTAGTTTACATTGCAAGTTTTTTAAAAATCTTATTTTTAAGTTTTCATCAATTTTCAGGAGGTCTTAGTCAAATGCTTGGAAACTCTGCATTGAGAATTCCTAGTCTAACACTGTTTTAATCTGAAATCTGGATTGGATTGGATGTTACTTCTTATACTTGGAATTGTTATGCTGTTAAAACTTCAGTTAATGCATCTGTTCTCTCATAAACACACATGTCAATTAGAGTACTATGTCAACAGCTTTCACAATCACATGATTATTGACAACTTCCACAAGCATGTTATTATCTATGAAAATTAGAAAACTCATTTTAATTTGATTTGTGAAAAAAATTTCTATACTTGGATGAGGTGTCATTGCTTGTTATCACCCTTTATTTGTGAACCACAATGGGAATGACTTGACCTAGGAACAGAATTTTCAAATTTCTCTGTAAGGAATCACTGCAAATACTAATGAGAACGGCAAAATAAGCTTTTTAATGATAGGCTTGTTTCCTGATGGCACATCTTTCTTAGTGCAGGCTGACACTGCACTTCTCATCTTTATTTTCCTAAGAAATTATCATTCAGTTTCAAGATTCATCGTAAGTATAATTCCTCTGGTTTCCATCTACCCAAAGTAGAGTAGGCGTTTTCTCTGTTCTCCCACAGAAAACCATTCATATCTTTTCATATCAGTATTACCTCCTTTCTCCATTACATTGTAATTATCTGCTCACCTATCAGTCTTTCCAATAGTATGTTGAACCCTTTGACAAGAAGGAGCATTATTATTCATTTGTATGACCTCAATACTTACTATTGTGCCTAGGAAATAGTAGTACTGAATTAATATTAGTAATGTGAGGGGAGAGTGAAAAGGAGGCACAGAAGGAGTTAAAAAAAGAGAGAGAGAGAGAGAAAGGGGAGAAGAAGAAAAAAAATCAATAAAAACAGCCTCAATCAGAATTTGATATTGTAAATATGTTTATGTATGGGTGTGTGTGTGTGCACTGGTAAGCAGGAGTGAACTCCTATAGAACAAATTAAAATCAAGAAAAGACTTATGACATATCAGTTTCCTCATTTCTTTTAAGGAGTTAGTAATCCTTGTCAAAGTAGTGTAGTCCTTTCTAGAGAAGCAATTTTTACTATATCTACTTCACTATTATACTTTGTTTTCTTTTTCTATCTAATCAACCATCTGAACTAATAGGTAGCAAATTAAAAATATATTTAGTAAGCACACAATATTTGCTGTATAAATCAATGAGTGAATGAATGTCTAGCAATGAATGAATACCTAAGGCAGAAAGTTAAAAATAAAACCTTGTTTACCTACTCAGAATTTTAAAAAAGTACTTGAAATACTTTCATTCTTTTATGAAGTGATTGTTGATGCTGCAATACTGAGAGGGATGCATTTTGTAAAACTTTGTTAATTACACAGGGACAAATTCACCATAATTGTCCTTTGTGTTCAAAGTGGAGGCTGTTGACAACCATACCCTGGTCTATTCTAGACCAATAACTTTTTAGTCACTGCTTTGGCTCTGCTGTCTAAAAAGCAAAGGAATTGTTAATTAGCAAATGAGAATAATACTTGATTGACTCTACTAAATTAGATTTTGTTGACCTGCCAAAGTGAATTTGTCATTAGCATTTATTAGAAACACACACACACACACACAAACACACACACATACACAAACACACACACAGAATGCCTCTAGGGCTATATTGTACTTTCTTTTCACTCACCAACTGAAAGGACAGAGCTTTGGAGCCAAAGACCTGTGGAAAAATGTCAGATTTTTTCCTTTCAATCATTGGCTCTGGACAGATTGTTTAACTTTTCTGAGCCTCAGTGTTCCAATATATAAAATGATGATAATAATGCTTTCACTGTAGGATTACTGTGAGATTCAAAGGAGATAATAAATAGAAAATCTTCCCTGTACCTAATGTTATGCCTGGTGTTTATTAGGTACTTGATAAATCTTTTTTAAACAGTCTCCTTTAGGATTAATCCTATCATTACAACAGCTTTGAAGTTGAAGGTTTTCTGGCTAGATTCATGAATTCATTTATTCAGTGTACATGTATTGGGAGAATATTGTATGAAAGACCTATACCTGATAAACACTGAAATGTAATTCCTATCTTCCAGGGGGTTAGGATTTGCTTATGAAGGTAAGTGCACATATAACTAAATACTATATAAGATATGATATGATTATGTATTTTTATTTTTTTTTTTTTTTTTTTTTTTTTTTTTTTTTTGTATTTTTAAATCTTTCTTTCTATAGCTAGATCTAAGTGTCTCCCCAAAATTAGTCAATTTGATCAGTTTAATGCAAGTGTTTATGGTGTTTTTTAATCTGGTACTGTTATTCTATCTCTGTCGGAAACTGACCAGCCAAGTCACTCTAGTAGCTAATACATTAGTTCTCTATTTCAACAAAACCTTCCTTCCCAACCCCCTCTTTTTCCAATTACTTAAAAAGGCAAAATTTGTGAGAGTATTTTTGTAGTTTCTTTTATTTTATTAGTAAAGAGGTCTTCTACTTCATAAGACAAGCATCATTATAATAAATAAGCACAAAGATCTCCAAACTGGCTTTGTTATTGTGTCCTTTATTTTCCAGTATAAAAATTGTTGCATAATGCATAAAGGAAAGAGCTACATGGGAGTCCTGGGATATCAAGGACTGTCCTTTAAACCTGGCCTCTTGTTATCAAAGTAAATGAAGGAGAAATAGAGATGAGGAAGTGGTAAAGGATAAGGATGAACTGAGGACAGAAATGAATGGAGACTGGGATAGGCTGAAAAACACATGTGAGGGTTAAGCACAGAAACAAGTTCACATGTTTAAGCCAAACAGGAAGATGCTTTGAGCTTTGTATAGGAAAGTCAGTATGTCACATTTAGATTTTTGTATTTCTGTAATATTTAAATAGTTGCCCTCAAAAAGATTGCCTCATGTTTTAGTTGTGTCACTACCATTCAAAGATATTTTGCTAAATTTCATACCAGTTACAACTGGTCATATTTATTTCTATTAACTGAAAGTTTTGCAGTTTATATGTTCTTTTTTTAAAAAAGTATGTAATTTCTGCTTCTTAGTAAGAATCTAGACTATTATTAGACTGTGGACAAGCTCTCATGCTTTACAGAGAAGTGTGATGCTTTTAGCTATTGTCTTCACCATCCTTCATACCACCATTTGGTAGCTCTGTGTACTTATGAATGTCACTTCACCACACCTCAGTATCTTTGTCTATGAAGTGGAGATAATATCCGTCTTTTTAAAGTTGGGATAATATATGAAAACCAGGGAATAGGGGCACCTGGGTGGCTCAGTGGTTGAGCATCTGCCTTCAGCGTAGGTCATGATCCCGGGGGCCTGGAATTGAATCCCACATCAGGCTCCCCTGACAGGGGGCCTGCTTCTCCCTCTGCCTTGCCTATGTCTCTGCCTCTCTCTCTCTCTGTCTCTCATGAAAAAAATAAATAAAATATTTTAAAAAAAGGAAGTATTAATATTACTATTTGTTTGCTGTTTCTTCTCTTATCATTAGGTGTATAATTATAAACCAGAGCTCAAGAGGCAAGTTCCTTATCAACTATAAATTCCATAAAATGAAGAAAAAATACAAAATGAGAAACTACTTCTTAATTAACACTGGTACTCCCCAGTAATTTAAAAATAAATAAAAATTGAAGTCAACATCATCCCATAAAAACCATCTTCAGAAGTGATTCCTTACTGGAAGTATGTACAAATAAAATCAGTCTGTCCTTTGTACCAGTCTAATTCAGGTTCTAAAGCCAAGAAATACAATCTCTAATCTAAAGGGACAGTAGCAGGTAATTTCAAGCTACAAAGTTAGCTTGAAGCCAAGAAAAAAATAGGTCCAGGTGCAAAAAGATCAAATAATAAATAATAAAATTTAATAAATATTTTTCTGGTATAACACAATTTTTATAATAAAAAGAGCAGGAACTGTTCTAGGGATGAAGAAAAGTATTTTTATTTATGTAATTTCTACAAATTTGCTTAATGATATTAAAAACCTTATTTATGATAGCCCCCTCAGATAATCAATAGGTTTTCTTGTATGCACATTACCAAAAATATACTTTACTTATTTAATAGCAATTACCTTGTTTTAATAGTAGGTATATTCTTCTCAGAATATTATGAGGAGCTTTTCAGCTTTATTTGCCTTTTAACATTATATAAGCCTGTGCACTGAAAGGCAGCTTTAGGCAACATGCAGGCACATTGTTAAGAAGCTAAAAATAAAGTTGGGAGGCAATAATAGCATATATATTTTTTAGAGCTTGAACCAAGCACATCTACAAAGCAATAATAATCAAATGTAACAAGCATTGCCACTGTCTCTATAAAGGAAAGCACAACATGTGCTGTGGAATAGCACCAAACAAATAAACAAACTCTCTGAAACTGCCAGACACACTTCCCAAGGAATATATAATAGTCAATATACACAAGAAAATATATGATATACGCAAGAAAATATGACAAAGAGATCACATATATTCCAATCACTGAGACTAGCCAACAGATCACTTAATTGGTATGATCTCAAAGGACTTCTTTAGTGTGTCCAGTGTGCTATGGACATAATGATAACCTGTTATATCAGAATTTCATTTAGTGTAGGGCAACTTCTTACGAGCGTAAGAGCTGCCTCTCAGGAGAATACCTCACTTTCCACAGGTTTTGCTGTCCCACTGCCTTCCCTCCATTGTCCTATCCAGCTACAGCAAGGAAGAAAAAGAGGTATTAATTAATTATTATTAATAATTAGTTTCGATGAAAGCTTGCTACTTCTCTACCCCACTCATAAGGAGACAGCAAGGGTAAACAAGTCAGCAAGGGTAAACAAGTCATCAAGGGCAACCAAGTCATCAGACACAGAAGGCAGTGGCAGCAGTAAAATAAGGCTCCAAATGCCTCTGACTTAACATTTCATTCTGTGAGGGACTGAGAATGTATCCAAAGAGGAAAATGTGGCTTCTACTTTGGAATGCACCTAGACTAGCAGAGTCTATCCTGAAGAAATAAATTTCCATTAAGAATGTATAAGAATATCTTCAAAGAAAAAATGCTTACATATTTTTAACACAGCATACAATGGATAATATCCACTTATCCATCTATATGATTCCTAATTCTATCACTGGTCTGTATAGCTCTGAGGAAAGCAAAAAGCACATATACAAAATCCTCTGAGAAAATGGCTCCTGTTGTTATATGTGTGAAATTCCTACCCTAGAAATACTATCATTATTGCATTGTGTAGGAAATAGATACCATTGGCTTTGTCATTAAAAAAGAAAAAAGACAATTCACTAAGACAAGATCTAGTTCCAGTTTTCATTCATTCATTAAAAATTATAGTATTTATTGAGAACTTTCTTATGTGCCAAAATGCCAAAATAAACTACTGGTATTGTTCAGCTCTGACTATAACATTTACACATCCGAATATATAACAAATATATAAAACTCTATAAAAATACCCTCCATTATTATATTGTGTAATTCCTGTTATATAAATGGTACCATTATTTGACTATATTAAAAATAGAGATATCTGTGGTTGTCAAGATACAGATGTAATTCACTGTGAAGAGACCTATATCTTACTTTGATTTATTCATATATTCAAAAACAGTTATTGAAAACCTTTGATCAGCACAGAATAGCATGCAGTCTTAGAGAATACAATATATGAGACAAAAAACAGACCCTGCTTTCATAAAGCTAACAGTGCAAAAGGATAGTCAGTATTAAATCAGCAACTGCTATTCATGGGGATGAGTGCTCAGAGAGGGGAAGTAAAGGGTGCTATGGAGCACTGAGGACAAAATTAAGATGATTTTGAAAATATTTCCCTATGGATTTAAATCTAGTTGAATAGGCAAATGGGACAGTTTCCAGCAAAGGGACCAGCATGCGTGAAAGCCTCATGGTAAAACAGAGAAAGTGACTTCAAGGAACAGAGAGAAAAATGTAGATATGGCTGGACTAAAATGTGATCAGAAACAAGGCAGAATGGATCAGTAGGCCAAATCTGAAGCCATTTTATCCAGGGATGTGGGGTTTCAATTTTCTCTCAAGGGTTAGTGGACTCAAGAAAGTATTCTAATCAGGTTAATAATAAGTTCAAATTGGCATTTTATCACTCTGGTTAGAGAGTAAATTTGAAGATGACAACTTGAGTCAAAAAGATCAGGTGTGAGGAATCAACATATTTAATTAGCATCAATAAATGAGGGTGGCTTGAACTAAAGTAGTTATGGTCAGGATGATAGGAATATATGGAGAGGTAACTGGATGGCAAAAGCAGTAGGGCATGAACAAATATGAACACAGAAGATACAGGAGAAGCAGAGTCAAGGATGTCATCTACCTAAAATGGAAAACTGGGAAAATGGTGGTATCAAGTAATGAGACAGTAGTACAAGAGAACATGTAGGTTTAGGGGACCAAGAAAAATGGCAAGTTGCATTTTAAACTAGGTTAATGAAGATGCCAGTAAGACATCTAAATAAAGGTATTCAAAAAGCAGGTGGTAATGTGGGTCTGGGGCTCAGAAAAAGATCTAGGTTTGAGACATAAATGTGAGAGCAACCAGCACTGTTGACTTTGAGCTGTCACCAAAGGAGTGTGTGCAAACAAAAGAACAGAACCTCAAAGGACATTGATTTCTTAAGGGAAGAATTAACCACAGAGGCAACTGAGAGGTGGCAGTGGAGGCATAGGTATAGTTTTACAATAGCCAAAAAAAAAAAACCCCACCTCATCTCAAAAAGAAGTAATTTGTAGCATCAATTGCTACTGAAAGACCAAGAAAGATGAAACTGGATATGTCCATCCTCAAAGAAGTAATTTCTGGTGTAAGTGAAATTAGTTTCATACAGAAATGAGGTAAGGAGTAAGCTGGAGATAAGAATGGGTTCTTTTACCATGTGCCATTTAGAGGAAAAGATATTTTTCTCAGACAAGATACTGGAACTGATAAACCTAGGTAAGAATTACATACTCTTCTAGATAATGACTCACGGTCAGATCTTTGAAGGTGCCAACTCTCCATGAGTCTCTTGCATTTCCTACATGTTTTAAAAGCAGAGACACTGTCCTACATTCTAGACTTTTTTCAAAGATATTTATATATATGAAAGATATATATATATATCACATAACCTTGGAAAGTGCAAAGAGTATCTCTTTTTACAGCAAAAGGGTATGCTTACTTATCATTATATATGGGTTCCCTAAGTTTGGGGTTAATCTCCTACAACACAACACACTACATGTACAGGTGTCACCTGGCCCTCTTCATACCTCCTTGTGGAAACTGGTTCTCAGCAGATTGGCAACAACAACAACAAAATGCTGACACTCTTGACCCTGTTATTACTGTGAGTAATGAAGTCTTTTGTCTCTAGCCAAGGAATCTCATGTCTTCTGCCAGTGTCCACGAAACTATGACAGGCTAACCCCATTAGTTTACAATTATTGCAAAATCTCCTATTCTTCACAGTTTGACTATTTGTACCTTCGTCCTGGTCCTGCTAAGAACTTTGACTTTTCAGGACTTAAAACCACCTAAAAAGTCAGAGTAAAATTGTCTCTGTAAAGAGAAAGAGCTTTATGTTTTATGTTTTACTCTCTTAAATATATACTGTCAACTCCAATGTAAGCTGTAAACCAGTATCATAAATTAGAAAAATGAGACTCCATCCTGCCCACTACTGACAAGCTTGCAGGACAATATTTCTTAGTTCTGCATTTAAGAACATCACTTAGAGTGCATATTTCCTGGTTATGCTCACTCTGCATACATATACACAGTGGTAATAGCAGTGCTGTCATTTTAATGCCAAGTTACTTCTATGACATAGACATATGATTTTGGTAAGCCACCACAGGGTGAATAATTTTCAAATGATAGAGGCTTTTTGGAAATGCATTATAATTCTTTAAAAATGGTATCTAATCTAAAGACAGTTATTCTTTCTTAAAAAGTGAATAATTATAGACTTCTAAGGGATCCAATAGATTCCAACCATGTCTTGCGTTAAATTAAGTTAATTAAGTGAGTGATTTAAGGTTGACTTGAGTTGAAGTCATTTACGATAACTGAGAGCCTTGTTGGTTAAAGTCACCTAAGGTCTTCTCGGGGTTAGGGTAGAATCTCTGAATACCTTTTCATAGACTGTGTTCCTTTATATAAATACAGATCTCACTAAGCTCAAAATTACAGAAAGCAAAGCATGATGACCTGCACTGTATTAAAAGTTCAATAAATATAAAGCAACTAAAAACAAAGACAAAAAGAACAAACACAGAAAGGGCATGTGTACACATTCAGCTTAACCGAATAATAAAAAAGAAACTAATTGTCATATTGAAATTATAATGAACACAGCAGATATTACCAGGGAAAAAATAACCAGAAAGATATTTGTATTCTTTAATGTTTATTGAGATCACATTACACAGATTGCTCTCTATCAGATAGGACTTGTATCAAGTTTGACAAGGAGGGATGAGTAATCAATTATATACTTTAGATTAAGAGTAGGAGGAAGCATTTTTCAAATCATATTAAGCTCCAGCAAACTCTCAGCATATCACTGCCAGACACTATGCCCTGAATTATAAGTCAATTTCAAAGATAGAGTTAACTAAAGGTAATGTGAACATTCCCTCCTGTGAAAAGTCACAGCTCAAGAACAGACACATCTATGAAACACAAGATGTTCACTTTTTATTTTTGCAAAAGCTCTTTATGGAATGTAATAGTTAAATGGCATAAGTTTCTACTCAGTAGAGAATCTGAGCAGATCCTATATGCACCAAAAATGCAACAACCCTAGACTATAACTTTTGGCCATCTGAACAAAAAATAGCATTTAATGTACAATATTTCCAGATTAATCACTTCTCTTCATATTTTATAGTTTCCATTTGTTACTATAAATATGTTATTATCCCAATACATGGAAACTTTTCTAGGTAGTCAAACAACACCTTTAAAATGCCCACAGCCCCAGGGTGCTGGGCGGGCTCAGTCAGTAGAGCATGCAACTCTTGATCAGGGAATTGTGAGTTCAAGCCCCCACATTGGGCATAGAGCTTACTTTAAAAAAACAAAAACAAAAAAACAATTCACATCCCTTTCCAAAGTCCCAAACAGTATCTTCCAAATGAACTAATTGGTATAGGAATATTTAAATATTTAACAATTAACACGGCAGGTTTAAGTTAACAACTGATTCCAGAAATAAGACAAGTTATTAAGAGAAAAATAGCTATACTCACAACTCTTTTAGAAAATTATTGGCTCCATAAGATGCAGAGAAAAGCACAACCTAAGGATGACATTGATAGAAACTTCTATTCCATTTTACCTGTGAAAATCTCAAGCGGTTCAATTACTCAGTATGTGTTTGCCTAGAAGTTAAAATCTCTACCACACTGTATTGAAGTGAAAAGCAAAGTGGCCAACTCCTGCTTCAACTGCTAGTATACTTTACAGAGTCACAACAAAAGTATTAGGCCTGTTAAGTGCATTTTTTAAGTACCTGAGCAGTCCAGTTTATTTCTGTCCACCTTGTCTCTGGTTTTACCATCTTTCCATCAGAGACCACTGCTCTGAGTAATGGCCAAATATCACTTATCCAGGACCAAAAGTCGAGGACCTGCTATGGCTTACCATTATCCAGGAAAACAAGGCTCTGTTTGTGTGGGTCTGTGGTATAGTGCGCAGGTGCTTGAGTTTGGGTGGTATGTGGGGGACAGAGAGCAAATAAAATCTGTTTTCATGGGTATGGAGAGAACGTTATAGGAGAGTGTAAATATACATGGTGCAAAATCTTATCATCTGAAGCCAGGAAAATATCTTGAATGAATCATTTAGCCCATTCTCATCATATCTTCTTCCAAATATAGTCCTATCTTTTCCATACTTTCAAATCTTCAGAAAACCACTCTCAATGGTTCCATTACAATGTTTCACAACTGGAAAAAAGCAAACTTTTTATCCCAAATGGTAAAATCCTTCTCTACTACTTAATAGGCATACTCTCTTATCCTGATCTCCAGAGAACCAGAGAAAAATCATTTACTATTACCCTTAAACTATATTTTTATAGTTATTAATGTAACTAAGTTATCATAAACACAAACCAAGAAAGAATGACAGAGAGAAGGAAAAGCTGAACTAAATAAAAAAAGCTGAACTTAAGTCATACTCCAATAGTAACTAAGAGAAAATGAGAAAGTAAAAGTCACAACATAATTAAAGCTTTGTTGTCTCAGCTGTTACTTGAGGCTACTGAAATCTCAGTTACTACACAGAGATATGATTTCAAATGAGATAATAATGAAATAATAAAGCTTCTAAAGGTCTAGAACACTTTAGTCTTTCTGCTTGGAAATCAGTACTATTCCCCTCAAATATGAATTTCTCATCTGTATAACTGGATTCAAAATGTCTTCCTTAAAAGTTGATTTTGAAAATTTTATCTAGTGAATATACTATAAAGTAGCCAGCTCAATACTAGGTGCACAGTAGACAATTAAGTGTATATGAAGTGTCTGTCCCAATACAGATTATATACCAGTTGCTCAATAAACAGAAATTATTGCCAATAGTAGTAAAAGTAGCAGCAATATTACTACTCATCTATGTTTTTGCTTTATTTACAGGAGAAAGAACTGGAACAAAAGATTTTTTTGAGCACTTTCAGTACAAGGCAATTAATATTTGATATCACATGGAACACTTTATCAGCAAGAATTAGATACAGTTTCCCCATTTTCTAAGTGAAGAAATGGGAGATGCGAGCAGGTTTTCAATTTGCCAAAGGCTCACAGCTAAAACCAAGTTACGTTCAATTCCAAACCTCCTTGTGTTCAATTACAATCTATCGCCTCCCAGAAGTTCAAAGCTAAGGCTGTATTCTTAGAAAAGCCGGCTAGTGCTGAATAAATATGTATACCAGAAGGTAATCCCTCCATTTCTGCAAACTCTTTAACCACACACATTGGCCTTAACATTTTTAATAACTACCCTCTCAGATTCCTAAAACATACTGAGGGATGAAGGAAAATATTAATTTTATTTGTTAAACAGTTTTAATATTTTGATTTCTCCAATAAATGTGAAGAATTATGGTACTGCATGCAATTAAAATTCCCTTTTTAAAATTATTCCATTACCACATTAAATTGCTGCATTAAGGAAAACTATATTTTCTTACATATTCTGGCATATGTAAATTCATTTGTGTTTTTGCCACATCCTCCTTGTCAATACTGCCCTACTAATTATATTCCAAAAATCCGTCTCTTGCTAAGTGGCTCAAAATCATTTAAAAAATTAAATAGAGGAAATAGTCCTTGGAGTGTAGCATCTCATGATTTTGCTGCTCTTTTAAATTTACAAAAATATGGAAATTGAGACACACATTCAAATCAGAGCTTTGACAATTATGTCAGGACTACTTTCAACAAAAATAACAGACTTGGCTCCAGTAATTCTAATTCCTATAGTATTATATTTCTGAAGAGCTATAGTTTTTGTGTCTTATAAATTTTTCATATTTGTGATTAATGTAATAATATTTGTGTTTATCTTTTATCCTTATTACTTAAGAGATAGCTGTGGTCATAGAAAATTAACAAAGTTCTTTTTACATTTGCAAACTATATTTAGACCTACAAGCTCTTAATATGTATTTTGACCAGGCACTTACCATTGCAATTTCTAGATAAAATACATACTCATAGACTAATCAGTGTAGACTTAATACCAAAAAGCAATAGAAGTGCATTTACAGAAAATAAATACACTAGCAAATTCAATTCAAAGCAAGTCTTTTGAGATCTCACCAAAAAAAAACCCCTAAATATTTGTTTTAATATTGAGTCCGTAATAAAACATAACAAAGAATAAAATAATCCATTTCAAATCCCAGCCTCTGTTGCTGAACAATGAGGAATTCTATTATCTAATCCATCTTATTATGAACTAAAAACTAATTTAGGCTCTCCTGCCCAACCATTACCCCAACATGCACTAGTTGTTACCACTGGACCTAGTTTGATTTTGTTTTATTTTTCATTATAGGCTCCTAGGATCTAAATTAGTCATTATTCTCCTTCTTTGAGCATCTGACAAATATACCTGTAGACAGAAGCAAGCTCAGATTCAGATTTACTCCAGTCCAGTCATGGAAGTATGAATATCATCCATGCACTCAGGTCCCTATGGAACTGCTGACTCATACTGGTGTGTGCATAATGCTACAACTAACTACTAGGAGTGACTCATTCTCAGTGTTCCAGTGCCCAGGAAATCTGAGGTAAGTTACTGTTACCTCTGGCCACACACCTAGTTCAAAAGTCAGATTACAATAAAGAAAGATTTGCAAATTTTCATAGATAAACATGCAGACATTCTCCTTCATATACCCACACAAATCTCTTCTAGAACACTCAAAGATGGAGACAAGAACATGATATTTATGGGGAAAAAATAATTTTAAGTCATGATGGGATGGTCAAGAGTTATCTGGGAAGAAGCTGACAAACTTGTGAGGAATTCTCCTTTTAAATTTGCATAACACTGAAACTCTTTAATGACATCTACCTATTGTTTGAATTTTAGTTATTTACCCATCCATCCTACTCCCACAATTATCTGAATACCTACCAAAGTAAGGAGTCTCAGATTCTGTAAGTGACTGGATTACCAGAGCAAGTTCTTGTCAAAAACTTTAGAAAATGAAGCAAAAGGGAACCAAAATCAATTCAGAGTGGACACAAGAAGGAAAGAATGGTCCAAATCACCATATCTGGATGTTGATATTCAGAATAAAGAAGTAAACTCAGAAGGCAGAACCAGGCAAGATTTCCTGTGACACTGGTGCCGTGGAGGAGAAACCTCTTATAGAGTGTCACTGTTGTCCCTACGGGCAGGCAAGCATCTATTATGGATATTGATACAGGTCATTTTTAGACTGTGAATCTTTAAATGTCAAGGATGCTATATTTCTGATGCATGTTTCAAAGACAGCTCAAATGTTACCTCTGTGAAGGCTACTCTGACATATCTCCATATCAGAATTAATTTTTTGCTTCTTAGTGTTCCCACAACATTTGGTTTATGCCACTTGTCTTTTTTATGGCCAAATATTTATTTTCTGCCCCCTCCAATAGAGTTCCTTGAAGTCTGGGACCATATCTTAGTCATATTTTTATCTACTGGACCTGGCAAGATTGGAATAAGAGGCAGTTAACAGATGCTTGTTAGATTGATTTGAGATTCCTGTCATACACAAGAGTGTGGAAAGGTCTAACTAGATTAGAATATAAAGGACTAAATACATTAAAATAAATTGAATATATGGAATTTTGATGCTAAGTCCTGGAAAGACTGATATAGTGATAAAGAAACAGGAGTCTTCAAAATAGACACAGATCATCTGTGGACAGTAAAGAAGTACAGCAAGCTGTTGAAAGTTCACTTCTTGGGAAGGAAGCCAATGTAAAAACATTGTCGAGACTCATTCACTAGAGATGAAAATTTAACCTCTGGGAACAAATTAGATTATCAAGGGAAAAATAATGAGTTGAAAGCTAAGGACAAATATTTAAAGAATGCCTATATTTATGGAATAAGAAACTCTCCAGTACATGAGGCAAAGGAGGAACCTAAGAAGTAGGAAATAAAACAGAATAATGCCCATTTATGGAAGCCTAGAAAAACTTCTAAGAAAACATGAGGGCAAAAGTGACATAATGAAAGGGAGTAGATTTGGAACTCTGAAGCTGGCAGGAACAAGGTGATTTTGAGATGCAAAGCTGAAAAGAGAAACAAGTGGAAAATGTCAGCTCATAAAAATGCTATTGAGCCTCAGTGAAAAGAAAAATTACCTAAAAAAAGGTATGAACAATATAAAGAATATACTGCCTGAACTTGCCACCAAATGAGTTCAGAGGAAAAACCTGCAACAGCTGGAAAGGAATTCACAGTATTAGGAGAAAGCCAAGTTTCAGTTAAAGGGAATCACATAGGAGGAACTGGTTGCAGGCTGTCAAGCACTGTTAATATGACGAGATGGTCGATATGGTGCAATGTAAGAGGTCACAGAGGTATTTACACACAGCGGATATTGGAGGAGGACAGGCTGACTTGAGTAGGAATGAAGCTGTGGGAGGAGACAGCACCAGAGTGGTTTGTGTTACTGCCATTGGAGACACATGCGTCCTGACTGCTCCAATTCTTTAACATTCTTAACAAAGGTCTGTGCCCTTTTCCACATAGCTTTTCAGTGCCTTTCGCCCCACTAAAGTGGTGGAGTGTATTTCACCACTCTTGACTTTAGTTTCACCCATGTGACTTACCTTAATCAATGGAACGTTAGCAAGTGTAATGGCACCAAAGGGTTGAGAATCATTCAAGCAGTTGGGCTAGTCCTCTTAATACGTCTGCCATCTTCATGAGAAGACCAAGTCGAGGCAGGCTCTCTGATTCCTAGTGGAAGATAAGAAACACGTGGAGCAGAATCAATCCACAATGCCTGAGGAGATCCACCCAAAAGTAGCAGAGCCACTCAGCCGAGCTCAGCCTAGGTTAGCACCTCCAGTGGAGAGCTATATGAGCTAAACAAATGCCTAAGTTTCCATGCCACTGAGGTTTTTTTTTTTTTTTTTTTTTTTTGGTAACCATATTGTATCAACAACAGATTGATAAAGATTAAGATAATAGCCAAAATTTATTGAACTAAGTTACGATTTCTCCCAGCAGTATTTACAATTAAATCATATTTTAATGTACTTTTTTTTTTTTTTTTTAGGTGAGGTTTTGGAAGACTGCCTAGCCTTTCTAGAATCCCTAGTGATAACCATTTTGCTATAGTTGATCCTAATATTCCTTCAATTCGCTCTTTCACACAACTCTACAAACAGCGGGAAGTGATAAGAAACTTACTTGTGAAATGGACCTTTATAGTTGCACTCCTTGGTATACTTTCAAATCTATAGATGATAAATAAGATGTTTCCAAAAATAATGACAGCCATAATGAAGCTGGTATCTATTAAGTATTCACTATATTTCAAATGGCATAGAAAATGCTTAACATGAACTATCCCATTTAACTCTCACAACAGTCCTATAAAGCAGATATTATTAGTCTTTCCATTTCATAGGTAATTAGAGTTCAGAAAAATTATATAATTTGACATAGCTAGTAAGTGGCTGAACCAGAATTTGAAATGCAGGATTTTATCAGATTCTAAGAACTATGAGGCCTTTAAGGTCAAATATTATATCTCATGTTCTATATTCTGGGATCATAACAATGCCTAGGAGGTATTGGGAGTTTAACAGATACATGTGGAACAAGTGCTATTTTTGAAGAAAGTATCAACAATAATAAAATGTGAAAAATAAATAGGTTAAAATGGTGTAAATATAAAAATGCAAATTTTTCATGTAAGTGCTAGTAGAGGTCTCAGAAAGAGTTGGACATGTTCCTTATATAACATTAGATTACATTGGCCAAAATAGCTTCTGTGTAAAATATAGCATCATATCAATTATATTTTCCTCTAGTGTTTTTTTTTTTTAAGATTTTTAAAAATTTATTCATGATAGACCTAGAGAGAGAGAGGCAGAGACAGAGGCAGAGGGAGAAGCAGGCTCCATGCTGGGAGCCTGATGCAGGACTCGATCCCAGGACTCCAGGATCACGCCCTGGGCCAAAGGCAGATGCTGAACCGCTGAGCCACCCAGGGATCCCTCCACTAGTGTTTTATAACAAAATGTGGCAATATGCATTTTTGTCATAATAGAAGCAAAGCCAATGAAACATATTGAGACATGGTTGTTCTTATCTCAAGGCAAAATACTTGATTCTCTCTGATTCAAGAACTCTTTCGGGTTCAGAACTTCATGAGTTGAGATTATACCTTTTGCATTTAGAGGTTATAGAGAACAAATAACTTATTGGTTAAGCTGAAATATCCTGCCAGATGTGTAATGCTCGTTCTAAAGTAAAATGACAACCACCCATACAAAATGCAAAGTAAAATAACCCTCAGCCTAGTGTAGGCTCCAAGATACATCATATCTCTACTATCTCTGAAGATATCAAGCAACACAGATAATAGACTTGTCAGGAAAAACAAACATCCCCACAGACATAAAAGAGTCACTTTGGTTAATAACTGTCAAACTGTGACATCCATAAATTTTATCCTGAGGTCTTACTAAGTTAATCATAGTACTCATTCAATTATTTACTGCCTTAAGAGAAGTAGATCCTCCTGGGAGGCTGCAAGGATTTGTCTGCCTTTTGGACATGCTCCTCAAATAAAAGAAAGTTGAACAGTTGCTTTCTCTTAACAATTATTTTACTGTATTTTCTCTCCCTATGCTAAATAAAGAGGGCTAGCTGCATACCATTATACTGATGTTGTAGTCTGCCTACTGTAATCATTTTACAACTAAAATACTGAAGATAGGCTGATGGTAAGTAATATTAATTTAAAACATTATACATTTATCTTTATTAATTTTCCCATGAAATTTTCTTTTTATCTTTGGCAAATTTTACAAATTGAAAGAGGACAGAGACAATGTACTTCAATCTTTGAAAGATATTACAAAAGGCATCTAGCCACAAGAAGCCCTGGTAATGACAAGCAATAAAGCAGTAGCATAATGAACAGAAAGCTTCAGAGAAAGAGCCCTGTAGAAAGGAAGGAGAAAAAAAAATCTTTTGGACTCCCAGTAGTAAAGTGTGAATTAGTCATTCAGTTGTTTCAACAAATATATACTGAAGGCTTGCTAGATAACCAAATATAACGGTAAACAAAGTAACAATAACTGTTATCATGGAGCATAGGGTTTGGTGTGGGAATGGTCAGGCACCTATCAACCACAGGTAAATATAGGTGCAGACCTGTGATCAGAGAGAAAAGTTCATGTTAATAGGAAAACATCGAATAAGATGAGTGATGGTGTCAGGCAGGCAGGGATGTTGCCCTGAGGAAGTAGTAATTAAAATGAAATCTGAAGGAAGAAGAATAGGAGTTAAGTAAACAGTGCTGTTTATGTGTACATGGTGGAAGAGCATTCAGGCATAGGGAAGAGCATGAAGGAAGGTTATGTTAGAGCAGGAAACATTCAAAGAACTGACAGGAAAGAAGGCTAATATGGCTGATGCAGAGAGAATTGGAAAGAGGAGGATAATGCTGAAGAGGTAAACAAAGGCCAGCCCGACACTATTTTGTAGCTCCAGGATATCTTTTTTCATCTTCAAAGCAATGGAAATCCACTGATGTGTTATATAGTGGAGAGAGTGTACATGCTTGCTATGATCCAACTGTGTTTTGAAAACATCTTTCTGCTGCAGTGTGCAGAATGGATTCTGATAGGCATGAGTAGGTGTAGAGAATACTTGGGAGGTTACTTCAATACTTGAGGGATGAGATGACTATCTCAGATTAGAGTGGTGGCAGATGAGATAGGCGAAGCAAATACATTTAAATTATAAATATATAATTATCTAAGGGGCAATATATAGACTTGATGTGGGAGAGAGGAAGCATAAAGCAGCAAGGCTGATCCATAGGTTTCTGGATTTCATTAATGGGTCAAAAGAAATATCATTTACCAAGAGGATGAGAAGACCTGACTAGGTTAAATGCCTTTAAAACATCAAGGTGGAGACTTCTGGTGGGCAGATAATCATGGGTGTCTAGCTCAAAAGGGAGTTCTGGCATGGCTGAATGCATTTGGTAGTCATCTGTGTACAGATGGGAATTTTGAGTCATCTTCTATGTTTTGTGTTCTAGCCAATCAATAGGTAGGGGCTATTTGTCCCCATAACTTTGGTTTCTGAGAGACAATTTATAAATCTAATTATTTATCATTTGAGTACTATTGAAGGTAACTTTAATCTTCAAATAGTTAACTCTCTTCTTCTTCAACTCACTCCAAACACCACCCGAAGGAACCCAGCTATAGGCCCCTGCAGCATAGGGGGTGAAACCTAGGAGCCCATTGGCCTGGGGCAAGTATTGGGGCCTAAGAGAATAAGACTGCTGTCTAGTTTAGGCACCAGTAGTAGTAGTGGCCCTGAATCAGATATTAGAGTTCAGCATGGTGAAGAGGATATTCACACACAGTGCAACTCTAGCATTGAATGTGGGACCCCAAGAGGGATGAAGAGGACATCTACACATATGGGGACAGAGTGTTGCAGCATGTTGGATCCCAAAAAGAATAAAGGCTTCATCGCAGGCAAAGTAGAGACAGCCCAGAACAGGGTTTCAGAGCCTAGGTGGAAAGAAATGAGTGTGCATATGAGGGAAAGAACTTCCTGTTATCCACAAAAGGAAATTAAGGTCTCCTTGAAAGAATGGCTAAATTTCAGGGTTAGGACAAAAAACGTTTATGATGAATTTGGAACAAATTGTTGAGCTTGAAATTAAAAAAGGGCAGAGAATGATGGGAAGTATCAAAAGAACAACAACAACAAAAAGACCTCTTAAAGAACTGATCAAATCTGAGAAATTTTGAATATCGGAAGAAATAATCATAGTAACTGATAATAATTCATTCAATAAACTAGGAATTTGACAGTACTTACCACTAGAAATAAATAATAAACTGAACATGGATTGAGAAAAATGGACTATTTACATAGTCTAAGCACCTCCCTTCAAAATGCTTATTATTTATAAGAGAAGAAAAGTCTGGCAGAGCCATCTTTATCAAGTGACCAAGGTTAACCTCACCAACAATGAAACAAATCAAGTACTATGTGATAGGATGCAAAAAGAACATAACATTACTTCTGTGATTTTCCTACCAAAGATGCATAACCTGCTGAAGTGAATCATGAGGAAGCATCAGATAATCCCAAACTCAGTGTCAATATACCAAATATAAGTAGTCAATATAAGTAGCATGAAATCTTCAAAAGTATCTATGTCAAAAAAATTAAGAAATGATAAAGGAACTGCTCTAGGCTGAAGGAGACTAAGACTTGACCACTAAATACAACATATGAGCTAGAACATGTTCTTTTTCTTGCTATAAAGGACATTACTGATAGAAGTCTTGAACATTGAATAAGATCTGAGTATCAGATGGTAGTAATATATCATTGTTACTTTCCTGATTTGTTTATTGTATTGTTGGTTATGTAAGAAAATGTCCCTGTTTTTAGGAAATCTGTTCCAGAATATTCAGAAAAATGGGGAACTATGTCAACAATTAACTTCCAAATGGCTCAGGAAAATGTTATTTGTACAATATACTTAACTTTTCTCCAAGTTTAAAATAGTGTTTTCTGAAGAGTACCAAATCATCTGGCTTTTACATGAAACCAGTTATGAAAAGTAGATTTCTGTTTGTTTGAAAAAGAGAATAGAGAACACAAAATATTATGCAAATGAAATGAAGAAATATTGTGCTTTTCTATCTTTTCAGCCTGCCTTTTTTTTTGAAAGATTTATTTATTTATTTTTTTGGGGGGGTCAGAGAGAGACATAAGCAGATTCTATGCTGAGTATGGAGCCCAATGCAGTGCTCAATCTCACAATGCTAAAATCACAACCTGAGCCAAAACTGAGTTGCAGACTCAACTGACTGCACCATCTAGGCACCACCCTCCTTTGAAGATTTTATTCATTTATTTAAGAGAGAGAGCATGTGCATGCTCGAGTGTGAGGAGGATCAAAGGGAGAGAGAGAATCCGAAGCCAAATCTGTGCTGAGTGTGGAACCAACTGGTGGCTCAATCCCATGACCTCAAGATCATGACCTGAGCCGAAATCAAGACTCCAACATCCAACCAACTGAGCCACCCAGGTGCCCTTCAGCCTGCCTTTTAATCAACAATGCTTCCGAACTAATTTTTATTCATGCAATATTTTTTTAATTTAAATTTAATTTTGCCAACATATAACACCCACTGCTTATCTCATCATGTGCCCTCCTAATGCCCGTCACCCAGTTACCCTATTCCCTCACTCATCTCCCCTTCTGCAGCCCTTTGTTTGTTTCCCAGAGTTAGGAGTCTCTCATGGTTTCTCTTCCTCTCTAATTTTTCACTATTTCTATTATAGTTCTTATTTCACTATTTCTTATATTCCACATATGAGTGAAACCATACTGTCTTTCTCCAACTGACTTATTTCACTCAACATAATACCCTCCAGTTCCATCCACGTCAATGTAAATGGTAGGTATTCATCCTTTTGGATGGCTGAGTAATATTTGGGTGTGTGTGTGTGTACTACATCTTTTTTTTTTAAGATTTTATTTATTCATGAGACACACAGAGAGGCAGAGACACAGGCAGAGGGAGAAGCAGGCTCCCCACAGGGAGCCTGATGTGGGACTTGATCCCCGAAGAACGCAGGGATCACGCTCTGAGCTGAAGGCAGATGCTCAATGGCTGAGCCAACCAGGTGCCCCATGTACCACATCTTTGATGTCCTTCGATGAATAGATGAAGTAATTTTTAAAACACCCATTTTGACACAGGAAGATGAGGAAGAATATGAACCATAAGGTAAAGCTACCTAATCTAAAATCAATTTAAAAAATAATGCACATGATTTCTATCCTTATGGTCTAAAGGGGTTACTATCATTAGTGTTTCAGGGGTTAGTTAAATCTAGCTTCTAATACTGAAAATCAATATTAAGTGTATTACAGAAAATCCCACCCACCTAACATTATCATTCCTTTTTGAGAGTGCTAAAATCACACGTGGATTAGTAAACCAAGATTACTAATTTGAGATGTTTTCTAGTCAGAATAAACCACTGAATAAATCACTGGGCTTTAGTAACTTAAAAGCCACTGATCTTCAATAGTGATTGAAGCACGTGATATCCCATCTATTTTTCTTTTACTCAAGGTTTACTATTGTATATCTAATTACCTAAAGATAAAATGAACATATTTTGAGGTGCTTCTCTCCTCTCATTTACATTCATTACTTGATTTCTTTCACTAGCCTAAAGTAAATAATAAATTCAGCATATTTAGAATCCTAAGATCTAAAGACATATTAATGTTTCTGTTGGAACTTAATGTACCACCAAAGCAGAACACAGTCAGTGGAATAAAATGGTGTGATGAAGTAGCTGACTACCTCCTAACATTTTACTTCATTCTATTGCATAAAATGAATGTGTGGAGGGAGGAAAAGTGGGAGGAAGGACAGCTGAGATAAAATCCTACAAAAAGAAGGCCACTGACACAATTAATAAATGTAAAATAGATGTTAATCATGGCAAAGACTGATGATCATGATGATGTTGATGCCACAAGTAAATCCATCTGTGGCCTTTTGATTTTACAGGTTGCACTAAAAGAACTGGAATATGACCTCTTTCTGAAAGTAAATAAATAGTAAATGCAAAACAGGGACAGGGAATTGTGTAAATGGTATTTCTTTAGCTCCACATTCATGTTACCATGATTAATGGTATCATCAATAGTTATCTCCTGCTAGTCAAAGCAACTAAATCACTTAAATCATGGCATTCATTTTTATCTTCATCCCCCTTACAACTGCTTGGGACATCTATTTGTCCACATAAACAAATTCACTCTGCTTCCATATGGCATCCTATTTTTTAAGGCTTTTTCTTAAGAAGCATTCACCAAAAAGGGACAGTAAAAGCAAATCATTTTTTTTCTTTTCAGCTTGAAGTGTATTAATGTCTACCATCTTCAAAAATCTAGATGGAAGCTAGTCACTCCCTGCAAATGAAGCCTGGAATTTCATGTACTCCTACTGGCTTTAACTCCCACGAATGATGAAACTTTGAATCTGATTAAGACCTGGAGGTTCACCATGTCTACTAATGCCCTTTAAGGCTGTTGTTACCTTCTCTGTTGAAGGTACACTTTACCTTTAAGATAACAGCTGGCTACTCCAACACAGTGTGATTGTGTTAGGACTTCTTGAAATGTCAAAAGACAAAAAAAAAAAAAAAAAGAACAGAAAAACCCAAACAAACAAACACACCTTTTTTGCTTTCTACCAAAGAGAGAGGAAAGAAAACATATCTCAAAAATTTCTCCCTCTCTATCCCTCTCCACAGACTCTTTCCTTTCACCTTTATGTTAATGTATCACTGGACTCCCACTAAATGTCTGTATGTCCTTCAAATACCAATTGAGTATTTTAGTGAAATAGCCGTTTCAGGATGTGTAAATTAATGAAATAGAGAATATAAAAATAATGAAGAAAATCAATAAAGTCAAGTTGACTCCCTTGAAAGATTACTAATACTGATAAACTTTTGGCTGAATTAAAGAAGAAAATAAAAAAGAAGATTCAAATGACCAAAATCAGGAATAAAAGATAGTACATCACTATTGGCCTTACAGAAATAAAATCGTTTATAAAGGAATATTATGAATATTACTACTATATGCCAAAAAATTAGGTAACTTAAATAAAATAGACATATTTCTGAAATTAGCTCAAGAAATAGATTAAGATACCTTTCCCAAATCATTTTATGAACTCAGTATTACCTTGACACCAAAACCAGTCCGAGTCATCACAAGAAAACTGTAAATTAATATCCTTTATGAATATAAACACACAAAAAAATCATTAAGCAAAATTCTAGGAGACCTATCCCAGCAACATATAAATGATAAGATAATATGAAGAAGTGAGGTTTATCCCAGAAATATAAGAGTGGTTTAGTATCTGTCAATCAGTATAATACATCATATTAATAGAATAAAAGAACAAGGGATGCCTGGGTGGCTCAGCGGTTTAGCATTTGCCTTGCGCTCAGGGTATGATCCCAAGATCCTGGATTTAATCCCATATTAGGCTCCTTGCGGGAGGCCTGCTTCTCCCTCTGCCTGTGTCTCTGCCTTTCTCTCTCTCTCTCTCTCTCTCTCTCTCATGAATAAATAAAATCTTTTAAAAAAAAGAAAAAAAGAACAAAACCACATGATCATCTTAATACATGAAATACAGTAATTTGGCAAAATCTAACATCTTTTTATGAAAAAGGAACTCAACAAACTAAAAGTGGTAGGAAATTTCCTCAAAATACAAAATCCTCCTAGTTAATATCATACTTAATGGTGAAAGACTGAATGCTTTCTTTCTGAGATCAGGTAAGAGACGGTTACATTCCCACTAGCCACTTTTATTAAACATTGTACTGGAGGGTTTAGCTAAGGCAATTAGGTAAGAAAAACAAATAAAAAGCATCCAGTTGGTTAAAAAAAAAAAAAGAAGAACTAAAATTATCTGTATTCACAAATGATATAATTTTGTTTGTTTTTAAGATTTATTTATTTATTTATTTACTTATGAGAGAGAGAGAGAGAGAGGCAGACACAGGAGGAGGGAGAAGCAGGATCCATGCAGGGAGTCTGACGTGGGACTGGATCCAGGGACTCCAGGATCACGCCCTGGGCCAAATGTAGGCGCTAAACTGCTGAGCCACCCAGGGATCCCCAATCATATTATTTTGTATAGATAAAATCATTTAAAAATTACTAACAGTAGACGGGCAAGATGGCGGGAGAGTAGGGTCCCCAAATCACCTGTCTCCACCAAATTACCTAGAAAACATTCAAATTTTCCTGAAAATCTATGAATTCGGCCTGAGATTTAAAGAGAGAACACCTGGAATGCTACAGTGAGAAGAGTTTGCGCTTCTATCAAGGTAGGAAGACGGGGAAAAGGAAATAAACAAAGGCCTCCAAGGAGGAGGGGCCCCGCGAGGAGCCGGGCTGAGGCCGGGGCGAGTGTCCCCAGGACAGGAGAGCCCCGTCCCGGAGACGCAGGAGCTGCACCGACCTTCCCGGGCGGAAGGGGGCTCGCGGGGAGGTGGAGCAGGACCCAGGAGGGCGGGGATGCCCTGGGGCTCCCGGGGACACTAACAGACACCTGCGCCCCGGGAGAGCCCCACACCCCGCGGCCGAGCTCCCTAAGGGCTGCAGCGCGCACGGCGGGACCCGGAGCAGCTCGGAGGGGCTCGGGGGCGGCTCCGCGGAGGGGGCTGCGGGGCGGGAGCAGCTCGGGGGGCTCGGGGGCGGCTCCGCGGAGGGGGCTGCGGGGCGGGAGCAGCTCGGGGGGCTCGGGGGGCGGCTCCGCGGAGGGGGCTGCGGGGCGGGAGCAGCTCGGGGGGCTCGGGGGCGGCTCCGCGGAGGGGGCTGCGGGGCGGGAGCAGCTCGGGGGGCTCGGGGGCGGCTCCGCGGAGGGGGCTGCGGGGCGGGAGCAGCTCGGGGGGCTCGGGGGCGGCTCCGCGGAGGGGGCTGCGGGGCGGGAGCAGCTCGGGGGGCTTGGGGGCGGCTCCCCGGAGGGGGCTGCGGGGCGGGAGCAGCTGGGGCGGGGCTCGGGGGTGGCTCCGAGGAGGGGGCTGCGGGGTGGGAGCACAAATCCAACAGCGCATGTCCCAGAGCCCAGGGCGCCGGGGACACAGCCCAGAATCCGGCCTCCCCCACCTCCCCCCGGGCCAGGCACAGGCCGGGAGGGCCCAGGACAGCAAGGACGCTCCTGCCCCAAGCTCAGCAGATCAGCGGCCCCGCCCCATAGCCTCCAGGCCCTGCAGACGGAGAGCTCTGTAGTTACTGCGGGAGCTGACTCCAGGGCTCCAGGGCTGGCCGCTGCCACTGCGATTGTTCCTCCTGGGGCCTCACGGGGTAAACGACCCCCACTGAGCCCTGCACCAGGCAGGGGGCAGAGCAGCTCCCCCAAGTGCTCACACCTGAAAATCAGCACAACAGGCCCCTCCCCCACAAGACCAGCTAGACGGACAAGTTCCAGGGGAAGTCAAGGGACTTAAAGTACACAGAATCAGAAGATACTCCCCCGTGGGTTTTTTTGTTTGTTTTGTTTTGTTTTTGTTTCCTTTTGTGTTGCTTTTTTTATTTGTTTCCTTCCCCCACCTTTTCCGTTTTTTCTTTTTCTTTCTCTTTTTCTGCTTTTTCTTTTTTACTTCCTTTTTTCTTTTTCTCTTTTCTTTCCTTCTTTCTCTCCTCTCTTTTTCTCCTTTTCCCAATACAACTTGCTTTTGGCCACTCTGCACTGAGCAAAAGGACTAGAAGGAAAACCTCACCTCAAAAGAAAGAATCAGAAACAGTCCTCTCTCCCACAGAGTTACAAAATCTGGATTACAATTCAATGTCAGAAAGCCAATTCAGAAGCACTATTATACAGCTTCTGGTGGCTCTAGAAAAAAGCATAAAGGACTCAAGAGACTTCATGACTGCAGAATTTAGAGCTAATCAGGCAGAAATTAAAAATCAATTGAATGAGATGCAATCCAAACTAGAAGTCCTAACGACGAGGGTTAACGAGGTAGAAGAACGACTGAGTGACATAGAAGACAAGTTGACGGCAAAGAGGGAAACTGAGGAAAAAAGAGACAAATATTAAAAGACCATGAAGATAGATTAAGGGAAATCAACGACAGCCTGAGGAAGAAAAACCTACGTTTGAGTGGGGTCCCGAGGGCGCCGAAAGGGACAGAGGGCCAGAATATGTATTTGAACAAATCCTAACTGAAAACTTTCCTAATCTGGGAAGGGAAACAGGCATTCAGATCCAGGAAATAGAGAGATCCCCCACCCCCCTAAAATCAATAAAAACCATTCAACACCTCGACATTTAATAGTGAGGCTTGCAAACTCCAAAGATACAGAGAAGATCCTTAAAGCAGCAAGAGACAAGAAATCCCTGACTTTTATGGGGAGGAGTATTAGGGTAACAGCAGACCTCTCCACAGAGACCTGGCAGGCCAGAAAGGGCTGGCAGGATATAGTCAGGGTCCTAAATGAGAAGAACATGCAACCAAGAATACTTTATCCAGCAAGGCTCTCATTCAAAATGGAAGGAGAGATAAAGAGCTTCCAAGACAGGCAGCAACTGAAAAAATATGTGACCTCCAAACCAGCTTTGCAAGAAATTTTAAGGGGGACTCTCAAAATTACCCTTTAAGAAGAAGTTCAGTGGAACAATCCACAAAAACAAGGACTGAATAGATATCATGATGACACTAAACTCATATCTCTCAATAGTAACTCTGAATGTGAATGGGCTTAATGACCCCATCAAAAGGCACAGGGTTTCAGACTGGATAAAAAGGCAGGACCCATCTATTTGCTGTCTACAAGAGACTCATTTTAGACAGAAGGACACCTACAGCCTGAAAATAAAAGGTTGGAGAACCATTTACCATTCGAATGGTCCTCAAAAGAAAGCAGGGGTAGCCATCCTTATATCAGATAAACTAAAATTTACCCCGAAGACTGTAGTGAGAGATGAAGAGGGACACTATATCATACTTAAAGGATCTATCCAACAAGAGGACTTAACAATCCTCAATATATATGCCCCGAAAGTGGGAGCTGCCAAATATTTAAACCAATTAATAACCAAAGTGAAGAAATACTTAGATAATAATACACTTATACTTGGTGACTTCAATCTAGCTCTTTCTATACTCCATAGGTCTTCTAAGCACAACATCTCCAAAGAAACGAGAGCTTTAAATGATACACTGGACCAGATGGATTTCACAGATATCTACAGAACTTTACATCCAAACTCAACTGAATACACATTCTTCTCAAGTGCACATAGAACTTTCTCCAGAATAGACCACATACTGGGTCACAAATCGGGTCTGAACCGATACTAAAAGATTGGGATTGTCCTCTGCATATTCTCAGACCATAATGCCTTAAAATTAGAACTAAATCACAGCAAGAAGTTTGGAAGGACCTCAAACACGTGGAGGTTAAGGACCATCCTGCTAAAAGATGAAAGGGTCAACCAGGAAATTAAGGAAGAATTAAAAAGATTCATGGAAACTAATGAGAATGAAGATAAACAGTTCAAAATCTTTGGGATGCAGCAAAAGCAGTCCTCAGGGGGAAATACATTGCAATACAAGCATCCATCCAAAAACAGGAAAGAACTCAAATACAAAAGCTAACCTTACACATAAAGGAGCTAGAGAAAAAAACAGCAAATAGATCCTACACCCAGGAGAAGAAGAGAGTTAATAAAGATTCGAGCAGAACTCAACGAAACCGAGACCAGAAGAACTGTGGAACAGATCAACAGAACCAGGAGTTGGTTCTTTGAAAGAATAATAAGATAGATAAACCATTAGCCAGCCTAATTAAAAAGAAGAGAGAGAAGACTCAAATTAATAAAATCATGAATGAGAAAGGAGAGATCACTACCAACACCAAGGAAATACAAACGATTTTAAAAACATATTATGAACAGCTATATGCCAATAAGTTAGGCAATCTAGAAGAAATGGACGCATTCCTGGAAAGCCACAAACTACCAAAACTGGAACAGGAAGAAATAGAAAACCTGAACAGGCAAATAACCAGGGAGGAAATTGAAGCAGTCATCAAAAACCTCCCAAGACACAAAAGTCCAGGGCCAGATGGCTTCCCAGGGGAATTCTATCAAACGTTTAAAGAAGAAACCATACGTATCCTACTAAAGCTTTGGAAAGATAGAAAGAGATGGAGTACTTCCAAATTCGTTCTATGAGGCCAGCATCACCTTAATTCCAAAACCAGACAAAGACCCCACCAAAAAGGAGAATTACAGACCAATATCCCTGATGAACATGGATGCAAAAATTCTCAACAAGATAATAGCCGATAGGATCCAACAGTACATTAAGAAAATTATTCACCATGACCAAATAGGATTTATCCCCAGGACACAAAGCTGGTTAAACACCCGTAAAACAATCAATGTGATTCATCATATCAACAAGAGAGAAACCAAGAACCATATGATCCTCGCATTAGATGCAGAGAAAGCATTTGACAAAATACAGCATCCATTCCTGATCAAAACTCTTCAGAGTGTAGGGATAGAGGGAACATTCCTCAACATCTTAACAGCCATCTACAAAAAGCCCACGGCAAATATCATTCTCAATGGGGATGCACTGGGAGCCTTTCCCCTCAGATCAGGAACAAGACAGGGATGTCCACTCTCACCACTGCTATTCAACATAGTACTGGAAGTCCTAGACCCAGCAATCAGACAACAAAAAGACATTAAAGGCATTCAAATTGGCAAAGAAGAAGTCAAACTCTCCCTCTTTGCTGATGACATGATACTCTACATAGAAAACCCAAAAGACTCCACGCCAAGATTGCTAGAACTCATACAGCAATTCGGTAGCGTGGCAGGATACAAAATCAATGCCCAGAAGTCAGTGGCATTTCTATACACTAACAATGAGACTGAAGAAAGAGAAATTAAGGAGTCAATCCCATTTACAATTGCACCCAAAAGCATAAGATACCTAGGAATAAACCTAACCAAAGAGGTAAAGGATCTATACCCTAAAAACTATAGAACACTTCTGAAAGAAATTGAAGAAGACATAAAGAGATGGAAAATATTCCATGCTCATGGATTGGCAGAATTAATATTGTGAAAATGTCAATGTTACCCTGGGCAATATACATGTTTAATGCAATCCCTATCAAAATACCATGGACTTTCTTCGGAGAGATAGAACAAATTATTTTAAGATTTTTGTGGAATCAGAAAAGACCCCGAATAGCCAGGGGAATTTTAAAAAAGAAAACCATATCTGGGGGCATCACAATGCCAGATTTCAGGTTGTACTACAAAGCTGTGGTCATCAAGACAGTGTGGTACTGGCACAAAAACAGACACATAGATCAATGGAACAGAATAGAGAATCCAGAAGTGGACCCTGAACTTTATGGTCAACTAATATTCGATAAAGTATTAAAGACTATCCACTGGAAGAAAGACAGTCTCTTCAATAAATGGTGCTGGGAAAATTGGACATCCACATGCAGAAGAATGAAACTAGACCACTCTCTTTCACCATATACAAAGATAAACTCAAAATGGATGAAAGATCTAAATGTGAGACAAGATTCCATCAAAATTCTAGAGGAGAACACAGGCAACACCCTTTTTGAACTTGGCCACAGTAACTTCTTGCAAGATACATCCACGAAGGCAAAAGAAACAAAAGCAAAAATGAACTATTGGGACTTCATCAAGATAAGAAGCTTTTGCACAGCAAAGGATACAGTCAACAAAACAAAAAGACAACCCCTACAGAATGGGAGAAGATAGTTGCAAATGGCGTATCAGATAAAGGACTAGTTTCCAAGATCTATAAAGAACTTCTTAAACTCAACACCAAAGAAACAATCCAATCATGAAATGGGCAAAAGACATGAACAGAAATCTCACAGAGGAAGACATAGACATGGCCAACACGCAGATGAGAAAATGCTCTGCATCACTTGCCATCAGGGAAATACAAATCAAAACCTCAATGAGATACCACCTCACACCAGGGAGAATGGGGAAAATTAACAAGGCAGGAAACCACAAATGTTGGAGAGGATGAGGAGAAAAGGGAACCAACCCTCTTACACTGTTGGTGGGAATGTGAACTGGTGCAGCCACTCTGGAAAACTGTGTGGAGGTTCCTCAAAGAGTTAAAAATAGATCTGCCCTAATTTCCAGAATCACGCCCTGGGCCAAAGGCAGGCGCTAAACCACTGCGCCACCCAGGGATCCCACGTTGGGCTCCCGGTGCATGGAGCCTGCTTCTCCCTCTGACTGTGTCTCTGCCTCTCTTTCTGTGTGTGTGACTATCATAAATAAATAAAAATTAAAAAAAAAAATAGATCTGCCCTACAACCCAGCAATTGCACTGTTGGGGATTTACCCCAAAGATACAGATGCAATGAAACGCCGGGATACCTGCAACCCGATGTTTCTAGCAGCAATGGCCACAGTAGCCAAACTGTGCAAGGAGCCTCGATGTCCATCAAAAGATGAATGGATAAAGAAGATGTGGTTTATGTATACAATGGAATATTACTCAGCCATTAGAAATGACAAATACCCACCATTTGCTTCAACGTGGATGGAACTGGAGGGTATTATGCTGAGAGAAGTCAGTCGGAGAAGGACAAACATTATATGTTCTCATTCATTTGGGGAATATAAATAATAGTGAAAGGGAATATAAGGGAAGGGAGAAGAAATGTGTGGGAAATATCAGAAAGGGAGACAGAACATAAAGACTCCTAACTCTGGGAAATGAACAAGGGGTGGTACAAGGGGAGGAGGGCGGGGGATGGGAGTGAATGGGTGACAGGCTCTGGGGGTTATTCTGTATTTTGGTAAATTGAATACCAATAAAAAATAAATTTAAAAAAAATTTAAAAATAAATAAATTAAAAAAGTAAAAATTACTAACAGTTGTTAGAACAGTAAACAAGTTTAGCAATGTTGCAGGACATAAGATTAACATACAAAAAAAATCGTACTTCCATACACCAGCAATAAACAATTTGAAAATGAAATTAAGAATATAATTTTATTTACAATGAGCATCAAAAGTAACAAAATATTTAGGAATAAATTTAACAAAGCACAAGGTTTGTTGTGCTTTGTTAAAAGTTACATTGTTGAAAGCAATCAAAGAAGTTCTAAAAAACCTCCTATCCCATGTTTATGGATCAGAAGACTTAATATTGTTAAGATGGCAATACTTTCAAATTGATCTAGAAATTCAACACCATGTCTAGCAAAATCCCAGCTACTTTTTTTTTTTACAGAAATGATAAACTGATCCTAAAATTCATATGAACATTCAGGAGACCCAGAATAGCCTGAATAATCGTTGGGGGGGAAAAAAAGAACAAAGTTGGAAGACTCACTACTCTTGGTTTTAAAACTTATTGCAAAGCCACAGTGATTAAGACAGCCACATAGTAATGGAATAAAACAGACATATATGTCAATGGGATAGAACTGAGAGTCCAGAAATTAACATTTACATTTATGGTCAATTGATCTTTGCCACGATTGTCAAGACAATTCAATGAATAATGAAGTATTTTCAATAAATGGTGCTGAATAACTGGATATCTGCATGCAAGAAAAAAAAAATGAAGCTGGACCTCTTCTTTATATCATACTAACAAATAAAACAAAACCCAAAGTGTATAATAGCCCTAATATAAGAGTTAAACTATCAAACTCTCAGAAAAAAACACAGGAATCAGTCTTTGTGACTTGGGATTAAACAATAGTTTCTTAGATATGACACCTAAAATACAAACAACAAAGGGGAAAAAACGTAAATTGGACTATATCAAAATTAAAAAACTTTTGTGTTGCAAATTATACCATTAAGAAAAATAAACAGGCAATCTGTAGGATAAGAGAAAATATTTGCAGATCATATATCTGAGAAGAAACTAATATTCAGAATAAAGAACTTTTACAACTAAATAATGAGCCCAATTTTAAAAAATGGGCCAGGGACCTGTAAAGACACTTTCCAGAGAAGATATACAAGGGTCAATAAGCACATGAAAAGATGCTCAGCAACATGAGTCATTACAGAAATGCAAATCAAAGCCGCCAATAAGGTAACACTTCACACCTACTGGAATAGGTATAATCTAAAAGATAAACCACAAGAAGATGAAGAAACTGAATCCTCACACATTGCTGGTGGGAGTGCAAAATGGCACAGTAGCTTTGGAAGACAGTTTGGCAGTTTTTCAAAAGGTTAAATATATAGTTAATCATATGACCTTGGCAACAGCAAGTTAAATAAAAACATATCTGCACAAAATATTTGAATATTAGAACATTATTCCTAATAAGCAAGATGTGGAAACAACCCAAATGTCTATCAGGTGATGAATGAATAAACAAACTGTATTATATCCACACAAAGGAATATTATGCAGCAATAAAGGAATCAAATACCAGTACATGTTATGTGATAGATGAACCTTGAAAATATCATGCTAAGCAAATGATGCCAATCACAAAAAAAAATCACCTATTTTATGATTCCATTTATATGAACTGTCCAGATATGTGATTTCATAGGGAGAGAAAGTAGATATAAGGTCTAGGGCTGGGGTAGGTCTAAAGAGTGACTGTAATGGGCACAGGGTAATGGGGTGATGAATATGTTCTAAATTTAGATTTTGGTGGTGGTTGTACAACTCTTAATATATTAAAATTACTGAATTGTATACTTCAAATGGATGAATTTTATGACATATTTAACTAGTGGGGTTAAAAATGTTCCTTCTTTATAAATTCCTTAATATTTAAATGTTCATTCCTCTAAGCCTAAAAAAAGACTATCCTTCAAAACAATTTTTAAAAATTATTTTGGTATAAGAAAAATTTAAAGGTAATATTCTAGCATATTCAGTTTGCAAAGTATAACAACTTTAGATTATGCATTTTTCTTCAAACAACTTTATGTCTGATGAATTTTTCAGTTTTCGCTAGTTCAGTAGGAGGGATTTGGCAATACAAATGTATCATTGGTGAGAGTTATGGAAATGACTACTTTGAAATATAGCAAAAAAACATACTTTTTCAGGGTGCTATTCAGAATCAAATTCATTTTCATGCATAAATATATTCCTAATAGCTTCCATACACAGCTACTTTCTTTTTGTTCAGAACAGCAAATCTGAACCAACTGATTTGTCTACATTTTAAAGTTATAGGATAATTTTTTATAAAAATCATGTTTTTGACAACATATAATGAAAGTTCTATTTATATCCCATAATTAATATAGTTATGTCATGTCGGTCTTGTAGTTCCAATAAAGCATGTGGATACAAGAGTATTTTTTCGCTTTTCTTTTTCTTAACTGCTAATCATTTAAGCAAGTAAAATAAATGAGAAAATTAAGATTGAAGAAGAGATGGTTTCATGATAAAAATATCAAGTTAAAAGCTTGATTCCTTATTCATAGAAATAACTATAAGTGAAGATGCAAATGAAAATTAATTTGTGAATCTTTTGAAAACACTTAAAATTACATGGCTAAACATAAAAGAAAAATGATGGATGAAAGAATGTGTGACAAGGAAGAGAACAGTAAAGATACTGGAGATTAATAAACATAATTGGAAGGTTAAAACATGCAGATAAGGACAGTATGCTTTAAAGATGGATTTCATACAATTTTGGAAGAGGTTATTGTCAGTGAAATTACATTTAGAAGTATGCAGATCAGATTTCTCAGCAGAACACCCACAGTCCTCTATGGCTTGATCCTTTCTCACCTCTTCCAACTTTATCTCCTTCTTCCTCTATCCTAAAAGCAACAATGATCTTAAAGACAATGTGGACCACAACAACTGCTTACAACTAAAGGGTATTTTTCATGTGCCAGAAACTCTTTAAAAGGCCACATTTTATTCAATCCTTATAAAAAAGAAGAAAAAAATCCTCTAAGGTGAATACTACTATTCTCATTTTTCAAATGAGTAAAAACTCAGGTGTTGAAAGGTTAAGTGACTTGACCTAAGTTATACAGGCAGTAAATGTCAGAGCTAAGTTCAAGTCCAGCTTTTCTGACACCAAACTCTGTGGCTTCTGGGACTCTCTGAGCATGTGGAACTATTTACAGTTCCCTGAACAAGTCCCATTATTTCATTCCTTACACAAACTTTCATTCTGCCTGTAATGTTCCTTCTTATTGTTCCCCCGATAGACTCTAAGACTTTCATCTTGCAAGACCAAATCTCATGTAAGCTTTTCCTTACACAACCAAGCAGAATTGATGACACTCTCCTTTTTACTCCCCTTCGTCTGGGTCCAAACTGCTAATCTGCCTTTACCCCACTGTAGTGCAATCATTTATACACATATCTGACTGGAACATAATGAGCATACAACATATGTTGTCAAAAGAATGAAGGGGTGAATGAACAAACACCTTAAAACCAAAAAAGTATCATGCTGCTGTGACAGGAAACATGACATTACCACAGTACTCTATAAAAATTTGCTAATTTTAATTTAACTATAAGCTTTTAGGCCAGACAATAATTACTTCATGAAAGTAATCACAGAAAAGGTTCACAGAGGGATTTATTCACATTAGTAGGGAGTTAACCTATTAGCACAATTTCCTGTATCTGTGTTTTATTACAAGTGCTCCCTCTGTCATGTTGTCTGACCTCTTCCCTTCCTCTTAACTCACTGTCAATTACTGAATAGGAACCACAGATGAAAGATAAGAGCATTTTAAAATGGAGGAAATAAAATATAACAATCTCTTATACATTTTTGCATAGTAAAATTGTAGTTTCAGTTTAAGACTGACCTTTGCCCACTTGGGATTAATGCATGTGCGAGCTTGACTAGAAAAATGCATGAGATGGCCAAAACGGAGCTTTCTTGGGAAGAAAAAATCCTAAGGAAAGAAAGGGGTCAGACTTGCATACATGACAGTTGTTCCAATTATTATGGTCAATATTAAAAAAAAAGCCAGTTAGAACACTAGCACTCTGATTCCAGTAGACTTCCTGTTGTCTTATATGTGCCTGCTTACGGAGAGTGAGGGTGATATTATTATTTCTTTCCTTCCACATGCCTATGTTTAGTTTGCTCTGTTTTTTCTAGTTGCTTATGTGGAAGGTAAGGTCACTGGTTTCTGAGATCTTTTTTTAACATAGGTTTTTATAGCAATAAATTTCCCTCTGAGCACCATTTCAATCCCATAAATTATGATATATTGTCTGTTTATTTTCATTTACCTCAAGGTATTTAATTTCCCTGGTGATTTCCTTTTTGACTTACTGGTTATGTAAAAGTGTGTTAATTTCCACAAATTTCTGAATTTACCTAATTTCCTTTTACTACTGATTTCTAATTTTACTCTGTTATAGTTGTACAATACACTTCACATCATTTCATTCCCTTTCAATTTAATGAGACCTCTTCTCTGGCCTGAGTTGGCAATAGTCAACTGAGAACTTACCTAAATGAAAATCAAGTTTTTAAAAAAAATATTCTGTTTCACAATTTAAAGCAATGTAGCAATATTACTTATAACATTGCAAAGGACTATTGTAGCCTTTGAGATTTTTTTTAATATATATATATTTTTTTTACGATTTTATTTATTTATTCATGAGAGACACAGAGAGAGAGAGAGAGGCAGAGACACAGGCAGAGGGAGAAGCAGGCTCCATGCCGGGAGCCTGACGTGGGACTCGATCCCGGGTCTCCAGGATCAGGCCCTGGGCCAAAGGTGGTGCTAAACCGCTGAGCTACCCAGGCTGCCCCAGCCTTTGATAATCTTGAATGCCCTTATACTTTAAAAAGAAATTATGACTTAAATCTATAAATATCTATCCTTTTAAATCTTATGTTCATATATATCATCCTGTTCTTAACACTTAAGGTTACCTATATTTTCCCTGAAATACTCTCACTTCATCTGGAGCAGGCAGTAAACATTAATTTATTCATTGTTTTTAAAAATAATAAGGGATTTCCTTCTAATTTCTTCCTCATAACATTAAAATTTTTCAAAGATTAATAGTGGGACCCACTGGGAACTTCCCTCAATGCTCAAGACAGCCTTCCAGAAGCCTTGGCAGTGAGAAAATAAGGGGCATACTCCATCTAAAGAAAGACAATCCCACAGACTCCAGTGCTGGCTTGAATTTTTAAAAGTTACTTGTAAGCCACTTATATGTGTAGTTTTTACACAGCTGTATAGTTAACACAAATGTGAAGGTTTAATATAACTGAAGCTATAAAACCAAAAAAAAAAAAAATCAATAGATAAAATGTGAGAACAGTATCGAATGCTCTATGATCTAGTGGTAGGTTAAAACTAGCTACAACCATATATGTAGCTCCCTCTACCTATAACCTTCTCTCTTACCCCAGAGATTAGCAGTAGCTGTGCTTTGCATTTAATATATATCCAGTGACTGCTAATTTGATTTTTTCCTCCACAAAGTCAGTATCATACTAAAACCAACGGGGGAGCATCTAGCATAGCAGGTTTTCCAGTAAAAAGAAGGGAACTGTCTGGGTGGACACGTCCCACCAGGAACCATTCAAATTCAAGAATTTGGAACTCTACTCAAATGCCACAGACTGTAACAATGTTTAAGCTTTGCCCAAGCAAAAGGAAAAAGACCACAAGCCATTAGCAACAGGTGACTGGCAGAAGTCAGGAGTATAAAAAAATTGCTATAAATAAAGAACAATCAAAAAGCAAAATGGTGTTTGTTTTAGAACAGAGAGATTAGCAACAACTACACAAATTCAGTAACTCCTGTAGAAGAAATAAGGAGTACAGGGGATTGAATTCATACAAAGCAGGCTGTGCCTGATGAGACATATTTTATTCCAGTATATATTAATAGTTTTTATTAATATATTTTACATTACGTACAGTGCTAGCAATTATAAGATATATTCTTAGGTCATGCATTTCCAAATTTATTATAGATTGTTGATTATTCATATACTAAATTTCTATTTGATTATTACTAAGGTATTTCATTCTTTTTTCCCATTTGTAATCATTTTTCTTCCTTCTAAAATCCTTTGGCTATCTTTGTGTTCAATTACGGTTTTAAAATCTATTTCATCTTTCCTCTCGGTTTATTTGTGTATAATCTTCACTGATTATCTAAATTCTTATACCTGATTCAGCAATTTTTATACTTCATACTATTATCAAACTTTTGTTAGATAAATATTCGAAAACACACTACATTCTTTAAGGAAATAAATGCTGAGAAGCATGTATTTTATGTATAAATGCTTTTATACTCCATATTAACATTAAAAGAGATGGTATATAGGTAACATGGCAGGATATAGATATACCAATCATAACTTCAAAAAGGTTAATGAATATTGGAAAATGTATATAAGTGTTATAACAACTACCCATTAGTTTTGTCAACAGGTATTTTTTTTTTTAAAAAAAGCATGGTGTTTACCTACTCATAGGTTTTTGTGATCACTAGCTAAAGTTTTGACATAAATACACACTCAGCTAAACTTTAAAGAGAATAATTCTGATAAGAATTCTGTGCTTTAATGGGGAGATGAAGGTTGGATTATAAGTAAAACCTTACAGCAAATTCATGGGACTAGAAACAATTTTGCTGATAAAGAAAGTGACAGAAGGGCAATATGGTAAGTTTAGTGTATAAAATTAAGTAAGCAGAAGAGTTTTTAAAAGGAGACAACTAGTATAATTATTATTTAAAGTCAATATATAGTTGTTATTTTGTCACTGAAGGTTTTTCCAGAGTGGAGATACAGGTTTACAATAGCCACTTAGAAAAATAAATGTAGGAATGCCTGGGTGGCTCAACAGTTGAGCATCTGCCTTTAGCTCAGGGCGTGATCCCAGAGTTTTGGGATTGAGTCCCACATCAGGCTCCCTGCATGGAGCCTGCTTCTCCCTCTGCCTGTGTCTCTGCCTCTCTTTATCTGTGTGTCTCATGAACAAATAAATAAAAATCTTAAAAAAAAAAAAAAAGAAATGCAGGGTTTTTACTGCTACTTACCAAAAGGATAAATCCTCTAAGACAAGCAGGTTAACCACACCCCCGATGCTTTGGGGCTGCCCTCCCAGGTAAATTCTTAAAAGAGTGAAGTATCGACAGCTACTTGATTTGGCTACTTTATAGTATTTATCTCAATCTTAGCTGCTTCTTGGAATCATGGGATGCTTGATTTCTGCCTCCACAGATTCTGATACAACTGGCCTGGAGCAGACTGGAAATTTTTTTTTTTTTAAGACTTTTTTTTTTTTTATTTATGATAGTCACAGAGAGAGAGAGAGAGGCAGAGACATAGGCAGAGGGAGAAGCAGGCTCCATGCACCGGGAGCCTGATGTGGGATTCGATCCCGGGTTTCCAGGATCGCGCCCTGGGCCAAAGGCAGGCGCCAAACTGCTGTGCCACCCAGGGATCCCAGACTGGAAATTTTTTTAAGTTCCCTTGTTCATATTCATACAGCCATGGTTGAGAACCACTGCTTTATTGGAAAGGAGAGACAGACACACACACACATTCATTCTCTTTCTCTCTCTCTCTCTCTCTCTCACACACACACACACACACACACACACACACACAAAGCATGCACACAAAGACTTCTATCACTTTCTCAAAGCCCCTTATCCCTCTCTGGCAATGAACATACCAAAATCCTTTCTATTTCTGAGATTCTCTTCATTCTGATAGACTTGGAAAGATCAAGTGAGAAAGCAAGGGTATGAGACACAAAAACAAAGGGAAAGAGACAGATTATCACTGTCTTGCTGTGTCTATTTCTTTGTATTCTATTATTTTCGCATTCCATGGTTTAACAGGGTAAGAATCAGAATACTGAAAGGTTCCATAAGCTCCAAATACATTGTATTTGGTTTCTCTTAAATTTTATACCTTTTTTTAATAAAATGTGATCTCATAAAGTTTACATATCCTTCTTTTCCTGTCACTAATCTACATTTTGTCAGCTTGTATACCTTTTCAAAATGCAAAGTGTTCTCAGCCATGTACTTTTCAAAAGTACTTTGGGCTACCTGTTGTGAGTTTAACTCTTTGCCCCCAAACACTTTATCAATAAATAGCACATTCTTTCCTTCAGGTCTTTAATATGCAAAGTGGAGAGAAGAGTTTCTTCTGCCTCGTAATTCTCAGCTATGGAGTCCTCTCACTTTAGCTAAATATTTAATTGTCTTCTAGTCTCTTATTTTTAGTACAGCAATCATAAAGGCCACCCATTATAATTTGCTTCCTATAATTGAATGTTTCAATTTAGGTATTTTTAATCTCTAAATTTTTAAAGAAAGAAACAGAGTTTTACTAGAAAATAATTCATCAATATCAAAAGATAACAGTTCAACTGGCAGTCTCTATGGAGCTTTGAAATTACGGGAGCCAGTTCATGACTATTTTCTTTACCTCTTAAATGTGCTTTCTTCAAATGTTGGCTACGATCTCTTTTCTCTGATTTCATCCTGACTGTCCCTAATTAGATTATAAGTGGCTGGGGCTTCCCCCAGAGTATCCTTTGATTAGCAATTACATTTGTGTTTTCTCTCAATTGTCAAAATTAATTTGTTGACTGTGGAGTTTTCCCAAAAAAATTCTTCAATGATTCCCCCAATTACAGGTCTTATAGTCAATAAGAAGAGTTGTTTTCAAAGATACCAAGTATATATATTTGTGGATCTTTAACCACTTTCTTCCAACCTTCAAATCTCAGTTTTTAAATCACTTTTATATCCTATCTTTGTTGAAACTAATTAGTGAAAAGTTTAAGGAATCAGACATCAGGCAGTCTCATGTTTAATACAGACTCTTACCCCCTAATTAGCCATCACATCTTTGAAAATTTGCACAATTTCTTCAAAAGTTATGGTAACTTCCTTAATCTTATAGTCATTGATAAAATCTTAAGGAAAATACACAGGTTAAAGCATTTTGTAAGCTATAAAATACTATATAAGTAATATGTATTTTATTATCTACTTTGTTATTGGCACTGATCTTTCCTTCAAAACAAACAGGTATTTTTAAGATTCTACAATTTGAGAAGTATTTTTAAAAGACTGTTCCAACTCCACTGCCCCTTCAAAAACAATTTTTCCTCATTAACTTGAACACATGGTCAAAATCCTACCATAAGAGGTCATTACTTGATTAAAATATGTATATCTCCAGAGTGATGACATATATTCAGTGACAGTGCCATTTTGAGGTTAAGTACATAGGTACTAGGCCAATAATGCCTGGATGTAAGTCCCAGCTCTATCATTTATTAGGTTTATGGCCTTGAGCAAATTTGTTAATTCCCTGTATCCTAATTTCTTTATGTCCAAAATGGGAACAATTCTTGTATGTACCTCATAGGGTTGCTATAACGATTAAATGAATTAATGCACATTAAGTGTTTAGAACAGAGCCTGGCACATAGCAGAAATTAAATAAATGTTATAACTAACTTTGTTATTGCTGTTATCATTATTAGTTCACCCATCTCCCTTACATTAGCTGTTTCCTTTCTTCTAACTGCTATCCACATAATGTATCCTGTTCTCCAACTATTATTATATTCAAATGTCATTATTTTCAGGAGGCCTTCCCTGACTTTTCACCTCCCTTTTCCTGAAGTAAATACAAGAGACAAGTAAAATGAAAGAGGAGATTTGGATGGGCACTAAAGAAAAATTTCTTTTTCATAATTTACTTAAAAATTGCTTTACCTATGGGAAATATAAAATGCCTAAGAAAAGCACAGTACATCTCTTTGTCTATTCCTAACCCAATGTGACTCCAAGAACAGGGGATGAAGAATTATTTTCATCTATGAAATTACTCTCCACTGTTGGTGGGTTGTATCAAATCTAAAATTTCACTGGACAAAATTAAATAGATTAGGAAGATTTTCTTCAAGGCGCTGTGGACTGAATCGTGTCTACCCCCAAATTTATATGTTGAAACTCTAGTCCTCAATGTGATGGCACATAGAAATGGGTTCTTTGAGAGGTAATTTGGTCTAAATGAAGTTGTAAGAGTGGGACACTAATGATATTGCCCTTAAAAAAAGAAAACTCAGAGAGCCTACTTGGCCTCTCCTCTCCACCTACCTGCTCTGGCCATGTGAGGACACTGAAAAGGCCATCTGTGAGCCAGTACAAAACCCCTCATGCAAACCCCATCCTGTTAACACCCTGGTCTTAGGCTTTTCGATCTCCATACTATGAAAAATAAAGTTCTACTGTATAAGCTACCCAGTCTGTGGTATTTTGTTATGGTGGCATAAGCTGAGTAACATACATGGCTACTGCAATAGAGAAAAGAGGCCAGAACTCCGAGTAAGTCTGACTCCACTCACATGTAAGATATCTTCCTTGATGATTACACTTCAAAGGGACGGCTCCCAGGTCCTGGAGAAAGACCTCCTGGGTTGTAAAATTAGCATGAGTCTTTTAAGAAAATTTGCATATATATAAAAAATGGCCAAAAAAGATTTTACCGTCCCAAGTTTTCTAAGTAAATGCTCTAAGAAAAAGGAGGTCAAGGGTCTGTCAAAGTTTAGTCAGGCTGAGGGGAAAGATAAAGTATTCTTGGTCAGTTGCTATTATCATCCCTAAGCCATCAGTCTCCCCCTTTAACTGACTACACAGAAATGAAAATACTAGCCCTATCAAATCCACTGTGTCATTCTAAGTCTTTAAAAGATCCTATTTATTAGAGAGAGAGAGAAAGAAAGCATGAGCAGAGGGAAGGGCAGAGGGAAAGGGAGCTGCAAACTCCCCACTGAGAAGACAGCCCAACTCGGGATCAACCCCAGGGTCCTAGGATCATGACCTGAGCCAAAGGCAGATGCTTAATCAACTGAGCATGCCTGTGTCATCCTAATTTTATTCTCAACTTCAATTTGTCTTATCATATTGGGATTTCACAATTTTAGTTTCATTCAAATTTTGATTCCAGAGTCCTCCTGCACAGAGGAGTTCCCAGGCATAGCAATGAACTGAAATATAAGATAATTGACTTACAGGAATAATATGAAAGTAATAATATAACATAATATGCCTGTGTTTCCATGGTTGTATATAGGTAATTGTGTATAATAGACAATTTACTGTTGGAAAGAAAAAAATGTTCATAAACAGAAATTAACAGTTTTTTGACAATTTGTCCTACTGATATCTTGTTAACATTTATTACATCAAGTAAGGAAAGATCTCTTATTACATGGACCAAATTTTTTAAAGTAGGTTCAAGTTTACTAAACAGGTAAGTCTGTGGCTCTGATACTCATTTGAGAAATTGTTTCTTTTTCTATTTGAATCATGAAAACTGGCACCTTTGTTCATATGTATCAGCTTTTGCAAATAAACTGCTAATAAACAGAACAAAAATTCATGCCACATGCATTTGTAAAAGTCAACTAAATCTTTCTTGATTTTTATCAAATCATATAGAAACCAGTGCATCAAGTTCACAAAGAGCTTGAGGACTAAGCCATCTTTGAAATGAATGAATGAATAAAGAAGCTTTTGAAAAATCCTAGAAATTAACATTAATTCTATTTATAGGGAAACAACTTTTCACAAGGTGACTTTTTTCCTTAAAAGTACATATTAAGTTCACTCAAGCAATGTGTTGCCAGAAAGTCTAAACATTACTAATTTTCTTTGCCTGGAAAGAAAAAAGGAAAGCATGTTGACTTTAAAATAGTCAGTAAGAAGCAATGTTACCAAGGTTAAAATACTGACCTTATAAGCCCATGTTAAATCTATGAATGGAGGAAAGCCTATATTATTTAAATACAAAACCTAGTAAAGTCAAAACTTCCATAAAAAATTTAAAAGGAAGAGAGCTTAGTGAAAAACATGCTGAAACTGAATACATCCAATAATTCTAAAGTGGTAAAGATGTAAATTACTTTCATTTTTAAGATGCTGTATAAGGTTATTTTCTAATTTTAAAGACAAATCCTTTTCCTCCTCCCTATTGGAGGACATGCTGGTGAGGGAAAAAGTGTACTGTAGGGTAACATTTATTTGCAATAATCAGAATTTCCTAAGAGAACCTACGAGGATGAAAAACTCATTAGCAAGTTGTCTTTCGTAGTTTTGCTTTTTTTATTCCAATAATGTGAAAGGGAAGACAAGTTAAATCCAAAAGAACTGATGTTCTACTAGGCTCAGAAGGAAAAGAATACCAAACCTATACCAGAAGGGAAACATTGCTCCTACCTTACTGGCTAGAATACACCCTAATTCTCTTCACACCACAACTTATTCTGAATATTGCTCCTCACTCTAGTTACACTGAAGTGCAGAGTCATCTTAAAGACTATGTGACTGCCTAAATTATGCTTATTCAAAAAAAAAAGTTATGTTGCTTCTTTTCGTCTTTAAAAACTAGTTGTTCCTTAAGATAAATTAATCTCTATTGTAGATTCAAATTCATGGAAGAGAGAAAATGGAAGTACTCATTTATGGTCCTACAGGGTCTACAAGATGCAAAGCCAATCTTGTCTTAGTCCAAACACTGGATAACAGAAAATAGAATGTCATTAATTCTATTCTGGTTGGATTGAAGAATGGAAATAAAAAGCACCTGTAGTGGAAAAAAGGGTGAGGGGAAACAAAAAGATTTGGCAGACAGATGAAGATGTTCTCCTTACAAAGCTCTTCTCTACATGAAAACCCCAACTCTTGATCTTTGGGGAGCTAATCCAAACTAAATTCTACTTCATTTGTATATAAATGCCTGGAATAAACCCATGAACTTCATCCTTACCTAAATAGGATTAAAAAGTAATAATTATTGTCCTCAGGGATGAAATAGAAATAGGATCTTATCAGTGTAACTTCACTCTATTAGCTTGAACATGTCAGGAAACACGGTACCTTTCTATAGTGTGCAAACCTTGCTAATTACTTGCATTATCTTGTTATCCAGGTTCCACAACAGGTACTGGATAAATTATAATTGGCACATCCTTAAAGATGGTAGATTAAGGAATAAACACACCAGAAAAAAATGTGTATTCCTACTTATTGCTGGCAAAATCCTCAATAAATATGTTTAAGAAATGGCTTTAAAAGTTTCCCTTTGACAATATAGATCATTTGTCAATTGCTATTGTAAAGTGACAACAGAGTTGTTATGTACTAAATATTTAGCACCCAATGCTGTTTTCTGACAAACATTGGAGATGAGAATGGGACTTGGTGCTGAAACAGATTCTTAATTCCTTCAGGAAAAGGCTATTTTGTTCCGAAATATTTTTCACTGACTAGCACATATCCAACAATAAATACTAGAGGTTGACAATTCTGTGACAAAATTTCATATCTAAAAATCTAAAACCTGGACCAATTCCTGCCGGTTTCCTTTCAGGAACCACGACAAAGTAAAAGCCATCAAAGGATACTAAGATTCTTAATTTTCAAAGCATTTTGGTTCTTTTGGTTTTTTTGTTTTGTTTTGTTTTTTTAGCATTTTGTATTCCACACAATAGTGTATTTGTTTTTCAAATATTGACACATGAACCCTTAAAATTGTGAATAAAGTTTCTTTCACAAATCTGATGGTATTCAAAGTTTGTCCATTGGTAAGGAAACTCATTATTTCTTATAAATATAGAATTTGTAATAGAGAAAAATGGGTTAAGTTCTTTTATATTATTTTCTTCTAATATTTCTTTAATAATTTTATACATGCATAATGAAACTTTAATTTTGTAAATTTAATTCTTATATCTATAACATACCCCCTATATTATCTGACAGCTAACACCTTGATTTTTTCTCATGACGTAATGACCTAGTTTTGCAGGTTTGAAGTGCACCTCCCAAAACAGAAGGATCAAAGGATCAAAACACATTTAAGTATGACATGCATGGATACTTTCAGAACTCCTAAGAAAAGAGGAAATGCCCATTCCAAACAGGACACAAGGCCCTCTATCTCTGAATTGAATCTAAGTATCAGTGTTTTAAAGTGGCTTCAGTTAAATGACAGAATCAATCCTAATCAACACCTGTGTAAGCATTCATTTCAACTAAACATTCCTATTAATTCATGGAAGATATTTCAATGAATATTCTACATTTCACCTGATTCTTAAACACTGAAATCATACTCATTATAAAGAGACAAGGCATTTATTCCTCAACGCCTAAAATTATTTTTTAAAAAGTACAGGCAAAATGAAATTCCTTTAGGAATTCTCCATATCAAATAGATTTTAAATTTCAGTATCTAAAAACTTAATATTTAGCTTTAGGGGAAAAACCACAAACAAAACAGCCTGCCTCTGATATATACATGTTATTCAGAGACAGAATCTACAAATAACATATTAAAGTAACTTTGTTCAACAAAAGGTGGAAAACTCCCCAAATCAGGTTATAAAATTAATATAGCTTTGATACTCATACTTTGAAAATATAGCACAAGAAAATTAGTAGTAATTTCATTAAAAAATAAAGACACAAATGCCCAATAAAATATCATACAACTCTCATCTGAAAGTTTACTGAATTGACAACATATCATAACCTAAGAGATTTAAAAATATAGATGCCTCAATATTCTGAGGAAATCAATTCAGAGAACACGTTATCAATAGTTCAAAAGTTAAAAAATACATAATTATCTCAATAAATGTTATTAAATAAATACATATTTCAATAAATTATTAAGGCTAAACATCAACCCTGGTTATTTTTTAAATCCTTAATAGGATTTTTAAAAATAAAATTCTTTAAAATTATTATGACATGTATGTGGCCAAAATCTAATAGCAGTCTTCACAAATAAATAATAAAGTAGTTAAAACAAATGGAACAAAGCAAGGCTGCTATCACCACTGTGACTGAAAATACTCTAGCTAAAGCAATATATAAAAAAGGGGGAGACATGAGGCACCTGGGTGGCTCAGTTGGATAAGCATCTGACTCTTAACTTCAGCTCGGGTCCTGATCTCAGGGTAGTGGCACCCCGCCCTGGCCCAGGCTCCATTCTGAGTATGGAGCCTGCTTAAGATTCCCTCTCCCTTTCCCTCTACTCCTCCTCTCACCTCCACCTCCCTCGCCACCCTCCCACACATACCCACTCTCTCTCTCTCTCTCAAAAAAAAAAAAAAAAAAAGGCATGGGCATGGAGGGAGGTATAACAGAAACTATAATTATCCAAAAAGAAGACAAAATTCTCAATATTTGTACATAATACTATTATTAACTTAAAAAAATCCCACAAAAGAAATAACTGATGAAACATATGAGTTTAATGTGTCTAATATTTTAAACATAGGAATTATAAACCTTGAAGAGTCCATTAGAATACATTTTTAAAAATCAATCACAAAAAATAATAACAAAATTATTTGTAGTAACTTCAACAAAAAAAGAAAAATTTAATCAGAAACATAAAAGAAGGGGATCCTTGGGTGACTCAGTGGTTTAGCGCCTGCCTTCAGCCCAGGGTATGATCCTGGAGTCCAGGGATCTAGTCCCGCATTGGGCTCCCTGCATGGAGCCTGTTTCTCCCTCTGTCTCTGTGTCTGTCTCTGTCTCTCTCTCTCTCTCTCTGTGTCTCTCATGAATAAATAATAAAATAAAATCTTAAAAAAAAAAAAAAAGAAACAGAAAAGAAAAAAAATAGAGAAATAGTATTCCTGAATAGAAGTATAGGATACTTTAAGACTATAATTCTCAAAAAAAAAAAAAGACTGTAATTCTCTTCAAAATAATTTATAGAGAATTTTAGAAGTATTTCATTTAACAAAAACTAAAACTTCTGTGGTATGTAGAGCAGAATGACCAGAATATTTCTGAAACAGAAAATTGATGCTTGGCTTCTGTATTTCAAGTGCCAAAAAACTAATTTTAAACATGAACAAGAAAAAAATGCCTACTACTACCCAACATCCTATTGTCCCCCCTAGTCAATGCAGGAAGAACAAAAAATAAGAAATAAACATTGGAAATAAAGAGTAAAATATCTCACTATTTGTATTTGTTACGGTTATTTAGCTATAAAATCCAAAAGAATCATCTGGAAAACTATTAAGATTGTTTAGTACACTAGTAAGACACAAAACTGACAGAAAAAGTTTAATAGTTTCCTATATACAAAAGAATAACTGATAAAATATTATATAATAAGAAAATGCCACAAAAGCAAAGAAAACCCACAAATAATGAAAAATAATCCTTTCAAGATGAGGGAAAATAGTAACATTCTTTTTCTGTTAAAAATGAAATGTTTCATAAAACTCAAGTAAGTAAAAGAGTAGCTTATAAACTAGGAATGGAAAAACAAATACTAAAAATAGTGGTATCAGAAATAAATGCACACTTTAGGAGAATATATTCTATAAAAAGATGGAATTCCAAATCAATGTAATAATATGTAATTAATAAACAGTATTGAATCATTTGGAAAAAAATTAAGTAGAGCTCTACTGAATATATGCACTCAAGAAAATTATAGCTGTATCAAAAATTTCAATGTAAAACATATCAAATACTGGAAAAATTATAGAACAATATTTGTATAATCTTACAGAGGGAAAGATATAAAACCCAGGAATAACAAAAAAAAGAGATTTAATAAAATTGTAACCAACTATATGATAAAATATACCATAAATAAAGTTAAAAGACAAGCAATATTCAAGGACAGTTTGGCAAACTTAAAGCCCGTGGACTGGCTGCCAGTTTCTATAAATAAAGTTTTGTTGGAATACAGCCACATAGTTGCTGTCCTACACAGGCAGACTTGAATATTGTGACCAGACCCATATAGCCCACAATTCCTAAAATATTTGCCAAGCCCTGATCTAGGAGAAAACATTTGTAATGTACCTAACATATAAAAAGATTTTTTACTCAAAACGACCACCAAAATAAGCTATCCACCACACAAAGCTTAGTTTACTAATTATAGCACCAAAGGAAAATATTACTTTGAAAGAGTCTTAGTATCAGAAGTGGAATGAAGGGAAAATATTTACAGGGTTTTGAAGTCTGGTTTCTAGAGGTTAAGCTTAAGTCTTTCAATAAAGAGATCTGATTGTAATTAAAAAAAAAGAAATGATAAAATAACAATAAAGTATAATTGGCTTAAGATAAACTACACAGATCTGAAATATACTATTTGATGTTTTGACATATGTATAAACCTCTGAAACCAAAACCACAACCAAACTGAATATATACATCACCCCCAGAAGATCCCTTATGTCCCTCCCCCAAAAAACCCTCTCCCCAGGCAGCCACAAGGGATGTCACTATATTAGCTTAGTTCTACTTTGTCTTGGCAACATTTTGTAGTTTCAGAAAGCAGTCTTTTGTCATTATCTATTATATTAGCTGTATTGTTTTCATAGATACCACTTATCTCACAGTAGAAAGTCCCTTTTCTCCTAATTTGCTCATAGTTTCTTATCAGGAATTAGATGTTGGATTTTTTATAAATCTATTTTTTTTCTGTATCTACTTAGATGATTGGATGCTACATATCTGAAAGAGCAATCCTATTGACCATGATTATCACAAAAGTGGTTTAAATGATTTTTATTTTTTAATTATTTATTTATTTATTCATGAGAAACAGAGAGAGAGAGAGAGAGAGGCAGAGACACAGGCAGAGGAAGAAGCAGGCTCCATGCAGGGAGCCCAACGTGGGACTCGATCCCAGGTCTCCAGGAACACGGCCTGGGCCTAAGGCAGGCACTAAACTGCTGAGCCATCCGGGCTGCCCACAAAAGTGGTTTAATGTAGATTTCCTATATGTGTCAGTAATTGAGAGTCTTAAAAAGTTCTTACAATTTAAATATGACAGTGTCTGTCCACATAGAGTCTAATCCACAGAAATACTACACTATAAATTATTTTCTGCCTCCTTATTTGAATCATTCACTCCTGTTACATTTTTAACATATTGAAGAGAGAGAAGGGAAGAGAGAGAGAAAGAAAAGGGGACAAGGAGATCAGTTAAGAGGATAAAAACAATCTAATGAAATATAAGCAATGCACAGAAAAATTCAAATATCCAATTAACATATGAAAATATACTCATCCTAAATAACTACTTGTTGGAGTCTCTTATTATGTTTCATAAATCTATTTGTTCTCCTGCCAACACTACATTGCTGTATTTATTGTATCTCTAAATCATTTATTTTATTTTCTTAAAAATTTTTTTATTTATTTGAGATAGCATGTGAGGAGGGAGGGAGGCAGAAAGGAGGAGAGAGAATCTCTAGCAGGCTCCATGCTGGGACCCCAATGCGGGGCTCAATTTCACAATTCTATGATCATGACATGAGCAGAAATCAAGAGTCAATCACTCAGTGGAATCAGCCACTCAGGCACCCCATCAAATTATATATTTTAATAAAAGGTAAAATAAGTTCCCTTTCATTATTTTTCCTGTTTTGGCTTGAGGTACCTGGTGGCTCAGTGGTTGAGCATCTGCCTTTGGCTCAGGTTGTGATCTCAGGGTCATAGATCAAGTCCCACATCTGACTCCCCCAGGGAGCCTGCTTTTCCTCTGCTATGTCTCTGCCTCTTTCTGTCTCTCATGAATAAATAAAATCTTAAAAAGAAATGAAAGAAAAGTTTTGGCTATTTTCCTTGTATATTTTTGTAAACAGGGTTTAAAATTTTCAAGTATGTCTTTTACTATATTTTATACTTTAAATTCCAAAATGTGGATGTACATCCTAAAACATGTTTATTATTTGCCAGAGTGGAAATTAAGCATCCACTAATGGTGGTGAATTAGGTACCTAATCACATGGGTCACTTTCATTCACTAAGAGTTTCTTTCCCTACTTCTGAGCTTTATTTAATAGTTCAATGATGATATTACAGGGTACTGGTTTTTAGTCTGAGCAGAAGAGGTAAAGCAACCCATTGAATCAGCTAAACAGCACAGAGCATAACACACTTGCAACCTAAAGACAAGTTCATCTGGGCAAGAGAATTCAGTAAACACTCAGTAGCCAGGAGTGTATAAAATAAAATCAAAGTTAATTATACAAACCATTTTATAACTCACAGACCTAATATATCTTAAATGTCAAATAAATACAAGACAAAAAGAATTAACATCAAAACTTACAGAGAGATAGTCTAAACACTTGAAAGAGATTTGGAAATTTCTGAAGATAACAGTAGACTTATTCATTCCCAAAGAATGTCAATGACTCCACTATATACACTCTTTCCTTGGAAGATACCAGGAAAAACCATGTTTCAGTCTTATCAATTAAATGGTTTCTAAATCTCCCTCTCTCTCTCTCTCTACACACACACACACACACACACACACACACACAGTCTCATATTTCCTGGAATATGCAGGTCATAATCTACAGAACCTAAAAATCATTTTATCATCAAACCATTTCTTCCAACTTTCCTGATACGCTTACTCCTACTCCGTTACTCCTTTTACATGGGATGATATATCTTCTTTTTTTTACCACTTCTTAATTGTCCTTACCTTTCTCAAATCTTTACCTTCTGTCATTCCAAAGCCATAAAATAAATTATGAGCTGCCTTTAATTATAAAATACCTACCATTGAATGAGCATCTAATATGTATCAAGTTGTAAACCACATCTTAAAAAGTAGATATTATCCTCCATTTAAACAGATTAAGATACTGAAACACATGGAAGTTATTGTTTCTCCCAAAAAAACCCTTTGGCTAGTAAATGGCTTAGTTGGGATTTGGATCAAGGCCTGTACAATGCCACAGCTCCCAGTGTATCCATTTTAACTACACTCAATGCTTCCAGACTCTTTTTCAAGCATAAAGAAACCAGTAACAAAAGTCACTTTCTCTAAATGCTCTTGATATGATCATTCCCCATAAAAGAAGTCCAGCTTAGTTTTCAATCATCATTTATTCATAAATTATGCTTTCCCTAAATTGCCCTGCTCTTACTTAAGTGTATTTATGTGAATTTTGTGATCTCCACTGTTCCCAAGCAAATATGTATTATCAATTGAGATTTAACAATATGTGTTGATTTATGTGCTGAGTTCATGTTACTATTCTCGGTCTCTTTAATTCACAACTCTATTATTTATCTCTTTTATGAAAGTTTTCTTAACATCCTAAAATAAGCCTCAAGCTCAACTATACCAAGCAGTCCAAAAATCACTTGGAATTCAGGACTATCATCTCTGTACAGTTGCAGTTCTTGAATGCATGTACTAAATTTATAGAGGTGTGTCCATCTGCTCGCTTGTGTTTATTTGGCCTCCCTCTTCCACTAGTACCGCTACTCTCATCCTTTGGAATTCTCCATCGTACCTGAATGTTTATACTTCACTCATCATCACTGAAAAAAAAGGTGAGATTCAGGGCATTCATAAATGCAGAGGATGGTGAAGCACAGGAAAAAAAAATGTTTTATCTTAATTACTCTGGTAAATGAAGCCAGAAGGTGGTATATTAGAATGTAAAGGATACAGGATCTCAAATACATTAATTGTCTATCTATAGTCAAGCCTGATATTTTGATCACCAAAATTGTACTACATTCAGGGTATGGTTGGAGGACTACAATACGCAAATTAAAAATAGCAATACCCTACAATACACACTAACACATAATCAGGATTGGCATAGAGTTAAAATATGATTAAGGTGGTTAGCTCTTGGGAGGCTTTCAACAAATGCTTATTGATTGAATAAGTGCCTAAAAGATTGTTGCTTTTTACTTTCAATGTTGTGATTCTGTCTGTACAGAAATGGGAGGATAGAGAGTTGAAGGGAATTTTGTTCCCTGTACATCATCCACAAACTTTATCTCAGAGTTACACTATCTAAAAGACTCAGAAATCCAAATTTCACAATTTGGTCATATATAACCCAATAAAAATCCTAATGTCATGTAATAAAATAGCATATTATAAATAATCATTAATGTTTGATTTATAAGGAAAATACAAAATTCTAGTCTTATTAAATGTAAGTAAATTCACCAAAATATCAATACAGTATGTAATTAAAAGAAATAGCTGGCTCACTTGATTTTATGTTAAACAATAAAAATAATAAAAATAGGAACAAGGTCTTGTTCTAAGAAATATTAAAATCCTAATATCATGTGGTATTTTGCTCACGTTCCCACATATCCTCTCAGAACTTTACTTTTCAGCAAAAAAAAAAAAAAAAAAAAAAAAAATGCAATTTCCAAGGACAAAAATCTAATTGCATATTGTTAAATCTGTTTCCTGCAAAGAAACATCAAAAAATGAAAATAAATGAAAGTCACTTTAGTGTACATAACTGAAAAGTAGCTATTTTTGCAGTTATCACAAGGCACTATTAATTTCAAACAAAAGTTTTATCCCTTTCTGTTGCTAAACCACCAGCATTTTATTTTGTATTTAATTTACTTTCTTTAATGTACTTTTTGAAATTCAGCATAACATTTTTAAAATAGTAATCATTTTTCCTTATGGTGACTAAAGTTAAAAGCTGTTCAACTGTTAAACTAATTCTTTTGTTTTTCTCCTCAGCAAGCATTAGTGAGCACTGGGCACCAAGCTAGGAAAGTGATTATGAAAATCACAGTCACCAAAGATCCCATTTATTAAACAATGATTCTAGATTGCAAAGTATCTTCTGATTGCAAATACTGATTTGCCTGAATATGTATTACTTTTAGTTATGATAGTTTTACGTCATAATTTGTAAAAGTCAAATAAGAATCTACTTGAAATTCTCTTTACTAGACTTACCAGCTTGAGTGGTTATTAATTCATCCATTTTCACTATACTGAAAAGTCATATTAACATTTTTCTTAAAAAGCGAAGATGATGACTGAGATCCTAAATTGTAAGGGTCCAACAGCCCTGATAATACATTTCTTTCCTTTTGTTTTAATTGAGATATAATTGATATATGATATTAGTTTCAGTTCTACAATATAATATTATATAAAATATAATATAAAGCTTCAATGTTTGATATATAAGGAAAATATAAAGCTTCAATGTTTATATATACTGCAAAATAATCACCAGAATTCTAATTAATACCCATCACCACACAGAGTTTACGAGTTTTTTTTCTCATGATAAGAATTTTTTAAGATACACTCTCTTAGTAACTCTCAAATATACAATACAGTATTATTAACCATACATTTTCTTTAGAAGAGACATGTACCCTGAGCGTGTGGTTGAAATAAGGGGTACATCAATAACTGAAGAGGAACAACTCGGAAAGCAATGCTTTAAGGGTCCAGCTAATGACCACCGAGGAAATTTATCACAATAGTAGACAGATCATGAACAGCCCAGGCCAACAGACTCACACATATCAAGTGCTCTACTGGAGCACAGGCTTTAAGCAAATCAGGAAGTGAAGAGGCAAATGAGAGGAGTGAGATTGGACCCAGGAGAATAGGGTAAATACATTCTTTTCCAGTTCCAGCATTCCATAACTCATTTGTTTCTCCGAATGTTTTACCCCAACCTTATTTGTGCCGCAGGCTTTCAATCCTAAAATGTGCATTTGGTTTCTTCAAATATCCCCAGGGCCACTCTCACCTTCATTCCATTTCATCTTTCTTACCTAGAAATTTCAAAGTATATCAGAAATATAACCTAACACATATCAAAAAATTGTCTCCTAATTTCTATCTTGCATTTTTTAACCTCAATTATCTACACCTGAAAACAGTTACATAATACATTCACTCTAAAGTACTAATTGCAGGGGGAGGGAGTGTGAAAGATTATTCCACTCAGGAATATCTACATTTTTAAAACTCTCTAGTAACTTAATCAATGCTTTAATGTGAGATTTCAGGCAGCACAGTGGTTAAAAATGAGGATGATTTATTTTAGTTTATCTTATTTTTTTACCATTCCAGAGCCATTGCGACATTTTCTATTGAGACTATTATTTTTCCATCTAGCTATCAAGGGCTGATTCTTCTACTGAAAGTAACTATAATCATAAATCAAATATAATTTCTATACAGACACATATGTTGTGTGTTATTAGGAGAGACTATTAATAATTTGCCTGTTTTCAGACACATCGAAATGCAAATGTAAAAATATTTGTGTATGTTTCCTAATATCATATTTCTCAATGGGATGGTCAATCCTTAAGTACAAAATCATCCATTTGGGATTTACTGAGGAACCTGCAACTCCTACAGGGTTATGTTCCCCAGGATCCATTTTTTTTTTTAAGTGATCTAACATAAGGACCTTAGAAAATTTTGGTGAAGAAAAAAATGTAAAAGAAAATATCTCACTGAAATGTTGACTTAAGTCATAACAAATATGAATATGTAAGCTTCTATGGCCTAAATAAGGATGAATCTACACAGATTTTCTCTTGCATGCTATAGTATTCTTGATGGCTTATTACTGACCTTAGGAAAGTTAGAAATTCTAGGGTCATGAGGAAGCCTACTTCTTCAATGATCAATCTTTTCCAATTGGCATAACTATTACTTTTTTAAAAAAAGATTTTATTTATTAATTCATGAAAGACAGAGAAAGAAGGCAGAGACACAGGCAGAGGGAGAAGCAGACTCCATGCAAGGAGCCTGATGTGGGACTCAATCCCAGGTCTCCAGGATCACGCCCTTAGCCAATGGCAGACGCTCAACCACTGAGCCACCCAGGCATCCCGCATAATTATTTCTTTATCTCATCCCCAGAAAAAGCAACTACTCTTAATTATTTTCAAATGTAGAACAAAACCTAGGAAAATGTGAGCATCAAGATAAACAATAACATAATGGGTCCCCATTCATTAAATAAGAATCTGAGTCCATAGAGACTTTAATTAAAAGAAATGTACTTCTTCACAGTAAATGCTAATTACTATAAAACAGGTGAGGTTAGAAAATCATCTATGATTGTCAAAGCAGGTAAAATTTTCATGAGGAACTGCATATTTACATGGTCTCAAAATGTTTCCAATAAGTTACAAAGGGGAAATTACTAGCTTTACAGTAAAGAACCTGGGCAACTTAATTATGTGATCAGAGTCAGCATTACTAATATTGGGACAAACCAACATCATACACCCTCTGATATACACTGAAAACAACATAATATCTTTTAACTAATACTTCTGACAAGAATACATACCTGAATCTAATCATGGGAAAAGATTAAAACAAACCTAATAACAAAATAACTGGCACTATTCAAAAATATCAAGGTCAAGTGGGCAAAGAACAAATGCGAAACTTTCCCAATTTATGAGAACTAAAGGGACATAAAAATAAATGCAATGCATGATTGAATCCTGCAAAATGAACATTACTAGGACAACTGACAAAATTTAAGTACAGACTTTGGATCAGTTAATAGTATTGTATCATTGTTAAGTTTTCTGATTTTGATAATTGTACCTTTGTTTTTTAAGAGAATGCCCATGTTCTCAGCAAATACACACTGAAGTATTTAGGAAAAAAAGACACTGTGCCTACAACTTATTCTCACATGGTTCATTTAAACAATCATATAATACAGTGATTATTACATATAATACATATAATAAAGTAAGACAAAATGTAAACAATTAGTAAATCTGGGTAAAGGGTATGTGGGAAACCCTGGTACTATTCTTTCAAGTTATATGTAAGTTTGATATTGAATAAAAATATATATGTATTAAATTTCCACCAATAAACATCCTGGCCCAGTTGATATCATGAGTTAATTATATCAAACATTTAGAAAGAATATGGTAAATAAAATAAATAAACAAGAAACAGTACCAGTCTTACAGAAACTCAGAAACAGAACTTATTTTACTAGGTTAATGTAATCATGATATTAAAACATGAAAAAGATATAAGAAATTTACTGACCTAGAGCCATCATAAACATAGACATACAAGCTCTTACCAAAATAGAAGAAATTGAATCCATCAATATAAAAAGGATAATACAACATGAGCAAGTGGATTTTATATTAGGAATGCAAAATTAATTTAACATTCAAAAATCAATGTAATTCACCCTGTTAGAATAATTTTTTTAAAAAAAGATGTTCATCTCAACAGATGCAGGGAAAATGTTTGACAAGATTCAACACACGTTTATGACAGAAAAACTTTTAGCAATCTATCTGTCAAAGAGAAATTCACTGATCTGATAAAGGTATCTACAAATAAAAACCTATAACTTCATACTTTATGATAAAATACAAATCAATCTCAGTGTAGGTTGAACAAAAACCCTTGGCAGTATTAAATTTCTTAGTAATATTTTGAAGTTCCTAAGTATCTCCCACCAGTTAAAAGTGTGACATCTGCTGTATCATTTGACGCAATGAAAGCCAACAGACCTAAGAAAATTCAAATTCTGCCTCAGTTCACTGTTGCCTCTTTCCATGAAGCCTTAGAAAAAATACGTACAAAGAGCATTCAAAAAGGAAAGGAAAGTAGCATTTTATTAATTATAACTGCTTACTAGATTTAGAATTAAAAACAAAAGAATTTTGGTTAACTGAGATGGTATACACCTTTCTCATAAGAAAATGAAGTCTAAAAGTCTTCAAACCAAATCAGACAATGAGGTCTTCCCATTTATCCATATTCCCTTCCTACCTCAGTCCCCACCACTACCCTTTCCATGCTTGAAACAATATAGATATTATTACTCTTAGAAAATCTCATTGGACTGGACTTAAAGGGAGAAGTTCTCAGGGAGGACAGCCTCCCATCTCTTGGCAATCTATTCCTGGTCTTTTTCTTCGGTCTCCTTCATTCTCTTGGCCAAAAATTGCATATTCTGCAGCCTCTTCTTTATTTTTTTTTAGTACATTTTTTCTTCAGAGTAATATGCTGACGTTTGTGTTGGAAGAACAACGAGACATCGAATCTTGGGTGTTTTGGTTCTAGGTTTCTTACCTACTTTGTTTAAAGGCTTTCTCACAACATACTGATAGACATAAGCTTCTTTAGAGAGATTGAAAAGTTTGTGGATTCTGCTAGTTCTTTTGGGCCAATGCACAATAGTTATCAGTGACTCCAGGAATAGCCTCCAGCCCCCCCCCTCCTTTTTTTTACAGTAACCAAGTTAAGAACACTGAGATTGACATCTACAATGCAACCTCAAATAGATTTGTGCTTTCTTTCTCCAGTCCTCCTTGGTCTGTAGCAGGAATGCCCCTTACTCAATAGCAGGTGGACAAGACTCCCTGCTTCATAGGGGGAGGGGGGCTTGTTTGTCATTGCCACCACTGATTTGAACCACATAACCCTACCATTCTTTACCCAGAGCATCAGCAGCAACTTCTGTGGCCATATGCTTCTCATAAAATATATGAAGTTAGTGTTTATTCATGTCCACTTCAATGAGTTTCTGACAGGTAGTATCCAGAAGAGAAATGTTCAGTTTCATCCTAAAGCAGCCTACTATCTCTGAAGTGGCATAAAAAGACTCATCTTTTTTTTTTTTTTTTTAAGTAAACTTTACCCTCAACATGGGACTCAAACTCAGGACCCCAAGATCAAGCGTTATATGTGTTACCTACTGAGCCAGCCAGGTACCCCTAGGAAATGGTTCTTTTACATTTTTTTCAACACTCGATCAGCCTAAAATGTATTGTGATGGTTTCTCTTTCCCAAATGGCTTTCTCTCAACTTACAAAAAAAAAAAAAAAAAGACCTACATCTCATGCAACCAGAACCTTGCTATAGTAAATTGCCCCAAGTTCTAAGAAGTACCAAAGCAGCTGTTGGACAATTCCAAAAATGGATGCTAAGACAGTAAAGTTATATTAACAGAAACAATTCCTTTCCAAGACAGGTAGTTACTGATTATTTGCTTAAAACAAAAAAGAAAAAAAAGTGACCTAAAACTATCAACTGGTAAATCATTAAAAATAATTTTTGATGATACTCACTCTGTGATGCTTAGCAGATAAGGAAGAAGTTCAAGCTAACATTTTTATTTACATTCATTTTTTATGTAGTTTCTTCAACACTACATTAATAAAAAAATAGAATTGATATTGAATTATCTCATTCTAACCATATATTATTATTCATTAAGGGATACATAAATTAACTGAAAAGAAGTCCAATTTATAATTCAAGTAGATTTTGATTATGAAAATTTTTAAGTTTATGTTCTTTTGATTATTTTGAACTTGTAATCAATGCAATGATAATTCAAGAAAATTTTGACGATTTACAGTTACTGATCATAAGAAATACAATTTTAATTTATATACACAGTTTTACTGCATAAAATGTATTAATGTGATCAATCAAGCATAAATATAACATTAAGGAAAATTCTCTAAGAGGAATAAAAATAACATCACAGGGAAAAATAAAGTAAAATTTCTGACTGTTAAAGAATACTCATGTTTATTTTTTTAACAGATGAGGAATATCAAATTACTACTGCATTTACTTTCTATTAGACACTTTTTAAGGGTCTTTTATTTACGTATTTATTTAAGAGTGACAGAGCAGAGCAAGGGAGAGAGAACATGAGGGGGGACAACGGCAGAGGGAAAAGCAGACTCCCCACTGAGCAGGGAGCCTGGTGTGGGGCTGGAGCCCAGGACCTCAAGACCTGAGCCAAAGGCAGCCACTTAACTGACCTAGCCACCCAGGTCCCTGTCCGTTGGGACACTTTTAAAAGGATAACGTGACAGTTTTATTTTTAAATGTCAATATTTGCAATATGATGAAAATTACATTTAAAAAAAAAACATATTAATACCCATCACCTATTTCCTATTCCCCCCACCCACACCCTCTCTGTAACTACCAGTTTGTTCTCTACAGTTAATAGAGACTCTTACAGTTAACTCTTAAAGTTAATAGTTTGATTCTTAGTTGGTCTTTTTTCCCCTTAGCTTGCTTATTTCTTAAATCCCACACATGAGTGAAATCATATGGTATTTATCTTTCCCTGACTTATTTCACTTAGCATTATATTCTCTAGATACCTCCATGTTATTGCAAATGGAAAGTTTTCATTCTTTTTTATGGCTGAACAATATTCAGCGCCTATATACATATATATATATATGTGTCTTACAGAACAGTCTTACAGAAACTCAGAAACAGAACTTATTTTACTAGGTTAATGTAATCATGATATTAAAACATGAAAAAGATATAAGAATATCTATATATATACACATATATATGTACCTATATGTATAGATATACATATATACAGGTATCTACATATCTATGTGTAGATATAGATATAGATATGGAAGCAGCCTATATATATACATATACATACATATACATAAACATACATACACATATATATACATACACACACACACACACACACATATATAGGCTGCTTCCATATCTTGACTACTGTAAATAATGCTGCTATAAATATAGGGAGGCATATATCACTTTGAATTAGTGTTTTTGTATTGTTTGGAATACAAAACAGTAGTGGAATTGCTGGATCATATATATTTCTATTTTGAACTTTCTGTGGAAACTCTGTACTGTCTTCCAGAGTGGCTGTACCAGTTTGCATTCTCACCAATAGTGCAAAGAGGGTTCCCCTTTCTCTACAACCTCACCAACACCTATTATCTCGTGTTGTTGATTTTAGCCATTCTGACAGGTGTGAGGTGATATCTCATTGTAGTTTTGATTTGCATTTCCCTGGTGACGAGTGATAATGACCATCGTTTCATATGTCTGTTGGCTATCTGGATGTCTTCTTTGGAGAAATGTCTGTTCATGTCTTCTGCCCATTTTTTAACTGGATTACTTGTTTTCTCGGTGTTGAGCTATAGTTCTTTATATATTTTGGATACTAACCCTTTACTGTATGTTATTTGCAAATTTCTTCTTCCATTTGGTAGGTTGCCTTTTGGGCTTTTTTTTCTTTCTCCAAATTTTTATTTAAATTCCAGGTAGTTAACATACAGTGTAACCTAGTTTCAGGTATAGAATTTAGTGATTCACTACTTACACAGAACACCTAGTGCTCATCCCAACAAGCCCTCCATAATACTAGTCACCTAGTTTTTTTTTTTTTTTTTACCAGTCACCTATTTTAATCATCCTCCCACCTTCTCCATTCCAGTAACCTTCAGATTTGTTCTCTATAGTTAAGAGTTTGTTTCTTGGTTTTCCTCTATTTCCCCCCACTCTATTCATTTGTTTCCACTTATGAGTGGAATTATATGGTATTTTGTCTTTTTCTGACTGACTCATTTTGTTTAGCATTATACTCTCTAGCTCCACCATGTTGTTGCAAATGGCAAGATTCCATTCTTCTTTATGGCTGAGTCATATTCGTGTGTGTGTGCGTGTGTGTGTGTGTGTGTGTGTACACCACCTCTTCTTTATTCATTCATCAGTCAGTGGGTATTTGGGCTCTTTCCATAATTTGGCTATTGTTGATAATGCTGCTATAAACATCAGCATGAAATCAGCAACACAGGAAACAATAGGTGTTGGCAAGGATATGGAGAAAGGGGAACTATTACACTGTTCGTGGGAATGCAAACTGGTGCAGCCTCTCTGAAAAAGAGTTAGGAAATTCCTGAAAAGGTTGAAAATAGAACTACCCTATAATCTAACAATTGCACTACTAGGTATTTACCCAAAGGATACAAAAATACATAACCAAAGGGATACATGCCTTTTAGTTTTGCCGATTATTTACTGTGCAGTTTTTATTTTGATGTAGTCCTAATAATTTAGTTTTGCTTTTGTTTCCCTTGCTTCAAGGAACTTCTCTAGAAAAAAGTTCTTAGAGCCGATGTCAGAGAGACTACTGCCTGTGCTCTCTTTTACGATTTTTATGGTTTTGGGTCTCACATTTAGATATTTAATCCATTTTGATTTTATTTTTGTGTATGGTATAAGAAAGTGGTCCAGCTTCATTCTTTTGCATGAAGCTGTCCTGTTTTCCCAACACCATTTGTTGAAGAGACTATCTTTTTCCCACTGGATGTTCTTTTCTGCTTTGCCTATATAATTGTGGGTATATTTCTAGATTTTCTATTCCATTCTATGTGTCTATGTGTCTCTCATGAGACACAGAGAGAGAGAGAGAATGGCAGGCAGAGGGAGAAGCAGGCTCCATGCAGAAGCCCAACGTGGGACTCAATCCCAGGACTCCAGGATCACATCCTGGGCCGAAGGCAGGCGTTAAACCTCTGAGCCACCCAGGGTCCCTATGTGTGTCTATTTTTGTATCAGTACTGTACTGTTTTGATCACTACAGCTTTGTAATATAACTTGAAATCAGGGATTTTGATGCCTACAGTTTTGCTTTCCTTTTTCAAGATGGCTTTGGCTATTTGGGGTCTTTTGTGATCCCATATAAATTTGATTGTTTGTTCTAATTCTGTGAAAAATGCTGTTGGTATTTTGATAGAGATTGCATTAAATGTATAGACTGCTTTGGGTAGTGAAAGTTGCATCTTAAATGACAACCTATGTTTGTGAATATACGTTTTTTCAAAATTCTTATAATGGCTACCCAAAAAAAGCTTTAGAATCATTAGTCCAAAAAGTAAGGCTTTTTGTAGGCTGAAATTTAGAGACACAGATTTTCCTTTTTAAATATGGTATAACCTGTAGAAACTTTCTGTGGAATTAACTGTGAGAATTTAAAGCATTTGTACTTACTAATCAGACCACTATAAAGAGAATTTTACAACAGCATTTTTTGGTCTGGTGTGATTGTTCAAGTGTTTAAAAATAGAGAGAACTGCACTAAACAACCAGGGAGGGAAAATTTTAATATCCATAAAATATAGGGGAAATCTTAAAGATTTGCAAAGATGAGTAAGCAACTTCCCAGTCATCAATATAGATTAATTTGATATCTTTTGTACAAACAGCACAAAAGAAATAGAAACACTGTCTCCACACCTCTATTCATCATTCACTATGATCACTGATCTACAACCTCTCAATGAATCCATTAGAATTCCTGCTTTGAAAAAAATAAAAAAGAATGGAGGTATATAAATAATTTACACTGCTTTACTTTTCTGATCATTACATAAACAAGAGACAGGATATCTACATTGGTAGTCTCCTTAGGTAGAAAAATGATAAAGACAGACCACAATCTATTAGTGTTCTACTAGAATACTTCCCAGAAAATGTAATAACTTGGGTACAATTAGATGTACACACCATAAAGTCACGTACAGAATTGCTAAGATTCTTTTTCCAATTTAACTTTATATTAATAAAATCTAGTTTTCAATTACATGTATGATCAATTCCTGGCAAACTAATATTGAGGGGCAAATTAAAATGAAGAGTGGAGAGGACTTCTTAAACTTAGTCTAAAACATTTCCTTGTGATTTTTCTAGTTACCTATTTGAGTAAGTATTATTTCCTTAGGCTTAACCCATATCTTTTTTATTTAACATTATTATGTTGTGAAGATAAATTTTGAAAGTGATTTTTTTCTTTTAGTTCAAATAGTGTTCACGAGAGACAATCCATATGGAAAGAATGTCTTGAGCACACATTTATTATGAATAAACTTTAAGAAGACTTTGTAAGAAGTATACCATGAATATTCAATTTCCCTAAATTAGTAAGTTATCTATTAAGTCAGATACTAAAAAAAAAAAAAAAAAGCTGCCGAATGCTGTCAAATTGGTGCCATCAGCCTGAAGGACCAAATTTAACTTATATATCACAACACATATAGAAAGATGTCTAGTTTAAATTGTCAAGAAGATGACTATTAACAAAATACAATTTCATTATGCATATGAGGTAGATCAATAAATCTTTGATATTGAGATATTAGTAAGGTTATTCTACCTCTGCCTTTGCAAAATTGCTTTGCTGGAAAACTAAATAAAGGAAGGATGTAGAGCGCTAGAAAATGAGGGCACTTATTTTTTTGTAAGATTTTATTTATTCATGAGAGACAGAGAGAGAGAGAAGCGGAGACACAGGCAGAGGGAGAAGCAGGCTCCATGCAGGGAGCCCCAAGCGGGACTCGATCCCGGATCTCCAGGACCACAACCTGGGCTGAAGGCAGCGCTAAACCGCTGAGCCACCTGGGCTGGAGGGCACTTATTTCTTAAAATTCAACTCTTCTTCAATCAAATGCCAGTAAGTTCTGACAGTAACGTTGGGTGGGAGGATCTCTGTATACACTTCTCAAAACAATCCCCCTTTTGTTATTCTCTTAGTACAATCCAACATTGTCATGGGTGATTTGCTTCAGAGGCTAAAAGGATCTCTTCAGAAGCAAAAGTTGCCTTGAAAAGCAGGCTTCTACCTGGACTGCCTCTCCTAAACTGGAGATTTTTTTTCCTCTTTATAGAGGAAAAAAGTTAGTGAATTATTGGCCAATATTATTAAAATAGTAATATACTCAAATAACAATATAAAATATATATTATATATAAATATATAATATAAAATGTATTTTATATATTTTTCATTTATACTTCCCCCAATTCTAGAGTATCCTTAATGTGAATAATGTTTGATTTCTTGTTCCCATTGGAGTGAATTCTTTTAAGCTTCACAAATGCCCTTTCCTTCTCTGGGAGGGAGCCTACTGCCTTACACACTCTATTCTTGGTGACTTTTCACCTGCTCCTTCTGTCACTGTTAACATTGACTTCTTTCTCCTAAGTAAAATCAAGAAGAGTTCACTCTCCCATAAATTTAGGGATCCATAGGATAGTCTTAATCATTCAGTTGTTTTATGGCCACTATGTTAAATAATTGATCAGGGATTAACTGGACTTGGTTGGGTTAGACTAGAATTGATTGGCACTTCTCAATCTCCCACTCTGACAATTACAAAGTTGTTTCTCAGGATGGAACTTAGACATTTTGATTCTCTCCTCAGTCAGGTGAGGCTCAGTGGGGCTCACCCATCTTTAATCTTAGACAGCTATCACTTCTCCTTTTGATTCAAGTATTTTAATCCCTGTGTCCCAAAACCCAGAGAAAAATTGCACAGTTCTCCTCATTGTCTCCTGCAAGAGGTCTCTGATCAAATAGAGTTTCCATTGGTCATTCCAGAATTTCAGAGTTTCTCCAGCAGCCATACAACTGAAGAAACCCTAAGATTCTTAATATCTTAAAAATATATGCATTTTCAGATAGTTTAGCAACCCAGAGCTTTTTCACTTTGGCAAATTCAGCCAGTCTCCTAAAATTAGTATTATTTTTCCATTTTGCTTGTGGTCTTTAAAAGTTTGTAGAAATCAGGGGATCCCTCAGTGGCTCAGCGGTTTGGCGCCTGCCTTTGGCCCAGAGCATGATCCTGGAGTCCCAGGATCGAGTCCTGCATCAGGCTCCCAGCATGGAGCCTGCTGCCTGTGTCTCCGCCTCTCTCTCTCTCTCTCTCTCTTTCTCTCTCTCTCTGCCTATCATGAATAAATAAATAAATAAATCTTTAAAAAAGGTTTGTAGAGAAATCAAAGTTTTAAAAATAGTATTATTATTACTCTCTATGAGGTAGATTTATTTAGATATAAATGTAAATAATAAAATAATCCTCAGAATTAGATTATCTTCTCAATATTTTTTCTTCATTAAAGATTGTAAAAACATAAAAGGAATTTTGATTTTCTTAGAGAACTGGGATAGATAATTCAACATAAGTTCTATGAAACTAAATTTAAACCTACAAAATTTCAATTTTACTCAGCAAATGTGAGTACTTACCACTGTGCCTTGCCCTACTGCCTGACAGTAGTAGTTTGATTGGAAGAGTTACACACTAAGGTCCCTAGGTCATGGAAAAACAACTAATGCTACCATGAATATTGACCTGCCCGGACCTGAAGGCAATGAAATTTATTTTGCCTATACCAGAAACGATCTCCTCTCTGTTCTGGTGCCTGCCCTGGAAATAGCCACCAAGTGTACTATCTTAAAGACTTTTATCTCAACTCTACCTAAAAAAAGTTCTTTCTTGTATTTCATCTCACACTCTACACTAAAGTCTTGTTTGAGTACATTTTGGTCACTCAATACCCCAGAGAAGGTTAAAATGACTGCATACTTGTGTTGGTCAGTTGAAATAAACTTCATGAGAAATTATTCCTTGTAAGTAAATAAACAATAAAGTTAACAAATAAAGAACAACTCTGGAAATGGTTATTCCCAATGCTTCTAATCAGATGAATAGATCAATGTGACAGGTAATAGAGCTGGAAGTCAATCTTTAGGATTTGCGTAAGTAGGGCAGTTAAGACCTAGAGAATTTGAGAATAGCAAGCTCCTAATAAAAGAGGATTAATTAAGAGTATTCCAGGAAGAAAGAGAAAGAGGGCATTACCCATGGTTATATTTTAGAGTGGAAAGCAAGGCAGAAACCTAGTCATTTGATCATGTCAAATGGCAAGCTGTATTAACAAAATGTGTAGCTGCAGATAACAGATATTCTAATTAATAGAGACTTAAATAAATAAGAGTTGCTTTTTCTCATATGAAAATTAAGAGATGGGCAGTTGCTAGAATTACTTCTCCATTCATTGAAACTACCCTTAATCCAGTGTGTTATTGCTCTGTTGCACTATCTTATGTTGGCTCTCATTCATATATGTGCTACCAATGGCTGACTGCAAGATGCCACTGCAACTCCAGACAACATGGCCACATTCAAAGCCAGATAAGTGAGGTAAGTGTAGAACCATGTTCATAAATCACTTTGGACTACAAAAACTTTCCCAGAAAACCCTAGCAGAAATCCACTTATATCTCATTGGACAGAACTACCATATGGCAACTATCTTAGCTATAAGGAAACCTGGAAAAGTTAGCACATTCTACTTTGCTATGTATTTTTGTAACATAAACTACTCAATTTGTGCTTGGTAAATAAGGCAATAATGTCATTATGAAGGAATAAATACATTGTTTCATGTAGAACTTTTTCTATGCAAAGGAATCCAGAACAGCAGCAGTAAGACATATTATATTAATTGAAAGATGCAGTTTTTCACATTTTAACACTTCTGAAACCAGTGAAATTTATCATTGTGTAGAACAGGTGAAAGCCATTACAAGTTGTCATTGTCTGTGCATGCATATGCAAACTTGGTCATAGTAACATATATTATCATACATCCAAAAGAATACTATTCCGTTGCTCCATATGTCAAGCAATATAACTAAAGGCATGACAAAGTGCAAAATTCCTCAAAATCAATGAAAGACATTTCAAAACAAGCAGGGACTGGTATGACTGATATATCTATTAATCATATAAACCTATAAGATAGAAAACATCAGTTTGTCAGAAATTTAATACTGATTTTGAACAGAAGCTATTTAACAACTAGTAATGCATGATTCAGTGAAGATAAAATAAAACTATAAATTAGTCAAAGAGAAAAACATGAGCCTCAAAAGTCATAAGTTAGTAACTTGGAAGAAAATCTCCACATTTTTAAGGAATGCTACAATACTCTTAACGGCATAAACTATATGTGCAAAAATATGGAGGATTTTGCTAAGTTGAAAAGTGATACAAAAGAGTTGGCCTCCAAATGTAAAGAAGTCATAGCAATCTTACCCATTTTCTTTAACTATAATTTTTTATTTTAGGTATGTACAGAGTGATTTTTTTTACAGTCCATGATCAAGTAAGTCTTTCAATGAGTAAATACCCTTCTAACTTTGAAAATAAAACATTGTCTCATTGCTTAATTAGCATATGTGACTCTTATTAGCACATAAAATAGAGTGCTTTACCTTACAATAAAAGCATTTTAATAAATTTGATATGATCAGTAGGAAAGTGGGAGAAAACAACCTTTAGATTGAGAACTATTGTAGAATCAGGAACCTTCTCTGGATAATTTTAAGAAAATTAAAAATGAGCTCATCATTTTCAGAGAAATTCACCCAAGACTTGAATGACTCTAGGCTCAATGCAGGATGTACTAACTTCCTTACTTTTGCAAACAGTAGCCTCACTAGGTCAAAGCACCATTTCCATGTGCATTATTCTATATCTGCTATTCCTGGCCTGGCTGGAGTGTTGCCAGTATCTTGTCTGTTGTTTTCGTAAAATTTTAATATTCCCTATGGTAGCTTCTGTTTGTTTCTGGTTTTCAGAAATACAGTTGTTTTGTGACTACTGACTTTATACCACAATCCTACAAAATTCCCTTACTGTTTGTCATAATTCATTTGAACAATAACAAAATTTGAATTATTTTGGAATTTCTCTGTAAACCGATCACTTAATCTGCAATAATGAAAGTTTTATTTCTTCCATCCCAACCTTTAATAATGGTTGTTTCTTTCATTACTATAATAAATAAGACTAAACATAATTATAATTAAAAGCAGTAAAAGTGTAAAATTAGGTATCTTTGCCTTGTTCCTAAACTCAGTGAGACAATTTTCATTATTTTGCCATCTATACAGTTTTACTTGTGCAGTAGTTTTCAATTTATGTAATTTCTTCAATAACTACAAGAAAATTCTCTTCTATTTTAACTGTCTATAAATTTATTTCATCTAAATTTTCAATTTTATGACATAAAGGTATTTTGAATTCCTTCGTTATCTTTCTAGTGTTTCAGTATCTATAACAATATTACTATTACTTTTTTCATTTCTAATGTTGCTAATTTGTTCCTATTTTTCCTGGTTTGGTTTCACTGAAAGTTTGTCAACTCCTTTAGCCTTTCCAAAGAACAACTTTTTTAACCTTATTAATTCCTTCTAGTGCAAGTTGTCATTTGATTAATTTCTGCTCTTCTTTCCCTCTGCTTTCTTCAGACTTGTTTTCTTGTTCTTTCTCCAAATTCTTTAAACGGATGCTCAGCTAATTACTTTTAGCTATTTTTCTTTTTTTAAAGATTTTATTTATTTATTCATGAGAGACACACAGAGAGAGGCAGAGACAGAGAAGGAGGGAGGCACAGGGAAAAGCAGGTTCCCTCTGGGGAGCCAAATGTAGGACTGGATCCCAGGACCATGACCTGAGTTTAAGGCAGTTGCTCAACCACTGAGCCATCCAGGTGCCCCTTGTAAGCTCAGCTTTAACTATAATATCTATGGAGACAAATGAAAATACAGAGAAGGAGGGCTTTTGTCTCCAACATCCCTGAGAACTTGTTCTTTTGTTTTTTTTTCTTTTTGACATCAAAGTCTGCAATGACCTTGGCTCCATACAATACTAACTTCTCTTTATATTTCCTTGACCTCTGAAGTTTTGGAAATACTTTTTATATACTTCCTTTCTGTGAATGTTGTGATGGTGTCTCCTGGTTTTCTGACTCACTTCTCTGCCTCCTTTGGGAATTCTCAAGTCACTTCTGCTTGACTTCTAAATTTCAGAGTGCCCGGTGCTTATTTTTAGACTCTTAATTTAGTTTTTAAAAATATTTTGCCCCTAGGTTACCTTCTCTAGTTTCATGGTTTGGAATATCATCTCTATCCTCATGAATCCCACACTTTTTTCCCCTATAATCCCATACTTAGTTTTTTTCTTCTAGTTGGATATGTAATAGACATGACCCAAATATCTTGATTTTTTTCCTGCCTACCTCCACTAAGCCTGTTTCTCCCTCATATTAGTAAATGATGCCACCAGTCTCAAAATTGCTCAGGCTTAAAGTTCATGAATTATCTTTGTTCATCTCTTAACTTTTCATCCCAAAGTATGTATGCTCTCACATGTGTGCACACAAACACACACACTGTGTAATACATTGACAAATCCTATCAATTCAACTTCAAAGGCATACCCAGAACTCATATATATTCCATTGGTTCCTACAAATATCATCACTCAAGCCATCGTTACCTATTGGTAAAACATTGAAGAGCCTCTTAACTGATTTATATGTTCACTTGTTTGCTTCTCTACCGTACAACCTAGAATTACAGTGATTTTTTTAAAAAGAATAACATAAGTTAAATATTATTATTGCTCTATTTACAACCTTACAGGCAATTCCCATTGTACCAGAATAAAATGTAAATTCCCTCCCCTGATTGGTAGACACTACCAAACACTAGAAAGATAACGAAGGAAACACAATCCGGGCCCTGCCCGGCTTCATACTCATCTGGCTTCATACTTCATTCTCCCCAACTGTGCTCCAGACTTCTTACTGTTCCTTGAACACAACCAGTTATTTCTACTCTAGTGCCTTGTATTAGCTGTTTCCTCTGCCTGAATGCTTTTACCCTAGGTCTTTGTGGGGCTGGTCCCTTCTCTTCTTTAAGGCCTCAATTTATGCTACCCATTCAGAGCAGGATGCCAACCTAATTTAACCATGGAGTCACCTAATCACATTAGTCAATTATAAGTTTGTGAAAACACTTTATGTCTATCTTTTATTATATACCTGTCGGCTCGTCCCTTCCAGAATTTAAGCTTTTTGCAAATAAAGATATTGTCTATCTTTATTTACTGCTTTTCCCCTGGCATCTAGAAAAGTGCCTGTTACATAAGAACTTAATAAACAATTAAAAAAGTGAATCCTCACAACAAAAACAAAAAACATTTAGATTGGTTCCTAAAGTAGCTCAGAAGAACTACTGTACTAATACAGTTATTTGCATTCCAGTGTGATTTGAAGACTCAGGGAAAAAATCAGCCAAAACTTGTGGCCCCTGACACAAAATCATCTTTAGTGACCATTTTTCTGAGAGCACTCCAAAGGCAATTTAGAAGAGACCTTGAATCAAGTGGTGGGCTCAGTCTCCATTATGAAAAATCAATAAATGCCCCTCATCTTCTCCTTTAATTCTTATAAAACATATAAATAATAATACTTAGCTCTTTTTGGAGAAACTGTTAAAAATTGCTTCCTCTGGAAATTTTTTCTTTCTCTTTTAAAACCCTGGCTTTTGCTCTTTCTCTTATTCTCTAATAATACTTTTCAGTGGCTGATCACTTTCCTCTGAAAGGTTAAAGTTCTGATAGTGCTGGGCTGGGGAAAATTAGGGGGGACAAAGGCATCTAGACAAGATGTTAGGTGACTTCTGCCCTGAATCTTCAGGGTGTGAAGGTATCATCACATTTCATTTGATCTCATTGCAGAGAACAGCAGGTGGGGCATAGAGAAGTTCTGGAAGCTGCCTTTGGCCAGAATGACCACTATGGACTGGCCACCTGCAGTGATGGGCAGAGTGGGAACAGGGGAAGCCCAACCTCTGTGACCACTGCCGTTTCTGCTTGTCCTTTCCCTTGAAAGGGAAACTTTAAGAAACCTTTGGCTGGATATGAATAAAGGTTAAGAATTAAAATACTGATTATGTAAAATTTGTATTTTACTTCTGGATCTAATAAAAAAAGTTAGGACTAAGAAAAATCTGTCTGAGCCTTCCTACTAGGCCTACTGAGTCCTGTCCCCAAAATGGCCATTGCCAGATGTAAAAGCAAGTCAGCCAGGTATTTTATTAAGGAAGCCACTTCCATTTACCATCAGTGCTTGGTAAGCAAGAATCTCTTAAGGTGTTTCAACAGACAGGCTTTATGCCAATTGATATTATGTTCAAATGATTTTGCCTCCAAAAAACCCTCTTTATTAAATGGAATCTCCTCTTTTAGAAGTAGAAATTAAAAAAAAAAATCTTACATATGTGAAGGTATAACCAGTTCCTTTTTTTTACAGAACTGAAAAACTAAAATTATCAACTGTGACTTTTCCAGAGCAGGGTCATTTCTGCTCTTGTTAAATTTCCTCTTTTTACAAGGTCAGGGCTCAGAGTGAGTGACCTGCTACAATCTCCAAAGGGCCATAAATTGTAGAAAGTGCCCATTGTCCTCCCTCATGCTCTTTGGTTAGAAATACTAGAAGCCCATTCAAACTAGCTTAAGCTTGGGCAGCCTGGGTGGCTCAGCAGTTTAACGCCACCTTCAGCCCAGAGATCCTGGAGACCCGGGATCTAGTCCCACATCAGGCTCCCTGCATGGCGCCTGCTTCTCCCTTGGCCTGTGTCTCTGCCTCTCTCTCTCTCTCTCTCTGTGTCTCTCATGAATAAATAAATAAAATCTTTAAAAAAAAAAAAAAAAAAAAAACTAGATTAGCTCCTTGCGGATCCTGCGCCGGAGGAGACGCACACAGCTAACCTGGTCTCATTCGCGCGACTCTTACAGCCACTAGTCTCGGGGCACAATGGCAACTCTTAAGGAAAAACTGATTGCACCAGTTGCAGAAGAGGCTGTGATCCCAAACAATAAGATCACTGTAGTGGGTGTTGGACAAGTTGGTATGGCATGTGCCATCAGCATTCTGGGAAAGTCTCTGGCTGATGAACTTGCCCTTGTGAATGTTTTAGAAGATAAACTCAAAGGAGAAATGATGGATCTACAGCATGGGAGCTTATTTCTACAGACACCTAAAATTGTGCCAGATAAAGATTACTCTGTGACTGCCAATTCTAAGATTGTGGTGGTGACTGCAGGAGTCCACCAGCAGGAGGGAGAGAGCCGCCTCAATCTGGTGCAAAGGAATGTTAATGTCTTCAAATTCATTATTCCTCAGATAGTCAAGTACAGTCCTGATTGTATCATAATTGTGGTTTCCAACCCAATGGATATTCTTACATATGTTACCTGGAAACTAAGTGGACTACCCAAGCACCGTGTGATTGGAAGTGGGTGTAATCTTGATTCTGCTAGATTTCGCTATTTTATGGCTGAAAAATTTGGCATTCATCCCAGCAGCTACCATGGATGGATTTTGGGAGAACATGGCGACTCAAGTGTGGCTGTGTGGAGCAGAGTGAATGTGGCAGGTGTTTCTCTTCAGGAACTGAATCCAGAAATGGGAACAGATAACCAGTGAAAATTAGAAGGAAGTGCATAAGATGGTGGTTGAAAGTGCCTATGAAGTCATCAAGCTAAAAGGATATACCAACTGGGCTATTGGATTAAGTGTGGCTGATCTCATTGAATCCATGTTGAAAAATCTCTCCAGGATTCATCCAGTATCAACAATGGTGAAGGGTATGTATGGTATTGAGAACGAAGTCTTCCTGAGTCTTCCGTGTATCCTGAATGCTCAGGGCTTAATCAGTGTGATCAATCAGAAGCTGAAGGATGATGAGGTAGCCCAGCTCAAGAAAAGTGCAGATACCTTGTGGGATATCCAGAAAGACCTAAAAGATCTGTGACTTCTGGCTTCTAGGCTGTAGAAATTTAAAACCAAGATGTGATTAACTGTGAGCCTTTAGTTTTTCATCCATATACATGGATGACAGTTTGCTTTTATCTTCCTAAATATGTGAATCTGGGCTCACAGAATCAAAGCCCATGTTTGGTTTAATGCTTGCAATATGAGCCTTGAACAAATAAAATTAACTATTGTAGTGTGAAAAAAAACTAGATTAAACTCAAAAATTTGATATAATGGTACAGGACTTTATTATAAACCTAAAAACAAAACACATCTGGACCTCAGAATAACTAGAACCAGGAACTTACTAGGCTGGCTCCCTGTCTCTTCACTCCATTCCACTTTTTTGTCTGCTGAATTCTCTCTCTTTCTCAGTATGGAAACTGACTTCCTCTGTTTCTCCAGTCACCTGGGTGGAAATAGAGGCATAAACTTTTCTTTTTCTCTTTTTACATTTAGGTGTTACATATATTAAGGTTTTTATAACAGCCACCTTTTAGAAACAAGCAAAAAGAGTAATTATGAACCTGAGATCAGCCATATAATAACAAATGTGGGATCTCTCCAGATCATCTAAACTACTACAAAGTTGAGCTAGTGGATCAGAAGCAGTGGCCTGTAAAATGGGGTTCAATCGCCTTAGGGATTTTCAAGATGATGCATTGAGATACTGAAAAAAAAAGTTGGAGCTTTAACTTTTATCTCTAACCTATCAATACTTCTATGTTTTTTTATATTGTATTATGTACATAAGACCATTTTAAATAGTTCATTTTGTTTTTCAGACTAAGGAGTTATCTTTTTATTGCATCTACAGCTTTAATGATAAAGAACTAGAAATTGGACTAACATCTGGCCTGTCCCAAACCACAATGAACAAAGAATCAAGTTCTAAAAATAAAGTACCAACAGTTAATTTTAAAGCAAATATTTTATGGAACACTGACCACTAGTCCTATTATGGATTATTATGCAGAATGCTCAGTGTTCCAAAATATCTTTAGAAACTTTATTTTGTAACTTTTCAATCTGTTAATGATCTTCAGTTCCACGTTGTTGAACTGGAGACATTCAGTTCTACTGACTTTGAATATTGCCTGTTGTTCCTCTGACATTAAACGCAGACCTGGGACCCCCAACACAATTTTACAGAAGAGCTGCCAATGGTAAATGTCTATAACTTATTTATAAAGAGAAAGAATTTTAAGAAGACAATAACTGCTATTTATTAATCTCTTCATAATTTATCTTTGAATTATAAGTTGTTATGATTCACATTAAGGTGACAAATTTGAATGAGAAAATCAAGGTTATTTTTTGTAATGTAGGAGAGGGTTCATTTTCAAAATGGGCCTAAAGTAGTTTTGTTGATTAGCATAATAATAGGAAGGCTATGCAGTCTCAACTCTCATATTAACCTTCAAGAATAAAATTGGAAACCAAAGCATTGCCAGTTTCTATACTTTGCAAGAAAAAAGGTGAGGCACAGATTATATGGAATCAATGAGCAAATTAGTGTTCCTACAGAACATTCATAGTTTGTGTACATGAGTGTGTGTGAGTTTTTCTTCTTCATTTTTGGACCACAATCCATGTGAAATGGATCTGTGAGTACATCTGTAACGATATTGCGGTACTTCAGTAAATATAAATAAGACAAATTAAATCATTTAAAAACAAAATTAATACAAAAAATGGAATTTGCCCTGCATCCTGAAGGCTTAACACTCTGTGGGAACTCAATAAATATTAAATTAGGGTCACAAGATTCAAAGCCTACTGAATCATAAGGAAAAACTATTTTCAAAGTCCTAGGCTATCTATAAAGCACCCCCTACTTCCAGACTCTGTATTCCAATTTTAAGGTCCTAGCAGGTATGCTTTAACAGATAATGCTTACAGCAGCCTGCATAGAGAGAGATACTATTTGTGAAGTAAAGAAGTATAAAACCTTATAGAATATAATGAATGAAACTCTTGCACTGTACCTGGAAGCAAATAAATGGAGCAGATTGAAGACCCCAGGAACAAAATAACTCATCGGGTCAACTGTTGAATAATTTTCTTTACTCTCAAATTGCAAAAATTATTTGAAAACTAATCAAATCTTAAGCCAAGTTCCAATAATTTAAGAGGTGAATTGAGGCCTATGTGGGCTAGAATTTCTAGAAGCAAAACCAGTGAGCACAGAAAGCTCAGGATAATCTTTCTCCACACCTTTCTGGAGCTTCCCATGGGAAAAACAGGTTTACCTAATAAACCTAGATTTTATAATTAGCATTTTTATGTGTAAAGGTTCTCAAGAACATCTTGTATACTTTCAAGTTGCTTCTCGGCAAGTTCCATAAGAATCTTAAATAAGACCAGGCTCCTATTAAAGAATAGGTAACTAATGATATGGTGTAAAGAAACAAAGTCAAAATCCTAGCCTACTCATTTAGTTGATATGTAATTTGAGCATGTCATTTAACTTCTTTGGTCCTCAAATCCATCACCAGTAACGTGGGAATCATAGCACCGATGCCAAATCAATGCAGATTATAGAGGGAAAGTAAATGAAGAAACTGTATTCCAGAAGCATGGGATAAGGAATTATTAAATCTAAAAGAAACCTATACGGTTCACATGATAGAACAAAATGGGCCCTGTAAGTATTGGCTGGCTACAGAATGCTGGAATGTAGCTCTAAATGCTGGATAAAAATAATCTCAAATCTCAATGGCTTGTAACCATAACCACTGATTTACCTCCTTTCTGTGTTTTTAACATTCTCCTATGACCAGGAGCTTGCCGGTGCACATCTCTTTCCTAGTGGATCACAGTAGTACAAGGCAAGCCAACACACAAACACACGTGAAGCCACCTCTGTTGCTTCATGCCCACTGACATTCCAGTGGCCCAAGTAGTCACACAGTCAAGCCCACTCAGTGGGGCCATGTTATATATTTCACATATACTAGTGGAAGGCATAACAATGGCATAAGACAAAGGAGTGAAAACTTAGGAACAATTATCTAGTGTCCTATTATGCATAGTATAGGACCAATACTTTATGCGGTCACAAAAGATCGGATCCCAAAACTCAAGTCAATAGCATTTCAATGCCCTAAAACTGTGAAATGTGAACACCAGCTACTGTCTGGAGTCATTAAAAAGCAGATTATTACCCTCAAGGTCTCTATTGAATGTACTACAGTTTAGTCATTAATTCTTGGATTTATTACACAGAGTAACACATTACATAAAGAAGTGAGACATTATTTAGTTTTACCTTTCCTATAAATGGATCTTGGCACCAAGCCAGATCTACTCCTCTAGAGATCATTTGCTTTTGCTTTTCTCATTTTTTAAACTTCCTTTAGGCATTAATCTACAATATCTGAAAACCTGATTATTTTTGTGAGTAGAAAATAAACTGTTGATTCCTCACTTGCTGACCGTGGAAAAAAAGAAGTTTGCCATGGAAAAAAGAAGTTTTACTGAATTTCTCAGAGCATTTAGATGACGCACTCTAAGGCTATATCAACACAATGTAAAACTTACTCCTCTATCTCTTGCCTATATAATGACAGTGAAGTTTCAACTACAAAGGTGCCTCAAGGCCCAGTGATTATTTAATTATCTCCTGGAAAATAATTTCCAAATGTGACAAGGGCATCAACAATCTTCTTGAGTCTGCTAAATTTACTTCTTCCTTCACCTTGTCTATTGTCTCCTCATATTACTCCCCTGCAGGAGCAAATTCAGGCTTTGAGGAGCTTAAGATTGATATAATTGGGGAGAAGGCTGTTTAAAGAAGAAAAAAACTATACAATTACAACATTAGATAAAAATGTTTCTGTAAGTAAGGGACCCTGAAAACTTAATATTCACTAGCTTCAGGATTAATTGATCTATGTTTCTCTTATGTAGGATTTCCAGATAAAATATAGGATGTTCAGTTAAATTTAACTTTGAATTTAAAGAACATACAATCTTTATCATACATATACAATCCTTGAGACATATTAATATTAAAAATGATTTATTGTTTATATGAAATTCATATTTAACTGGACATCCTGTACTTGTTTATTAAATCTGGTACCTCTGTTTAAAAGATGGAGAGTAAAGGCATATACCTAAGTCCCAAAAATAAATCCATAAATACTGACATGAATCTCTTAGGCCTTCTCTGATTTCCCAAGATAATTAGCCCCATGCTCCTTATATTAATACATATTTTAGAATTGAGTTTTTACTTCATTTATTCATGAAATTAATTTCAAATGAATCCCTCAATTTTAAAAAAGAATTTAAAATTTTTTTGAAATTAAAAAAAATATTTTTAATTCTTTCTGGAAAGGATATGGCATGAATGCATGTTTCTCATTCAAAGATAACTTCCTTTGTAGAGACTATGATTTGAAATAAATTCCATCAGATTTTCAAACTGAGGAAAAGTAACTTATTCACACTGAAATCCCTAAAATCCCCCAGTAATGGATTCTAGCCTTTCATAGCCTTTACAGACAAGATGCCCTTCATAATTTGTTACCCAAACCCTCATACTTGAGTCTAATCCTCTTGCCCTTTCCTTAATTAAATGGGAAATTGCACTTATTACTATATGGCTTTCGAACCTGAATATACTAAGTCCTTCTTCTCAGGCTACTTTTCTCCAAATAAAATAATCTCTGTAGTATTTACTCCAGGATATGTGTCTCAACACTGATAGAGCTAACCTTTTCATATGCAAAGTCCCAAATACAGATCAATACCACGAGATACCATCTTAAACAAAATGTATAAGGTCTTAAAATGGCTAAAATCAGAAGGACAAGAAATAGCAAGTGTTGGTAAGGATGTAGAGAAAAGGAACTCTTGTATACTATTGGTGAGAATGTAAATTGGTGTAGCCACTATGGAAAATCATAAGGAGATTCCCCAAAAAATTAAAAATGAAAGTCTCATATGATCAAATAATTCCAACAATGGCTATCTACCCAAAGAAAACAAAAACACTAACTTGAAAAGATATATACACTCCTATATTTACTGCAACATTATTTACAACAGACAAAATATGGAAGTAACCTGAGTATCCATTGACAGATGAATTGATAAGAAAGATGCAGTACACACACACACACACATACACACACACACAGGAATATTAGGCAGCCATAAAAGGCAGGAGATTGTGCCATTTATGACTACATGGATAGTACTAAAGGATATTATGCTAAGTGAAATAAGTCAGAGAAGCAAAAATATCATATGATTTTACTCGTATATGGAATCTAAAAAACAAAAAACAGAATTAGACTTACAAATACAGAGAACAAATATGGTTGCCAGAAGGATGTGGGTACCGGGATGGGCAAAATGGATAAAGGAAAGTGGGAGACATGGGTTTCCAGTTATGGAATAAATAAATCGTGGGAATAAAAGGCACAGCATAGGGAATACAGTCAATGATATTGTAATAGTGTTGTCCAGTAACAGATGGTAGCTACACTTGTGGTGAGCATAGCATAATGTATAGAGAAGTTGAATCATTACTCTGTACACCAGAGACTAATGTAACATTGCATGTCAACTATACTTAAAAAAAAAAAAAAAAAAAACAAAAAAAAAAGCCCCTTCCCTACATATCAAGGTTCTTTAGTCTTGAGGTTATTTACTAAGGAAGACCTAAAGTCAATATCAAATATAATTTGAGAATAATCTTATAATCTGAATTTGTATGATAATTTTTGATGATGTTTTGGGAAATTGAAAGTGTTTTGGGATTTGTTCTCATACTGACCAGATCTGTTCTCATACTGTTCAATAAATTAATTATTGGAATTAAAAAATGTGACCTCCAAAGTGACAACTTTGAAGGAAATACACACTTTATAAACTCTACTAGTATTTTTTAAATGCTTATCATCCTTTGTAATTACAAATTAGTCTTCATATATAAAAGGGAAATTAAAAATATCTATTTCATTGGGGTGTTATAGGGATTAAATGAAAATGCATTTTTAAAGCACAGCATAATGATGGTAATACAATAAACATTCAGTAGATGTTTCCTATTATTTTCACTACACCAAAAGTTACCAAATATATATAAAAAGGAAATATTATTTTCTTTCCTTTCCCTTAGTTTTATTTTTCTTCTGTCTCTATCAACATGCTTTATTTTTAGTTATTTAATAGTTGCTAGTATAAATTTAGACAACTTTAGAGAAACCATAAATTTATATTTCATCAGTATTTTTATGTAGCTTACAAATTTATATAACATATCCTAGAATCCTAATAATATTGTAGCTACATTTCTATTATACAACACTCTCATTTCAATGTGAAACAAGAGGATTTCAAAAATTATTGGTGCTAGGGCACCTAGGTGGCTAAGCTGGTTAAGCATCTGCCTTCATTCATTCAGGCCATGATCCCAGAATCCTGGGATTCAGCCCTATATTAGGCTTCCTGCTGAGTGGGAAGTGTTTTTCTCCCTCTCTCTCTGCCCATCCTCCTGTTCGTGCTTTCTCTTTCTCTCAAAAATAAATAAATAAAATCTTTTTAAAAATTACTGGTGCTAAATAAGATAATGTTTAAAAGTCTGACCTTAAAAAAGAAGTGAAATATAGGCCTCCATAACTTTTACTCATTGCTATTAGCTCTGCCCTCTGAAGAAGCATCCCTTCTCTCTTCCATGGAATAATCTAATATCATCTTCCTTTTGGCAGCTCTTCAAGTATCTAAAAATGTCTCTTCAGTAACTGTCCATATCAAGTCACTTTTTTTCCAGTTTAGCTCATTTTACTTTATAAAACATTGAGAATCTAGAATATACCAGGAGCTACTCTTCAAAAAAAAGTTTAAAATATAACATAATCCCTGACTGCCAACAATTCAGTTTAATGGAAAGATGGATTTTAAAAAAGAGAAAAATATAAAGCAAAATAAAATTATAGAATTAATGGAGCCCTTAGAATGCCTTTCTTCATAATTATACCTTCTCAGCCCTTCACTTTCCTTAGGACCTTCCTTTCAATATCCTCCAGCACAGTGGTTCTCAACCAGGGGTGATTTTGCACCCCAGGGGACATTTGGCAATGTCTACAGATATTTTTTTGTTGTAATGCTGGGGATGCTGGAGATATTATTGGCATCTAGCAGGTAGGAGCCAGATAGGTTGCTAAACATTTGCAATGCAGAGGATAGCTGCCCCCTCAATGAAGAATTATCCAAAATGTCAATAGTGCCAAAGTTGAGAAACTTTGCCTAGCCTTTTTATGTCCTTCCTAAAATGTGGAATCCTGGTAAAAACACAAAATTCCACATTGGTCTAACCAATTTGAATACAGAGCAACCTTTATTTATGTTCTTTAATTCATAGTTTACACCTGAATTGATTAGCCTAAAATAAAGTATTTTTTTAATAGCCTATCACATGTTTGTCTCATAAGAAAATGAGAGTCATAGGACATCTAGCTGGCTCAGTCAGTAAAGTATCCACTCTTGATCTCAGGATCTTGAGTTCAAGACCACCTTGGACATAGCACCTACTTAAAAAAAAAATTATAGAAAATGAGAATCAACTAAAACTATTATGCTGATCAGTTTTTCTCTATAAATTTTATTTTGTTGGTTTTAACCTATATTCCTAACCTACTGAGAACTTTCTGGTCTAAACTTAGCTATTTTCAAGCTTTATACACCTGTCTGTTATATCTATCAAAATACTGGCAAAAATATCACAACAACTAGGCCCTATATCATTAAACTGCAAAAATACCTTGAGCGATTGAAATTGGTCAATTAAACTACATGACTAGGAATAGATTTTCAATTAAGTTATTAGGAGTCACTATATACTGAAACATTGAAACTAGCTCCCCAAAACAATGCTGAAGGAGTAGGTAGTATTAGACCCATTCAGGAGCCAAGGACACTAGGAGTACTGTTGAGATTGAGGGATGTGCTCAGGGACATAGAGCAGTAAATGGGCAAGAGAGATTTTTACAACTCCTCCCTATGTCTACAAACTTCATGAATATGCTTCCTGTTATATTATTTCAAAAAACAACAACATCAACTAGCTGCCATTCCTAAGTACTTACAACAAATTTTTACCTATTGTAGCTAATCCTCAAAACAATTCTATGAGAAAAAAAAAAACACAATTCTATGAGGTAAACATTATAACATTCAACATTACAGATGTGGAGATACCCATGGCTTAGCAAAACTGTAATTTGCCCAAAGGCAAATCACTACTTAAGAATCAGACCCAGAATTCATACCTCATCCACATGGCACTAACACTGCCATGTTGCCCTTCACCAGAGCCCATAAATCCACTCTGTCATCTAGTCAGCCCTTACTTTCCCTGTATACACAGAAGTCTCTGGGAGTATCTTTGCCAAATGCTTTCTTTGAATAGCAGTATACCTTGCTTCTGCTTACTGAGATTCTCATACTCACCTATTTGGGAAGAATTTTCATTTGTGGGTAAATGATTAGAGAAAAAAAGCAAATCAAATTCCTCACAAATCATTAAAGATTATGGTTAGGGCTACCAATTTCCATACATTGCTTAACTTTGGTAAGCCTTTACTTCGTTCCAGAAAAAAAGAAAAAAAGTTAAAATGTTTTTTGCCTTTAAATGTCCTATATTTACAGCTATCCATTAGAAAAAGGTAAAAAAAAATTAATGTCTAAATAAAATGATGCCTTAAAAATGCAGAGCAAACAAATTTAAAATTGAAGTTAAAAAAGTAGGTGAGGCAAATATTGTGAAATACTAATATATTTTCATATAGGTGACAGAAATATTTTTATTTCTACCTTTAGTATGGCTGAAACTCCATAATGGAAAGTAAAACAAAATATAAAGTTTATGATTTGATAATGCTTATTTTCCTTCTACAAAGTAATTTTCCTTTGAAGTATTTTCATCATTTATTAATGTAGTTCAATATAATTTACTTCAAAATGTATTTCTCACATGTAATTCTTAAAAATCATTAGATTTCAACCTTTAAAAGATAATCAGAATCCCAACTGAATCCTCACCACAAACCATAAAATCTGTCATTTTTACTTTCCAGCCTTACTAACCATGCTGCCTTTGAGTAGAGTATTAAATTCATACTTGATTTATTATCAAAGGCAGGGTGCTTCAATTTCATTTTAAATCCCTCACATTTAAACAACATTTAACAGAGCTGAAAGCTGTTGCTGAGGTTGACAAGTGTTGGCATAACAAGTAAATGAGACAACTGCCATTTTTACATGTATGAATTATTTGGCAGTATTATGAGCCAGTCTTACCCTGAAATGATAATTATTGAGTGAGCTGTAAGTAAAGTGAACTAATGCAGTGAGTGCAGAAGAGAGGAAAAGAAAAAGAAAAAGATAAAGAAAAAGAAAAAGAAAAACCTACCTTTTAGTCTTTCTTTCTTTAAACCTATCCAATCTCATAATATTTTCTCTAAAAAGAAAGCACTGCTAAAAAATATTGAAAGAATCAGACACCTTCATAACTATTTCATCACTGTAGGCTTGTCCAGATGGCAGCAAGATGTCTGTCATTGATTCCCTTGCTTCAAATATGTGAGGCAGAGAGTAAGCTATCACAGAGCCTTGACAAAGGCAGTAGCAAAGAAGTCATTATTAGCCAACCATATACTATGTGAACTTGATTCCTTCCTAAGACCAAATTGCAAATGAATCTCATTCCAGTAGAGTGTCAAAATTACTGTGTGAGCATTAGAGAGCAATGATTCCATTCTTAAGACAGAAGAGGTGGTTTGAAAAAAGTACTTCATGCAAATAATAACCATCACTTCGTAAGTGCTTACTCGGCTAAACCCTTTATGTACAGTAACTGCTATAATCCTCATCACCATCTGTAATAGCTAATTTTATATCAACTTGACTGGACAACAAGGTATCCAGATATTAGTCAGACATTATTCTACATGTATCTGTGGGGAAATGTTGGGATAATATTAACATTTAAATTGACAGTAAAAACATTTAAATTGATAGTAAAGCAGATTGCTCTCCATCACGTGGGTGGGCCCCACCCAATCAAAGGCTTAAATAGAACAAAAAGACAGAGTGCTAAATAAGAGAGAATTCCTCTTGCCTAACAGCCTTCAAATTGGCACATTAGTTTTTCTCTTACTTTGGACTCAAATTGGAACTTTGGTGTTTCCTGGGTTTCGAGCCTGTTAGCCTTCCAAATGGAACTACACTATCAGCTCTCCAGTGTTCCTCACTTGCTGACTGTGGATTTGGGGACTTGTTAACCTCCATAATCACTGAGCCAATTAATCATACTAAATCACGAAACTTTTAAGTGTATACATATATCCTATTTATGCTATTTTACTGGACAACCCTGACGAATATACCATTTTATGAAGAAGTATATTTATCTCCATTTTTTAGTTAAGAAAATTTAGGTTTAGAGAGTATATATATTACTTTTCCAAGGTTTTTCTCCTGCTAAACTATAAGCTCCTGAAAGATAAATGTGTTTGTCTGTTACATTTACTAATCTGTCCTATGTGCCTAGGATGGTGTGTTACATCGCTCAAATTGTTAACTAACTGTATTGAGATGGAAAGTTAATGCAGTGAATTCAGCTGCAAAGTGGCAGAGGTAGGGCTTGAAATCAGGCCACCCAGATCCATTCTTTTAATCTCTATAATGAACCATCTTTTAAAACTCCTTCATAGTTTCAGAAGGCAGTTTTTGAAAGAACAGGTTTTTAAAAAAATATTTTATTTATTTATTCATGAGAGACACAAAGAGAGACAGAGACATAGGCAGAGGAAGAAGCAGGCTCCCTGTAGGGAGCCTGACTTGGGACTGGATCCCAGGACCCTGGGATCATGCCCTGAGCCAAAGGCAGACACTCAACCACTGAGCCACCCAAGTGTCCCGAAAGAACGGTTCTTAAAAGAACATTACTGGAGTATTTGAGCTCAGTTCTGAAACTATTAATTCCTGAAAGATGATAGAATCGGGATCCAAAAGAGATTCCAAAAAGTGGAATAATGGACCTACAAGATGAAATTGAATTAGAAAAAAATGTAGAATACTTTGTTTTATTCTAAACAGCAACTAAACTTATATGGATGTCAGAGGCATAGCTTAGCAAGAGTATACATTTTTTTTAAAAAGTCCCAGTAGGATTAATTGACAGGGAGCTTGATATAAATCAACACTGAGTAGTGGGTGCCAAAAGAGCTAATGCAGTTCTTGGCTGCATTAATAGAAATATTTTGTCCAGATCAAGAGAAATAATAATTCCATTCTATCACCTCTATATCAAACCACATACAGGCCACACACTTCAAGAAGAGCAGTAAACTGGAATATATTCAAAGGGAGTCATCAAAAAGATGAGGAGAATCAAAGCCATGTTATACAAAGACTAGCTGAAGGAAGCAAAAGATGTTTGTCAAAAGAGAAAATTCTGCAAATATCTCAGATGGCTTCAAAATTTGCAAGGCTGCTTGACGGGATGAGCACTGGGTGTTATGCTGTATGTTGGCAAATTGAACTCCAATAAAAAAAATATACAAAAAAAATTTGTAAGATGTAACATCTAAAAGATACTAGGGTTTTTTTTCCTCTGGCCCTAGAAGATTGACTTTGATGTAATAAATGCAAAGTTAATAATGCTCAATATGCTATTCAATTTTCCAAAAGTGAGATGTATAATATCATGGAAGTACACAGGTTCTCAATCTCTAGTGTTGTTCAAAACTGACAAATCTTTATTTTATGTTTAGTTGGCAGCTAAGCTTCAGATGGATTATTGCCGAAGACCTTTATGCTTCCTTCCAGACATAAATGCCATGATACCCAAGTAGCATATAAAAAGAGAAGAGTCAAGGTGGTCAAGAAGAATGAAATAGGAGAAAATATTTGCAAACCACATACCTGATAAAGGGTTAGTATCCAAAATATATAAGGGACTTATACAACTCAAAAGCAAATAAACAAATAATCCAATTTAAAAATTGGCAAACGATCTGAATAGATATTTTTCCAAAGAAGATATTCCAATGGTCAAGAGGTACATAGAAAGATGCACAATATCACTAACCATGTGGGAAAAGCAAATAAAAACCACAATGAGATATTGCTTCATACCAATTAGAATAGCATCATCAAAAAGAAGAGATAACACATATTGGTGAGGATATGAAAAAAAGGGAACTCTACACTGTTGGTAGGAAAGCAAATGGGTATAACTATGGAAAACAATATGAAGGTCCTTCAAAAAACTAAAAATAGAACTACCATATGAGCCAATAAATTCAACTCCTAGGGATATATTTAAAGGTAACAGAAGCACTAACTCAAAAAGATATCTACACCTTCACGTTCAGAGCAACATTATTTTGTAATAGTCAAGACATGAAGGCAACCTAGGTGTCCATGAATAGATGAATGAATAAAGAAGTTATGGTATATATGGAATATTATTCAGTCATTAAAAATGAGAAAATCCTGGCAACAACATAAATGGAATCTGAAGGCATTATACTAAGTGAAATAAGTCAGACAGAGAAAGACAAATACTGTATGATCTCACTTATACATGGAATCTAAAAGGAGAAAAAAATGCATAGAAAAAGAGATCAGACTTGTGGTTGCCAGAGACAGGTGGTGAGGAAGGGGAAGTCAGAGAAAGATGGTCAAAAGGTACAAACTTTCAGTTAGATAAATACATACAGGAGATATAATGTACAGTGTGATGACTGTGTGTATATGTGGGTGTATATATATATACACACATACACAATGAAATATATATATATATAAATATGTCACATGTACTTTTGTGTGTATCTATACATATATACATATAAGTACAAAGAGTATTATGGGCCATATAAAACAAGGAAATCCTGCCAATCCAACAACATGGATAGACCCTGAGAGCATTATTATAAATGAAATAAATCAGAGAAAGACAAATACTGTGTGCTATTACTTATTGTGAAATCTTTAAAAATCAAACTCCTAGAAACAGAGAACAGATAGGTGATTGCCAAGGGTGGAGGTGCAGCATGGGGGAAATGGGTGAAGATGGTCAAAGGGTATAAACTTTCAGTTATGAGATGAAAAAGTTCTGGGCATGCAATGTATAGCATGGTGACTATAGTTAATAATACCGTGTTGTATATTTGAAAGCTGCCAAAGAGTAGATTTTGAAAGTTCTTACTACACGCATACATACACACACACACATACAACTGAGGAGGATGGATGTATTAACTAATCTTACAGTGATAATCATTTTGCAACATATACATGTATAAAATCACTGCATTGCACACCTTAAATTTATACAATGTTATAGGTCAATTATATCTCAATTAAGCTGGAAGGAAAAAAAAGGATAATAATAATCCCATCACAAGATTTAAAAAAACAATAAGTTGGTCAGGATGACAAGGAAATAAACTGAAATCTATTGTATACTTAACAATACCAGCACTGTGAAGGGAGCTTCCAGTTAATTTGTTAATGGAATTTTCATAATATAATGTAAAAATTTTTATTTCCATTTCAGAGGAAAAAACTGTAGTTGAGGAAGTCAAGTAATTCACTCAATTGTCACAGATATGTAAATAGAAGAATAGTTTCCTATGATTGTATAGTTCTTTTCTCTAAAAGGGAAAACTTCTGGTTTGACTACTGTCCACACTTTTTAGTTGCTTTTATCGAGTCAAGCTCCTTTCTAAAGGGAGCTTATTGGTGCTGCTATTTATGCAGCGACCCCAGAGAGACAATGTGCTTCCACTGGAGACTGTGAGGGTCACCTGCTTTAGAGGTACAGTCTGCTTCACATCTTTCAGGACCCTCCATATTTTTATTCCCATCATGCCTGTTAAAATAAAGGAACAATGATATTACAAGAGTATCTGAATATGGCGATCCTTTAATATTTTATTACATCTAAGTTTTGTGTAAAATATAAAAAAATTATATATAATATATTTGATACTAATATCAGAGGAAATTTCATTCCAAGGAATTCCAATGAAAAATCTGATTGAAAATCTTTCTCCCTGGCTGGTTGGCTCATTGGTGAGCATCTGACTTTGGCTCAGGTCATGATCCCAGGGTCCTGGATCAAGTTCCACATCAGGCTCCACCCAGGGAGCCTGCTTCTCCCTCTGCCTATGTCTCTGCCTCTGTCTCTGTGTCTCTCATGAATAAAATCTAAAAAAAAAAAAATCTTCCTCCCTTTAATAATTCTGTTGATTTAATAAGCTACTATATATAGTCAGTTACTCTAAATTCTTAAATCTTATTGTATTTTCAGTCTATCTATCCTATGTTCAAAACCCCCAGTGGCTTCTTGCCTCACTTGAAATAAGAGAAAATGTCTTGAAATGGCCAGCATGGCATTATACCATCATCCTCCTGACCTCTACGACCTCATCTTCATCTGCTCTTCCCCTTTCTGCCCAGCTACAGCCAGACTGGCCTGTGCACTGGGTGTCAAACAGCTCCTACTTCTTAGCACTTTCTGTTCTATGGCCAGGATGCTCGTCCTCAGAGAGCTGAATGGTGAGCTTCCTCACCTTCTTCAGGTCTTGAATCAAATGCCACCTTCTCAATAAAGGCTTCTTTGACATCCTATTAAAAACTACAGCACCTTTACCTGAAGCTCCCTATCACCCTTAACTTGCTTTATATTTTCCCCCAGAGATTACCATAATTTATATTCTGCATGCTTTATTTGTTTTGGTTATCATATGTTTCCTCCCCACTAGCATACTAATTCCATGAGGACAAGGAACACTTTTATTTCCTGCTACATCCAGAGCTATATAAATGCTTGCCAAATGAAATGAATAAATTAACCAGGTAGATTTTTTAAAAGATTTTATTTTTTCATGAGAGACACAGAGAGAGAGAGGCAGAGACCTAGGAAGAGGGAGAAGCAGGATCCTTGCAGGGAGCCCGATATGGGACTCAATCCTGGGACTCCAGAATCACGCCCTGAGCTGAAGGCAGACACTTAACCACTGAGCCACTCAGGCATGTCGGTAGCAGTGTTTTTTATGCAGTAACTATTTTTAAATTGCTCCACTACATAAAAATTGTATAACACATTTTATGTATTTACTGTTTCTACAAACATCTCTACTAGCATCATGTAAAGACCCCCCTAAAAAGTGTCTTAAAAACAGTAAAACATCTCTTAAAATTTAGTAATTTCTCTGAAATTTAAGATAAAAATATAACAGGTATTTTCTACATGCATAAATAACATGATGACAGAGAAATATGGTAGCTTTCTTTCTGTTAAAAAACATTGCTAAGAGGCAGATTAAGTAATGCATTTATACCTTAGGGTTGTAGTCTCTCCAAAGAATGAAAAAAAAATGTCTTCCTGCTCACTGATGTGTCCTCGGAAATATCTCCATCAACATAATCACCTGTATTTATAAATTCCTCTACAGAGAACCCTGTGTAGAGCCCTATGCCAGGTACTAGGGATATAAGTGAAGCAAGCACCCAAAGAGAGTCCTGCCCTGGAAGAGCTTCTGATTATAACTGACAGAAAATGAGAGGAGAAATTGGTATTGACCAGCTCCCGCCTTAGAATCAGCAGAAATACTACCAACACTCTTAGAGATGAATGATACCAAGAGATCTGAGAGGTTTTGGCTCAACAATCTCCTTGAATAATTGAGAAGAGATTACAACTGGATGAAACACACTGCATCAGTTATAACTTGTTCTCCATTGTTAGCTATTTCCTCTCATGCCTCTGAAGGATTAATAAGGTTATCAAGACAGACTATCACAACTGGTAGGTGTTTTAACCCTTATTGTGAACTGCCTGGCAACAAGGGTGAAACTTTAATAGTATCTAAATTGTTTAGTGCTAGAATGTGTCACTGATTTATATCTGAATACTCTATTTGATTCTTTTATTTCCCGTGACTAAAGAACTCGACAATATTTTTGATTGGTGTCACTGCAGTGATAATATTTGATGCTGCAGTACTCTGAAAGTCGATTTTACATAATTTTCAGCTCTCGACTTTTAAATCTCTCACTTAGTCATACTTTTAGATCTCCATCTAAAATTCTCACCTTCTCAAGTTCATTTCCTAGTCAATCTAGTTATAGAAAGCAAATGCTTAAAACACCATTCAATAATGCCAAGGCAGACATATTGGATTTAAGTTACATCCGCTTCTACACGGAAATATCAGAAGTGCAATTTAGAAGCAACACACATTCCTTTGTTCATGAATTTAGGTATGCATTTTTTATTGAATTTGCAAATACTTAGTTGGATCATGCCAACAAACTAAAGTTCTACTACTTTAGGCTGCTGCTTAAAATGTGAACGATCTCAGAAAGATACCATGAATATTTTACCTCTTTATGGCTTGGAATGAGAATCAAAGGTTGACTTTTGTTTAAAGTATTCTAGACATCCTGTATCTAGCAAACTACAGTTCCAGGAATTTAAAGATACAACTAAGGCTATGGAGAGAGAAAAGCCAGCCATTGCTGCTTATCGCCACCTGTCAGGAAATGTTACACTGCCAGCAGATATCCACCCTCCCCCCATTAGCAACGCTTGTAGAGATAAATGCAACATGAACTGCAAAGGTAATAGATGCTGCATTTTGATAAGATTTTAATGGACACAGGCATTTCAACGAAGCTATAACAGGTGACAGCTTAAATTCAGTGGCTGAGAAAGACTTTAATTAAGATTTATAAGGCCAGCTATTAGAAGCAAATATAAAATGATGGTTAGACATGGTAAAAAAAAAAGTTAAATGACTGATGGTCCCAGTGGTTTGTAACTAACCCTCATTCTAACTTAGGTGATTTAATAAAGATCCCAAATCTGTAGAGTTTTGTTGCTCTGTACCACAGGAGATAGAGAGGAACAACCTCAGAACTGCTCAGCCTGAACCAGAGAGTTAACAAGTGCCAGACTCTTAGGCTCGTGATAATAATGATATTACATTGTCCTACTGGCTACGAACAATTAGGAACCATTATTCCCATCAGGAGCAAAGCCCAATAGAGTTTCAGTCTCATTCCCTGCAGTGTCAAACAAGCCTCAGACCCTGTTCCTCAACCTCTCTTATCCAAAAGCAGGCTCATACACACCTGTGCAATCACCAACAAAGATAACACTCCTGTGGATCCAGGTTGTAATCAATGCTGTTAACCTTTGAGAAATACCCAAAGGAGGGGACCACACCCTGGCTCAGAGAGCAATTACACTACACTGGCAACAACATTAACCATACAGGGGGTCCACATGCTTCTATAGCTGGAAGGTCATCAGGGAAAACATATGTAAACTTTTGATAGAATCATGTTGAACAGGCAGCCTTTATCTTAACTGGAAAGAAACTAATAGCAAGGGGACAAAGTAATTATAAGAACCAAGTAATAGAAAAATACTGATAGAAAATCTGTGGACTAGTACCTACTGTTATCAAGCTAGTCAAGAAGTTTTCTTTGTGTTATCTTAGCATCATACAATCTCGGAATAGAAAGACACTAATAATTATCCAGTTCAAAGACATTTTGAATCTCAATAATTCTATAAATTGGAATCAAGTAAAATAACTTAAACCCATTTGTCACATTATAACTTTCTTCTGCCAAGGTATGGTTTCTTTTTCAAGTAAAATGAGGGCTATGGAAAAGATAGTACAACCACAGGAAATAGAATAAGACAAAAAAATGTTAAATTATTATTTTTCATTTCACTTCAAAGAGTTAATAGAGTTAGATGTCTGAAATACAGAGCTTAACTTGGGCAGAAGTTAGAATTAATAAAAGCCTACTCAATATATTGTCATGTATAAAATTAAGATAAAAAGATACATATTTTTTGCTATAAAAATAATCTGATAATGAAGGCCAAATATTTGGCAAATGCTGATTCATTTTTTTACTCAACAAATGCAAATTCAACACATTTCCTACTTTGCAATGCCATATAAATTTTTTTCTCATAGAAGAACATTGTATTGCACTTATTTATTTCCAGACCAATTCCTCTATTAGTCTATAAGCTTGCCAAAAGCAGAGATTGTTCTTCAGCTATTTTTATATACCAGGACCTAAAGAAGTACCTGTAACATAGCAGGCATATAATAAATGTTTTTTGAATGAAGCAGAGATATATGAAAGAATGAATGGACGTCAAGAGTTAGGCTTTCATCCAAACTGAATTACTCTTTAAAGGCCTCAGCTCCTAATACCTTCACATTGGAGGTTAGGGCTTCAATATCAGCTTGTGGGAAAGACGAATATTCAATCATGACAGTTGGTAAAACAAATGTAAAAGAGAAATTATGGTTCTATAGAAAGAAAAATATTTTAATAGAGATATGAAAGAAATGGAATGAGAGCATCAAGATCAGCAAACAAGCCCAGAAAAAGGAACATGGAAGATTTTATATATTCTTTTTCATTCATTTAACATGTATTTATCAGGTATCAATATACATCGGCATTGTTTAAGATGCTAGAAATGCCATGCTGACCAAGAAACACCAGTTCCTGCTCTTGCATAGGAGTTGAGATAATATTATAAAAAGCTATGTATATGTACTTGCAGCCTCTCTCTCTCTCCTTCTCCCTACCTTCTTCCCTCTCTCTTTCAATTCCCTCCTTTGGAGGTGGGAGGAAGATGTAAGAAAGAGACTTAAATTCAAAATTTTTGTGCCAAAGTCAAAACATGGGAAATTTTTTTAATTAATTCTTAATATTTTAATTCCAGTGTAGTTAACATAAAGTGCTATACTAGTTCCAGGGGTACAATGCAGTGATTCAAAAGTTCCATACATTACTCAGTGCTCAGAAAGACAAGGGTACTCTAAAATCTCCATTACCTATTTCACCCAACCCCCCACATTCACATCCCCTCTGATAACCATCTGTTCTCTACAGTTAATAGTCTGTTTTTTGGTTTGCCTCTTTTTCCTTTGTTTTTTAAATTCCATAAATGAGTAAAATCATATGGTATTTGTCTTTCTCTAACTTATTTTACTTATCATTATCGTCCTTAAATCCATCCATGTTGTTGCAAATGACAAGATTTTATTCTTTTTTTTTTTTTGGCTGGATAATATTTCATTGTATTTATATAAGATATCTTTTTTTTTAAGATTTTATTTATTTATTCATGAGACACACACACACACAGAGAGAGAGAGAGAGAGAGAGAGAGAGAGAGGCACAGGCAGAGGGAGGAGCAGGTTCCACGCAGGGAGCCTGACCTGGGACTCGATCCCGGGTCTCCAGGATCACACCCTGGACTGAAGGTGGCACTAAACCGATGAGCCACTGGGGCTGCCCTAACATATCTTCTTTAAACATTCATCTGTCAACAGACCCTTGGGTTGCTTCCATAATTTGGCTATTGTAAATAATGCTGCAATAAACATAAAGGTGCATTGGTACAAATTGGTGTTTTTATATTCTCTTGGTAAATACTCAAAGAATATAAAAACACCAATTACTGGATTGTAGAGTAGTTCTGTTTTTAAAACACCAATTACTGGATTGTAGAGTAGTTCTGTTTTTAATTTTTGAGGAATCTCCATACTCACCAACACTTGATTCTTGAGGTTGTTTTTTTCTTTTTTAATTTTAGCCATTCTGACAGTTGTGAGGTGATATCTCATTGTGGTTTTGATTTGCATTTAAGACTTGGAGAGAATCTTAAGGATACTCGCTTTTGCTCCATATTTAATCCAATATTTTCAATCTGTTTAGCAGGAATAAAGATATTTTTATCTCCATTTGATTATCTCTTATATCTTATGTCTCGATTGGTTCTAAATACTAGACTTTAAATTCCATAGGAATTGTGAAAATACAGAAAAGTGAATATATGTAAATTATTTTCTCAATGTAGTCTTACTGATCAACTGAACTGAAGAAAGAAAAGAAGGATGCTGCCTTAACTTTTGGCTCCAGCAACTTAGTGAATAATAATGTCATGGTAAGATGGGGACAACTGGGTAGTAGCCTAAGAGAATGATGGTTCCATTGGCTAAGATAAGGAATAAAGAGGAATAGTAGACTTGTGGAAAAGAAACAATTTTACTTTCAGGCATGTGAAGGATGAGGTAGATTGGTATTTCCATGTGGAATATTCCAGTATATAATCAGGAACAATAGGTGCTCTAGAGTCCATAATACCAACTTGGAGATTTTCTACTTACAGGCTATATTTGAAGCCATCAGGGCAGATAAGATTGCCAGGGAATATGTATGATGTGAGAAATGGAAGTCAGACTCAGGAGATGTCAGCTCTAAGGAATGAAAAGAAGGAAATCAGCAAATGAAATTGAAGAGGTTTATTCAGAGAAAATGGAGTCACTGAAGAAATGTCATAGAAGTTAAGAGAGGAGAAATTTTTAAGAACAAAGGCTGGTTGGCACCACTGAATACTGAGATGGGCCACAATACGAGAACCCAAAGCATCCATTTGACTTTTCAACCAAGGGGCCAGTGGTGACTTAAATAAAGGGAGGTAAGAGTTGAAGAGAGAGTGAATGATGTTAAAGGAAGTCTGGCTTCAAACAGGAGAAAATAAGAACCATACAGGAGTATTTAATGAGAAAAAATTTAAGAATACCACTGAAATGTCAAATGTTTTTTAAAGCGCACACTTTATATATAATTGTGCTAGTAAAAACTTGCTTATTTTAAATTCCTTAATCAATAGTATTTTTCAGGTTATTTCATAATTAAATTCATTTTGGAAAATTCTATTTTACATAAGAGGGTCTTCTTTTTTATTCTTTTTTTCCCTTCTCTGTCAATTTATGATAACACAAGATGCTTTTGTGGACAAATCTATCTATCCACAGAAAAGTTGAGGCAGAGTTAATAATGGCAATCAAAAAATTCATATAATTGCAAAATATCAATTGTAGAAAGATATATGGCTGTAATTAAAATTAATGAACATTTTAGTCCCTAATAGCTGCAATTAAAGTAGTTGAAATTTTTTAAATGTAAATGCCTCCTTTAAAGAGAAGTTAATACTACAATGAAACAGGCTTAAATTCTTTCCCCAGTCTCTGTGCTTTAATTGCCATCACAAGATAAGACAATTTTCTACCATAAGCAACTGGCTCAATACTGACAATTAATTTAAATTACCTTTTCATTTACACAAGTGCTTCATTTTGTTCTAATTAAAACCCTTGCTTATTTTACAAACCCACTGTTTGTCCATTTTATCTAAGTATATACATTTATACCTTCATCCTATGGAGCTTTTCGGTACGATGTAATTTTTGTCAGATATTACTTACTGTTCAGTTTCAAGACAAAATTAGAGTGAAAGTTAGCAATAATAACAATGAATTAACGAACCATGAAATTGGTGCATTGAAATAAATTGCACTAATTTGGCTTAAGATTTGAACACTGCCAAATGAATCCTCTTAACACAAACTATAAAATAATAAAAAGCTTCATTTCTGACACTCCTAAAAAACATAAGGATTCATTCTTTGGAAATGAGGTGACATAATAAAATAGAATACAAATGGTAGATGTGGAAATGAAGTTTGGTATTTGGGGAAATCTCGGGGAGAGCCCAGACCCTCTAAAGCAGGTCAGGCCCTTCTAGTCTGCCATCAGTGAGGGCAGTGATCCCTTAACAGGGTGTTCTTGCATTTCCAACTAAACCCTCAAAGACACTCATTATTCTCACACACACATACAAAAATGCTTCCTGTTTCTTGCTGACTATTGTAGAAGTGAAGTTTGATTTAAACTGTCACCAAAATGAAATGTCCTTTCCCTCTTTTGAGTTTGCTTTGAAGGACATTAATGTGGACTTGGGGAAAGTCTGTGGCTGCTAGACCCACATTTGTCCCATAGATAAATAACTAATTTCATTTCTTCAGGATTAATATGTCTGTACTGTTCCAGAATGTGTCATTACTGTAAGAAGTAACTCTGCATTTTGCAAGAGAATAAAAATGTCTTATGTAGATATAGGACATTTTTTTCCTTTAAAAACACATAAAATGTGATGCTAAAACCATCTGTCCCTGCCGCCTTTACCGATTTTAAATCAGCTCTAACCCATTCAGTCTTCTCAGATGTTAAATTACCAGCTACCGTTCTATGTCTCCATCCTTAAAGCTAGGGTCATATAATTGATTCCGTTTTCAAGCCTGGATTGATATTTAAACTAGTTCAGTCAGGTGGCGAATATACTTTCCTGCTCAAAAATGATATAATGTGAATTTATCCTAGGCCTTAAGATAAGCTGAACTGATTTCACATAACTCTGCAGAGCATTCCATAGAGCACTATTAGTAAAAAGAGGCTGTGGGGACATCATATGGGTTTGCCAATTACATGGTGCACAACTTGAAACAACTCAGTTGCTTCCCAAATATGGCTATGTCTCACACTTACCTAGATAGCTATTTTAAAATAGTTCTTAATATAGTGTGGCTATTTAAAATAGTCCTAGTCTATACCTACTGGTTAAGAATCTCAGAATTCTGTCTTTTAAAAAAGATTCACTGAAGATTCCAATGCCACTAACACTCAGCAATAGTCTCTTGCTTCGCTAGGCTAATGGGAGAGGATTCTTGAAAACTTGCAAGGAGGAAAAACATCCATATAATCTGAGATCTTGAGGATATCTGAAACAACTTTTAAACTAAAATACAAAATTAACATTGAACAGAAGAGAAAACTCAGGCCAAAAGAAGCTGAATGACTTTTTAATGGCAATAAACTGAACTAATGGACAGATGGATCATTAGAATCCAAGTCTGGAAGATGAACTGAACTGTCAATAATAAATAAGTTAGTTGAAATAATGGCAATACCCGTTGGCCCTCTGATTTTTTTGGTTATCTTTCAGTTAATGGAGTTCAGTTGTCAAGATAATTTTGAACTGTGCAAGAAATCATTTGATAAGTACTATTCAAGTTAAGGGGCACCTGGCTGGCTCAGTTGGAAAAGTGTGTGACTCTTGATCTCAGAGTTGTGAGTTCAAGCCCCACACTGGGTGTAGAGATTATTAATAAATGAACTGTTTCTTAAAAAAAGAACTATTCAAGGTAAAACAAAAAAATTAAGATCTTATTTATTAATTTGAGAGAGAGAGAACACAAGCAAGGATAGGAGCAGAGGGAGAGGGACAAGTAGACTCTATGCTGAGTGTGGAGCCCAGTGAGGGACTTGATCCCATGAACCTGAGATCATGGTCTGACCCAAAATCAAGAGTCAGATGCTCAACCAACTGAGCCACCCAAGTGCCTCAAAACTCAACATTTTTAAAGGATAAAATGATATTGACCAATTACTATTTTTTTCTACAGCAATTAAAACTGGGTGCTTTGAGGGGGCACCTGGGTGGCTCAGTGTTTGAGCAGCAGCCTTTGGCTCAGGTCGTGATCCCAGAGTCCTGGGATTAAGTCCCATATCAGGCTCCCCAGAGGGAGCCTACTTCTCCCTCTGCCTATATCTCTGCTTCTCTCTCTGTTTCTCTCATGAATAAATAAATAAAATCTTTAAAAAAATAAAATAAAAATAAAACTGGGTGCTTTTGAAAAAGTTTTGAAGAACGTCCATAAGGTTTTCTATGGTAGCCATATCAATTTAAATATTTGCCAATAGTGCACAAGGATTCCCTTTTCTCCACATCTTTGCCAACATTTGTTACCTCTTTTTTTTTTTTAAACAAGTGCTGTGGCCCATGTTTATTTTTTTTTTTAAGATTTTACTTATTTATTCATGAGAGATACAGTGAGAGAGACGCAGAGACACAGGCAGAGGGAGAAGCAGGCTCCATGCGGGACTCGATTCCAAGACTCCAGGATCATGCCCTGGACTGAAGGCAGGCACTAAACCACTGAGCCACCAAGGGATCCCATCTCTTATCTTTTTGATGATAGTCATTCTAACAGTGTCATTGTAGTTCTGATTTGCATTTTCCTGATGATTAGTGATGATGAACATCACTTCATGTATCTGTTGGCCATTTGTAAGCCTTTGGAAAAACAGCTATTCAGTTCCTTGGCCCATTTTTAAATAAGATTTGAGTTTTTTGTTTGTTTTTTTACTAAGTTGCATGAGTTTTTATTATTATTATTTTGTACATTAACCCCTTATCAGATATACAATTTGCAAGTATTTTTTCCCATTCTATAAATTGCCTTTTCATTTTGTTGATGGTATCCTTTGCTGTGCAGATGCTTTTTTGTTTGATAATATATAGTCCCAGTTATTAATTTTTGCTTTTGCTGTTTATGCTTTTGGTGTCATATCTAAAATATCATTGCCAAAACTAACGTCAAGGTGTTTTTCCCCTATGTTTTCTACTAGGGAACTTATGGCTTCAAGTCTTCTGTTTAAGTCTTTAATCCACTTTGAGTTAATTTCTGTGAGTAGTATAAGATAGGTTATTCAGTTTTCCCAGCACCATTTATTGAAGAGACTTTCCCCATTGAGTATTCTTGGCTCCCTTGTCAATTATGATTTTTTTATAATAAATTTATTTTTTATTGGTGTTCAATTTACCAACATACAGAATAACACCCACTGCTCATCCTGTCAAGTGCCCCCTCAGCGCCCGTCACTCATTCACCCCACCCCACCTCTCCTCCCCTTCCACCACCCCTAGTTCGTTACCCAGAGTTAGGAGTCTGTCATGTTCTGTCTCCCTTTCTGATATTTCCCACACATTTCTTCTCCCTTCCCTTATATTCCCTTTCACTATTATTTATATTCCCCAAATGAATGAGAACATATAATGTTTGTCCTTCTCTGATTGACTTACTTCACTCAGCATAATACCCTCCAGTTCCATCCACATTGAAGCAAATGGTGGGTATTTGTCATTTCTAATGGCTGAGTAATATTCCATTGTATACATAAACCACATCTTCTTTATCCATTCATCTTTCGATGGACACCAAGGCTCCTTGCACAGTTTGGCTATTGTAGCCATTGCTGCTATAAACATAGGGGTGCAGGTGTCCCGGCGTTTCATTGCATCTGTATCTTTGGGGTAAATCCCCAACAGTGCAATTGCTGGGTCGTAGGGCAGGTCTATTTTTAATTCTTTGAGGAACCTCCACACAGTTTTCCAGAGTGGCTGCACCAGTTCACATTCCCACCAACAGTGTAAGAGGGTTGGTTCCCTTTTCTCCTCATCCTCTCCAACATTTGTGGTTTCCTGCCTTGTTAATGTTCCCCATTCTCCCTGGTGTGACGTGGTATCTCATTGTGGTTTTGATTTGTATTTCCCGGATGGCAAAGGATGCAGAGCATTTTCTCATATGCATGTTGGCCCTGTCTATGTCTTCCTCTGTGAGATTTCTCTTCATGTCATTTGCCCATTTCATGATTGGATTGTTTGTTTCTTTGGTGTTGAGTTTAATAAGTTCTTTACAGATCTTGGAAACTAGCCCTTTATCTGATATGTCATTTGCTAATATCTTCTCCCATTCTGTAGGTTGTCTTTTAGTTTTGTTAACTGTGTCTTTTGCTGTGCAAAAGCTTCTTATCTTGATGAAGTCCCAATAGTTCATTTTTGCTTTTGTTTCTTTTGCCTTCGTGGATGTATCTTACAAGAAATTACTGTGGCCGAGTTCAAAAAGGGTGTTGCCTGTGTTCTCTAGGATTTTGGTGGAATCTTGTCTCACATTTAGATCTTTCATCCATTTTGAGTTTATCTTTGTGTATGGTGCAAGAGAGTGGTCTAGTTTCATTCTTCTGCATGTGGATGTCCAATTATCCCAGCACCATTTATTGAAGAGACTGTCTTTTTTCCAATGGATAGTCTTTCCTCCTTTATCGAATATTAGTTGACCATAAAGTTGAGGGTCCACTTCTGGGTTCTCTATTCTGTTCCATTGATCTATGTGTCTGTTTTTGTGCCAGTACCACACTGTCTTGATGACCACAGCTTTGTAGTACAACCTGAAATCTGGCATTGTGATGCCCCCAGATCTCTTGTCAATTATCATTTGACTATATACATGGCGGTTTATGTGGGCACATAGCTTTGGAATATATTTTGATATCAAGATGTGTGATGCCTCCAGCTTTATTCTTTCTCAAGATTGCTTTGGCTATTTAGGGTTTTGTGTGTGTGTGTGTGTGGTTCCATACACATTTTAGGATTTTTTTTTCTATTTCTGTGAAAAAAATATCATGGGACTTTTTATAGCAATTGCACTGAATCTATAGATGGCTTTGGGTAGTATGGATATTTTAACATCAATGTGACTTCTGGATATAAAGGAAATGAAATCGGGAAAGATATCTGCACTCCAATGTTTATTGCAGCATTACTCACAATAGCCAAGATATGGAAACAATCTAAGTGTCCATCAGTAGATGAATGGATGAAGAAAATGTGATATATATATATATATATATATATATAATATGAAATATTATTTAGCAGGAGAAAGAAGGAACTTCTGCCATTTGGGACAACATGGATGGAACTTGAGGGCATTATGCTAAGTGAAATAAGTCAAAGAGAGAAAGATAAATTCTGTAAGATATCACTTATGCATGAAAAATTAAATAACCAAACTCATAGAAATTGAGAACAGATTGGTGGTTGCCAGGGGTAGGGATAGGGGATGGGACAAATGGATGAAAGTGGTCAAATGGTACAAACTTCCAGTTATAAAATGAGTAAGTCCTGGGGATGTAATGTACAGCATTGTGACTATAGTTAATGACATTATATTGTATATTTAAAAGTTGCTAAGAGAGTAGACTTTCAAGAGTTCCCACCACACACATACAAAAATATAATTGAGTTGATGGATATCCTAAATAACCTGATTGTGCTAATCATTTTATAATATATATGTATATAAAATAACTTCATTATATACTTTAAACTTACACAATGTTATACATCAGTCATATCTCAGTTTAAGAAAAATTGAGTGCTGTGGGAATATACTGCTATTAGGGTCCTATGGACAAATTAAGAGGTAATACAGATGCTCCCTGCTCCTAACCCCTGTGTTACACAGAGTTACTCTGGCTAGTGCCTGATTCATCTTCTAACTCACTATCCATCCTGCTCCTGCCCCACTTCTAGGCCACACTACCATGAATTCAACTCCAAGGTAAACGAGAGATGAGAAAACTGGCCAGCCATTTCAAGGTATATAGAAATACTATCTTGACCAGAAGTGAAACACTTTTTTCCCAGAGAGAAGTGAAAATGTACAAGAATCTTAACAATATTACTTCCAGCATGCCCTTAAACATTTACTTTAGCCAAACAAAAGTATATTTGCCCCAGAGCTTGTTGTTGCTTTATAGATGAACTGAGCTTTGCATGGTATGTAATGATGCCAGGACTTAGGAAAAAAAGAGGTGAGTGTCAAGTTAAGTCTCTCCTATTACATATTGTAAAAAAATATACAACTTTGAAACATATTTTTAAGTAGGCCACCACAAAAGTGCTATATAACTGCTTAAGATTATTAATAGCAAAAAGATCAGTAACTATAACGTGAACATCTTTAACTAAAGAGCAATTCTGCTAATTTTGCTATTAGAATCAAGGACAATTATATACAACCAGGTGTGCTGCAGATTATTTTTTTCCTTTTAGTATCTGAATGTGCACCAAGGGACTTTAATAATGACATATTTTAATGAAGTAAGAAGCTCTAAAATAAGTAAGTGATTTTCACCTGTTAATAGCATGGTGTGTTGAACCCAAAAACATTCACTTCAAATTCTACTTCTATGGAAACCTTATACTTCAAATCACAACCATGTTACTTTTTATAAAAACATCTCTTTGGGCATTATATGCATTAATTTTCAAATGATTCCTTTTACTTGCCTATTTAGATTCCATCTAATAAACATAATCTGGATTATGCCAATAAAACATAATATCGTGATTTACACATGTCAAATTTTGTAATGATCAAATATAAAATCACTCAGTAAAGTTTTAATCTGTTTAATCATTATTTTATTTAATTGAAAATCTTCATTACTAGTTTCTATATTGCTTTCTATTTTCTCTTATCTCAAAAATATTTGCTGGCCCCAAATTTCACTATTTCTTTTACTAATGTTTTTATGCAGAGCCACTTATAGATTTAAATATGAAAAAATGAAAATAGTATAAAAGGTGTGGTTATTTGTACAGAGATTGTGTCTTACTCGTATTCAGAATATTCCACCCACAATTGCTGCTGCAATGTCTTGCAAACAGTAGGTGCTCAAATCAATTTACTGAATAAATAAGCTTTCAAATAATGCTCTACCAAAACTTCAGGAAGAAGTTTGCCAATCTGCAAAATAGATAATGACAACTGAAGACTAAAATTCTAGCTCACATAGTTCAGGGCCTGATCTAACTCCAAAGCCCATGCTATTTATGGGCTTTCCTGTTTTGCCTAGAGATGTTGCAACTGAATCTAAAATGTAAAGTATAAAACATTATCCTCTCTTTTATCCTTCTGCACTTTGCTATGACACAGCCCTCTGCAGTGTAATATTATACGGTGAGTCAACTCAATGGAAATTATCCATGAAATTTCTGTGTCTTTAGATAACTCATTTAATGTATCTGAACCACTTTCTATTCCCTAATTTGTTCTTATTTTTCATCTATAAAATATGATGCTTGAAGCAAACAACCCAGTTTTAAAATTCCACAAAAATGATAAAAATTGATAGGTTTAATGATACAACTACATTTAAAAAATAATTTATAATAAAACAAGCAAACAAGTGGAACTATTTTTATAATATGTCTAGAAATTGAATCATGTTTCTTATCAGGCAGTTTTCAATCACCAATAGTCCAATTACTACTAAGTTTCTTCCAACACAATAAGTAATTTCAATTTCTCCCTGCTCCCATCAGGAAGGAGATGCCTTTAGCTAGTACAGGGTTCAAAAGGTAGCATAGAAAATGGGCATGTTAATATGTTGGTATATATAAAATGAAACTTTTTCATAGGGGCAGCCCGGATGGCTAAGTGGTTTAGCACCACCTTCAGCCCAAAGCCTGATCCTGGAGACCTGGGATCGAGTCCCACATCAGGCTCCGTGCATGGAGCCTGCTTCTCCCTCTGCCTGTGTGTCTGCCCCTCTCTCTCTCTCTCTCTGTGTGTCTCTCATAAGTAAATAAAATCTTTAAAAATAAATAAATAAATAAATAAATAAATAAATAATTGAAATTTTTTCATAGAAAGTTATTTCATGAAGAAAAAAAAGAAATGGAAAAATGAATATAAATTGTCACTGGATACAAATATGAATATAATTCCATTTAATTATCACCCCTCTGAATATATTTGTAAGAAGCAATGCTTCGTTTTGTTGCCACTTTTAAAATCCAAAAATTCAACAAGATCTCCTGTGCTCACCACTGGTGCTAATAAATAAAATGTGTATTTCATCTCTGAGTGTGACTAATTTCAATATGTAACAATTTCTAACAAAATAAGAAAAAGTAAAATGATAAGAATGGCTTTTTTCTTCTCAGCATCCTCCAAAGGGAAGGTTTCCCTAAGAATTCATCTTTCTAAAATTGTTTTCTATCGCCTCTGGTTATCTACTTCAAACTATGTTAACAGAGGATTTATATAGGCATATGTTATTTTACTGTGTTTCACTTTATTATGCATCACAGGTATTGCATTTTTTACAAATTGAACAAGCCTATTGACACCATTTTCCCAACATTTATTCACTCATATCTCTGTGTCATGCTTTGGTAATTCTCACAATACTTCTAACTTTTTCATTATTATTATATTTGTCATGGTGATCTGTGACCAGTGATCTTTTTTTTTTTTTTTTTTTTTTTGGTGACCAGTGATCTTTGATGTTACTATTGTCATTGTTTTGGGCTTCATGAACCATGCCCAAAAAAAGGATAGCAAACCTAATCGATAAATGTATGTGTTCTGAGCTCCACTGACCAGCTTTCCCCCATCTCTCTCCCTCTCCTTAGATCTACCTATTCCCTGAAACACAATGATGTTGAAATTAAGCCAGTTAGTACCCCAACACTGGCCTCAAAGTGTTCAAGGAAGTGTTGCTCATCTCTCATTTTAAATCAAAAGCTAAAATGATTAAGCTTAGTGAGAAAGGCATGTCAAAAGCTGAGGCAGGCCAAAAGCTAGGCCTATTGTGCCAAACAGTTAGCCAAGGTGTGAATGCAAAGGCTGAGCTCTTGAAGGAAATGCAAAAGTGCTACTTTAGTGAACATATGAATGATAAGAAGGCCAAACAGCCTACTGCTAATACAGGGAAAGTTTTCGTGCTCTGGACAGATCAAGCCTTAAACCAAAGCTTAACCAGAGCAAGGCCCTAACTCTCTTCAATTCTATGAAGGCTGAGAGAGGTGAGGAGCTGCAGAATTAGTTTGAATCTAGAACTAGTTGATACGGTTTAGGGAAAGAAGCCATTTCCATAACATAAAAGCACAAGGTGAAGCAGCAAGTGCTAATGTAGAAGGTTCAGCAAGTTATCCAGAAGATCTAGCTAAGATTATAATGAAGGTCGCTACACTAAACAACAGATTTCCAATGTAGATGTAACAGCCTACTATTGGAAGATGCCAGCTAGGACTTAGATAACCAGAGAAAAGTCAATGCCTGGCTTCAAATGTTCAAAGGACAGGCTGACTCTTTTTAGAGGCTAATGCAGCTGGTAACTCTAAGTTGAAGCCAATGCTCATTTACCTTTCCAAAATCCTAGGGCCCTTAAGAATTATGCTAAATCTACTCTGCTTATGCTCTATAAATTGACCAACAATGCCTAGATGATAGCACATCTTTTTACAACATGGCTTATTGATATTTTATGCTCACTGTGGAAAACTACTGGTCAGGAAAAAAAATCCCTTCAAAATACTACTGCTTATTGACAGTGTACTTGGTCACTCAAAATTTCTGATGGAGATGTACAATGATGTTAATGTTTTCCCACCTGCTAGCACAACATCCATTCTGCAGCCCATGGATCAAAGAGCCATTTTGACCTTCAAGTCTTATAATTTTAGAAATACATTTCAAAAGGCTACAGCCACCATACAGAGTTATTCTTCTGATGGATCTGGACAAAGTAAATTAAAAGCTTTCTGAAAGATTCACTATTCTAGATGTCACTAACATTTGTGATTCATCAAAAGAGGATAAAATATCAACATTCACAGGACTTTGGAAGAAGTCGATTCCAACCTTCATGGATGATTTCAAGGGGTTCAAGACTTCAGTCGAGGAAGTAACTGCAGATGTGGTAGAAACCGAAAGAAAATTAAAATCAGAAGCATAGCCTGAAGATGTAGATTCTTACAATCTCATGATAAAACTTGAACAGGTAAGGAGTTGCTTCTTATGGATAAGCAAAGAAAGTGTTTTTTTATAATGGAATCAACTCCTGGTAAAAAGTAATCTAAAAATTATTGAAGTGATAAAAAAAGGACTTAGAATATTACCTAAACTTAGTTGATAAAGCAGCAGCAGAGTTTGAGAAGATTGACTCCAATTTGGAAAGAAGTTCCATTATAGGTAAAACACTATCCAACAACATATGTACTCCAGAGAAATTATTCATGAGAGGAAGAGTCAATCAATGTGTCCGACTTCACTGCTGCCTTAAGTAATTGCCATAGCCACCCAGCCTTCAGTAACCACCACCCTGATCAGTCAATAGCCATCAGCATCAAGGCCAGACATTTCCCCAGCCAAAAGATTAAAACTCAAGGGAAGTTCACATGATGGTTAGCATTTTTAGCAATAAAGTAATTTTTTTACAAAAAGTACACACATTTTTAGACACAGTGCTATTGTACAATAATACCACAATAGACTATAGTATAGTGCAAATATAACTTTTATATGCACTGGGAAACCAAAATAAAATTCATTTGGCTGGCTTTATTGTGATACTTGCATATTGCAGTAATCTGGAAGCAAACCCAGGTATCTCAGAGGTATGCCTGTATCTTAAAGTGCCTTCTAAATTGTGGCTAAAATGATAAGGTTAGTGGCTTATTCAGATTTTCACCTGAAGTGGAGAAATGCCTGGTTGTTACTGTCGCTGTTTATATTTTTTCTAATGCATATTCATGATGAAACCAATATAGGAAAAGAAGCAACCCTGACTGCAGCTGTACTGACAAACAACAGTTAAGAGGGCTGAGGCCCTACAACTTCATGAATCCAACTAAAACTATTACTGCTATTAGAAGGCTAAGAATCTCTAGTTGGATGGCAAGAAACAGGTGTCCCGATTCATCTGATTACTTAATTTTTAACTTGAGATAACTTTAGTAGGAGAAATTATGGTGTAACCTTATTCACTTATTTTTCTAACAAATATAAACTAAGCACATTCTAGGTATCATTTATTACACAAAAAGTGATAAAATGTTTATTCTGGGGGGACCACTACATGGTAAGTTCCCTACTAGGTATGGGCAATTCCCTGCCTTCAGAAATAATGTATGAAAAGCATCTGTGAAAAGATGCACAGTCCAACCATCAGGTTCCATGTTAAAACAAAGATTCCAGTACCAAAGAGCTAAAAAAAAAATTATGAAATTCCTAATTAAGTATTTCTTTTATTCATGGTATTTGACAATATATTTCTGGCATTTTGTTGTTTTTACATCATCCTCATCTTTCTTAATTTAGGTTCAATGGGGCTAAAGATGTGCTATCCTTTCAATATGCTGATGACTTCCTACCTTCTCCCAATTATGGGGCCTATTGTTATGAAAAGCGGCATTATCAATTTTATTTTTTCTAACCTAAAGTAAGGTAAATATAATTTAAAATTCAAACAATTAGGCAAACACTGGAATAGAAGTTGGACAAAATAACAATGATTTTTAAAAGCCAAGCTAGCAGTGGTACCTAACACCTCAAAATGTTTTCTCCAGCTGCCAAAACTGTCCACACTCAGCTTGCAACAGAGGTTATCATATTTGATCTTATGAAAATGTAGGTTTTAAGAAAGTCAAACCTCTGAAAGTCAGGAACTGCTTATATATGCATTTGTATTTTAGAGAAAGTTGATGGTAATTAATCAGGTAAGTTTTAGATGTAATGCTGGAAAAAAGTATTTACGTAGACCATTTCTCTTTTTTGGTCACTCTCAGTTGTTTTAGCAGTTTATTCATTACAACTTTTGATTAAGCATTGAAAGCCCACATAGCACATTGCTGTTCTTTTTATTCTTCCTGAATTTGTCTACCTAATCTTTAATTCTTTCTTTCCAACTCCTTTCTATTCAATCATTTAGCTGCTTACTAATCCATCATCTGCAATTAGGAATTATCTCTTTTATCTCCCCAGTATCCTTTGATAAGTTCTAGCCACAAATGTTCCTACATCCCTTTCTATTTCCACTTCATTTGTTTACCAATAAACAAAACTAATCAGAAGACATATTCATGTGCAAGCATTGATAGTTTCCAAGACTCCAAATTGAAGAATGTCTCTGCCTATAGTAGGAAATTTTGAAAATTTCTGTATATTTAATAAAATCCCTACTGTGCTAGCTTTATCATATAGGGTACTATCTGTGGAGCAGGCAACTACCAATATAACATGATCTGGGGAAGAAAGAAGCTTCAGTTCCTTCCTATGCATTGAGCCTAAAGTGATATCGAAATTATCTATGGTTGAATAATGTTGATATTTTAACTCAAGAGGCCTGTGTGAAACATTATTATTCAAACTCCTATCAGGATTCCACCCTCAGGGGCACCTGGGTAGCTCAGTCGGTTAAGCATCTACCTTTGGCTCAGGTCTGATCTCAGGATCTCGGGATCCAACCCCTGTTCGACTCCCTGGATCAAGTCAGGCTCTCTGCTCAGTGGGGCATCTACTTCTCCATCTCCCTTTCTCTCTGCTGCTCCCCCTTGCTCACTTTCTCTTTCTCTCAAAAAAAATAAATATTTTTTTTAAACTCCACCTTCATTTTAAGACAGAAGACCATAATAAAAATGCAACTACATCATCCAAGAGGATAAGAATCAAGTGTGAATGGAAACACTATCAAAAAAGCAGACTATAATCACAAGTTAAATTGAAAAGATCAATAAAACTTATAACCATGACTAGAGAATTTTTTTAAGTCCTGTCACTAAAACTGGCTCAATTCTAGCATCAATATTACTTTTGGCTTTCCTTAACTTCCCTATGTACTCTTTTGTGAATTTGTTCTCTCAGCATTCTCCACTAGAAGAAACCAGAATTCTGCGTAGGGTAACGGATTCCATGGCAAGTTTAGAATATCCTAGTGACATCTGTAAATAGAATGAGTCGTGGCTATAAAGGCAATGGAGTCAACTTAAAAGTGCTTCTTCCAGCCAGGGGTGCCTAGATGGCTCAGTTGGTTAAGCACTGGACTCCATTTCTGCTTGGGTCATGATCTTAGGGTCATGAGATTAAGCCCCACGTCCAGTCCAGTTCTGTGCTCAGTGTGAATCTGCTTGAAATTCTCTCTCTCCCCCTGCCTCTCCCCCTACTCACACTCATACACACTCACTCTCTCCCAAATAAATAAATAAATAAAATATTTTCTTTAAAAAGTGATTCTTCTAGCCAATAATGACCATTTATATCTTTTGGTATAAGTTCTAGAACAAGATGAATCAGCAAAAGGACAGCAGTACTGTAGTACATGATGATTTCCGAATGAGAAAAAATAATATAAATTGCAGAGATAAGTAATTGTAGAAAAATACATGTAAATAAGTTAGGATGACTTTATCTTAATAAACAGGAAGGTTGTGTGTGTATGTCTGATATATTCTGTTAATTATACACTTCTAAAATATGGACCTATGTTTCTTTTCCTCTGCATAAGCAGGGAAAAAAAAGTAATAGTGAATAAATCAAACAGTTTTGTAAAAAGGTAGTAATTTACTGAGTAGAGAAAAATGATTGGTTCCGTTAGTCATATATAACAGGCAGGTGAAAATAAAAAGGAACATTCAACACAATCAGGCCAATGATAAAGCAGAGCTTCAACCATGTGTTCAAAAGTGACTAATGAAATAACTGTACTATAAACAAAGACTAAATAAACTGAGTCAATCCTTAATATACTATGAAATATAACAAAAACTAAATGGCACAAGAATTGATAAATTACATATATCTTTAATAAACTAGCATATCATAATAAAACAAAGATAACAGATTGCAAACAACTAAAACCTATGTCAAAGGGATTAACTTAAAAAAATGGTATTATTGACCTAAAAATGAAATTTTAACGATACAAAAAGAAGCTCAATTTGAAGATCAATAGCTTAATTTTGAGTCACCTTGGGAGAATCAAAGCAGACTTAGGTCCCAACCAAGAATCCAAAACGTGACTGTTCAGAGAAGATATCCTCTATTCTTCAGGAGTCAATTAACATGACTACAACTCTAGAAATATATCAAAGTAATATCACCAAACTTTTAAAAGGTATGAAAATAGCTATAGTCATGATACTTGAAAGATATGCAGAGAACTAATGAAAATTGATTAAATTATGGAATTGGTTTGCATAGAAATAAAGTAATTAGCTGAGTGATAACTGTGTTTGTCCTTTGCCTTCTATTTAAGGTAATGAATCAGGGGTAATAACTTCATAATTATATTTTAATTTTTAAATAGAATTTAAAATATGTAATCTATTTTTAAAAGATAAAAATGTCAAAAAAAGATAAAAATGTCTTAACATGGTTTATTACATTTATTTAATATGCTGAGCATTAAACAAAGTACAAATAATCATGAATGTGCTTCTCCATGTACAAAAGCCTCTCAGATATAAAAGAACCTTTTGTTTGTGAAATGGAGTGTGCCCATTAGCACCTATTGTCACATTAGCAGAGATCATTTCCTTGATAACAGGAGAGGGCAATATTCTCAGAAAAACCATTCTCAGAAAACTTTTAACAAAAAAATGGAAAGTAAAAGCCAAAGATAGTATACAAAGAGAGCAGGCCTGAATAAGACAAGGCAGTATAAATGCTGTTTTTGTCAGTGTTTGGTAAGTCAACCATGTCTGTGGTTTCTGATCTGTCATTTAACATGTCTACATCCCCAAACCTCTTCAAATGATAATACAGACAGTATAATTTCACAGCAAAAGCTGGCAATTTGGAGTCTAAGAAACCTGGATTCAAACCTCCCTCCCATTATTAACTCTGCTTTCTGGGTCCCATTTCTTTTTTTTAAAGATTTTATTTATTTATTCACGAAAGACACAGAGAGAGAGGCAGAGACATAGGCAGAAGGAGAAGCAGAATTCCTGAGGGGAGCCTGATGCAGGACTCAATCCCAGGACTCTGGGACCATGACCTGAGCCAAAGGCAGATGCCCAAACATTGAGCCACCCAGGAACCCCTGGGTCCCATTATTAAGTAGCCCCAAGAGTCAACTTTTTATCATTAGTATGGACATATTTATATCTGCCATAAAGGTGAACAAGGATTATACACACAAAGTGCCTAATATACAATAATTGATTTAAAATGTCCTGATTTCGGGATCCCTGGGTGGCGCAGCGGTTTGGCGCCTGCCTTTGGCCCAGGGCGTGATCCTGGAGACCCGGGATCGAATCCCACATCGGGCTCCCGGTGCATGGAGCCTGCTTCTCCCTCTGCCTATGTCTCTGCTCCTCTCTCTCTCTGTGTGACTATCATAAATAAATAAAATAAAAATTTAAAAAAAAAATAAAATAAAATAAAAAAATAAAATGTCCTGATTTCATTAGGATTAGGTAGAAACAGACATAAATAATGTCTAATCCTCCTTGGTAATAGATGTTTAACCCTCAAACATGATGGTAACCATGAAGACACACCTCACAGATCCCCCCCTATGGAAAGCATAATTGACCTACAGCTCCAGCTACTGTGCTCTGAAACCCATCACCACTTTTACACTGAGGTCAACTTACAGCAATGCTCCCAGCCAATGATGTACTAAGGTAAGCCTACTAAGACAGGCCTACTCCTGAGAGATAGGGAAGCTTTCATCTGTGGACTCCCCATCAGCCTTGCTAAAATTTATCAGAACAGGATTGCAGTCTCAGCCTCTTGCACCCAATCTTCCTGCTTTACTTCTCTCCTTCTGGGTGAGAGCTACAGCTGCATCAAAGTCTAAAGATCACTCAGCCTCTCCTTTCCTATTTTCCTTCATGAGCACTTCCCCCTAAGAAAGTTCTTACATGTCTAATACTGTCTTAGCATTTGTTTCTCAGAGGACCAGGACTCACACAGGAACCCAGGTTCTTACAACTAATTATGGCAGTAATTTATAGTATTTTAAAGCCTTTAGTAGGTTGAAGACTTGATTCTCTCGCGAAAAGCCTCACAGGTAGGAGCAGAGCCAATAGATTTAAGGACTTAAAAGTCCTAACATTAAAAGACTATATTAAGTCCATTAAAAATAATCTACTTAAAAAGGCTAACTCTACCATTAGTAAAAATAGTGACAAATGCTTGTGGGAATGTACTTTTAGAAATGAAGATAATCCATGGTCAAGGCCACTTGGCCTATGCTTTAAAATCAATCATAAAATCACTTTCTGAAATATGTGTTTTATTTATTAAAATAAGTGCCCTGAAAAGGCCACAGTACCGATCAATAAATCTATAATGAGGTTAAGACTACATGTTCTAAAGGAGCATAATCTTTAATAGTGTAGGCTCCAGCACCTTATACTAACACTGACAAAAAAACAAACAAACAAACAAACAAAAACAAATTCTCATCCCATCCATGGGCCAAAAACTTTGAAATTTCTATTACTGAAAAGTGTTCCCATACTATATTTAGACATTTTCTTAGACTCCTTAAGGCTGCCAATATAAAGCATATCTACAATTCATTTTCATAGCTGTTCTTTGTACTTTCATTCTGATTTTGCATTTTAAAATATACCTTTGTAATTCTTATAACCAATATGGTAACACCTTTAGACATCCAGATTCCTAAAAGACCCCAAATTAACCAAGCTGAATTAGAAAAAAAAAATCAAATTCCTTTTCAAAGCACTCTACCTGTTAAATTCATTCAGTCTACTTCTGCTCTATGGCCATATATGAATTCAGAGGCCCTTTCCAAATATAGTCGCTAAACATTCAAATACTTATTGAACACCTGAACTGGGAAGACATCACTACAAAAAGGAAAATATCTTACTTCTAAATTATTCCCATGCCATCAACTTTACAACATATCTACTAAACACTAGAAGGTTCTTTTCTGCTTAAGGAGTGGATTCAACCACATAGCCCAATAAATTACTCAGCTGTAATTCCTTTCCTGACATTTGATGTTTTCCCTTAGTTCAACTTCACAACATTCCTTTGTTCATTTACCTACTAGATACAGCTCTTTGCAAAAGTATTCATCTTTCAAGTGCTTTTTTAAATATTAGTCTTTTCAATACTTTAATCATTTTTACTAAAATATCTGGATTTCTACCATCTGATGACATTTCTCTGGAATTAAATTTGCAAAATGATTTTAAAGTATATTCATAAGATATACATTTACATGGGCTCTTTAATACAGAAAAAAAAATTCATCACCTTGTCTTATTGTTGTTTGTTTTTCAAACCAAGGGTAGTTAACTTCAGGAAAGTCATTACTTAGGTCTTAAAAGCCAGAACTGCCAATTCATTTAACAAACATTTATTCAGTGCTTACTACTAGAAATAATTCCCTTCTATTTAGAGATATTAATTCATAAAATTCTTCAGCAGTCCTATGAGATAGGTGTTATTATTACTCCCAATGTTGTAGATGAAGTTATTTCAAGGTCACATAACCCATAAGTCACAGGCTAGATTTGAAACCAGCAAGCTTGATCTGGAGTCCATAATTTTAGTAGTTTATGTGGCCCACAGCGTGATTCCAGCGATTGCAAGCCCTAACTTATATAATTCACTGATATAGTAAGGAAATAATTAGCTTCTCCAATTTCCTTGCATAACAAAGGGATTTTCCCCAATTTTTCACTGGACAATGGTTGATGATAGCTACTTAGAGGTCTATGTTAGGAAGAATTTTGAACATGAGTCTGCACCTAATAGGAAAGAGTAGTGAGACTGACCAGGGATGTCTGACCAAGTCCCAAGTGAGATCTATTGTGGCCTCTAGATACATATTAACCATCTCTAAATCAGACTTCTCCAGTTTAAGTCTACCATATTTGTTCCTTTTACATTTTATTTATTTTTTCTCCTTCTAGGCTTTAAAATCTGTGAGGTTGCTAAAGTAAGACTAAAGGAACTGAGGAGTGAGTCACTGGAAACTTTTAGTCTTTAGTTGCAAAGGTAGTATAATGATACATTAGGGAATCAAAAATCCTCCTTAAAGAAATCAGTAACTTTGTATACATAAAGGTATAATGAGATATATGAAATGAGATACTATCCAGCAACAGAGATTCTTCCTCAATAATTTGGCTCCTCTTGTACCCTCTGAAATAACACTTGTTCTGGTTGAAGTGAGCACCTTCTGTTGGTTGGCATCCAGGTAACTAGTTTCCACATATAATCTAGCCGATTACTTTACACACACACACACACACACACACACACACACACTTTTGAGGAAAGAATACAGTAACCTAAACCAATAATCTTCTCCTATTCACTATTCTCAGCAAATCTTTCTTTTCTATCACTGTATTTTCAAATATTTTCTCTAGTTAAGGATCTGATAAATTTTTCATTACATTTAAAATGGTTTTTTAAGTGTGTCATGGACAGAAATGGCTAGTTCCCTAACCAGAAACAAACCACCTAAATGAAGATAAAAATCTGATACATACATTTTTCTAGCTACAGATACTATATGCGAAATTATATAGCTGCAACTGAAAAAGGATATAATGAAGATTCATTCTCATGGTACTCTGAGCAAAGTCTGATCTAAAACACTAGCTGATTATGAGAGATATGTGCAAGATGTTATAATGGGCATAGATAAAAGCATATTTAACTTTTTGCCTAGGCGAAAAGAAGATTACATAATTCTTCAAAGAAATGACCTTTGTGCTGAGTGAACAAGAAACAAGGAAGGAGGAGATTTTTTTTAAAGCATCTCACAAAAAAGCATAGGGTAAAAAATTAGCATGCTGTGAAGCAATTTAGTTGTGGGGAGGGGAATAGCAGAAGGAAAGACTAGGAAGAAAGAAAGGCAGGCATAACTGAACTCATATTCATTATGAGAAGTAGAGACTTCAGCCAGAGCATAGTAACAAGCCATTCAGAAAGAAATATTTACTATGGAAATGTCATGGTTACAACTTCATTTTTTAATATATATTTTATACACAGATTTTTTTAATCCAATTCATTAACATATAATGGATTATTAGTTTCAGATGTAGAGGTCAGTGATTCGTCAGCCTTATATAACATCTAATGTTCATTTCATCATGTGCCCTCCTTAATGTCCATCACCCAGTTACCCCATTTCCCTACCCCCTTCTCCTCTAGCTACCTTCAGTTTGTTTCCTATAGTTAAGTCTCTTATAGTTTGTCTCTCTCTGATTTTGTCTTGTTTTATTTTTCCCCTTCCTTCCACTGTGATTTTTTGTTTTGTTTCTTAAATTCCACATGAGTGAAATCAGATGATACTGTCTTTCTCTGATTGAATTATTCCACTCAGCATAATACCCTCTAGTTCCATCCATGTAGTTGCAAATAGCAAGATTTCATTTTTTGATGGCTGAGTAGTATTCCATTGTGTGTGGTATGCATGTATGTATGTGTGTATATTATATATATAGTATATAATATATAATAAATATATAATATATAATATTACATATATATAAACATACATCTTTATCCATTCATTTGTCAATGGACATGACACAAACATTTTTTATTTGAAAGCATGATGCAGGATAGAACAAGGGAGAAGACATATAGGGATAAAGAAATCAGTTAGCTAATTATTCAAACAATAAAGAGGATATGATGAAGACCTGAACTTCAACAGAAAAACAAAGATTCAACAAATATCTGTGGACATATAACTTCCAATAACACATGTCAATGGGCTAGAATCTGATTTATGCATTAGGCATATTTTAATTATACTTGATATACAGATTTTTGTAGTTTCACTATTCTTCACAACAACTTTAGGATTTGAGTACTATAACCTCAATTTTACTGATAAGAAAATGAGATCCAGAGAAGAGGCTCACCCAGTGAAATACTGCTACAAAATAATGCAGCTAAAGGTCACACCCAAGACTTTAGATCCCATCTTCTCACTGACCCACAAGGCCTATAATGGAAAACTATTCATCAAAGTGAGCAACAAGTTGACTTTTGCTATTGTGATTGTACTTGATATTTCGATGACTGTATCTGTAATGCTAAAGTTCAAAATCCATAATATACCATACTGTTAAAGTCACTATAATCCCTAAAGATATTTAAAATGTCAATTAAGGACTTATAATCTGTAACAGAAATGTGAAATATATAATGATGTCCTTTATTACATAGTAAAAGAAAAAAACTCTTACATAATTTCATAAATTCTATTTAAGAACCATTAGAAAAAAACTTGTATTATTTATTTACTTGGAAATAAAGATGAAATAAAGCTTTCTGTTATAATCTAGCTACTTTTGGTTAAGACGAAATGCCTGGGTGGCTCAGTTGGTTAAGCGTCTGCCTTCAGCTCAGGTCATGGTCCCAGGGTCCTTGGATCAGGCCCTGCACTGGCTCCCTGCTTAGTGGGGATCCTGCTTCTCCCTCTCCCTCTGCCAAGCCCTCTACTTGTGCTCGCGCTCTCTCTCTCTTCTCTGTGTCAAATAAATAAAATCTTAAAAAAAAAAAAAAAAAAGAAATTTGCACGCAATGAAATGCACAAATCTTAAGGGTACAGTTCCAGACAAAGCTATTGTACAAAGGATTTGTCCATACCAATACTCCATTTCCTAATGGGGCATTAATCTCTTTTCCTCTTTATAAGCAGAGAAAAATCATTTTTCTTCATCCCTCATCTATAAAGTTTCTAGCTATTCTTGTAGGATATATGACTCCATTGTCATTGTGTCACTCCAGAGGTAATCATACTTTGCTGAGGACAAGATGGGGTGGGCAGCAACACCTTTATTATTTACTGTGGAGTAATTAATATGAACTGTATCTCTGGGCCAGAATACTTTGTATGAACACTCAGGAGAAAATTAATGAAGATGAATGCTAAAAACTCAATATGTTAGAAACCCCATAATACATTATTATTTATGCTTTTAAATAATGATATACAGATCAATGATCCTTTAAGATACTTTTACAATAATGCAAAAGTCTTTTATTTATCTACATACTTACCATTTCTATTTTCTTCTGGCTTTCATGTAGAGCCAACTTTCTATCTGGTATTATTCTCCTATGCTTGAAGAACTTATAAAAATTTAAAAAAAAATTCTTGTAGTGTAAGTTGACTGCCAGTGAATTTTCTCAGCTTTACTTTTGTCTGAAGAAAAATTTATATTTTACTTTCATCTTTGAAAAATACTTCTCTGCATTAAGAATTGTAGGTTGACAGATTTCTTCACTGATCTTTTTATGTGCAGGGTCTAATCTACCGTTAATCCCATTCAGTGAAATTGTTCAGTTTATAAGCTTTCTTCCTTCAAGATTCATTCTTTTCTGGAAGTTGTTCTTTTCTGGCCTCTGGAGTTGTACCCTAGGCACTCATGTATGTAATCAAATGTTTAGGGGGATCGCTGTAGATTTCGAGGTGCCTTTCTTTCCGTAGCTCCCTTCTGTCCAGTATTTGACCCCACAAATATCAGCCACCTAGGTCTCTACAAATTCGACCCTTCTCTCCTCAGCTCAGCAAAACTGCCAAGCTCAGTTTGGTTTTTCACTCCCTGTACCACAGAATGAAAACTGCCTTCAGGCGGAAAGCTGAGTTAATTTGGAGGGCTTACCTTTTTCACATCTCTTCTCTCAGGGATCATAGTTCTATGCTGCGATGTGGAGAATGAACAGTTTCTAGTTTATTTACCCTGACAAGATAGTTCTGTAGCCTCCTATTCCCATGGATGGAAGCTGACTTGCCTAATATTGTGTTTGAGATTCATCCATGGTTTTGCATCCATTTTTTAAATTCATCAGTATTTCATTGTTTCAATATACCAATACTGTTCATCCACTCTCTAGTTGGTAAATGTTGGAGTTTTGGTTTTTTAACAGATTTTAGCTACTGTGCTAAAGCTTCTACAAACATTTGTGTATCCGTATTTATAAATTTTCATTTCTCCTGAATGTTTACTTATAAGTAGAATTATTGTATTATAGAATAGATGTAGAATTTACTTTATAAGAAACTACATAGCAGTTTTCCAGTATAGTTGATCTTTTTATACTCTCACTAGCAATGTATGAGCAATCTGATGTCTTCTAAATTTGAAATTTACAATCTTTTAAATTTTAATCATTCTAGTTGGTACAAAATGATATTTCATTGTGATTTTATTTTGCATTTTCCTGATAACCAGTTATGTTGAGTATATTTTTCAGTGTTGATTGGGCATTCAAGCATACTCCTTGTAAAATATCTGTTCAAGGCTTTTGTTTTTTGTTTTCCTTTTAATTAAATTTTTAAGTAGATTAGGTCATTTTTTATTATTTGTTGGGCATTGTAAAGAATATGGATTATGTTGACTCCTTTAAAGGATGTTGGGATTGTTGTTGGTGCCAGTTAAATTACAGGAGGCTCCTTTCAATCATATTAGACTTGGTTTTATTCTTTAAAATTATTTTAAGTTTGTCCTTAATCCTATCCAGATAGTAGTATGCTGGCCTTTCTCCAAAGATGTGGCATTTCTAGGGTTTCAACTAAATGTCTGGGGAGCTCTGCAAGATCTCTTCACTCTGGCTAGTTTGAAACTCCAACAACTTCTGCTTTCAGGGCACCAGCAACTACTGTTGGTTAGGACACATAGAGACTTATCTTGTATGACGGCACTTCAGCCTTTGGCCAACAGCTTGAAATATAACTCCCACAGATGCTCCCTTCTGCACAGCTCCCTTCTTTCTAGTAACTTATAAATAAAAGCCATTTCAGGCATCCCAAACTCTAGTATCTGCCTCCTTTGCTCACTGAAGCCACCCACCATGCTTCGCTTGGGCTCCATCCTCCTTTGCTGTACTAGGGCCTGTGTCCAGTCAGGCTTTGCAAACAGACCTGTCTCATGTTTCTCTCTTATCTTAAAGATCTTGAAAATAGTTGGCTTATACACTTTACTTAGCCCTATAGTTACAGGAGGGAGGACAAGTTTGGTACAAGCTGTTCCATTATGGCCAGAGTTAAGTCATGTAACTCTATTTCACCCTAACAAAGTGTCAAGAAATCCTATCTTACCACTACCTATACAACTAGATTGCCCTTTTCAAAAGTTACTTGTAATAATTGGAAGAATTTCTATTTCCCTTCCCATAGCTTTGAGAAGTCTCTGGAAAGAGGTATTAGCAAGAATCTGTCCTCAGGATCTCAGATTCATGGTAAAACAAAAAAAGCAAAATTGAAAGCATATTAACCAAGTTTTTTAATTACATGAAAACATTAGACCTCAGCTAAGATGGAAAAAAAAGTGTGAAGAATATTAAAAGTCTATGTAGAACTACGTACTTAATCCCAGACTTTTAAAAAGCCTGAATATAGTAATAAAATGATCTCAAATCAGGTATAAAAATCTTTCATGTCAATCAAAAGCAATCTTATATATGGAGCTGACATAAAATCTGTGTATAACAAGGCATCTGACAGATGTTTGAGGAACTGCAGAAGATATTAAAATGCTATTTTTAGCAACTCTAAATATAGTTTCAAAATGCATATTACAATCCAGAACAGTAATATATAAGAATTAATAAAATCAAAGGATATATACTATATTTCTGTTCTAAAATAGAGTGGATGAGGGAGGTGAAAATGAAAACAACAGGAAGCATCTATTCATTTTACCAATATAATTTTAACAGGATATTTCTTAATTTATTTTTTTTCAAAGATTTCATTTATTTATCCATGAGAGACACAGAGAGAGAGAGAGAGAGAGAGAGAGGCAGAGACAGAGGCAGAGGAAAAAGCAGGCTCCACTCAAGGAGCCCGATGTGGGAGTCAATCCCAGATCCTGGGATCACGACCTGAGCCAAAGGCAGACGTTCAACTTCTGAGCCACCCAGGTGTCCCTGTTTCTTAATTTAAAGCCATGTTGCATCACTGCAGTTTAATGAACAAAAAAATATTAACTTTATATATAATAAAACTAGAGAATCTTGTAAGAAAATTAATTATATTTACATATAGTTATGAATAAAAATATTTTATACTTTCTTACCCATTTTCTATCATCAGTTTGTATCTACACAGTAATGGCCCCTTTAAGGTTATCAGGAATCTGAGAACAGAGCACTGTTGACAGGGATGGCTGCCACCACATTTCCAGATATCCGTAATGTCACTTTGGTCTTTATTTGCAAGTTATCTGGAAAATTCTGTTGTGGATTCTAACATGTTAATAGCCACACTGTGAGAAGCATTGGTGAGGATGAGAACAAAATTGGAAATTAAAGCACTTAAAACCCCCTTTGACTCACTTATCCCCATTAAGATGTTAATTTTTTTAATCATTTGATCCCTGAAATTCTTCTCAATAATTATGATTGCCATGTAAACAGGAATCAGAAAGTAGAGGGAAAATTTTAACAAAATGAGTTTGTATAGATGATCTCTCAGGTTCTTTTTATTTTAAAGATTCTTTTGTTCACAGAATGCAAAAATATACGTATGTCAAAATTAGTTTGGTAAATGGAAGCACCCTTGAAAAGGAAATAAAGCTGCCCAAAATGATTCCTTTGAAAGTTATGACATAGCCCTTGAAGGTAAACATTGCAGTTAATTAAAAATATTAGTAACTAATTTTTACTAACATTTTATACTTAGGATTCAAAAATTCCAATCTGAAATTATCTAATAATTTCCTTGAGTCATTTATACTTATTGTCTTCAATTCATTTCCCCCTATTCTCTCTTGAACCTACTGTGATCATACTTCTGCCCTCATTACTCTACCACAGTGATTTCCTCATTCTAATTCCAGTGGTCAACTGTCAGGTCTTGGCTTACTTGACCTAGCCAGCAGCATCTAACATCCTTAAAATACGCGATTCTAAATTAGCTTTTAGAAACCTTCTTTCTCCTAGCCATTCATCCTCATTCTTTGTTGATTCCTTCTCATTTTCTCTAATTCTCAAACTTAGAATACTCAAAAGAACCTCTCCATCCTTCTTTTCTAATACTCTCATTCCTTTGGTGGTCATATCCAATCTTAAATTGAATTTTAAATACCAACGTTATGGCAGCAACTGCCAAATTTGTATCTCCAGGCTGTACTATCCAAATTCCTATTTATATTAATTCCATCTAGATTAGCATAACACACATCTCAAAATGAGCTCTTGATTTTCCCTCCAAAATTACTTCTCCCTCCATTTTCCCCACTTCAGTTAATGATAGTTCTATTTTTTGAGATGTTTGGGGCAAAATCTAAGAGTCACCTTTGGGTCCTCTCTTTTTCTGTACAGAGTTGAGTCCATCAAATCCAAGGGACTCCCACCCTCAAAATCTGTCCAGAACTCTACCATTTACCACCTCCACTGCTGTCAATCTAGTCCAAGCACCATCCTTCTTGCCTAGATTATTACAATAGCCTCCAAGTCTCTCTCTCCAGCCTTACCCTTGCGCAGTCTGTTCTCAACAAGGAAACCACAATAATCCTAGCAAAACTCAAAGATGGATCATGCCATTACTCTGCTCAAAACTGCCCAATGGCTCCCATTTCATTTCAAATTAAAGCCAGATTCCTTGTGACACCTAAAAGTTCTCACACGGTTTGCCTTTCCAAAATTCCTCTCAAAGAAGGACAAACATTATATGTTCTCATCCGTTTGGGGAATATAAATAATAGTGAAAGGGATTTTAAGGGAAGGGAGAAGAAATGTGTGGGAAATATCAGAAAGGGAGACAAAACATAAAGACTCCTAACTCTGGGAAACGAACTAGGGGTGGTGGAAGGGGAGGAGAGTGGGGCGTGGGGTGAATGGGTGACGGGCACTGAGAGGGGCACTTGACGGGATGAGCACTGGGTGTTATTCTGTATGTTGGCAAATTGAACACCAATAAAAAATAAATTTATTATAAAAAAAATAAAAATAAAAATAAAAATAAAAGGGATCCCTGGGTGGCGCAGCGGTTTGGCGCCTGCCTTTGGCCCAGGGCATGATCCTGGAGACCCGGGATCGAATCCCACATCAGGCTCCCGGTGCATGGAGCCTGCTTCTCCCTCTGCCTGTGTCTCTCCCTCTGCCTGTGTCTCTGCCTCTCTCTCTCTCTGTGACTATCATAAATAAATAAAAATTAAAAAAAAGAAGTATTAAAAAAAATTTAAAAAAAATAAAAATAAATAAATAATAAATTAAAAAAATAAATAAAAGAACTGACTAGTTAAAAATAAAAACAAAAAACAAAAAACAAAATTCTTCTCAAAATGATTTTTTACTATTCTCCCAAACAGATCTTGAACTTTCTGGAGCATACCAGGCATGAGAGTTTTGCCTTTGCTGAGGCGTATACCCCAAATGTTCTTTCTTCAAACACCCACAAACCTCATTCCTTTCATTCCTTCTATCTTCCAAGAGATGCTTTTCATGGCTCCCTTATTTAAATTTACAATAACATCCTTAATTGTTTAATTTTCTCTATGCACCTATCAGTATTTTTCAAAAAACTTTACTCCTCTTCTTATTGGAATGTAAGCTATTTTTCAAAAAACTTTTTTACTCTCTTAACGGAATGTAAGCTTCAGGAGGGCAAAATTTTGTCTGTATTATCAATAATTATGATTCCAGAACATAGAAAATGCCTAATAGACACTCAACAAATAATTCTGGGTGGATAAACATTTTTTTACCAGAAAATAAATAGTGCCCCAAAGTAATTAGTTGTTTAACATGACAGATAACACATGTTGACAAAAAACAAAGGGAAAAAAATCAATTCAGGATTTTTAATCTTGTGGCAGAATAAAAGGGGCTAATCTATTCAAATCTCTGGAAAATTGACTTAAGATGTAAGAAGTCTTAAGAAACAAAAAAAGAAAATGCTATGTTTCTACTTACTGGATAATTATATACAACAACATGCTAATTATAACCATATCATTAGGGAAAAAATAAGAGCCATATTATATAATGAAGGCAGTAAAAAGTTTAAAGCTATTTGCCAAACTTTTTTTAAAAATAGTTTCTATTGAGAAGCCCGGATGGCTCAGCGGTTTAGCGCCGCCTTCAGCCCAGGGCCTAATGCTGGAGACCCTGGATGGAGTTCCGCGTCAGGCTCCCTCCATGGACTTGCTTCTCCCTCTGCCTGTGTCTCTGCCTTTCTCTCTCTCTCTCTCTCTCTCTCTCTCTCTGTGTGTGTATTTCTCATGAATAAATAAATAAAATCTTTTAAAAATACATAAATATAAATAAATAAAGTAGCTTCTATTTATGGGCAACCTAAATTTCAAATATGTTAAGAATGTCAATACTTATTCAGAAACTAATAATAGTAAATATCTCCTGTTGAGGATATCTACATTTTTCATGTGCTATATTAAAAGAACTTGTTAATGTCCCTGTTTGGAAACAAAGAACAAAATTAAATACATATCCATTCAGAGATAAAAATTTGAGACTTAGAGAAAGAAAAAAATATTTGATCTTCAAGGTCAAAGACCAGCTGATGGCAAATCTGCTATCTTGTATATTCCTTCTATAGTCAACAATACTGTTCCTAAACTCTGTCTCTGTAATGTTTGGGCTTTTTTATTCATAATACAATCCATGTTAGCAATTTATTTCAGAAAGAAAAGCTCTCAAATTACTTTAGCAACATAAATGTCATGCATATAAAGATTAAACATACAGCATCTTTAATGCCTTAATACAACAGCTGTTATCCTCATTTTTAGCTGAAGTTCAGGCAAATAAAATATTATGTAAGAATTCAAGCAGAAGGACGTGCTTTTTAAAAAATCTATAATATCTAAATTCAGATACTTAAATATAAGAGTGATTTGAATTTCTTGGTTCATTATTTTATATTTCACTCTTGCCAGTGCTCCCCTCCCTAAAGTATAAACATTCACTATCTGGGAGTGGTCATCTGAATTTTCCAGATAGTTTAGAAATAAAAGACCAAAGTGATCATTGAAAACCTAGAAAATCTAGAAATTTAGTAGCAGCATTTAGCATTTAGCATTTCTCTGTTCTGAGACATCACAGAACTCTGAAGTAAACAGTAAAATTAAAAAAACTTTAAACCTCTCACTCCAATCTAAATCTAATATTTTACCTAAAGCTGAAAAAGTATTATACAGATTAAATCAAAAAGGAGGTGAGAAATCTTCAGCATGGTAGAACCTTCTAGAACTGAATTTCCAGGTACTACACATCCAAGTTATTGCAAAATAAAAAGCTCATTAACTCTGCTTGCACCTTACCATATGCTAAATTGTACTAGGAACTAGAAATACTTAGGCTTTACACTGAAGGAATGCAGTGTAGTAAGAAAGACGGGCATGAACAAATATTTATCATCAGTATGATTGAGGAATGTTATCACATTAGCCTGCAAAGGATACTCTCAGATTATGCAAGATAAACACCAAACCCAGACAGGAAAAGAGAAGGAACCTTAGGAGGAAGTCAGGTAGGAAACACCGACCAAATCATCCAAACAGAGAGGAAAGAAAATTTAGAGATGAGGATGATAAGAGAAAGAATAAAGCCATCACTTCTATAGCATCCAACATCGAAACCTGGAGTAATGCTTTGCTTCTTCTTATCCTTCCTACTTCATATTCTGGTTATTAAATTATGCTGATTCATTCTTCCTGTTTTTCTACTTCCTCCACATTACCTGGTCCAGAATTTACTAGATGCTTCCAGCATGACTGCAAAAGCCCCCTAACTGGTCATTTGGTCTTAATTTGGATCCCCCAAATTATCTGGAGTCATCACTTAGAAAGGGTCATCTTCTAAACTACTTGATGATAAAAAGAAAACACATATATAATAAATATATATTATATATATGATATATCAATTTATATTATATGTATGGCATATACAATAAAATGTTAATTATCACATCACTGTGAAAAAATAGACTATGATTCTTAGGTAATTAAGACAGTGAAAAGTTTAAGGATACTTGCCAAATCTTCTTTTATAGCATTTTCTATTTATGAGCAACCCAGATTTCAAATATGTTAAGAATATAAATACTTCTTCCTAAAACTGATAATGATAACAAATATATATTTAGTGTAAAACTTAAACTTCCAAAAGAGAAGAGCAAGGCTTGCCAATAGGTTGACTTCACCCAAACTATTCAGCTTTCTTTCCTAGTTAACTCCCAAGATCTTGCACTGATCTATGATTATTTTCTCCCTCTCCACAACATGTCCATAGCTGCTACTTGGATTTCTTCCAGACTGTTCCTATACACACACATGTGTGTGTGTGTGTGTGTGTGTATGTATATATGATCACATATATATACATATATATATACACACATATATATACACATACACACACACACACACACCCATACACATTCCACTCTATTTTTGTTCAAACATTAAGCATTTTTCAAGGTCTACTTCAATTTTCAGTTTTTCCAGGTTGTTTTTACCAGCTTTTCTAATTCATTCCAATTTTGCCTCTCATTCATTCAATCCAGAAATATTTATCAAATATGCACAATGCGTAAGGCACTTTGTTAAGTGCTACAGATACAGAAATAAACACAGTAAGCATGATTCCTGCGTTCATGGAGTTAAAATTCTTAATTTAAGATTGATGGCATGCTGTGTCTGCAGTATTCTCCTAAACATGATGTTTTACATAAACAGTCACTTCATATATATTCTAGATCCCTATACATAAAAATTCATGAAACAGTTATTTTGTATTCTCTATAATAGTTCTTAGGCAGTATCCATAAAAGGCAGGTAGGTTAAAAAGAAAAAAGAAAGTACACGGAGCTAAATTTAAGATGAAATAATTTTCTCTTTATTCCTACTTCTTTATACTTCAAGAAAGATTAACAATAGAAAAGGATACATTTGAATTCCAGGATTCAAAACAGCATTTTTCATAGATCTCTATTTAAACTTAAAAATAAAGGACTTAAAAGGCTAATGTGTCCAATAGATGGCCATTTCTCTCTAGAGAATATAATCCTTCATAGGCTTTCCAAAATTTTATTAATATGCCTCTTTGGGGAACTTGCCTGACACTTTTTCTTTCTGCAATCTAATCAAAAGACTTTCTAATGCATCCTCCTTGCAACTGAATTTTTTAAAAAATAATTCAGAACTAATCAAACTAAATAAGTAAATTTTACTGTGCATAGAACAAGGGAATCTTTAAATAAATGATAACATATGTCTTCAAGTGTTATTTTTACAATAGCTTTAGGAACTATGACCAGAATTGACATAAACATGTTATATGCCATGGGTGAGAGGTATGAAAAATGTTAGATAATCTTCACCAATACTCTAGCCCATCAATCAGGCAAAGCTAGGTTTCAACTATTGTTCTGTGATGGGTTTTGTCCTGCCTTGACCCTGTACTTTCAAACCTGCCTTCTCCTAAATCATAGTTTAAATAAAGCATATAATAATGTTCATGGCCTTGGGCAAATACTTCAAAATAGTGATTTTTTTGGTCCAATATACTAATTCCTTGTCAAATGTATAGAAAAGGAGGGGACATTAAGACAGTGTTGGAATATGGTAGCTTTTAGGCACTGAAACAATGATACAAAAAAAAAAAAAAAGAAACAATGATACCTTTAGGTGTTGAAATACGCATGTACACACATATTCCCATTCAAAGGAGGAAATAAATGTTGAAAACCGCATATAGAGAATTACTTTAGTAAGCCCCTCATACACAATAAGCTCATTTATTTCCCATGTAATAATTATCAGTGCTCTCTTATTCTCTAAGCCACAATAAACTTAAAATATACTTATTTTTAAAAAGAATAACCCTCTCAAGCCTCAGTATTCACATTTTACTATGAAGGCACATGTACCTTCCTTTTTAATTTTCCCCTCTTATTATCAGATTCATGGGACTATCTCAGACCTGCTGATGTGACACCTTTAGGACTCTGAGGAGCCTGATTTTTTATGTTTGTCCTTCTCTTTATCACAAGTAAGCCCATTTCTAAGAGAATAAGCAAACTAATTGGTTTTGGCCTCCTTGTAACTAGAACTTAAACATTTTTCCAACATGATTCTTCTTCCATGTCTGATTATCTTTTCTTCCCTATGTTATTTATCTAGGGCTCTTCACTAGTATTCCTACAGTAAACCACATATGTTATAGCATTTCATAAGGCTCTAGAATGTAGTATGAAAAACACTGTAAGAGGAAATAGTAATCTCCGAACAAAGTATCACAAGAAAATAAAGCATAAATTCAAGATTATTCCTAATATACAGGGTTTCAGTATTATTTGTGTATTAAATCACCTGGAAATATCTTTGAAATCCATGCCCAGATCACAGCCCAGAATGGTTATACAAGTTTCCAAATGATTCCATTACCCAGGGTTGACAATGACTAACCTAAACAAGGAGATAACAACCATATACGGAGATTTAAAGGAATTATCTAGTTCCTTATTGAAATGAGAGAGCAGCTAAATGGGAAAGCCATGGGATGTGCCAACTTTCTTCATTTAGCACAGAGATCTGGGAAGCAGAGGAAGAAGATTGCATTACGCAAAATTACCAAAGATTAGTGTTATGGGTTGAATTATGTCCCCCTCAAAAGATGTGTTCAAGTCCTAACCCTTATTAGCACAGAATGTGACCTTACTTTGTAACAGAGTGCCTATTGAGGGAATCAAGTCAAAATGAGGCTATTAGGTTGGGCCCTGACCCAAAATGACTGTTATCCTTATAAATAAGGGGAAATTTGGACACAAAGACACATATGTACAGAGAGAAAACAATGTGAAGAAACAGGGAGAAGACAGCGAGGTGACTGTGTGGCTCATCTACAAGCCAAGGAACACTGAGGATTGCCAGCAATCTCTGACAGCTAGAAGAGGCAAGGAAAGACTCTTCCCTAAAGCAGTCAGAGAGAACATGGTCCTGTTTTGTTTTCAGATTTCAAGTCTCCAAAACTGTGAAACCATCAATTTCTATAGTTTTAATCTACACAGTGTTTGGTATTTTATCATAGCAGCCCTAGGAAACCAGTACAGTTGGGACTGGGAATTACAGTGTTCTGGGAAAACTATCCAAGGTATAAGGGAAATACAAAGTAACATTAAAGACTTCAGTCTCAAAAAAAAAAAAAAAAAAAAGACTTCAGTCTCTAGTTAGAATTGGTTGGCACAATGTTTATCAGTGACTGACAATTAGTGATACATTTTCCTTTTATTCAGAATTGTCTCATTATTACTAATATATGACAATGTACAATAGCTGGTAAGACCAGCTATTTTTCCTTTTAAAATGTTTTTTTCCTGCTATTAATTAGATCAGCATGTGCTTTTCTGAGATAGTTTAAAACACCAAAACAATTGTTTTCTACAGGATGTTTTTCACAGTAGAGACACACCACTTCATTCACCAGAAGCATCTTCAATATTTTTGCAGCAAACTCAAACATTTCCATTTTATTACAGACGGAAAATAACTATTTTGAAAAGAGTCAATAACAAAACTTAAGTACTGACAGTATAAATGTGAATGATAAAGATAAAATCCAGCAATAGTTGGTTCTTAGATTGACTACTGAATTTTACTTCTATTACTGTAATATAAACATATCTGAGTTTATATGTATGTGTAAACATGTTACATGCAGTACATATATATACTATGCATATTACAATATTTTTCTCTAATTTCCCATTTAAAACATTAAAAATTAAATACCTTGAGCTATAAAAATGAATCTAAAAATTAAAATCCAAAGGGATAAAAAGATTGTCATCCTATGTAATTAATTAACTCTTGCTTTACTTAAATACTAATTTATACTCCTAACCTCCTATGAGAGTTCAGAGTAACACATCCATTATTCTCAGCTTGGACAGAACACCATTACTGATTTTATTACTTCCCTAAGAGGGTTGGAAAAGCTCACTGATAACCTTCTGCCAAATCCTATGGAATTTATAGCTCATACCACAATACTGATATTTACAGTATTCTGTATCTTGTATGTACAACCCAGGAGAGCAAGAGTCTAATGGATGTGCCCAGAAGAGAATGTTAATAGCACGTAGAGGGAAAAGCGCTAAATCAACATGCGTCAAGAGGCCTATATTAGAAATCAAAATCTGCCACTCTTTAGCTACTTGATTTTAGACATAGCACAACTTTTCTGAGCCTTTTCTGGTGATTAAAACTATTAGTGGCATAATCAATAGCTACAAAAAATTAGCAACGGACACTTTCTCTTACTTTGCCTACTTTTTAAATGTCAGAGATTCTCATATGTCTATTGTGATCCCGTTTTCTTTTTACTCAACACACTCTGTCTATACAATTATATGTATTGCCAAAGCTTGTATTGTCCCCTCTAAGGTCTGATATCCAAATTTGTTGATTAAATGTATCAATTAGTGAGAAAAAAAAAAAAAGAACTACATTGGCAACACAGATCTCTCTCTTCAGAGTCAGACTCATGCACGTAACTTCCAGTCACACAATCCTCACTTGGCTGTCTCAGAGATAGCCAAACTCACAATGAGCATTTACTCCCCAACCATACTTCTATTCTCATGTTCTCAATCTTTCTCACTGACCCCTTGTGGAATAACCAATCCCTGGATAGACTAGATCCATAAGTGAACTCTTCCTACAGATCTGTATATATGTGGGAATTTGAGCTCTCCTGAAGACAATGACATTAATATCACAATAATTTAATCATTTCCATTCTCAGCCCATCAGCTCACTCTAGCATATACTTTCTTCTAAGGGATGTCAATGGGTTCCCATGTCAATATGTTTGAAAAACACCAATATACAACAAGTTTCTCTACTGGGGGAATTCTTGATTTTTAAAAAGTTAATGAGCACTGTGAATGTACAAGGGTGTGGGGAGTTGTAATGTGCAGCATTCATAAGTTTATTTGTTCAATCCTTCCCCATTAGCATTTCACAGAGAAAATACTTGTAAAAGTATATTTTGATTAGCTCTGATGTGGCAGATCCAAGATATTCCAGATGTTATCAAAACCGGTCCCTCCATCTTGGACAGAGCTCAACCTCATAGGGCCTCACTTCACCTTCACCTCGAGGAATGGTCTGAACTACAGAAGACTAATTTACTTTACATTAAAATAGCTGCTAAGAGCTTCTTGTCAAACCAACTGAACCCAATTATTTTCTTTTTAATTCTGTAAGGTATCATTATTTTACAAAGAAGCAAACAGGGTCCAGAGAGACCAAACATTTGCTCAATAAAATAGCTATAAACCAATAAAGTTAAGGATTTAAATTTTGTCATATAATAACTAGGCCAATATTCTCTCCCTTGTATTAAAATTCTATGATTTACGATTGCTAGCATGGAAGAAAAAGAGGTGAATGACACACTCTGGGAAAGAGTTCTTGTTTATACTGAGTAATGTTAGTTTAAATTAGTAAGTAGAAATTAACAGAAACTTCCAAAGATAACAGTTTTCTTCCTACAGTTTTAAACATGCATAAGATTAACAAGCAAATTTTTAAATTACACTTCTATGGCTACATTAGAGCAATTTTTTTAAGACTTTATTTATTTATTCATGAGAGACACAGAGAGAGGCAGAGACATAGGCAGAGGGTGGAGAAGCAGGCTCCATGCAGGAGCCCAATGTGGGACTTGATCTCAGAACTCCAGGATCACGTCCTGAGCTGAAGGCTCAACTGCTGAGCCACCCAGGCGTCCCTACATTAGAACAATTTAGAATAAAAGCATCAACTATTTATGCAGTCTTTTGAGTTTATGAAGAACTCTTCCCTTAGAGTCTCTTTATATTACTAATTTTTTAAAGAAACTTTTATGTCATGGAGTCATTTCAACCCTGACTATTCTGTGCCATAGTAATAATGAGGATGATAATAGCTAATATGTGTCTAGGATTTACAATGTGTCATGTACTGTAGTGGAAGCTTCACAAAGCATTATCCTACTTACTGCTCACAACCAACATCTGAAATAAGCAGTTATTATTATCCCCAAGGAGGACAGTGAGTCTTATAGGAGCTATAAAACCTTCCCCAAGCCATGAGCTAGTAGACAGAGCTGGATTCAAACCTCTGACCATCTGGCTAAGAGAAACCAATTCTTAAGGAACATATTGCAGTGTCTTCTGAGTAAAATAATGACTTAATCTATTTAAGATATAGCATTAGAAATTTAAGAATACCTGAGGCTGGAGCTTGTTACATACTGTGATTAGTAATGACTCTGGCAAGACATTTTAAATTGAATATATCTGTGCACTTTTAGAAACAGGTTAAACAAAATTCTTCTGAAAGTTCTCCCCTCAAATGAACAATGTCAGGAGCATACTGTCTGTCTGGTGACAGTAAAGAAGACATTACAAAACCCCCTCACCCAACAGGAAAATGTCTTATTGTGACTTGATAGCTCCCATCCAAAATTAGTCTGGACTTCCTGGCCAAAGAGAGAAAGGGAGTAAATATAAGATGATCTTAAATCTACAGGACTGCCTCTGGGATTAGAGCTACATGTAATACACCTGTCTCCCTTGTACTCCTCTGGCCAAGGTGTATATGGATTATAGCACAAAATTCCTCCAAATTCTGCTATTCTATGATTCTACTAGGTAAGTAAACTACTCCCTAGGTGTGAGGTAACAACTCTTCTAGGAGATACATTCCTGTTTCAGGTTCCCAAATTGCCAATTAGTGTACTAGAGATGAAGTATAATACTCTGAAAGAGTTAGTGTTCCAAAGAGCCAACAAGGTGTTTCTTACTCACCTTCAGGGCTGGGTGGTGGAAGTTACCTGTCTAAGAACCAGTACAACATTTTTGAAATATGTATCCTGAGAGTAAAGTTGGGTTCACTCACCTTTGTCTAAATCTGCAGCAAACCTACACATGAAAAATGAAATAAACCGCTCTGTGTTTATAAGGGAGTGACATTATCTGAAGCAAACTAATTGGAAAACTTATTTTTTCTGGAAATTCTCTGAAGATATCATTTATTAAATAAATTTGTGTCCTAGGATATTATATATGAGGCTCTCCAAACACTGAACTGTTAATTCACAGCCTTATCCCCGTAAATCCACTCATCTTTTTTCTCATATTTTACTCTCTTTTATCTTATAATGAAATGTGAAGCTGTGGTGGTTACATGTACCACACAATACCTGGTAGTCCTGGGCCCATCCACTGACTGACTTAGGTTTCTCTCTAGTTGATACTACTTGTCATTCCCATGTAAGTGGGACCTTGTTCCTGGGTTTGGTTTCTTGCCCCTACTCTTATTTGACTTCACCTCTAGAGGACCCCTCCCTTTGTATATCATCCCTAATTATACATACAGGTAAAGGGCACTTTTAAACTTAATTTCGAGATGAGAGAATTTCAAGTACAACTATTAAAAGACATGGTAATTGCAATATCTGAGTTTTCAGCTTATTCAAATTTTTAAGACCCTCAGTTACTTGCTGTTAAGGTTATTAGAATACAGGCCATAAAAGTATCAAATGATTTCACCAAGCTCTGCTTGCTGATTATTTGCAAATATTTGTTGATGAATATCTATGCTCAAGAAGGATATGGACCTTCTCACCTCATTTCTCAGGATAAAATGAAGAAACATACTAATACACAAAATTTCGATATTTTATGTTCAGTACCATGAAGGAGGAAATCAGAGTGTCAAGGATGCACAGGTAAGGGGTCCCTGCTCTTCTCCTTCCTGATCTACCTTTGATTGGCCCTCATGAGTATTAAATGCAGTAACTGCAAGCGGAACAATATTAAATGTAGTGAGTTACAGTCTCAGGACTGTCTAAAGCACTTAACATATATTACTTCATTTAATCACTCCAACAACCCAGTGAAGCTACTATTACTAAACCCTTTAACAAATGAAAGACCTCTGACAAGAAAGTTTACCTAACTTGCACAAGAACCCACAGTTACTAAGTGGTAGAGACAATATTCCATTCTGAGTAGTCAGGTTCTAGAGCTCACATGCTTAATCACTCCACTCAACTGTCTATACCTTTACCATTAGAGTATTCTCTGAACTATTCCAATTATCTACCAAACGCATCCATCTGTCCAGTCAACAAGCATTTATTAGAGACTTACCAGGTATAAGACATTGTAAGGTCATTAAAAAAAATACCTTACAAAGATAATGTCTCTGCCCTCTAAGAAATTTAAAGTCAAGATTGGGAAACAACCTAGAAAGCAAGGTCAATCCATTTCTGTCAGAGACAAGACCTAACTACCCTCAACCTTGGGAGTAGACAAGAGCATTTTCTCTCCATATCCAATCTCTTCAACACCTTAAGTTAGTCAGTGAAGTGTCTTGGGGCAGAGAGAAGAACATGTCCATGAGCATGAATACAGTTTGATGTACTCTTGAAAAGCATTGAGCTGGCAGCTTGCAGAGCCCAATTGTGCTAAAAGTGGAACGGGAAGTTAAATGAGGTAGGATGGGAGAGGAAAGCATATGTAACATCATAAAAGTATGCCTTTTACTCTGAGCAAACAGGGAACCACTGAAGGATTGACAAAATTTCATCAAAAGAGTGGCACACCAGAACGATGCTTTAGGAAAGAAATTTTGACTATATTTCACTTCCCATCTTTTTAATATCATTATTAACCAAGTTCTCTATATGAACATAGAAAAGAATGAAACTTTCTGCCTCTTTCCCCTATTAAGTCTACAGAGTCTTACCAGTGATTCAGAATAATTGCCCTTGAGAAGGGTATTTTCTCAAAATCCTGTGATAATGTATGCTAAATTCTTGCCCCCAAACTCCTTTGCTTGTCTTTTTCCTTTGGCTTCACAAAGCAGAAATACAACACAAAAATGAGTAGAATGAGAAAACTGCTGCCTTGGATGTGATGAATGGCAGCATTATTATGTTTAATGCTGTTCTCCTGGAATGGTTTGCTTTTTAGAAAAACATTATTAAAGAGCTGATAAAACATGCCAAAAGTCAAAGCATATTAATTTAATTCAGTTCAACCACCTAACAACTGTACACAATTCAAACTTTTAATGGCCTTACAACTTCACCCCTTGACATTCCTTCTGCCTTCAATTTTAAAACACAAACTCCTACACATTCTTTCAGTTTCAGAAACCACTCTTCTACTGCCTTAGTGACTATAATTTTTTTGTATTTTGCTTTTCTGTATGAGCCATGTAGACAAAAAAGTATATCAAGTACATATATATATATTTGTTTACATCTTAGTAAATCTATAAAACAAATACCAGTGTATCCATCATCCAGAACAATATATAAAAAAATGAAAAACAGCCTTGAAGCCCCTCTCATACTTCTTCCTACATCCCTCTCCCTCTACCCAGGAGTAGCTACTATTCTAATATTGTTGTTAATTTCTCTTTTCTTTTCTGTATGGCTATAGTATTTATGTGGGAATCCTACTAAATAATAGAGCTTAGTTTTGATCATTTTGAACTTTGTATAAAAAAATGAAAACAGATTAAGAGTCTGCCATACAGGGCAGCCCAGGTGGCTCAGCGGTTTAGCGCTACCTTCAGCCCAGGGTGTTTACGGCATCTTCCCTCAGCTGTCCAGCAAAACCCAAGGGAGAGAAGGGGTTATCTTAAAGCAATTTGTGGTATAGCTTTTGTCAAATGAAGTGAACCCCATAAAAGTATACAAAACACCTAGAAAGTTCTCAAGAGTGATTAATGAAGCAACACGTCAGGTTTGGCCCGGGGAGGATAGAGACAGTATAGAATCGGGAAAGGCCATTAGATCTCTAGAATTTTACTGCCTGTTAGTAAAACTGAAAGGTATAAAAGGATGAAAGGGATGTTCAGGCACACACATTTGCCACCTATTATGACAAATGAAATACAGAGATGGAAACAAGAGCCCAAAATGTGGAGGGCTCTTCCTTTTCCTCTCCATCTCTGTCTCTCTCTCTCCCAGTCTGTCTCTCAAATTGCCTACAGAGTAACCAATGTGTTGGAAACTAAGACCTGCCAATAATCAAAGGAATGAGTTTGGAAACAGATCAACTCCTCCAATTTGAACCTTAAGATGAGATCACCACCCCAGCCAACAGCTTAACTGAAACCTAACAGGAGACCCTAACACCCAACTAAGCTTCCCACATAACATTCCTGATCTACAGAAACTAAAAGATACTAAATGTTTATTTTAGGTTGTTAGATTTTGAGTTAATTTGTAATGAAGAAACAAATACCCAGATCCTCAGACAATTATGTTCTTAGTTATCAGATTCCAAAGTCTGGATTGTTTATCAGACAAGACCAATAATTCTATTTTTAAGACTAACTCCAAAATTTCTTAGCCAGTAGGGCTATATAATAAGACTTTATACAAAAACTGGTATCCTCAGTGATAACTAGTTAAAGAAAAGGGATTGCGGCAGTAATAATAAAGTGATAATTATAATAGTGCCTTTTATTTATACAGGGTTTTAGAGTTTACAGAGCAATTTCACATAAATGACTTATTTTTATTCTCAGAAATAACTCTATGAATTTGATTATTGTAATTTTAATTTTAAGGATGAATAAAGTGGATAGCAGAAAAGTTAAGAGAGAGGCTGAAGCTCATCCTCTAATAAATAGCAAAACAGGCCTTAAACTTATGCCTTTTGATGGTATAATCCACCCTTACCATGTCTCTGAAATCTTTCTCATTTGGTCTAAGTGTGGAGTAGTCTGTGGTTATAGAGACTTAAAAGAATAATTCTAAAATGCCAGATGTTTCTTGATATAAATGACAACTAAAACATCTCTGATAATGCACTAGCTTACTTAGGTTAAATAGCTGATAACTAAAATGGTTCTATTGCATAACAAAATTAACAGGCTTTTATTAACAAACCAAATCATTATTACATGAGAACTTTATTTTGCCATCAATAGTCTTCATATAAAAGAAAGCAATTTCACATTCAGAGCCATGATGTTTCATCTCAGGCTACAAAATTGGAGGTGTCTAAAGATATGATGAAGATCCAATCACATCTTCTCTCATTTTTTGCCACTATAGGCATTCTAAAATATTCAGGGCTCCAATTTGCCTCAACTTGCAGAAGGCATTGAAAGTAATTTCCTGTAAAGAAGGAGCACGTGGCAGGTCATCTCTACCACATACAGCAAAATAATGTAGCATTCCAATCATAAGTTAAAAGGAACCTAAGAGATCCTGTGGTTTTTGTGTAGGAAGGGCCTGAAAAATACTCAAGAAAACACACCTCAGGACATAAAAAAAATAAAAAATTAAAAAAAAAAAAAACATCAACACTTTCTTTGAGTATTTTCAAACTAAAGATATCTGCATAAAAACAGAATCTGCATTTTTAAGACTTCATCTGTTCCTCATTCTTCTTAGCTCAAAATTATAATATTCTGTTTACATCATCATAATCCTTCTCATGGAACAAAATCTGATGTCTTAAAGGATAATTATGATTTCAAGTGAGCAGTAAGTACAGGCAGCAAATAAACTTTCAAGAAAAAAGCTTTGTTTACAAAGAATTTCACAGGTTTGATATTATAGTCAACATTTTGCACTTTTTTTTTTTTTTAGCAGATATTCAATACATTTTACACTTCTAAAGGCAATATGCAATGTCTGTGGCTCCTGGGTGGCACTGTTAAGCGTCCGACTCTTGGTTTTTGCTCAGGTCATGATCTCAGGGTAGTGAGATGGAGCCCCATTTTGAGCTCTACACTCATTACAAAGTCTGCTTAAGTTTCTCTTTCTCCCCTGCTCTCACTCTTTCTCAAATAAATAAGTAAATCTTTAAAAATAAATAAACAATGTCTAAATGAATATTAGATTTTAGCATCTTGGAAGAGCCTTGATCCTTGGTATTCTAACAAAATTATTATTCTCTTTCACAACTGAAAAGAAGTATTTCTTTAATTCTTATCAAAAAGAAGTCTGTTGAAGATCTCTTCTCTTTGGACTGTTGAAAGGGTCATACACTTAGCTGATGGCTGTTTTGAGCATATAGGTTAGACCACATTTTTCTGCATGTCTTTGTGAAACACGTATCGAAGCATGTCAGTATCTCTTAAACTCCAATATTTCTCCTACCACTCTCAAGACAAAGTCTGAAATATTCTGCATGACAGCATATGAACATCTTCAGATTTGATCCCTGAATATCTAGCATTGTCTTTCAACACTGCCCTCCTCCTTCTCCAATTCCCTTTCCTATCCACACACTGACTTACAGCTTTTTAACACTGCAAGCTCTGTCACGTCTTCAATAGCTTTTAAGGTTTATTGCTTGAGAAATCATTCTTTCCCTAGCCTCAATTTGGTCACCTGGCAAACACTCTAAAACTTAGTGCGAATGCCAACTTTTTCCTGAATTACCTCTTGATTCTCAGGCAAGGTATGTTATTCTCTCCCCTAGATACCCAGACTTTATGCAGTGATAGTATTCAAAAAACTGGGTTTTAATTATTTGTTTCTCTCCTTACCTCTCCCTACTAGAAAGTGAGTTTCTTGAGGTCTGTGTCTCTAAGACAACAAATAGAAGATAAGAAATGTGTTTATTAATTGAATAGATAAAGGAAAGAAGAAAGGAAAGATGAAATGTCTGACTTCATGTTGGAATACGTCTAATTAATCCTACGTAGAGATCAGACTTATGACCCAAATTCTGATATAAAGGTAAGGAAGAAATGACACTTCATGATTTTGTATATTTCCTTATATAACTATTAAAATGAGGGCTTAATATATCTCATAAAAAAAAGAGTATGTAAAGTTCCTCAAACAGGACAGACATTATCATAGCGAACATTTAATGAGCTCATTATATGCATCAGGTATGATCAGAATTATCCCATTTGATTGTTAAAGAAACTTTACAAGGTAGATTGGTTATCATTAGTCCTATTTCCCAGGTAATGAAACTGATGCATGGAAAAAAAGGTTACAGCTAATAATTAGGGAGGAACTAGGAATAGATCCTCTGTCTGTTCATCTTGAGCCCAAGTTCTCAGTGCTACACTGCAAGTCACCAGATAAGTTAGAAAACAAAAGGCACTGTCTATAGTTTATATATCACAAAAATGGTTTCATGAATATTGCATTACAAAAGTGACAAGGTAAAATTTCCCCAAACATGGACTATTAAAGCTACATATTTTTTTTGATTAATTAGAAAGATCCACAAGAAACAGCAGGCAGCAAGCTAGGACCTCACTTACACTGTTGATTACAATGTTACCTAAAACAAGCTCACCTGTCCCTACATATTGCCAGGAAAAAACATGTATCACATTATTTGCTATTTAGTCAAGGTCATAGGATTCTTGGATAAAATGCTGAGTTCATTTTCATGAAATTTTTTAGATATTTAGAATCACATAAACTGTAATTCTTATTAGCAGCAATATTACTTTGTCTTGTAAAAGAAAATGTTTGCTACTTTAACAGGAGTTTGATCCCAAAGATTACTTTCCTACAATTCCACTCAGGTGAATATTTCTTCTAAATGACTTGCACACAGACAAACCTTCTAAAGTTCAGCTCAAATTTATGCATCTCTGACATATATAAACAGACACAATAGCTGCCATTAGATGACAACCTTAAACATCACTCAGAAATTTCCTGCACACAAATATCCTCCAGGCAGATAAATGGCTTTTGCAGAATTTCTTTTCCAGCAGGAAAACTGCAGAGCTTATTCTGTCCCCTTATGCTCATAGTGTATAAGTGTGAAGGAAATCATAAACATTATCTACCCTGGTGGTCCTCAAAGTGTGGTCTCCATGTTAGGAGCAATAGCATGGCTTGAGAACCTATTGGAAACCTTAATTCTTGGCCTTCCCCAAACCTACTGTATCAGAAACTAGGGAGTGAGAACCATTAATCTGTTTTAACAAGTTCTCCAGGCAAATGATACATGCCTAAGTTCTAGAACAACTGAATTACCCCCTGCTCTTGTTTCTCAGGTAAGGAAACAAGAGTCCTTGGGTTCTTAATTAGCCAAATTAATCAGACCTAAACATAATAATTTCTTGTACAAAAGCCAGTAAACTCTCCTATTCCTGATTTCCCCCTCACTGATTACCATAGTAGTCAAGCCTCTAAGCCACAACACAGAGAAGCCATTGCTAGTTTTCTGATCCCAATGAATTTAAAGTTTTAGGGTCTAAACATACAAATGGAAAACACAACCAATAAGCACTTCATTCTTCAATTAAAAGTAAAGAGCTGCTTCACTACAAATTTACAATTCTGATAATCGGGGCAGCCTGGGTGGCTCAGCGGTTTAGCACCACCCTCAGCCCAGGGCCTGATCCTGGAGACCTGGGATGGAGTCCCACGTCGGGCTCCTTGCATGGAGCCTGTTTCTCCCTCTGCCTGTGTCTTTTGCGCACCTCTCTCTCTCTCTCTCTCTGTCTCTCATGAGTAAATAAATAATACCTTAAAAAAAATTCTGATAATTGCCCCAGAAATCATGGCTTTATTGATTTATTCAAAATGAATCTATTTTGACTTCCATATAGAGCCCCAAGGAAAGATACAACTTCCCTTCTTAAAACAACCCTTAAATTACACCATTTTCACTTGACACAACCCATCCAGAAGACGCATATACAATGAAAATACAAAAGATACAAACACCACTACCATCATCACCACCACCACACCGACGTCTGTGGGGATTTCAGTATGTTGGGGCAATTTAGAACACCTAGATCTTCAGGTTGTCTGGTTTGAGCCCTTACCCCATCTTGATTCCCAGGTTCAGTGTGATCACAAGCCAATCACTCTCTCTGGATGTTTATCTAAAAATGCTTGTTCCCTTTTGAAGGGAGCAGGGGAAATTTTTTCCTCATTGAGTAACAGCATACCAAGAGTTTCTCCAATATTCTATAAAGGTTCCTACATATGGTTAGAGGTACACTTCCAATGTAGATCTCAAGGGAAATGAAATTTGTACTTATATAATAATTTTAGTTAAGAACTAAGAGAATGTATCCTTCTACTCATTTGAGGAAGATGTTTTTTCTAGAATAAGAGATAATTCAAGTCAAAAGCATACATGAAATAGGAGGCTTGCTAACAACTGTCCTACGCAAGTTCCTTTTACAGATTTCCCAACTGCTTCTCTAGTCTCCTTGAATTCCTGTGTCTGTGTGCAGGTATACCATGTCCACTGTTTGATTATTTCCTATGTTGGTCAGGCATCTATTTGAAAGACAGTACTTCTTATTCTTAAGAAGACGTCATGTACTATCATAATAAGAATTCATGCTTAGTGTTCTGTGCAGATATTAATGCTTCCAGAGGACTGATCTTTGTCTTCTAATTTCAACCACCTGGTGTATCAATATATTAACTAAACTCTTGCTAAGTCTCCTAAGGCTAATAAACATTTCCTCATCCCCAGGATTTATTTGTTTACAGTACTTTAAATTACTAGAGATCATAAAGAATAACCCTTCATCTCCCTTATTGCTATGACCTTTCAGAATGAAGAGAGCTATAAAATTAAAGGAAAAAAAAGAAAGAAAGAAAAAACCGACCTCTGCTGCAGCATTTCAAGTCTTTATGATAGTATCTAGCTCACAGTTTCCTCAACAGCTTGCTGCTTTCCTAACTATCCCTTTTTCCTTTTTATTTCCTCAAATCCATTTATTTTCAGGTCTACAGGGGCATATCTTCTTCTGTCTCTCCAGATACATAATACCATTTTCCAGAGATTAAAAAATATCTAATCACAAATTAAAAGAAAAACATTTAGGAAGAGGTTGCCTGTTGGTAGGCCCTTACCCAACAGCTCCGCCCTCACACACTCAGAAAGTCAGCAAGTGCAGAGTCTCGCCTTCCCAGACCTATGGTCAGACACAGGCTCATTTCACAGGAAAAGCACATGACAAACTCATTCTGGGAATAGCACTTGTTACCATGCTTCAACACAGTATTAATAACTAACAGGGGGATCCCTGGGTGGCGCAGCGGTTTGGCGCCTGCCTTTGGCCCAGGGCGCGATCCTGGAGACCCGGGATCGAGTCCCACGTCGGGCTCCCAGTGCATGGAGCCTGTTTCTCCCTCTGTCTGTCTGTCTCTCTCTCTCTCTCTCTCTCTCTCTATCATAAATAAATAAAAATTAAAAAAAATAATAACTAACAGTAGCAGCCTATGTTATCACCCAGTAAATTATGCACAATATGTGGAGTTGTGGTTGCTTGATTTGTTAGAAGTTATTGATAACAGAAAGGAAAGATATTAAGTGAAAAACCTCAGACCAATGGTAAACCAGAATAGCTTTAGAAATACATGATCTCCTAACTATATTCGGGTGGTTTTGTATTTTGTTCATTTGTTTATAAGAAAAACACCATGTTTGTCCTTTACTCACACAGCCAATAATGACATCAAATGTGTAGGGTTTTTTCCCTACACCAAGCAATCCTCTGTAATATCAACAGGGTGTCCTACAATTTTTTTTTTTTGGTGTCCTACAATTTAATTCAATTCTGGCACTACCTGGAGGTAGTACAGACCATACAGGTCAAGGGCTCAGTCCCACAGACAGCTCCCCAGTTCACATGCCAATCCCAAGTAGGTCCCCAGGTTAACCACAATTTCTGCCCAAAATAACTACAAATCAGGGGCTCCTATGACCCTTTCCCTGGATTTGATCATTTGTTAGAACAGCTCATGCAATTGAGAAACACATTTATAGTTTATAAGATAAGATATGATAAAGGATATAGGTGAATTACCAGATGAAGAAAAACACTAAGCAAGATCTGGAAGGGTCCAAAGTGCAGGAGTTTCTTCTGTTCCTGTGGAATTGAGGTGGGTAAGTCTCCCAGTACACAGATGTGTTCACCAACCAGGAAGTTTTCTGAATCTCATACTTTGGGGGGTTTTATGAAAGCTTCATTACACAGGCATGACAGATCATTAACTTAATCTCCAGCCCCCTCCCCTTCCCAGAGGATGGAATGGTGTGGCTTAAAGTTCCAAGCTTCTAATCATGACTTGATCTTTCTAGTAACTAGCCCCCATCCTAAAGCTATCCAGAAACCCACCAAGAGACCTCATTAGAACGAAAGACATTCCTAACACTCACAGAATTCCAAGGGATCTGGAAACAGGGATTTAGATCAGGAACAGGTTCAAAGACCAAATAATGGAAGAAAAATGTTCCTAATACTCTTATTACTCAAGTAACTGTAAGGGTTAGGAGCTCTGTGCCAGGAATCAGAGATAGAGATATATATAGATATAGGTATAGATGCATATTTACAAACCACTATAATAGATAATACATTTTTTATTTCCCAGTTTGATTATTGGAATTACCACATTTTCTGATCAATGAATTTTCTGTTTTGGATTTCTTTAGTTTTCAAAAATATTTCCATTGGCTTCCATTTCTGTCAATGGGTCTGCAATGTTTGCTATGTGTTTCCACATTAGGATCAGACTATAGAAATGCTTTAGAATGCCAAGTCACTCACAAACACAATAAATTATTCAAATTCACAAAATGAGGGGTGCCTGGGTGGCTCAGTCAGTTAAGTGTTTGCCTTCAGCTCAGGTCATGAGCCCAGGGTTATGGGATAGAGCTCCGCATCAGGCTCCTCACTCAGCGGGAAGTCTGTTTTTCCCTCTCCTCCCTCTGCTCATGCTCTCTCTCAAATAAATATAATCTTTTTTAAAAATGAAACAATGAAACATTCATTATACTGGAGATTCTCACTATAGATACAATTCTTTTCATTCATTTATAAATATTTTTAAGAGCTTATAACATGCCATATCCTGGACTAAACACTTGGGAAAACAATGATGAATAAACCACGGAATCTACCTTATGCCATTGGCTACATTTTAAAGGATGAGTCAAACTTAGTATGTCTTCCATGCTAATTAGATTGAAATTTTTGCTTTGTTTCATTAATTAGAAATAAATATCATTCTGGAGAAATGTATTTCTAGATCTTCCCATCTATTTTCAGAAATGAATGGTCCCTCAAAAATGCTAACTTGCAGAATAATCCCCAAATTTCAATCATTGCACTTTGATTAAAGAAATAAATCACCAGTATCTTTTTTAAAGGAAGTTGAGGGAGGGAATCTGGGTGGCTCAGTCTGTTAAATGTCTGCCTTCAGATCCCAGGGTCCTCAGATCAAGCCCTAGTCAGGCTCCTTGTTCAACAGGGAGTCTGTTTCTCCCTCTTCCGTCCCCTGCTTCTCCCTCTCCCTTCCCTTCTCCTTCCTCCTGCCTATGCTCTCTCTCAAATAAATAAATAAAATCTTTAAAAAGAAGAGGAAGAAAGTTATAGGTATGGGTAATAGCCCTCTGTAAGAGAGTACTAAGTCTTTAATGCCTCACCTCTCTGTTTCTGTACTTTCCTTGGCCTTCTCAGTGGCCCCACTATGTACATTAAGGCAGAAGTGCCTCAGGGAAGCTGTCCCCAGGTACCTCCCACTCTACCCATAATGGAATCTTCCTCCTTTCCCACCATGAGCCAAACAACAAATTAGTACAGACCAATTTGAACTGCCTGCTTAGGTTAGAATATACTATCTGTACGAAGGAGGCAATAACTTTTAATGTGCAAATGTGTCACTCCTCCCAAAGAATTTTTTTTTTTTTTTGGCAATTTAAAGACACAATTCCTTAAAGTGAATGAAATGCTCTATGAGGAAAATAAAGCTCTCTTTCATACCAGAAAGTGATATATTAGGGGATGATGGGGTCTTTCAGTATTAGATCAGCTTCAAGAATCCTGAGAATAAGTCCTTACTCTCTTAACCTCTCCAACCTGTACAATCTTTAAACATCATCTAAAGTCCCATCCTCTCCGTGGGCTTTTCCCTACCACTTCAGCTCTGAAATTTATAGCTCTATAAGCCCACATTCTGAGTTATGCAAAGACCACATTTTATGTCATTTATTAATTCATTCATTCAAAGATATTTGTTGAGTTCTGCCATGTGCTAGGCACTGTCACAGGTGCTGGAGATACAGTAATATGTACTGGATATATATAAATATATTTAATGCTATAATATATGCCCTCAAGAGCTTTCAGTCAACTAAAACCAATAGCAATTAAGCCTATGAAAAATTACAGAATAAGAACTTGTAATTCTAAACTTTGGCTACTGTACTTCACTTAAAAATTCATATTATAATGCCACAAGAGAATTAAGTAGCCTTATTAATATTTTTACTCACAAATTAAAACATTACAAGACTAGTTGAAAGTTAGCCAAAAATACATTTAAACTGAATACTTCAAAAAGCAATGCATGTAAACTGCTTAGTCCTGTGCTTGGCCCATAGTAATCATTCATAGCTGTAGGTGCTAATCCAATTCTGATCAAATGAATCCAATCCTTGAATTCTATAATTCCATAGAAATTCCTGATAATCACTGTTAATTTGATGGATAATATCCATACCATAGTAGAACTGCACCTTCCAAGAGAGGAAAACCGAGGTAAATTTTCAAAGTTTTAATTAATTAGACACACATTAAAACCATATGCCAGGAAAGGGGTTAAAGATGGTAGTATAAGAAGATCCTGAACTCACTCCTTCCCACAGATATGACAAATATCAACTACATATGGAATAATTTCCTCTGACAAAGAGCAAAAAACTCAATGAACAAAGCTTCTACAACAAAGAACAATAAGGACAGCACAGAGATGAGCAGGAGAGGCAAAGACGCCATCTCACCAAAAAAATCTAATGCCTGGTACAGTGATTCACAATTGGAATGGATCTCTCAAAACCATGGAACTTTTCAGGGTAATAAAAAAATATGAGACTTTCCCTAAGGAGAGAGAGGCTTGAGCTCCACACCAGGCAGCAATCCTTTAGATCCCGCACCAGAAAGACAAGTACTCTAAATATTAGGCTTTGAAAACCAACAAAGATTACATCTAGGCAACCACAGAACTGCAAAACAGGCAGAACAAGCTCTTAGGGGCTCCTATGCAAACTCACCCACCACAGGATCTAGCCTAAAACACCAATTTGAAAAACTTCTAGATCATATATGAAGGGCAATGACTAACTAATCTTAAAGTGCCTGCTGGAGAAGTGGGAAATATTGATACATTCCCCAAAGACTGGGATACTGATGGGCACCATATTTGCCACCGCATCCTACTTTGCTAAAGTCAGCACCAGAGGGCATTATTTTGGAACAATCCCTCTAACCTGCTAGAGTTGATGAACATACTCAGCTAAGAATGCTACCCATCCTTTGCAATATATCTGCATGTCAGGGCCAGGCCAGGCATCAGCCCAGTCCAATCTGCATCTTGGGAGAGTTGTGCTTCATGGCCAGGCTAGGTGTCAGCCCTACCCACCCACCATACCCCAGCATGACCATGTGTTGTGGCCAGGTAGGACACCGCCTACACACTGCTATGTAGAAGATATGGCCATGCATCACAACTAGGCACTAGTCCTCCCCATACCTATGCCACAGACATGGCCCACCACAGGAGATGGATAATCAAAAGTCACAGAGTAGATGAAGTATAGAGACAGACCCATCTATATACTGCCTACTAGAAACTCACATCAGATGTAAGGACACACATTAAAGATAAAGAGATGGAAAAAATTGTTTCATGTGAAAGGAAACCAAAGAAAGCTGAGGTTGCTATATTTATATAAGATAAAATAGACTTCAAAACAAAGATTGTAATAAAAGACAAAGATGGGCATTACATAAATATAAAGGTATCAATCTAGCAAGAAAATGTACCATTTATAAATATTTACACACCCAATATAGGAGCACCTAAACACATATAGCAAATAATAACAGGAATAAAGGGAGAAATTGAGAGCAACATAGTATCAGGGGACTTTAATATCCCACCTATATCAATGCCTAGACTACCCAAACAGGAAATCAATAAGGAAACATCAGCTTTAAATAGATGAGACCAGATAGACTTAAGAGATATAACAGAATATGTCATCTAAAAGCAGTGTGTATACGTTCTTCTAGAGTATACATGGAACATTCTCCAGGATAGATCATCTCTTAGGCCACAAAACAAATCTCAATAAATTTAAGAAAACTAAAATTACATCAAGTATCTTTCCAGATTACAATGGTATGAAACTGGAGAGCAATAACAGAAAAAAAAAAAAAAAACCTGGAAAAGTCACAAATATGCAGATATTAAACAACATGCTAATAAACAACCAGTGGGTCATCAAAGAATCAAAGAAGAAATAAAAACATCCCTAGAGACAAATGAAAATAGAAGTAAAACATACACAAAAAATCTTTGAGATGCAGCAAAAGTAGTTATAAGAGGGAAGATCACAGCAATACAAGCTTACCTTGAAAAACCAAAAGAATCTCAATAAACACCTAACTTTACATCTAAAGGAACTAGAAAAAAATTATAAATGAAGCCCAAGGTCAGTAGAAAAAAGGAAATAGTAAACATCAAAGCAGAAATAAGTGAAATGGAAACTAAAAAAATTGAAAAGATCTATGAAACTAAGAACTGGTTCCTTGAAAAAATTTTCAAAATTCATAAACCTTTAGCTAGACTCACCAAGAAAAAAGAAAGGGCTGTAATAAATAAACTCAGAAATGAAAGGGAAGAAATTACAACTGACACTAAAAAAATACAAAGGATCATAAGAGACTACTATGAACAATTTTACATTGACAATCTACAAGAAATTAGGAACCTACAAGAAATGAATAAATCCCTAGGAATGTATAATCTTATAAGACTGAATTTGGAAGATAGAGAATATCTGAATACACTAGTTACTACTAAGGAGATTGAATCAGTAACCAAAAACCTCTGAATAGGGGTGCCTAAGTGCTCAGTTAAGCATCTGCCTTCAGGTCAGGTCATTATCCCAGGGTCTTAGATCAAGCCCCACATCGGTCTCCCTGCTCAGGGGGGAGTCTACTTCTCCCTCTCCCTCTGCTCCCCATCTACCAAATAAATAAATAATCTTAAAAAACAAAAACAAAAACCTCTACACAAAAGAAGTCCAGGACCAGATGGATTCACTGGTGAATTCTACCAAACATTCAATTAGATTCAATGCCTATCCTTTTCAAACTCTTCCAAAAAACTAAAGAAGAGGAAACACTTCCAAATTTACTTTATGAGGCCAGCATCACCTGTATACCAAAACCAGATAAGGACACCATACACATAAACACACACACACACACACAATACAGCCCAATATCACTGATGAACATAGATGTAAAGACTTCCAATAAAATACTAGCAAACCAAATTTAAAAATATATTAAAAGGATCATATACCATGATCAAGTGTACAGAATTTATTCCAGAGATATAAGGATGATATAACATCTGCAAATCAGTGTAATACACCCACCTTAACAAAATAAAGGACAAAAATCATATAACTATCTCAAGAGATGCACAAAAAATCATCTAAAAAAATTGAATATCCATTATGATAAAAAAAAAAACTCTCAACAAAATGGGTACAAAGGAAATATATCTAAGCACAATAAAGGTCATATATTATAAATCTGTAACTAACATCCCCAATGGAAAAAAGCTAAAAGCCTTTCCTTTAAAATCAGAAATAAGGCAAGGGTGCCCACTTTTACCAAACATAGTATTGGAAGTCCGAGCCATAGCAATTAGGCAAGAAAAATAAATAAAAGACATTCAAATTAAAAAGAAAGTAAAATTGTCACTTTGCAGATGACAAGATCTTATAGATAAAAAAATCCAAAATACCCCACAAAAAAACTCTTAGAGCTAATAAATAAATTCAGTAAAGTAGCAAGAAATAAAATCAACATATAGAAATTTGTGGTGTTTATATACACTAGTAACAAATTATCAGAATGACAAATTAAGAAAATAATCTCATTCACAATTCCATCAAAAAGAATAAAATATCTTGAAGTAATTTTAACCAAGAAGGAAAAAGATCTGTATGCTGAAAAACTAAAACAGTGATGAAAAAATTGAAGATTACACAAATCAATGGTAGTCAACGCTCATATAGTAAATAAATTAATATTGTTAAAATGTTCATACTACTCAAAGCAATGTACAGATCCAATGTGATCTCTGCAAAATTCCAATGGCATTTTTCACAGAACTTGGACAAACAATTCTGAAATGTGTACATAACTACAAAAGATCCCAAAAAGCAAAAGCAATCTTGAGAAGAACACAATTGAACATACCATGCCTCCTAATTTTAAACTATACTACAAAGCTATAGTAATCAAAACAGTACAAAATTAACATAAAAGTAGACATAATGATGAATGGAACAGAACTGAGAGCTCAGAATAAAACCTACACATATATGAACAATTTAACTTAAAGGATCTAGAGTATACAATGGAGAAATGACTGTCTCTTTAATTAGTGTGATGGAAAAATTGAATAGATACATGAAAATCAATGAAACTAGACCACTGTCTTACAGCATAGATAAAAATTAACTCAAAGTAGGTTAAAGATTTGAATATCAGATCTGAAATCGTAAAATTCCTAGAATAAAAGGAGGTAAGTTTTTCAACATTAGTCTTAGTAATATTTTTGTGCATCTGACTCCAAAGGTAAGGAAAACAAAACCAAAAATCAATAAATGAGATTACATCAAACTAAAAAGCTTCTGCATGGTGAAAGAAACCATCACCAAAATGAAAAGTCAACCTACTGAATGGGAGGAGATTTTTACAAATCATGCATCTCACAAGGAATAATATTCAAAATATATAAAGAGCTCATACAACTTAATAACAAAATACAAGGGCAGAGGATCTGAACAGATTTTTTTTTCCAAAAAACACATACAGATGGCCAAAAGGCACATGAAAAGATATGCAACATCAGTAACTATTAGGGAAATACAAATCAAAAGCACGGTAAGATCATACCTCATGCCAGTTAGAATGGCTATTATCCACACATGGGAAATAACTAGTGTTGGTGAGAATGTAGAGAAAAGGAAACCATTAAACACTGCTGATGGGAGTGTAAACTGGTGCAGCCACTATGGAAAATAGTATAAAATTTTCTCAAGCAATTAAGAACAGAAATACCAATTGATTTAGCTATTCCATTCCTGGGTATTTATCAGAAGAATATAAAGATGCTAATTCAAAATGATATATGTACCCCTATGTTTATTGCAGCATTATTTATAAATAGCCAAGAAATGGAACAACCCAAATGTCCACTGATGAATGAATGGATAAGGAAGATATGGTCTGTATGTGTGTGTGTATATAATACATATATTAGTATATAACATATATATTAATATATATTAAATGGAACAGTAGTCATAAAAAATGAAATACTGCCATTTACAAAAACATGGATGAACCTTGACAGTATTGTGCTAAGTAAAATAAGACAGAGAGGAAGACAAATATTATAAGATTTCACTCATATTTGTAATTGAAAACAAAACAAAACAAAACAAATGAACAAACAAGACAAAAACAAACCCATTGATACAAAAAACAGACTGGTAGTTAGCAGAGAGAAGGATGTGGGGGCTGAGCAAAATGGGTGAAGGGTGTCAATTTTATGGTAACAAATAGTAACTATATCTTAGTGGTAATCACCTTGTCCTTCAGAGAGATATCAAATTATGTTGTACACCTGAAACTTATACAGTTTACCTTTGAACAATGTGGGAGTTAAGATAGCAAAATCCATGAATAACTTTTGACTCACCAAAAATCCAACTACTATTAGCTTACCATCGACTGAAGGCCTTACCAATAATATAAATGGCCAACTAATATCTATTTTATGCGTAAGTATTATATACTGTATTCTTACAACAATAGCTAACTTTTTCTTAATTATTTTTTGTTATCTAGGCTAAAGTTCCATCTGCAAGTTTTTTTAAGTTGTCACAAATCTCCAAAAAATGTTCCAATATATTTACTGAAAAAAATTCACAAGTAGGTGGGCTCATGTAGTTCCAACCCGAGTTGTTCAAGGGTCAATTGTATAGTGTTATACACCAATTTCACCTCAATTAAAAAAAAGAAATCTAAAATAAAATTAAATGAAGAAATAAACAATATGTTAGACATTAGGAATATAAAAATGATTAGTTACATCCCTGCCCTCAACAATTTCAGCCTAGCTGGGGAGACATTTAAGGAAACATAATTTCAAAACCTGTAGTTGAAAAAACAAACAAAAAAACAAAACAAAACAAAACAAAACCTGTAGTTGTTATACCGGTTGTGTTCTGTGAGCATATAGAAGAGAGACTGTCTATCCCTATCCTTGTTCATAAAAAGATAAGCCAAAGTATTAGTCTCATGAGCTTTCTAGGCAGCTGGACTAATAAAGGTACAGAAGAATAAGAAAACAAGCCAGAAATGCACATGAATTGCTCAGACAAATGCTAATAGTAAATCTGGTACTCAGCCTAACTGTGACTAAATTGCCTATAAAAATATATAACCTCTGAAGGCTGGGCAGGTGGGACTGTCAGATCATGAAGGGCCCATATGCCATGCTCAGAGACTTATCCAATAGGCAATTAAAAAAACAATTAATAAAACTGGTTTTAAAATAAAAGATATTTCATTCCTTGTCCTCTCAAAAATCCTCCCAAAATAATAAACGCAAGGAACAAAAATTCTACTCTTATTTTCAATGAAACTAGAAACATTTGTAGCGAGAAACTAAAGTATATGAAGACTGAACTCTGAGGAGTGGCAAATAAATTTTCACAGCAAAAGGTCAAACCAACTGCCAGCAGGAGAGAATATTTAGGAGAAGCTGGCTGGTTTACTCTGAGGAACTTAAGAAATGGCAAGGACTCCAGCAGCCAAGTACTGCAGAGGTCCTGGGTGTGGGTGCAAAGCTGAAGATAGCTAGATTGTTTGAAGTCTGTATTAAAAGTACATTAAAAGTTTCCAAATGTTCACTAGGTTTGGCTACTATACCACAACTAGGGGAAAGGGAGGTATGTATCCTGGAGATTTTGAATCAGAGAAGTTCCTGACTCTGGGATTCCATACACAGAAGCAAAGTATCAGATGCTTACGAACAATATGAATAATGGGACAATCCAGCTCCCTTTTGCTGCCCAGCTACAGAACAAACTTCTATCACTGAACTTATTCCCACCCAAATACCCAAAAGAAAGTGATTAGGACAAGTGGCTAGAAGACACTTTTCTAGAGAAACGTAGCTTCCATGGAGGGAATAACTGCAGATCTTGATGTGGAAGTCTCCAGTGAAAAGCCTGGACACCCTACCATCCTCGAGCAAAACCAACCTTTCAAACAATCCAAACAATCCTTGCCCAAACTCTAGGAACCTCCAATCATTTTTTCAACAGTTACTCTTAATAGGTATAGACAAAATGATAACTAGACATTTTAGTGAAGCCTTCAACATAAAAGATAGGGACAAACATACCAAGGAACTTAAAAGAAAGAAAGGTAATGCAAGGATGAGAAGAAATAACAAATTATGGTATTATTAATATTCTTACGAATGTAAAGGAGAGAACCAGTATCACATACAAAAAATAAAAGGATAATGTAAAAGAAAGAGAAAAATAGCTCTTAAAAAAATTAGAGATCCAAAACCAAAATTTAACTAGAAAAGGCAGAAAAGGCAGAAATGGGAAATAGGAGAGGAAAAGACAGAAAATTAGGGAATCCATCCAGGATATCAACATGACAAATGACAGAGAGAGAAAAGAAGAGAAACGATGACAATTTTAATTTCTCATAATTGAAAGGTACCAGTCACCAGACTGTAAGATTATATGAGCAAATAAAAAGATTATTGTTTGGACCCACCAAGTTTTTGAGCAATTTTATGCCAGAAGGTAATTATTAGGTCATTATCACCCAGCCTAAGTCATGCTCTACATTCTAGCTGCCTGGGGTGGAAGATGGTCTTGCCTTCCCTAAGAGTCATGCAATATATAATTCGCTAGTTTTAAGAAGAGAGTTTGCTCACATTTCTGTAGATCGGCAATTTGGGCTGGTCTCTGCTTTCATCTCACATGCTGCTGTAATCATCTGGCTATTTAACTAGGAGTGGACAGTATAAGATGGCCTTCTTCAGTTCTGGCCTATGTGAGCAGCCCAGCTCTGACTTTTTCACATGTGGTGGAAAAGTTCCCAACAGCAAGAAAGGGGAAATCCCAGGGCATAAGTATTTTTCAAGTCTCTTATTCTCTATTGGCCAAGGCAAGACTCAGGGCCAAACTAAGAATCCTGTAGGAAAGATTACATAAGGATATAATAAGGCAAAGGAGGATTCCCAGGGGATGTTACTATAACAATACATCTATTTAACCAAAAAAAGGTTACTTAGAACTTTAGATCTAGACTGAGTAACTTACAGGAAAAAGAACAGTAAATAATATTCCTTGTGATATTGACTTGGCTTTAAAAAAGCTTCCTGGGCAGCCCCGGTGGTGCAGCGGTTTAGCGCTGCCTGCAGCCCAGGGAGTGATCCTGGAGACCCTGAATGGAGTCCCGCACCGGGCTCTCTGCATGGTGCCTGCTTCTCCCTCTGCCTCTCTCTCTGTGTCTGTGTCTCTATGAATAAATAAATAAAATATTTTTTAAAAAATTAAAAAAATAAAAAATAAAAAAGCTTCCCAATCTTAGCATTTATAATTATTGTCAACCATATATTTAGTCATTCACTTTCTAACAGGTGTCTCTTGCTCTAGATTGTAAGCTCTATGAAGACAGAGACCATATCTTCCCTTTTTTAAAATCTCCACTTCCACTAAGGAAGTAGCTAAATGCTTAACCATTGCTTTTTAAATGAAGAAATGGGGTAACAAATGTACACACAGAAACGGGCAGGTTCTAGGGTCCATGATAGCACCAAAGACAGGTAGAGACCAGGAGAGAGAAAGTTATTTAGCTACTTTACTTTAGTACACAGGCTGATGTTAGGAGGACACTTGTGTATCTCACACATAATATGAATATACCAAAAGTTTGTGACCTCTGATCCTTGTTAGCATTTTGCTCTCTATCCTGTTAAGAAGCTTCTAAAACTATGTAAATGTCCCTGCAACCATAAATGTTTTATTTTAAGGGCAGTTCTCAAATTCTTCATTCTGGGACCATTTTACACTTGTAAAAATACTGAGGACCCCAAAGAGCTTTTGTTTATGTGGGTTATATCTATCAATATTGCTCATGTTCTGTATTTCAACTGAGACAATTTCAAATAGGTAATTATTTTAAAATAATAACAAACTCATTACATGTAATGAGTTATTACATAACATATGTTATTTTGTAAACATAAATAGCATATGTTTACAAAAAGAAAAACTGTTTTCCAAAGGAAAACACTTTACTGAGAAGAGTTGCACTGTTTAATACTTTTGCAATGCTCTTTTAATATCTTAGTAGAAGTAAACTGGATTCTCCTTAGTTGATGTTGTTGCGATTTTATACAGCATAGAGCCTCTGGAAAATCCAACAGTGTATTTATTAAAGAAAGAAAGGGAAGAAAGGAAAAAAGCATCTAAGTATTATTATGAAAACACTTGTCACTTTGTCAGTTCTCTAAAAGGGTCCTGGGTATTTGTCAGGCATTTGGCAAGTGAAAGTAGCAAAATGTTTTCCCCTAAAGTTGGTCATCTTCAAGGTAATACAAGTGCAAGATACTATTTATATAACTGAGCTATTGGTATTTCTTAGTACCAAACAAAATACCACTCTACAAGGTCTGTTAATAAGTTCATTACGTGGTAAAATAAATTAGGCTATCTGATAGGTTCATAATATACAATGTGAGTTGTTTTTTTTGCTCTTTGAGCAAATAGGTAAACTCAGTGATTATTCACATTCTCTTCTTTCAACTGTCCTAAAAATGGAAAACAACTCTCCAGGCAGCCCTCTTCTCTTTAGATACAATCATAATCATATTAATTATGAGATAATAACTAAAACTTCTTGAGTGTTTCATATGTTTCAGGAAATGCTCAGTGTGCTTCATTGCATTATTTTATGTAATTCTCAAAACTAATCTCTGACATAGGTACTATTCTCATTATCATTTTATAGATGAGAAAACTAAAATCTACCACGATTAAGCTATGTGTGCAAGGTCATATAACTGTAAAAAAACAAATTTCCAGGGACTCCTGGGTGGCACAGGAGTTGAGCATCTGGCCTTCAGCTCAGGGCGTGATCCTAGGGTCCAGGGATCAAGTCCCACATTAGGCTCCCTGCAAGGAACCTGCTTCTCTCTGCCTGTCTCTGCCTCTGTCTGTGTGTCTCTCATGAATGAATGAATGAATAAATAAATAAATAAATAAATAAAATTAAAAAAAAAAAAACGAAACAAATTTCCAGCTTTAACTACTGTCCCACATAGCTTCCCTATTCATGAGAAGGGTAATAGTAATATTTTCTACTGATTTTCATTTTATCTGAAATTTTCACCATAGCTTTAAATGACTTCTGAGATCTAGTCTGGGAAACTAACTTGTTCTCAGAATCTTGCCAATGTAAATGTGTGCCCAATTCTATATCCCTTGTGGAATGAGACATTTGGACCACAACACTTTCCTGCATTGACTGCTCTGCTTCATTCCAAACAATTTCTTCTAGAGATCATTCTTCAAACAACACTATGTTCACTCCTGTCAATTCTTTGGTCATTCTTGCCTCTCCTATTTGAATTGTTCAGCATCACTGAAGGCAGATTGAAACCAGCCTGACAGTAATGGTGAAGAATCTTCCAATAGCCTGATTGCCAACATTATCAAAGATCTAGGGCAATCTTGTGGCATATGTCACACCTTTACTCTTCTTTTCAGAAATCCTGTCAGCAACAACTTTCTGAAGACCCCTGTGACTTAGAAAATAGTCACTCTATAAACTGTGTAGAAATGAATAGCAGATGTGTGCTAGCAGCCCTGGGAAATTCAGAAGCGTCAGTTTAATATCCTGGGTGTTGCTGGCTGAACCTGAAAAGTCAATTCAGGTTATAAAAATTTCAGTAGATTGCCACAAATCCCCGAATGTTCTCTTCAGTTTAAGTAGAGCAAAGGTAATGGGCCACAAGAGAAAAGCAGGAGAAAAAAATAATGGATCCATCTCACTAATTGAGAGCTGGCTCTTGAAAAGGATAATGATACTAAAGTCTCTATTTCCCCCATAACCCCTAATTTTAATACATGAGCCATCATACATTCCAGTGTTATCACATGCAAGTCAGAATTGGAATCATAGAAATGTTCTTTTCTTCTAGGATAACCTTATTTATACCAGATACAGTACACATTTTTTTTGCCTCTTGGGTTATAACTCCATTGCCAAGCATTTTAATTATCAGTTATCCGTACTACAAATAGGATTATCACTGATGCAACTTTTGAGAAAATTACAGTAGCAACTTAATTTAAATAATGGAACAATGTGCTTTTCTTTCCTCCAGAAACTTTTTTTTATTTTAATCCTTAGAGCATTATACATTGTTTTTTATCAGTTGAACCACTTACTCTGTTAATATGATTCCAGAGAAAACATCCATTTATTACCAAAGACATAACCACGTTATTTTGGCATGAATGTCCCAAAAGAACCCAGCTTTCATGAAGCATACAGAAAAATGAGAAGAGCCAAAACTATTCTCAGTTCAGTTAAGCATGATTAATTGAATGTACTGTCACTAAACTGATATTACAGTATTCTAATATAATGCAGCGTTTCAACTGATACCTACACTCAGTACTTAAAATTGGTTTATTTATTATACAATCACTTAATAAGCATCTATTCGTAGCAGTGTGCCAGATGTTGAAGCTATGAAGATTGATGGGTGTTGGTCCTTTCTCTCCAAGAGTTCACAGTCATATCTAATAGACCTACATGTAAAGAAATTAAATACAAAGTGATATGCTTTATAATAATAGAATGTACAGATCATATGAGGCCACTGATCAAGAATCTAAACCATGCATGGAAAGATTAGGAGTTTCCAATTTTTTTTAAATGTTCTTCTGAACTCATATCAAGTTCTTTTACCAAATGGTTTGTATTACTTAACTAATCATAAATAAATACATTAGCAATCAAAGCAGCCTGTCTGTTTGAACAATCTATCCTAATAATAATATTACTCTTATTGTCACAAACACTCTGTGAGGAGGTGAGAAATATCTCCATTTTACAGATAGTAAAGGACAATACAATGAGATTAAATAACTGCCAAACATAGACTTGTAATAAATGCTCTACCTGGGATGGAAATTGATTCTTGAGCCTAAGGTTTTCCTGCTTTGCTAGCTAACTACCCAGCTAACTAACCTGCCCAACAAAGCCATCAGAACTATGTTCTATGTACATTCTCAAACATGCCTTTCAATGATTTATTTAGAAGCAGAGTTGAAATGTCCGCACCTCACATTTGAGCAACTGAAAGATAGTATATCACCTTAGTGAGAAGACACAAAGACGCTGGAAGCTAACGATAATGAATAAGATTGGGAACTACAGCAATTATATGTGTTGCATTTAAAGCCTTACATCACTGACTTCAAAACTGCTTGTTTCCTGGTATGTTCCTGCCATATTTTCTATATGTGCATTTCCTTGTGATATAGTCTGAAATGAGTTTATTTCCAGGCAAGAAAAAAAAAAATAGAATAAGCAGTACTGCAATTACTTGACTGTAAATGGTAAATCCATTAGTCAAGTCATGCATTACAGTGGGAAAATGAATGTTGTAATTTGCATACTAGTTAGATCATGTGTGTCCAAAGAAGCAAGAGGATTTAAGACATAGAATCACATTTTCTGTGCTCAGTCTTGGCCTCTATTAGATAACTGTTGTGTAATTTGGGGCAATCTTAACTTCTTTGTGTCTTACTTTTATCATCTATAAAATAATAATAAAAGGTGATGTCCACCTCAAAATGTTATTATGAGGAAAAAATGAGTTAATACTTGTTAAAACTTAGAATAGTGCCTGGATCAAAGTAGTGTCCCATAAATATGTGCTATTATGCTAAACATAAAGTACATTTTTATCACTGCAGTATTATTATGTGGTCTAATACTATCTTGTTCAGAAAGAATATGTAATGTAAATTCAGCCTTTAAAATAGTTATGTACACTTTGAATTAATTTTCAAGGAGTACTGCCAATTCTGTTTGGCATTCTATTTGAAGAAAAAAAAAAAAGAAACTACTTTAGTCAGGATGGTCCTCACAGACTACTTCCTTCCATAATAAAGAGTAATAAATGGCTACACTCTATCCAATGTCAATCTGGAAAGATTCTAAAACACTGCACTTTGGATGTGCTGGACTAGATCCAGCTTTTCAGTGTATCACTTCTAAGGCTCCTGCTGCGATTTCAGGATAAACATGGAGAAAATTCTGAAATGGGACTGAACTATACCCAGTTAAGGATGGTTCTTATTTCAGTCTTAGAAGGGAGGAGAAAAGAGAGGTGTATTCAGTGTAGCAAGATGACTTCATTTTACATCTCCCTGTATTTCTTCCTCCAAATGTGTAAAGACCACGATTTTTAAGGCCTTCTGCTTTTCTGTTCTTGTCAATGTCACTTCTGTCAATGTCCTCAAAGAGGTAATTAACCTTATACTGATAAGCAATTTTATCCCAAGAGCATGCTTTACTAGTCCTCTTACAGCTATTATGCCCTGAACAGGAATTGTATCCACCTCCATGTTCCCTTCAATACCTGTCAAGGCTCTGCAAATATTATTAGGTAATAACTTCTCATTAGCATTTCCTTTGGCTTTATGCTGCTAAATTTAATTTTGCCATGACGCCAGCACATAAAGTCAAGATATCATCTGCCAGGTCCTAAGTTCCTTATGATTCTAAGAGATGCAATTTCTGTATTTTCTCAATGTCCCCAGCAACTCCCAGTATAACCTGTATGGAAGGTTTTAGCACTACAAGTGTAGGGAATGGGATGCCATTTCAAGGCCCAGTAGTAAGCCTAAGCCCTGGGAGTATGACATTTCCTTCCAATCCCCTCATATACCCCCATAACACAATTATCAGGGACAGGAAACATATTTTAAGGCAAAGTGGTGAGAGCATTAGGCAATTATTTAACAATGTGCCAAACAAAAACTGAATCTCCAAATGTGGCTCCTAAAATTGTTTTCTGTCCATTTCTACCAGCTGATTTAACTACTCTTTTAACATGTGAGTTACTGGGTTCATGACATCTGCAATCCTTCCCATTTTATAGCTGAGATTCTGACTATTTTAATAATAATCCTTTCTTTTTGTTCCTTTAGGGAGTAAAAGAACAAGAATGGAGTTTTAAGAAAGAGAACATAAATTGTATTTTTGGCTTCACTACCTAGGCATTGTACATCCTTAGAAAAGTTATTCAGTCTCTCTGAGCTTGAAGTTTCTCATCTACAAAATTTAAATAATAATAATAGCTACCTTGCCATGCTGACATGAAAACAGAATGGCTAATGCATATAGAAAATTATTTGTAAATATTAAAGACTTTCCTCCTCCCCCAAAAGGGAAGAATTCTGGTAGTGTTCTGAAACTGTGGGAACATTTGAACATACATGAGTGATGAACCAAACACAGCAATTTAAAGCAGTAGGCCTGGAATGTAATGACCCAGACCTAGAAGCATAGGTGTGCTTACTGTTTCCACTCTATTCACCTCAGGAGAAAAGAAGCTATCTGCAAAAATTGTAAAGAAAGACAAAAAGTATTATTCAAAGTGATGCTGTGGAATAGCATCTAACAGCAAGAGTAAATTATTTATTACTGTATGACAAAAAAGGAAGAGAAATTTATAAGTATGTAGATATATGTAGGTGTAATATAATTGCATCTCGTAAATATATAGATGGATCAGATAAAAATACGGGAATATTAACATCTGTCCTCTGTAAGTAGTGGGATTATGACTAATTTTCATTCTTCTTTAAATTTCTTCTATTAACATATTTCCTTCCATTAATTAGCATGTATTAGTTTGGTAGTAAGATAAAACATGTTATATTAAAAATAAAAAGATAAAATTTTAACACAGTGCTTTTCTGTGTCACTCTAAATCCTAAAACCCAACTATTTTCATGCCAGCTTTGCCATCTTCATTTCTTTCCCAGTCGCTTTATAAACATTCATGTATCATTTTTCCTTTTCCTCTTTCCCATTTCTTTGCAATCCCCAAGCATTTACATTTCTGGCTTTTGATTCTCTATGATCTATTGATCAAACCATTATAAATGATGTTTCTCTTTCTCTCCTTCCTCCCAACTTCATCTCATGTTCCTGTGAGTTTCCAAACCCACCTTCCTAAGCCTTTATTTTTTTAAAAAAGATTTTATTTATTCATTCATGAGAGAGAAAGAGGCAAAGACACAGGCAGATGGAGAAGCAGGCAGAGGGAGAAGTAGGCTCCGTGCAGGGAGCCCAACGTGGGACTCGATCCCAGGTCTCCAGGATCACACCTTGGGCTGAAGGCGGCACTAAACCACTGAGCCACCTGGGCTGCCCTTCCTCAGCTTTTAAACCCACCTTTCCGCATTCCCATTCTCCACAACTGGACACACACACTATCCCAAATTCAAACCCTTTAAGAACATACCCATTTCGCTTGCCTATCTCTTTCTCAAAACTATTCAAGTATGGGGGGAAAATTTTTCAAATTTTAATTTAAATTCCAGTTAGTTAACACACAGTGTAATATGAGTTTCAGATGCAGAATTTAGTGATCCATCTCCCACATAAATACCCACTGCTCATCACAAGTGCCCTTGTTAAACCCTATCACCTATTTAACCATCCCCCACCCACCTACCCTCTGATAACGCTCAGTTTGTTCTCTATAGTGAGAGTCTATTTCTTGGTTTGCCTCTCTCTTTTTCCCCCTATGTTCATTTGTTTTGTTTCTTAAATTCCACATATGAGTGAAATGATATGGTATTTGCCATTCTCTGACTTATTTCGCTCAGTCTAATACTCTCTAGCTCCATTCATGTCATTGCAAATGGCAAGATTTCATTCCATCAAAAAATTACTAGAACTGATACATAAACTCAGTAGAGTCACAGGATACAAAATCAATGTATAGAAGTCTGTTGCATTTCTATGCAACAATAATTAAGCAGCAGAAAGATAAATCAAGTAATCAATCCCATTTATAATTGTACCAAATCCCATAAAATACCTAGGAATAAACCTAGCCAAAGAGTGTAAAAGTTCTATACTCTAAAAACTATAAAACAATAGTGAAAGAAATTGAAGATGACACAAAGAAATTCCATGTTAATGGATTGGAAGAACAAATACTGTTAAAATGTCTATATTACCCAAAGCAATCTACATATTTAATTCAATCACTATCAAAATACCACCAGCATTTTTCACAGAGCTAGAACAAACCCTAAAATTAGTATGGAACCACAAAAGACCCCAAATAGCCAAAGCAATTTTTAAAAAGAAAAGCAAAACTGGAGGCATCACAATTCCAGACTTCAAGCTATGTTACAAAGCTGTAGATATCAAGACAGTATGGTACTGGCACAGAAACATATAGGTCAATGAACAAAATGGAAAACCCACAAAATAAACCCACAACTATATGAGCAATTAATATTCAATAAAGCTAGAAAAATGTTTTTAGAAGACATACAGATGTCCAACAAGCACATGAAAAGATGCTCAACATCACTCATCATCAGGAAAATGCAAATCAAAACCATAATGAGGTATTACCTTATACCTGTCAGAATGGCTGTAACTAAAACCACAAGAAATAACAAGTGTTATGAGGATGTGGAGAAAAAGGATCCCTTATGCACTATTGATAGAAATATAAACTGGTACAGCCACTATGGAAAACAGTATGGAAATTCCTCAAAAATTTAAAAATAGAATTACCGTATGATCTGATAATTCTATTAGGTATTTAACCAAAGAAAACAAAGACACTAATTTGAAAAGATATATGCACTTCTATATTTATTGCAGCATCAGTTACAACAGTCAAGATATGGAAGCAATTCAAGTGTCCATCCATAGATAAACAGATAAAGAAGATGGGGCAGCCCCGGTGGCGCAGCGGTTTAGCAGCGGGCGTGATCCTGGAGACCCTATATCGAGTCCCACGTTGGGCTCTCTGCATGGGGCCCACTTCTCCCTCTGCCTGTGTCTCTGCCTCTCTCTCTGTGTCTCTATAAATAAATACATAGAATCTTTAAAAAAAAAAAAAAAAGGGAAGATGTAGGGTATGTGTGTACACACACACACCCTGGAATATTACTTGGCCATAAAAAATGAGATCTTGCCATATGCAACAACATAGATGAACCCAGAGGGTATAATGCTAAGTGAAATAAGTCAATTAGAGAAATACAAATGCCATATGATTTCATTCATGTGTCGAATTTAAGAAACAAATGAACAAAGAAATAAGGACACAAACACAATAATAGACTCTCAAATACAGAGAACAAAGTGGTAGTTACCAGAGGAAAGGTGGGGGGGGGGGGGGAAGAGGTTAAGAGTACACTTATCTTGATGGTCACTAAGTAATGTATGGAATTGTTGAATCATATTGTACATCTGAAAGTAATAGAATACTGTATGTTAATTATACTTCAATAAAAAGAAAATGTATTTAAAAAAAAAATTTTTTTGACCTATTTGTAACCTATTCATTCTATTTCTATCATTCCAGTGACCTGAACACCCACTGAAAATTTTCCATCTGTGCTCATCCACATCCTCATTTTCTTCTAACAGTAAAAGAAATGTATTTGGCCACTTGCTTTCTTTTTTCTATGTCCTTTGTATTATTCAGGTTTAATGTCTCAATACCATGCCTCTATACAGTTTCAAAGTTTATCTGTCCCTAGTCTCTCTTTTTCCACTAAAATCATGTAACACAAACTTAAATTTGACCATGAAATTTCTCTTACACAAAAATTTGCATTTTGTTACTATTGCCATATTAAATATTCCCTCTACTACCTTTCAGCCCCAGCACCATCTCAACATCATATTGTGGGGTTCTAAAGAACCTATGTTTCTGCAGTTAGTATTTTTAGTGCTTGCTAAGCAAATTTTACTAAAACGTACCTGGGCTTAAAGTAAGCTAAATTACAACTGAATTGATCATGAAACTCTGAGAGATTTACCTTCTAGGAGCTAGGTGTTTACATTTCAAGGGGGAATAAAACCCTAAACAAACCCTGGGTTGAAATGTCAGAGAGAACAGTTTTTTCTTCTCACTAGAGACCTATATTTACATTACAAAGGATAAAAATCTCAGGATCCTCCTTAAGGAGAATTTGTTTACATTAGGGAGCAAAGATTTCTCCCCATCTCCCAAGAGGGTATGGGGGATAACTGTTCCTTTTTGTTATAAGCCCTAGATTCTCAATTTGAGGCTTCCTCACCTAGAGTACAGATCCCAATTTGTACAGGATGACACCTCGCCCTTATCCCACTACTCAGAGAAATGTAGGCATAGAGGACAGGCCCAGTTAAGTAATAAATAATCTTACTCTCCCCCAGAATTATCATATCCACTCTAAAGACAATACAGATAAAAATGAGTACTGAACACTTATCACAGACTAAGTCCATCAATCAAACTCATTCCTCTGCTCCTCCCTGGCTGCCTGTCTAGTCCTTTAAATGTTTCTGAAAAGGCCATATTATGCAGAATTTATTTGTTCACACATCCTGTGTCATCACAAATTCTGATTCTTCATCTGAAAGCCTTCTTTCATTTTAATCAACTCTAATTCCTCTTTGCCATTAAAAATTTGAGAGAAGTCTACCTTGAGTAAAATCCTTCATGTTGCTCAGTTTATTGAGCCTCACCCTAGACTATATTTCAGAGCCTTACCCTAAACTAGTAATTACACAATATACAATGTCATGTTAACTCAATTTCAAGGCAGATATTCTTAACTCTGTTTTAAATACAAGGAACCAGAATATCAGAAAAGTGAGGAAAATTTTCCAGTCACAGAGTTAGTAAGGGAAAGGACCATGATTCAGATACATGGGTGCTTAATATAAGGCCTGGCTATGTGACACTGACCAATGAAATATCAGAGGTGTGACAAGCCACCTCTCAGAATTGTGAAGGCACTTTGAATGTTTCCTTCTGCCACAAGCCCAGAATTTCCCAAATGGGGCCTTTTCATCATATATTAACCTTAGTGAAAAAGTTACAGATAAAAGGTGTAATCAAAAAAACATGATATGCAGGTACCAAAAGTGAGAAATAAATCTTTGTTAAAGCCACTAAAATTTCTACAGTCTTTGTTACTATAACTTATTTCGTATAAGCTAACCAGACACAGAAATTGTTACAAGGAATAGAACACAGCCAGAACAGTACCCTAAAATATGTAGTACCCAATATTGGGCAAAGAAACTTATTTTTGGAGAAAGAAAATAATCTATATCATGCAGAAGCAAATATTTGTTAAAATTGTCCCTTTCACTAAACTGAAGGGGACATTTTGTGACTTCAAACAAGGAAGTGGGCAAAAAGAATATTGCTAGCATGAACTGGTTGCTGTTGGCTGTTTTTTGGCAAGGTGCTGTAAGAAGGAGATGAACATAGGAAAAAAAAAAAAGGCCAATTTGCAAGAGAATTGGAAGTAGGGGGACCCAGAGGAGAGTCTAGAAATTCCAGGCCTTGTAGAAATAAAAGATGCAATTTGTCTTGATTTCTAAATTAGTAATAAATCTGAAAACAAAGGCTGATTAAAACTCAAGTTTCAGTGACTTCTTGTGCCTTGCATTCTGCCCTTTTTCAGATAGGGATATTTGTCATGGTTATCCAGTCCCTATTCTATTGAACACATTGGAGAATATGGGAGATGAAGGAGTGGCTTGCTTTTGGTTGTTTTCTAATAAATCTCCAGCTTAAGAAAGATCACACAAGAAGCTGCTGTGGAGACTGTCATATAATCCCAGACTTTGAGCCTAACAGGATGGAACTTTTAGGCTGTCTCTATTAGGAAAGAACTCTAACATTTCATATATTTTAGGTACAGAAGGGAGATGAGTAAATTTTTGTGACCCAATAGTAGACTAAGACAAAGGTTATTATAGTTTCTAAATATTTTATGCCCCTCCTTATGAAACAATTGTACCGCCCTGCCCTATAGATGTCAGGCTTGCTTACGTGACTTGCTTGGACAATAAAATATGAATCCAAGTAAGATATGCCACTTGTGAGGAGAAGTTTTAAGAGACACTGTAAATCCAGCAACTCTCTGCCAACAAGCCCCACAACACTCCAGAGGGTCTGCTCTGTCAGCTTAGTTCCCAGAGTAAAGACACTGAAACTGAGCCACAGGTAATGAATGACCCACGAGTAAGATGTAACATGAACAAGCAAGAAGCTTTGTTGTTGTGTAAACTACTGTAGTTGTGATTGTGAGGTTGGATGTTACTGCAGTATAACAGCCTAAGCTGATGCAGTAGAGGTAAAGAAAAATGACTAGTACCCACTGTTCCTAATAGAATGACCCAGCACTATTAAATAGATTGGATTAATTCAGTTCAATAAAAGGCTCTGACCACAGTAATGCACAAATTAATCCATGTTCATGTGTGGTTTAGAATGTATGTAATAGGCACTGAGGTTTATATTTAAGAACAGCTGCAAGAAAAAGAATCCCATGTGATACTAGATGAGCCCTGAAGAGAAAGCAATCATTTGCTTGGGAAAAAAAAAAAAAAAAAGTTAATCAAAGGATAAGATATAATCTGTGGTCCAATCTTGTGACATGTTAGAGTCACACAATTCTTCCATAACAAATAGTAGATTTCCAATATGACACAGAGAAGAAAATAAATGAGGCTCTGACATCACAGCCCGTACATCACGTATTTAATGATCACGGGTAAATGGCTAACATCCGTGAACCAACATGACTTGCTAGCAATAGCACCATCACAAAGCCAATGAATATGCATCACCACATATTTCTAAAGCACAACCACAAAGCTAAGCCTTACAATCTGTTCACAAGGCAGAAGTTTGAACTTGTAATAAACAAGATCCACATATGTACATGTTAATACCAAGGTAGTGAATATCTGGTTCAGAGAAGGCAGGGCTATAGATCATATCACAAGGAATGCTGTAAAATTATGACTACATGAACATCAAGCCTGCCTTAAAATGGAAAAATTTCCTACAGTTTGCATAAAATACAATTATGGAAGCCAAGAAGGCAGTAACCCCCTCTCATCTTGTTCATGTCAAGAGGGCAAGGGGCTGATGAGAGTCTGAGACTGTGCTGCTCTGTTACACATGTGGCTGCTGTTGCCAATGCTGCTACAACTATTGTTGTTTTAGGTCTAGATCTTAGCCCCCCCTACCCACTGTCTCATTGAGATGCAACCCACTTTGGAGGCTTTTTTTGTGCTTAAACAAAGGATACGGTTTGAAGACACTGAATAAGCAGAAAAAGAGCAATGACTTTTAGACTCTGGATCATATGCCTCCCAAACTCAACAGCATGCCTTGGGCATTGTGCATAGTGGCTAGGAGGCATACCTTTGAATATGCAAAATGATTTCAATATTCCTTCTATAACACACCTAAGGAGGTGGTAGGTGTTGAAACTTGCCTCCAAAAGCTCACCTACAGGGAAGCAACTGACAGTGAGGAATATAAAAGCTGCCAAGAATAGGAAGCACAAAAGGGAATGGCTTTCATTAATGACATAGAAACTTAATTAGAGTGTTCCTTCCAACTTAATATTAGTAAGAATATTATGCTCAACCTATAATATGCAACAAGATTCCCAAATACAATACCCAATTTATATTATACATTTTAATACCGTGATATGTTGCATATAGAAAATATTTTTTATAGCATTGTGACATGAAAAATTCCAATTATTTTAGGAGGTAAAATAGGAGTCACAAACTTAACTGTAGGAATAAGAGAGAGAACCTCAGAGTTGGGAGACAATACAAAGCTCCACCAAGTATTCCCTAATAGAAAATTAAGCCCAGTGTAGTCATCTGATTTTTCAAGAGAATCCAGAAACCCAGAATATTATGTGAAATTGCTTGATTTTTAAATGCTGCCTACTAATTCAAAAAAGTAATAATAACTTAAACCCTGTGAGTAGTAATAATCTGTGGACCCAACAAAACACATCTACCTGACAGACTGGTCCAAAGACCCATGTTTCCAGTCTGGTAATGAAAGGGAGGGTTTTTTTTTAACCTGAAACTAAATTTTAGATTAAAGGAAAAGTATATATTTTGTCATCAAGCACCATGACTATAAAGGTTCTTTACAAACAACATGTTTCTAATGGGTTAATCTTTTGAGGTTATTCTTAAATTTCAACTAAGAACTCTATGTTATTTTATAGAACTATTTTGCTGGGAGCATAATGTGGTAGGAAGTACACATAACTGGGATATAAGAGATAGAGATTCTAGGCGTTGGCTTCACTATGCTGCTCTCCACAATAAGCAGACGGATTTGACTCTCCAAGATAAAGTGAAAGATACAAGTGAGGAATTCTCTTTAATTTGAGGTTTTCTCCATGTTTACTAGGTAATTGCTACTTGGAGGTTTGTTTCAGTGAGGGAGACTGCACGGCTTGGGGTAGGATAGGACACAGGATTCAGGACAATGGATCAATCCAGAGTCAATAGTTTCCTTGGGTCCTATCAAATTCATGAGGAAACTATACACCTCATTGTGACTGGGATACAGTTGAGTAAATGGTGAAAATACCTAGAAAATAAGACTGAAGGCAGCTCTCAAACGAATGTTTGAATGGCTTCCAGGAGATGAAGATTTTTAAGCCTACATATGTAGTCCCAAGGGATAGAGAAACCAGGGACAGATTATATAGAAAGGTGGAGATATCCAACAGTGGATCTGAGTCGTCAGCCTCAATTCTGTTTCTATCCTGCCAAGGAAAGTACAAGTCATTATTCACAGATTCCAAATCTGTGAATCCACCTACTTGCTAAAATTTATTTGTAACCCCAAGTTCAATACTTGCAGTGCTTCCACAGTTGTCATCATTCACAGACATGCACATGCACTGAGTTGTGAAAAATCTGAGTCATCCACTGCACGTGTTCTCACCCTCAGGTGGAACGAGGAACCTGCTGCTTTTTTGTTTCAGCTCTCCTACTGTAAACAAGTATTCTTTCCTCAGTCTATTTAGTGCCACATATTTCATATCTGCATGCTTTTTGTTGGTGATTTCACGGTTTAAAATGGCTCCCAAGCATAGTGCTGAAATGCTGCCTAGTATCCCTATGCACAAGGAGGCTGTGATGTGCCTTACAGAGAAAATACACAGAATAAATAAGCTTCCTGAGACATGGGTTATACTGCTTTTGGCTATGAGCTCAATGTTAATGAATCAACAATATATATTAAATAAGGTGCCTTTAAACATAAACACATAAAACAAAGCTATGCATTGTTTGACAAAAATGTGACCAGAGGCTGGCAGGAATCTAACCCTGTATTTTCCCCAGGGGCAGTGATTTAGTATGCACTAACTCAGCATTCAAGGTAACTTTATAAAACATAACTACCACAAATAATAAGAATCATCAAATGGCAACATTATTACCGCTTAAGAAAAATGTCATGGAAAGATTTCATATATCAGATCAAAGGACAGCAAAGAAGCCACACAGTGCCCTTTCCAGTCTCAAAATCTAGTTCTCAGTGAAGAACTGATCCATGCCTCAGATGGGCAGTTAAATAATTTTCTCCTTTGAGCCCCCCAAATTCCATCATTCTACAATTGGTCAGGGATCTGATTGAGTCTCAGATTCCACTTTTATATAATATGAATGTTGGAAAAGATAGCACTTTAGATTTCTTCCTAGCTCTAAAATTTTATTATTCAAGGAAAAGATTTTCCTAATATTCTTCTGGAAAAATACACATTTTGTCATTAAGTACCTTGACCATAAAGATTTCTCTTTTAACATCAAATCGGATCCCATTTTTTACTCTCCATTCAGTATTTCATGTATAGAAATTTTCATGTATAGAAACTTGCTATTTCTCATTTATGATCTTTTTAATAAGTTGGTTACTATCTTCAATTCACTGGTACAAGAAAAGATTCTCAAAGTTTTCCTACATACCAGACATTCGATACTTCTAAGGAAGAACCAAAATCTCTTTGCCTTCCCCATGCTACCTTTGCTCATTCCGAAGAACTATACCCACAATATTGTGATGGATAATGTGCCATGCACTTTGGCCTTAAATCAAATGGATAGGGCACCTGGGTGCTCAGTCAGTTAGGCGTCTGCCTTCAGCTCGGGACAGAATCCCTGGGTCCTGGGATAGAGCAGATCCTGGGATCAAGCCTTCTCTCTGGCACCGTGCTCAACAGGGAGCCTGCTTCTCCCTCTCCCTTTGCCCCTCCCCCGGCTTGTGCTCTTAATCGCTCTCTCTCAAATGAATGGATAAAATCTTAAAAAAAAAAAAAAAAAAGCTTTAAAAAAATAAATAAACCAAATGGGTAATAAGCTTATAAAAACCTACATAGCATCTCTTTCAAAATGAAGACAGCCTTGGAGTAACAAGTCTTGTTTTCCTGTAACCCTATTTTTAGAACAAGCCTCCTAACCTCCTAGTAGTTCCCTAGAAAACACTCAGAATTACATCTAGGACAATTGTGACCAGTTTTAAATCAACCCATAGCTGGGTTGGCAGCAGTAAACCATGAACATGCCTGAACTGGGTAAGAACACAGTCCATGAAGTAAGTGATAATACCTGGACAGCAGCCAACTTCATTCATTTTCCTAATTCCCAAGAAGGGGGAAAAAACACACAAAAACAACCAAAAAAAAAAAACAAAACAAAACAAAAAAACAACAGTTCTGAAATGGTGTGATTATCTGCATAATTTAATATTACCTATCTCACACAAAAAGGAAATGGGCTTATAGGTGTGAGTGCCTCTAAAAAAGACAAAGCAATACACAATGAAGAAAGACACCAAACTAGAGAGAAAGGGAAAAAAACCCAACAGATAGAGAATGCTGTATCACAAGCAAAATAGAAGAATCAATATAGTAATTCCAATAAAGCTACTCAACTTGTTGCAGCCATGTTTGTCTTCCCCATTAAGCTCTGACTATATTGGTGATAATGATATAATTAAGTATCTTAATGACAACTATATCATTTGAGATAGTATGATTTAATTATACATGAATTCATAAACACAGTACCTAAAATGTATGTGCCTGTTAATAAATGTTGAGTTTAACAGAACTGAAGGCTTTTATTATTTTGGTTACTCACATCACTGCTTTTCAAAAAATTATGACACTCTCAAAGAAAGCATCAGGATCTCTTAGATCTCTTAGATTTTGACCAAAATAAGGTCAAAAATACTAGTGAAATGTAAATAGAAATATATCATCCTTTCTTCCCCAAAATAAGATTTATTGATTTGTCCTTAAATGTACTCAAGTATATTTGCCTTTGCCTAGAAACTTGACCAGATTGTTGAGAACATTGCTAAGTTTAATAGATTATTAATCTAGCCTAAAATCTAAGATTCAACTATGATTATTTTATTGTCATGAAATTAAAAATGATAGGAAACCATTATATTACACTCACAGAAACCAGTAAATTCCCCTACTTCATCTAAAACTCAGTTGTTTTATGTCATTAACAAAGTGTCATGAAATCCTTATGAAATTAATCTATTAATCTTACAAACAAAACTGAAAAGAGGAGGATTATATTGCTGTTCACATCACTGATTCACCTCATTATATTCAACATCAAACATTTACCAAATAACTACTATACTATGTGAGGGAATAGAAAGATTGGTAAATCAGAATTCCTGTCCTTAGAGAGATTACAGTTTTATTAGAACTATGAACAATTAAGTAGTGTGGATAGTATAGTCTCATAAATACTATATCAGCAGTAAGCAAGCCATAGTGGGACAGGGAGGGATGAGTAATTACACATGGGGAAACAAACATAACCTAGATTGGAGAAGTTAGGTAAGGAATGACCAGAAATGTTTACCACAGATTGCTGAGCCGAATATATTGACTCATTTCAATTCTCCAAATCTGGAAACACCTTAAGTGAAAGAGGCTATATTTTTATGTACTAGGCATCAGAGCAAAGTAATCTCGTAAGACATTCTTTCAGTATCCCTTGGCTAAACCAAATTTGACCTTTAGTGATGCATTTAATGGTCTTATCCAGAGAGAATATTTCAAAAATCAAAGTCCACTCTTGTAATATATAATTGGTCTTCAATCAAGACTGACAGCAGACTCATGCTTGCTGGAAAAGCTGAGGATACCACTCCCATCAACACTGCTGGCCTTTTCTACTATAAAAAGTACACCAGTGTACTACTACAAGGTCAAGTAAGTAATCTGCACACTACACAAAAGAAATATCACTTAGAGAGGGAAGGAACTAAAATACAGGTAAATAATTCCAGAAACTGTCATAGCAGTTTATATTACTTGATATCTGTAAGCTTGAGTGTGATCATATTTACATGATCCAGAGAAGGATTCTTCCAATTAATCTATTTATAGATATCAATATCTATCTATCTGCCATAGTGAACAAAGCTTTCTACTATCATCCTTTATCCATAATTGGTAATGATGTTATGCAAAGAGTTTTTAGCCAAGACTATTTAGGCCAAAATATTCACATTTATACTGACAATACTGTTGATATCACCAAGATTTATTATGAATATCTCTATTAGACCTTACATAACAGTAATATGACTCTTGTAGTAGAAATGGATTGAAGTCACAGAAATCAGTTTCCAACGCATAGGTGATTCTTAAACAGTGATTCTCAAATTTTGACACAAATCGGATTGCTCAGCTCTACCTCCAGATTTTCTGATTCAATAGATCTAGGGTGAAGTCTAAGGATCTGCATTTCTAAACTCCCAGATGAGGCAGCTCTGCTAGCCTGGAGACTGTATTTTGAGATCAGCTGCTCTAAAATAACACAGCTATTGAAAATTGTTAACAAATCTACAAATGTAGCCTCTGCAATACCTAGCTGGACAAACAATAAAAGTAAATTAATAAACTTATTAATGAGCATCATGAAAAATATAACAAGCATTCACAGAAAAGACAAATGAAGACAGAAAAGTCATCTAAATCATAATGGGGAGGGAGGGATATCAGAAAACATTCCTAAAGGGAGGTGTTTTGAAAGAAAAAATTACTATGAAGGAGAGAAAGAGTATTTTAAGTACAGAAAGCAGTATGTGAAAAGAGTCTGAGACACTGGGGTTTGGACTTACTTCCATTTATTCTAAGTGCATCCATCATCAAGTTTTTTATCCCTCAGTAAATGTGCTACTCTTAGATTATGATGAAGTGGTTATTGTTTTGTTTTGTTTTCTACAAAACAAATATTGTTGATATTTGTCAGATGCTACATATAGATCCTATGACTAATGTGTAAGGCAGTGAATGTTGAACACAGAGAGTTAAATGATCTATTTCATGTGTAGCTTCCTATGTGTTAAAGCCAAGTCATTTGCAAGTGATCATCAAAGTTGTAAAAGTCCACTGGAGGATTTTAAGCTAGAAAGCTGCAAGATCAGATGTACATTTCAGAAGGATCATTTCTGTTAATGTATGATATGTGAATTCATGGAGGTTAGACTATAAGCAAGAAGACTAGCTCAATAGCCGCTGAATAGTCCAACCTAAACTACAGCAATGACAATGATGAATTTGAAGAATGAAAAGTGGATTTGAAGGCAACTTGCAATATACACAAAGAGTAAAGATGGCAGTTGGGTAAGACAGAATGATCAAAGATTACTTGCAAGTTTCTCTTAAAACTGAAAAAAGAAACAAAAAAGTGTACTTTATTAAAAAGTACACTTAATGTATTTATACTTAGTGGGTCACACCAATTCTGTCAATTATAAATACACAACATGAATGCAGAAAGCTAAGAAAAATGATCAAGCAAACAGAAGTCATTATAAGTTTAGGAACTGCATAGAAATATCAACATTTCTTGCTTTAGAAATAAATCTTTGTAATTATATCTCCAATTGCCAGCAACAAAATGAAGTGTTTCACATATCGCTGTCAATGAACATTGAGTAACTGCACTTAAAAGAAAAACTGCACAAAAGAAAGTGACAAACCAGACCTACCCTCTCTCCCATCTTTATTGTCTTTTTCCCACCAGCCCCACCCACATCATCACAATGAAGTCCTTGACTTCTGAATTTCTATGTTCAAGCAGTTTGGCCTATCCCTATTTACATGGATCATATAGTACTACAAACACTCTAAGAGGGACTGGGATACTAAATGTGTATTGAAATACAAACTGTCTAATGATTCAAGTGCCTAAAGGTATAGAAGTCCCCATACGTAGAATTACTGCTACAGAGAATAGAACATAAACACATTATAGATGGACACATTGCCACAGGATAAAACAATACAAAAAAAGACAGACTGCTGTTATGTAGCTATATCAAAATCTTCTAGGGCAATGTTAAGTAAGGTTCTAACAATGGCTATAAGGCAAATGACTTAGAAAATAAACTTTCCAAATGTGTTTAACAACAAAATAAATTATATACTGATATCAAGTAAGAGACCAAGGAAACCCCTTGTAATAGTACCAAGGGCAAAGTTAAGTAATATGAATCATAGGTAACAGAAATTAGCCTGTGAAGGTTTAATTCTTCCTGTTTTTAGAAAAGATGCTACAAATAAAAGAGCCACAATTATAACCTTCCATAAAGATTACATTCTAAAGACTTTAATCATTAAGGACTCATTTCAAAGTACATCTGGGATGGAAAGAGTATTTTAGAAAAGAAATTATCATTAGAAGTGGTTCCTTTAGGATATAGAATTGCATTTGCTACATATAACTAAAACCATTTCCATACAAGTCAAAGCATCACTAGAAAGAAGGAAGATAAGCACTGAGGAAAACATTCATTAATATTTATATAACTGTGAAACAACCATCAATATCTTTCCCATCCCCCTCCCAGAACATCTTCCAGAAGATGACTCAAAAGCTGCTCCTCCAATATATCTGTTTCTTTCCATCATTATCAGCACTGCCATAGTCCTCTGCTTAATTTTTTTCTGTCTTTCATACATCCTCGTCACTAGATCACCACTCTTTGTAAGGGGTTCCGTTGGGGTAATAAGAGTAAACAGGAAATAACGAGGTAGGTCATACATATTTCCTTTTATTTGTTACTTTATTCTTTACAACATACACACAAGTTTTTAAATGTGTATCAGATTTTAGTGAAGCGCTCTGCACAGATATAGGGAATACTGAAAGAGAAAAAGTTAAGTTCTCTGGAAAACATTACTGTTCCTGTAGTCAAAGAGAACAGCAGCTACAAGTAAAAAATCTTTATGAAACATTTCTCTCCTGTGAATATTCCCATTTTTAAATGTATTAATGTATTCTCCTATCCTCAAGTCTATCCCCACAAATACTCGAACTACATATATAATGGCCTTTCCTCCTTTTAATCTCTGTCCTCTTTGAGCAAGCATAAAACACAGTTGTTGATTTCACTGCAACATCTCATCTCCCAAGGCCTCAAAGAACTGCTGCAGGGTCAGCAAGAGAAGGGGCAAGATGACCTGGGTGATAAGGTTCTACAGTACAATCAGAATGTGAATGTCAGGGGATCCCTGGGTGGCACAGCAGTTTGGCGCTTGCCTTTGGCCCAGGGCGCTATCCTGGAGACCCGGGATCGAGTCCCACGTCGGGCTTCCGGTGCATGGAGCCTGCTTCTCCCTCTGCCTATGTTTCTGCCTCTCTCTGTGTGTGTGTGTGTGTGACTATCATAAATAAATAAAAGAAAAAAAATTTAAAAAAAAAAGAATGTGAATGTCAGTCTAGCCCACTTAACATCTCTTCACCAGTGTGGTCTCAGATAAGTCTACAGGTTTTCCCAGTTGTAAAAAGCAGGTAACATATTAATCCCAGCACAAAATACACGTGTGTACAAAAACATGAAAATGCCCAAAATAAAGATGATTATTCCTCAGAAATAGTACAGTCCAAATACATTCAGGGAAAAGATAAGTATGTCTTTGTCCGGTGATTTATATGTTTTCTGATCTCACTGTACATTCTTAATTTATTTCTGTTCCTTTATTCGAATCCCTACTTTCAAACTGTGCCTTCTCTGGCTTGATTAGGATAAAAACCAAGCCCCAAACCATATACTTCTTAATGGCTACTTCCTTGATTCACAAATGTTTAACCAACATTCTGAACATGTGCAAATGCCTGACTTAAAATTATGGACAAGGCATCTTTCTTGGTCCCATTTTCAATTTAGGTATGTGTTTGGGGAATCACATAGCATCTGTGAGGTTTTCATTACACTAATATTTTTTTAAATTTCATCTAGTCATTATATTTAGATATAATGTTGTTTCTTGGGATCAGCAACACAATGAACCGGGATGAGCATATTATCTCAGTGTTTCTTGTATTCAGTAGACCCTCTAGTTGTATGTGAATGTCCACATTTTCCAATGTTCTCACCTTTGAGGTACTTTATTCTCTCATCTTAATTATATCTTCTTTCTGTCATGTGTTTAGAGAGTTTGCCATCATTTCCTCTCCTCTCTTCCCCCAACTTTGCAAATCACTTCTACAAACATTAATTTAAATAAAATGATTGCCAGAGTTACTCTTATGTTCATACTAGTCTCCATAGATAAATTAATAATATTGGGCTGTGGAAAGGAAAACAAAAAATAATTCACTTTTTCCAATCAATTTTAAATTAAAGAAAAGTATATAATTGAGGGTAGCAGGTTAATTATTTGCATAGATAAATAAAGTAAGAAATAAAGAAACACAAGTCACTTAATAGTTACTAGAAATTGCTATCATAATTCAAATGGCAAGCCATTTAATTTACAGGAATATTACATGCTTAGAAAATTACTTTCTCAGTCACAAATGACTAAAATATGAACTTGCAAGTGACATAAATGAAAAGGATGTTAATAAATAAGAATATTGTCAATCACTATAAAACCCCTGAAATGTGTTTTATATGCAGAGACATTTCTTAAAAGTATAAAATTTCCAAAGTGTTCTTTAAATTATATAATTCAGAATTGTCATATTTCACAAAAGAAAAATTAAACACTAATCAATTTTACATAAATTCCAACTTTTTTTATTTTTTTAAATATTTTATTTATTCAGGAGAGACACAGAAAGAGAGAAAGAGAGAGAGAGAGAGAGAGAGGCAGAGACACAGGCAGAGGGAGAAACAGGCTCCATGCAGGGAGCCTGCTATGGGACTCCATCCTGGGACTCCAGAATCACACCCTGGGTTGAAGGCAGTGCTAAACCACTGAGCCAACCACGGATCCCCAAATTCCAACTTTTATACCTATATTCTCCAAATACAGTGAAGATAATTATAATCTAACCAAAATTAAAACTTAACCCTCAAGTTTCAATTACCATAAGTCAATCTTTCATGAAAACTACTTAAACATATTACCAGTTTAAAGGCAAATATTACTGTTAATTTCCAGCTTCTAAACACTAATTATTAAAAACTAACTCATCCCACATAAGCACAAGGATATTCATTTCTATTTTAAAAAGTTAATTGCTTGGCTTCCTGAATATTTTTATTTTAAAACTATGATCGTAACAATATATACTAACATACATTACTAATTCACAACAATAGTGTCCTGAAATCCTCACCAGAAGGGAAGAAAAATGCTAAATGTATAATTTTATTATTTAATTTCAAAGCAAATGAAATGAACATGTCAAAACTCCTGTTTTTTAAAGCATGTAAATGAAAAAGACATTGTCTCTGGTATAAAGATTCTCACCGTAGTTATACCTTTGAACTCCACCATGTTGCCAAATAGTCACATGGGAAACTTGCTGAATGATTTACCAAGTGAATAAGCAGCAAAACATTTAAAGGTCCAGGGGTAAATTAAATGCTAAGCCAAAACAGGCACTTGAAAGGGATGTCAATTTGATACCAGAAATACATAAATATAGGAGAACCTGGGAAAATAAAAAGTGGCTTACATTATTTCTAAACAAGAAATTCCATGATAGAAGAAAGTTACTGAACACCAATAAATCTGAATTACTGTACCTACACTGGTATGGCAATATGGATCAACATTTTTAAAGAATGGAAAAGGCCAGTTCTGGAAAGACGAAATTAGAGGTCACTATCCTAAGAGGTTATGTTAATGTATGGTAAGTCCCAGTTCCTCCAAATGGAAGATGAGCTGTTTGTACTGAGGCATCAGACAGAGCTTTATTATTCTTACACCAACTGTGAAAAGTCTTGTTCAATTGTCCTAAAATCATTAAAGTATCAACGGCTGTTATCCAAATCTTTGGGAACTGAGTAAATCTGTGTCTATATTACCTAGCTGCAACTACTTGGGCTATCTGTTCTGGGATTATTTTAGTTCCAACACATTCTCCAAAAGTAATACAGCAGCTTCTGCTGTAGCTATATGCACTGTAGATACACTGCAGTTGTAAAGAAGGGTAATAAAAAGAGTTGTTTCCTAATATCATTCTAAATTATGTCCAAAGTTGCCTCTTTTCTAATCCTTTGGCTAGGTAGACTAGGCATTTGTTGTGTTTTTGTTTTCATCCATTTATGCTTCTGAGTTGCTAGTTTCTTCATCTCCACATGGGAAATATGTGAAGCGAAAAGGAAATTCAGGGGATTCACCTGTGTTGTTCTTTAGGTCACAAAGTCCCTAGGCTGGACTGCCTTCTTCTCTTAAACTTTCAGTCCTATCATGTACTGCTATATATAATGTCCAAGTTTTTTAGTTTTATTTAGTGGGAATAATAGGTAAAAGAATGTCAACTTTATCTTTCCGAAAGCAGAAGTCTCCCTTGGCTGACATTTGATGCTTTATTTTATATCAGTGTCTTATAAATGATAAGGTATAGTAGTTCTCAGCTATGCTATTTCATACTAATATAATGAAGCTATAACTTGTAAATTTTGTGATAGTAGTTCACTATTTAAATTGGTTTAGCTGTTTATATTTTAATAATGTGGTTAGATTAATCACTTTCAACTTCCTGATGAACTTTAGAATTAAAATTCTCTGTCCCCCCACAAAATAAATAAATCTTAAAAAAAAAACAAAAGTCACAAAGGAAATACAAAATTTACATTAAGTTAATAAAAATGGGAATAAAACATACCAAAATTTGTATGACACAGCTAAATCAGTGCTGAGAGGAAAATTTAAGGAACTAAATGCTTATAGTAGAGAAAAGGAAAAGTCTCAAATTAACAATTTAAGCTCCTACCTCAATAAGTTTAAAAAAAAAAATACAAACCTAAAGCAAGAAATATGAGAGAAACAAATTTAAAACAGAAAGAAAATAGAAAAAAATCAAGAAAATAAAGAGTTATCTCTTTGAAACCCTCATCAACATTGACAAAATTCTAGAAAGACTGACAAAAAAGAAAAGGCATATTATCAATACTAGGATTGGAACAGGGATTAACATTTCAGACCTACATATATCAGAAATATAATAAGAGAATTCTGTATGCATCTATACGAGAACTTAGATGAAATGGATCAATTTCTCAAAAAAAGAAAAACTACCACAACTCACATATGAAACAGATCATTTGAATAGCCCTATTAAGGAAATTGAACTCAATCTAAAAACTTCCAAAAAGAGATTTTCTGAGAACAGATGATTTCATTGGTTAATTCAACCAAATATTTAAAGAAAAATTAACAATTCTATAGAACTTCTTCCAGAAAATAGAGAAAGAAAAACACTTCTCAATTCAGTTCATGAAGCTAGTTATCACTCTAATATAAGACTAGAAAAGCCAGTACAAAATAAGAAAACTACAGATCATTATGCCTCATGAATACTACAAATACAAAAAATTTTTAAAAGATTTTATTTATTAATTCATGAGAAACACAAAGAGGCAGAGACAGGCAGGGAGAAGCAAGATCCCCAGTGGAGCCTAATACAGGACTTGATCCCAGGACCCCAGGATCACAATCTGAGCCAAAGGCAGACACTCAATCACTGAGCCACCCAGGTACCATCAAACACAAAAGTTCTTAAGAAAAGTATGAGCAGATAGAATCTAGCATTATGTAAAAAGAATCAGACACCATGATCAAATGGGATTCATTTCAGGGATGCAAGGCTGGTTCAATGTACAAAAAATTCAGTAAACGTAATCCATCACATGATTGTACCAATTGATATATAAAAAAACATATGACAAAATCAGAATTTTTATCATAGCAATTCTGAGGAAAAATATAATAATAAAAGAGAAATTTGGAAGAAACTCAAACATGTGGAGGTTAAAGAGCATCCTGCTAAAAGATGAGAGGGTCAACTAGGAAATTAGAGAAGAATTAAAAACATTCATGGAAACTAATGAGAGTGAAGATACAACCATTCAAAATCTTTGGGTTACAGCAAAAGCAGTCCTAAGAGGGAAATACATCACAATACAAGCATCCCTCAAAAAAACTGGAAAAAACTCAAATACATAAGCTAACCTTGCACCTAAAGGAACTGGAGAAAGAACAACAATAAAACCTACACCAAGCAGAAGAGGGTTCATAAAGATTCGAGCAGAACTCAATGAAATAGAGACCAGAAGAACTGTAGAACAGATCAACAAAACCAAGAGTTAGTTCTTTGAAAGAATAAGATAGATAAACCATTAGCCAGCCTTATTAAAGACAAAAGAGAAAAGACTCAAATCAATAAAATCATGAATGAAAAAGGAGAGATCACCACCAATACCAATGAAATACAAACGATTTTAAAAACATATTAAGCAGCTATACACCAATAAATTAGGCTGTCTACAAGAAATGGACTCATTCCTGGAAAACCACAAATTACCAAAACTGGAACAGGAAGAAATAGAAAACCTGAACAGGCCAATAACCAGGGAAGAAACTGAAGCAGTCATCAAAAACCTCCCAAGACACAAAAGTCCAGGGCCAGATGGCTTCCCAGGGGAATTCTATCAAAGGTTTAAAGAAGAAACAATACCTATTTTACTAAAGCTGTTCTGAAAGATAGAAAGAGATGGAATACCTCCAAACTTGTTTTATGAGGCCAGCATCACCTTAATTCTAAAACTAGACAAAGACCGCACCAAAAAGGAGAATTATAGACCAATATCCCTGATGAACACAGACGCAAAAATTCTCAACAAGATACTAGCCAATAGGATCCAACAGAAGATTATTCACCATAACCAAGTGGGATTTATCCCTGGGATGCAAGGCTGGTTCAACACTTGTGATAGATCATATCAACAAGAGAAGAAACAAGAACCATATGATCCTCTCAATAGATGCAGAGAAAGCATTTGAGAAAATACAACACCCATTCCGGATCAAAACTCTTCAGAGAGTAGGGATAGAGGGAACATTCCTCAGCATCTTAAAAGCCATCTACGAAAAGCCCACAGCAAATATTCTCAATGGGGAAACACTGGGAGCCTTTCCCCTGAGATCAGGAACAAGACAGGGATGTACACTCTCACCACTGCTATTCAACATAGTACTGGAAGTCCTAGCCTCAGCAATCAGACAACAAAAAGAAATAAAAGGCATTTAAATTGGCAAAGAAGAGGTCAAACTCTCCCTCTTCGCCGATGACATGATACTCTACATAGAACACCCAAAAGACTCAACCTCAAGATTGCTAGAACTCTACAGCAATTCAGCAGTGTGGCAGGATACAAAATCAATGCCCAGAAGTCAGTGGCATTTCTATACACTAACAATGAGACTGAAGAAAGAGAAATTAAGGAGTCAATCCCATTTACAATTGCACCCAAAAGCATAAGATACCTAGGAATAAACCTAACCAAAGAGGTAAAGGATCTATACCCTAAAAACTACAGAACACTTCTGAAAGAAATGGAGGAAGACACAAAGAGATGGAAAAATATTCCATGCTCATGGATTGGAAGAATTAATATTGTGAAAATGTCAATGCTATCCGGGGCAATTTACACATTTAATGCAATCCCTATCAAAATACCATGGACTTTCTTCAGAGAGTTGGAACAAATAATCCTAAGATTTGTGTGGAATCAGAAAAGACCCTGAATAGCCAGGGAAATATTGAAAAAGAAAACCAGAGCTGGGGGCATCACAATGCCAGATTTCAAGTTGTACTACAAAGCTGTGATCATCAATAAAGTGTGGTACTGACACAAAAACAGACACATAGATCAATGGAACCCAGAAATAGGCCCTCCACTCTATGGTCAACTAATATTCGACAAAGCAGGAAAGACCATCCACTGGAAGAAAGTCTCTTCAATAAATGGTGCTGGGAAAATTGGACAGCCACGTGCAGAAGAATGAAACTAGACCATTCTCTTACACCATACACAAAGATAAACTCAAAATGGATGAAAGATCTAAATGTGAGACAAGAATCCATCAAAATCCTAGAGGAACTTTCCAGGACTCAGGGGCAGCCATAGCGGAGTGGCGGGCAGCAGCCTTGGGAGGCAGAACTGGAACAGCCGCGGGTGGAGGCAGCAGCGCTGAGGGATCTAACATGTCCACTGAGGCACAAAGAGTTGATGACAGTCCAAGCACTAGTGGAGGAAGTTCTGATGGAGACCAACGTGAAAGTGTTCAACAAGAACCAGAAAGAGAACAAGTTCAGCCCAAGAAAAAGGAAGGAAAAATATCCAGCAAAACAGCTGCTAAATTGACGAGTGCTAAAAGAATTCAGAAGGAACTTGCAGAGATTACATTGGACCCTCCTCCCAACTGTAGTGCTGGACCCAAAGGAGACAACATTTATGAATGGAGGTCAACTATATTGGGACCCCCAGGATCTGTCTATGAGGGAGAGGCGTTCTTTCTTGACATTACCTTTTCACCAGACTATCCTTTTAAACCCCCTAAGGTTACCTTCCGAACAAGAATCTATCACTGTAATATTAACAGCCAGGATGTCATCTGTCTGGATATCCTAAAGGATAACTGGAGTCCAGCCCTAACCATTTCTAAAGTTCTCCTCTCCATCTGCTCACTTCTTACAGATTGCAACCCTGCTGACCCTCTAGTGGGTAGCATTGCCACACAGTACATTACCAACAGAGCAGAGCATGACCAGATGGCCAGACAGTGGACCAAGCAGTATGCCACATACGGGCCTGCTGCTTGATGCCCCCGTCGGACCTGTGCAAGCATATATTCACCAAGTGCATCAATAGCCCTACCCACCCCTCCAGACCTCGGTTCTTATTTTCTTATTTTTATTAAATTTTGAACCTTTTTCTGATGGTATGTCATCCATTCCCCCACTTCCTTCTCCCTCCCTCCTTTTCCTCCTTTTCCTTGTCTCTTCCCCTCCACCCCCCTTCTCAATTTATTCCCTTTTTTGATTTCTATTAACTTGAAAGATTTGGGTTGTTTTTTTTTCCCCCCACATCAACATGGATAGGAACTTTTGTTTTCAGTGCAAACAATGTTGGATCTGTAATAGTAAGAGCTTTCTTACAAAGCTTTGTATTACTGTGTGGTTTTGTTTTTTGTTGTTTGTTTTATTTTGATTTTTTTCCTTTTTGTGATCTTTGGGAAAACAAATTCAGAATTATATCTCATTTCTACTTAAATGTAGTGCTTAGGCTTAATGTTTTGTACTGAAGTCTTTATTGGTGGGTGCATGCTACAGGGAACAAGTTTTTTGTACAAAAGCTTCAATCAGAATCACCGTGCATTACTGAGACTCTGTTTATCACTAGCCTTCTGTCCCCCACACAGAAGACTGTTGGATTGAACAAAATAATATGTATTTTGATTTACTTAAAGTGCTTGTAAATTTCTTAGGGACCTGCCACTTTTGATTGTGGATCGGTTGATGAACACTTGTATTATTAAAGCACTCAATAAATCACTGTAGCTGATAAATGAAAAAAAAAAATCCTAGAGGAGAACACAGGCAACACCCTTTTTGAACTTGGCCACAGCAACTTCTTGCAAGATACATCTATGAAGGCAAGGGAAGCAGAAGCAAAAATGAACTACTGGGACTTAATCAAGATATAAAGCTTATGCACAACAGAAGAAACAGTGAAAAAAACTAAAAGACAACCTACAGAATGGGAGAAGATATTTGCAAATGACATATCAGATAAAAGACCAGTATCCAAGATCTATAAAGAACTTATTAAACTCAACAGCAAAGAAACAAACAATCCAATCATGAAATTGGCAAAAGAAATGAACAGAAATTTAACCAAAGAAGACATACATATTGGCCAACAAGCACATGAGAAAATGTTCTGCATCACTGGCCATCCGGGAAATACAAATCAAAACCACAATGAGATACCACCTCACACCAGTGAGAATGGGGAACATTAACAAGGCAGGAAACATCAAATGTTGGAGAGGATGTGGAGAAAGGAGAACCCTCTTGCACTGTTGGTGGGAATGTGAACTGGTACAGCCACTCTGGGAAACTTTTGGAGGGTCCTCAAAGAGTTAAAAATAGATCTGCCCTACAACCCAGCAATTGCACTGTTGGGGATTTACCCCAAAGATACAGATGCAGCGAAACGGCAGGACACCTGCATCCCAATGTTTATAGCAGAAATGTCCACAATAGCCAAACCGTGGAAGGAGCCTTGGTGTCCATCAAAAGATGAATGGATAAAGAAGATGTGGTTTATGTATACAATGGAATATTCCTCAGCCATTAGAAAATGACAAATACCCACCATTTGCTCTGACATGGATGGAACTGGAGGGTATTATGCTGAGTGAAAGAAGTCAATTGGAAAAGGACAAACATTATATGGTCTCATTCATTTGGGGAATATAACAATTAGTGAAAGGGAATAGAGGGAAAGGAGAGAAAATGAGTGAAAATATCAGTGAGGGTGACAAAATATGAGAGACACCTAACTCTGGGAAATGAACAAGGGGTAGCGGAAGGGGAGGTGGGCGGGGGGTTGGGGTGACTGGGTGATGGGCACTGAAGGGGGCACTTGGTGTGATGAGCACTGGGTGTTATGCTAAATGTTGGCAAACTGAATTCCAATAAATTTTTTTTAAAAAAAGGAATATTACTCAGCATTAAAACCAACAAATACCCACCAGTTGCTTCAACATGGATGAAACTGGAGGGTATTATGTTGAGTGAAGTAAGTCACCAGAGAAGGACAAACATTATATGGTCTCATTCATTTGGGGAATATAAAAAATAGTGAAAGGGATTAAAGGGGAAAGGAGAGAAAATGAGTGGGAAATATCAGAGAGGGAGACAGAACATGAGAGATACCTAACTCTGGGAAACAAACAAGGGGTAGTGGAAGGGGAGGTGGGTGGGGGGGTGGGGTGACTGGGTGATGGGCACTGAGGGTGGCACTTGATGGGATGAGCACTGGGTATTATACTATATGTTGGCAAATCGAACTCCAATAAAAAAATATACAAAAAAAAAAAAGAAGTCGTGGTACATGTATACAATGGAATACTACTACTCAGCCATAAAAAGAATGAAATATTGCCATCAATGACATGGATGAAGCTAAAGCGTATTATGCTAAATCAAATAAGTCAGTCAGAGAAAAACAAATCTGTATGATTTTACTTGTATGTGGAATTTAAGAACCAAAAAAAAAAAAAAAATGAGCAAAGGGGGATAAAAGAGAGGCAAACCAAGAAACACTTCTAACTCTAGAAAACAAAGTGATGGTTATCAGAGGGAAGATCGGTCAGGGGATGGGTGAAATAGATGATGGGGATTCAGGAGTGCACTTGTGATGAGCACTGGGTATTGTATGTAAGTGTTAAATCACTGAATTGTACACTTGAAACTAATATCACACTGTATGTTAACTAAATGGAATTTAAATTAAGACTTCTAAAAAATTAGGGATGCCTGGATGGCTCAGCAGTTAAGCATCTGCCTTCCATTCAGGGCATAATCCCAGAATCCCAAGATCAAGTCCCACATTGGGCTTCCTGCATGGAGCCTGCTTCTCTCTCTGCCTATGTCTCTGCCTTTCTCTCTCTGTGTCTCACATGAATAAATAAATAAATAAATCTTTAAAAAAACTTCTAAAAATTTAAAAATAAATAAAAATTTAAAACTACCTTTAAAAATTAAAAAGAACTATTACTTAATTTGTGTTTATCTAACTAGGGTTAATAATCTTATTTATAATCATCACAATTAATCCTCCTCTTTATTAAGTATGCATTTATAACTCCCAGTTATACACATTAAGAAATTTAGGATCAAATACATTTTCAAAGGTAAAAAATTTAGTAAGTGGATGGCCATAGTTGAAGCCTATGTCTAATTGAATTCAAAACTCTCCGGTCTTGCTTGACCTCTGCTCCATACCTACCTATTCACAGAGATAAGAAGAAATAAGAGTCAACAGGAGTTCAAGTCAGGGCTGAAATACAAAAATTTAGTGTTTGCTTTCTGAAAATGAATATTCTTAAATAGTGTATATCTAACCCATGCTCTCAAATTGGGAAGAATAAAACTTTGTCTGATTTCAATAATTCATAGGTCATGTTTGTTCACAAAGCTAAGGGATTGTCCAATTACTCAACCAAAGAGATAAATGAATGCAGAGCATAGGGAGAAAGTAGTATAAATTTCTAAGGCCTGTTTTGACCCCACCCCAATCAGAGATCTAAAGTGATCTACGTAACATCAGCCAAGTAGATGTTCTCCAGCCTGTCAAAGGCCTCTGAGGTTTAGGGTCTTAATTCTGTTGATTAAAGCATCTGCTAACACTCTGGGCATAGCAGGAAGAAAGCAGTACTAGAAAGTGAGACGATGAGATTCTTATAGGATGCTGTTTTTCTTTGTATATCACATGTCTGGACATAACAGTATCCACACTGAAAGCCAAATGAGAGCCTCTGGGGCTGACCAAATGAGCTCAGTAACTCATCATAGTCCCCAAAGAATTATTTTGTCTTTTCAGCCTATAACCTAAAGGGAGTGCTTCAGCAGAAATGTGAATAATTCTAAATAAAGCTATCAGAGAGCATATCCCTATAGTGCCAAAGGGAATTATTCTAAAGCATTTGTTAGAAATACTCAAATAACAATAACAGTTGGTGCTAAAGCATTCTGGTTTTATAGGAAAGGAGTTCAACTCCCATCAGAATTTAGATTAATCATAATTTAATTGTTAATATAAAAAGGCTTAGGTATCCCATAACAGAAAGACTGGAGAATACAGCCTTTGTATCATTTCAATTTGAAAAATGTATTAATACAGCAATCCTACTAAAAGGTCCATCACTCATAATGCTTTGTTTTAGTAGTGAATCATAGAAGCTTAATAAATGTTCACTAGCATCACATAATATCAATTTTAATGTTTCTAGAAACCAAATATGCTTTACAATTAAAAGCTAGATGGGGCTTTATATATTCTGCCTAAACTTACCAAAAGATTGATTCCTAACAAATTACTTCTCTTCTCAAAAATATCCTTAAAGAAAGATTTTCTTCTTAAACTTATTCTTGAAGGAAGGAATGGGAAAAAGATAAGCAAAAAGACATGCAGTAGTGTAACATAGATTAGCACTTAATTCAGCCTTACTGCCTCCCCCTACCCTGCCCTGCCCTGCCAAATGCCAGAGAAATCCACAGCAGATGCCAATGAAACACAGATATTTTAAGGCGGTGTTCAATAAATAAAACACAAATTGTAATAAATATTCAGAGTAATGCCATATTTATCAAGGCCTGGTTATAACTGCTGCTAGGGAAAAAGGGCTATAAGGAAAACAATGCCATACTCATAGTCCACAGACAAGACTAGCAGGGGATCCTGAATAGGAGTAAAGTCACACTCCGAGCAGTCAAATTTCATAACCCCTGGAGGTGTCATTTACATTGTAATCATTACAAATGGCAACTCCTGGAGTTGGGCAATGCATATCCTGCATAGCTGTGATATCAGAAAACTAAACATGTAACAAGCACGGATTTTTAAGACCAAGATAGCTCTATCTGAGAAATGACAGGAGCCATATAATCCAAGTCTAGTAGGCAGAACAAAACACAGGGTCACTTTTTTCAAATCAGTATAAGAATTTTAAGCCTTTTTCACAATTATCAACAGTATTTACCTTAAAATTGTGCTCTCAACTAGCTTTGATGGCTAAAGTCAGTCCACTTTTACTTCTACTGACCTTTCATCTCTGCTTCAGCTCTCACTGTGCCATAGCCACCCATCATCTGATACCATATTCACCCCCATCTAATAACTGCCTCTGTCAGCCTGAGAACCCAGCCCACACCAGAACCTCCGCTAAGCAACCAGAGACAAGCTGTAGTGGGAGGGAGAGGAAGGAGACCAAAGTAAATACTAAATGCAATGTTTAGAGATCGTTGAGATAAGAAAGTAAAAACAGCCTTTACATTTGTTATTCAATAGGTGCCATTTTGTTTTTGGTTTTGGTTTTTTTTCAAATACTTGTATTTTAGGAATGGGAGATTCCCATGCATTTTCTCATGCAGAAGTACAGCAGGAAATATTACTACATGGCGAGCAAGCTTAAAAAAAAAAAAAAAAAAAAAAGCACGTCGAATGCCAGGAGAATTCTTATCAACACCACAATATGGGGCATTTCTTGGTGCCCAAAGCAAAAGCATTATAAAGACAAAGAACAGCATAAGGTAAAGCTATAAGTAAAGGTGGAACACACCAAAAATTTTTTGAGCCTGATTTTTTTTCTCATCACCGATTCTTGTCTTTCTAGCCCTCAAGCCCAACTTCCACCCTAAAAATTTCCCATCCTAGCTTTTTCCTTGAACTTCTGCTCAACTTGAAGTATTTTACAGAACCTGCCTCTATGATCATGTACCACTAAGTGCTTTGATACACAGTACACCTCTGCTCAAACTGGTCTTTCAATATTGCAGACCTGATAGGCCCTTAGGTCTTAAATACTGAATATTAGTCTCATGTGTTTTTCTGCCTCATTATGTTTCCCAGATAGTAGGACCCGATTCCTTACAGGATTGCTGTATTCATTCCAATAGGGGGCTCCTTTCTCTCAAGGCCATATTAAAGACAAACTGTTCCCCCTTAACTGCTGCCAAAGTAACAATGACAAGATGGGGAATTTCCTTGTTTCCTGAAGTTAGAGCAGCAGAAACACTGAGAGGATTTGAAAAGCATTAAAATGCATTTCTCTCTTTCTTACTCAGTTCAAATGGACTGAAAGAAAGAGAACATTTATTTCCATGACTACTTCAGGTAAAGCCTCAAATCCTCTGGTTTCTCTAAAGTTTTTGCTTTTGTATGAGAAATCATACTGCCTTTCATCAATAAACCCGTAAGGGCTTTAGAGCTCTGCAGTCCTTGTAAGCAATCCCAGAATGATTTAATGTTATTTTCTGGGGTTTTTTTCTTCACCTCAACAGCAATTCAGAATGGATTATAATGAATCTATTTTTGTTTCTAGGCTTCCAATTGCTTCACAAAATATGTTTTAAAAAATCAAAATTATTTCAATGTTACAAAATTGCTTCTATACCTCCATATAGGCCTAGAAAAAAATCTTAAGGGTCTCTACCAGATAATTTTCTGGTCACAAATGAAACCACAGTCAAACCATTCCAGAGAAATAACGGTTTCATCTTCTTATAAAGGCCCACACAAGTAGAGATTCCACAGTCTCCTTCAGTTACCCCAAATGTTGACAATCCTTAGTGTTGACAAATGCATTCTCATCTGTAGAGTCTCCTGTTCTTGTTAAACCTGTTCTGTTTATACTTCAGTTCTGAAGAGATGTTTCAGACATTCACTTTTTTTTTTTTTTAGAGAAAGTACATGCGTGTGCCATGTGTATGCCATGCCACATACAAATGGGTAGGGGAGAGGAGGAAGGGAGGAAAGAATCTTAAGCAGGTGCCAACCCAGTGCAGAGCCTGATGACGGGCTCAATCTCATGACCCTGAGGATCATTACCTGAGCCGAAACCAAAAGTCTGACCCTTAACTGACCAAAGCCACCCAGATGCCCTTCAGATGGATATTTATCACTTTTAATTCAACTCAGTAGTCATTTATCAAGCAACTCCTATATTCAAGCACTTTACTAAGCATCAAAGATACAGAAATGAAGGATATAATCCCAATCCTGAAAAAATTTGAAACCTAGTAAGAAAGATAGACATGTAGACATTACAGTGATGTTTGTTACAATAAATGCCGGGTAATATTCAAAATATTTACTGTTATAACATGGACACCAATCCATCAAAATAGAGACCGAAAAACAGAGGAGGGTTGTGGAGGACCCTCTCTCAACTCTACAATGATAGCATTGTGATGATAGCCTAGGAACAGAAGGAGTAACTCCGCAAGCCAAGGCATTGGCTATTTTACTACTGATAGAAAAATACTTTTGTATTTCACAACTAGCATAGTCATTCTGGCACACAGAACATAAATATTAACTTCAGAAAAAGGAACCATTCTTAGAGATGATCATACATAAGAACCCCTAGACCACTATCCTAATCCATGGATGATCACTTGAACTACCCTGTGATAGTCCTTAACACCGTTCACATAATATCTTAGTCTTCCTTCTTCCAAGTACATAGTAGGGTTGCACTTTCCACCTCTTTTTAAGGCAAAACATAACCATGTGACTTGTTTGGGCCAGGAACATGTAAACAGAAGTGATATAAGTGTTAGAAGACTTTAAGAGTCAAGTAAAGGATGTGATTAGATCCCCATCCTGCCAACATACCCACTCAATAAACATGTAGCATGATCTAGAAATGTACCCTTCTTACTTTAAGCTCCTAAAATTTAGGGGTGTGAGTGATATATACCTAATGTATCCTGACTGATGCAATAACTAAGATTAATTTTATAGAACAAGTCAAATTAAGCCAGAAAGAAAGGGAGGGATGATAATTCTAAGCAGAGGGATAGTGGGAACAAAGAGTATTTCTGGATCAACATGATGACAAAGGATAATTTAAAAACATAGGCAGAAGCTTGTCATAAAATAGCTTGTATGGGATTCCAAGGAATATAGATTTAATTTTATAGGCAGGATTGAGGAGCTAATGACCAAAAGAGCCTTAACATTCCCCTCAGCGTAGTTAAACTTTAGAGAGATTTTTCTTGACTGTAGGCCCCTGACCTCTCTTTTCTTAGAGCATTTATTTTAGAAAACTTGCAATTGTAAATTATTTCTTTGCTCCTTTGAGATGTAAATTCCTCCCAGCCTCTGGTCAGTTTCAAATCAAGAACCTATTTCTTCAAGAAAGGGTTGAAGACCTTTATTCTTTATTTCTTTATTCTTTATTTCTTTATTTTCCCTTTATTTCTTCAAGAAATAGGTTCTTCAAGAACCTATTTCAAGGCCTAGGAACCATCTCTTTGAAATGTAATCTTAAGGACATAGGGCTCCTAACACCCAGTCTCTGTGGGAGGGTAGGAATCTAAGTTGATGGGAACCAATTAGCAAACACAGATCGCCTAATTACACTGACCACCTTCCACTCACATCCTTCAGTACTTTTCTACTAGCTTACCTCACTGCCTTTTGTCTTGTCAGAGTTGAGTTCAATCTCTCCTCACACTGCAATAGTCTTGAATAAAGCCCTCCTTGTTTAACATGTCCAGTGTAATTTTTCTTTGACACTAAGAACAAAATTAAGGAGGTCATTTGTAGCAATCCACATGAGAACTAGTAAATTAACATAATCTGATAACTAAATATGAAGAAAGGAAGAAAAAGAAAACATCTGAAATCACTCCACCTATTTTGGGATGATGTTGCCCACTGTTATGGAAAAGAAGAGAAGGGATGCTTTGTAGTAGTAGATTAACTATGAAGTCAACAAATTTTTAGGGTCCCCCACTTTTTTGGTCCCTTTCAAGGCGTGGAGCCTAGCAAACAGTTCATATAATCATGTTTTTTTAAGCTTTGCAAAAATATTATAACTGTAATCAGTAAAAATAGCTTCCAGTTTCTTTCCACTAAAACTTCCCTTATGTAGCATTTTTCTTGTGTTATTTAATATATATGAGCATTTGTGAGACTCTCTTTGAGAGAATGCTGAAATGGGCATATGTCAGTATTTGCAACTTGGAAATAAATTAAAACATTTTAATAAGTGAAGATTAACCAAACTCCTGATTTGGGTTTATATAAAGTATATCCACCCTTTCATCTTTTTTAATTAGTTAAAAAGTAATGGAATGAAAGTGACAGCTATAAATGAAATCAATAATGTATATTATTCTGACATTGAAAAGTAACTTCTAACAAAAAACAAAGGATCATAACCACTGCATTAATTAAGAGGAAGAGATAAATGAAAACAGAAGTAATAAATAGGCCTTACTTGATGAACAAATTAATGAAAAGAAGTGAATCATTAACACCTCGGAAATGGATTTAAATTTCTGTCTGATTTGACATGACATATTGCTATTGACAAAATAATATAAAACATGATTCAACATTACAGATACTCCACAAAACTCATGATTCAATATTACAGATATTCTACAAGGTAGATATTGATAAAAAAACAACTAATGCATATCATCAAGAGTACATAAAATGAATCACCATGTAAGAAAACTTGAAATGTTCTGAAATCTTAAAATTCACATAATAGTGAATTTGAGAGAGGTTTTCAAAATTTGTCAATAGTCTTAAAAATTCACCTGACATTTCCAATACCAAAGAAAACCAATCAAAATGTTTAAAGTGTTTAATACTAAAAAAATTCATTCACCAATAAAAAAATGAGTGAATTTTCTATTCTATTGTAAATAATGTAACAAAATCAATGTCATATAAGAAATATCAATGAGTATGCAGCTAAAAAATGATGGGGAGAATGTATTACAGAGATCAGGCAGTTAAGAAGAATAATGGCATTTTCTGAATTTTATGATGTTTGTGGTACTATTTTTTAATTTGTAATTTGTTGAGATTTCCTTCCCTTTCAAAATATTCAACTTCATACTTAATGTATTATTTTTCTTAAAGAGGGTTTCCAAAAAAATTGTATAAACTTAAGCCTCACAAAATCTGGATCTACCCTTAAAGACAAGATTTTTAAGTGTGTTGGTTAATTTTATGTATCAATTTGACTAGGCCATGGTGTGTCCAGATATTTGGCCAAACATTATTCTGGATGTTTCCATGAAGACATGAAGATATTTTTGGATGAGATTAACATTTACATTGACAGACTAGGGATGCCTGGGTGGCTCAGCGGTTGGACATCTTGCCTTCAGCTCAGGGTGTGATCCTGGAGTGCCGGGATCAAGTCTCACAACAGGTTCCCTGCATGGAGCCTGCTTCTCCTTCTGCCTATGTCTCTGCCTCTTTCTCTGTGTCTCTCATGAATAAGTAAAATCTTTTTTAAAAAATAAATAAATAAATTGACAGACTAAATAAAGCAGGTTGCCCTTTAGAATACGGGCAGGACTCATCCAATCAGATGAAGGCCTGAATAAAACAATAGCTTGATCTTCCCCCTTAATTAAAAGAGAATTTTCTCACTTTTCAGGTTTTGAGGTAAGACATCAGCTCTTCTTGTATCAATAGCAAACTGCTGGCCTTCAGACTCAAACTGGGACATCAGCTCTGCAAATTTTGAGCTTGCCAGCCTCCACAATCACAAGAGTCAATGCTTTACATCTATTATATATATTATCTATGTCTATAGATACAGACAGATCAATATAACGCCTTGGTTCTGTTTCTCTGGAGAACTCCAATACAGTAGGTGAAGAGGATGAATTCAATTTCAGGCATGCTGCATTTGTGATCTATTTGAGATATTTTACATACTGAAAACATGCCTTAGGTTATTGAATGTACTTTTATCAGCCTAAAAAACATACATGAAAGGTAAAAGTTCCAAAGAATTTTTCTGCTAACCAGACTTTACTTTTTCTAAACTTGAAATGGGCATGCTGCTATAAAACCATAGTATTTACCTTGGGGGTTTGGGGGTGTCTCAAACCCCTTTGATTACCTGAGGGAAGACTACCCTCCATTGGAATGCAAACTCCATCGTGGAAGGAACAGTATCTTGATCAATGCTCCATTTCCAGTGGCTGGGACAGTATTTGGCATACAATAAATATTTTGCTTATCAACCAGTTATTGGCGAATTCTAACTCACATGCATCTCCTGAAGTAAACTGAGTAAAAAAGATGTCCATGTGCTAATCTCTAGAATCTGTAAATGTTACTTTAGATGGCAAAGGGCATTTTGCAAGCATAATTAAGTAAAGGATCTTGAGATGGGAAATGTACCCTGAATTACCTGGGTTGGCTCAATGTAATCAGCTGGGTCCTTAGAAGAGGAAGCAGGAGGGCTAGAGAGAGATTTGAAGATGCTGTATTTTGTACTCTAAAGTACAAAGATGGAAGAAGGTACCGTGAGCCAAGGGATACAGGGAGTCTCTCGAATTTGGAAAAGGCAAGGAAACAGACTTTCTTAAGCACCTCCAGAAGGAAAGCAGCCCTACTGATGCCTGTTAGACTTCTGACCTTCAGAAATGTAAAATAATAAGTTTGTGTCATTTTAAGCCACTAGACTTATGTTAATGTGTTACAGCTTCAATGGGAAATTAATGTAACTCTCCAAAATCTCTCCATCTTATTGCCACTGGCTAGATCCAGTTCCCATCATCTATCCCCTCCACTACTTCAACAGTTTCCTAACTGTTCCCTCTGCCTCCAATTTCTCCCACTCAAGGGAATCCTAAGGTTCTCAGAGGATATGTATGATTACACCATGGCTTCATTCTCAAATGATTACAAAATCCTTAGTATGTCAAATTTGATTCTCAATGGTCTGTCCTCCATCTACATACCCAGCCTTATCCCTAATAACTCAACCAATAAGTTCTATGTATCTCCCTAAAAATGCCTCACTCTTGCATGTCTCTTGAATGTTACCCAAACCTTTTCTCCAGTTAAATTTGTACTCCTTATTTGTTATTCATCACTCAAGTATATATTCTCCTATAGAAGTTTTTCCTGAATACTGAGTGTTGGCAAAATGCAGGAAAACTAGACCTTCATGCATACCTGGCGGGCATGTAAATTGGTGCGGTCACTTCAAGAAATAATTTGGCAGTTTCTTACAAATTTAAACATAAATTTACCATATAATCCAGCATTTCCACTCTAGGTACCTACTCAAGAGAAATAAAAATGCATGTTGACACAAAAACATGTACTCAAATATTCATAGCAGTATTATTTATAACCCCAAACTAGAAAATATCCAAATGTTTATCAACTGACAAATGGATTTTTTTAAAAAGTAGTATATCCACACATTTGAATACTAATCTACGATTAAAAGAAACAAAACATCAATACATATTTCCACATGGATGACAGTCAAAAACATATACTAAGAAGTCCAATATAAAAGACTACACATTGTATGACTGTATTTATATAAAATGTCTAGAAAAGGCAAATTAAAAGAGAAAGAGAAGGATAAATAGTTTCCTAGGATTGAGGTGGGAGTCAATATTAACTGTAAATGAGAACAAGGGAACTTTTTGAGATGAAAGAAATTCTAAAACTGGATTGTAGTGATAATCATATAACTATAAATTTACTAAAATAATTGAATTTACATTATCATTGGGTAAATTGTGTATATAAATTATGCCTCCATAAATATATTTTTTTTAAAAATAATTACCTTGGAACCAAAGAATAAATAAATTCTACAAGAAACCTGCACTGATATACTCACACAACATATCAAATACAACTTTGCATACAATGTCTACATTCCATGAAGTGTCTTCTATGGTAGTTGGCTTAAAAAGATTTACTTTTAAAAAGTTCCAACCAGGAATTAATTCAAGAAAAACATTACTTCACAATTTTTATATTTTTCTATTTGTAGATTTTGACATTATACTTGTTGAAGAAAGAGACTTAGGAAAAAAAAAACAGAGAGAATGAGGGACAAAAAAGAAATAGAAATAGGCAACCAAGCTCTGGAAAACAATGCACTATTGCCCACAGGTTCTAGTCTGGTGGGCTCATATGACAGCACCAGATTGCCCACGATAATTTTTCCAAAGAGATATGCAGATTTAAACATGTCTTTTTGATTTCCCCTTTTCTGTCAGTGAGTACAATATAATGGATTTGTGTTTCATGAATTCGTTCCTAAAATATTTCATAGAAAACCAAGGGAGGAAAAAATGTAATAAATGTCAGACTTTGATATGTCCATAAAAGTTCTTTAAAGTCCAGCTTATCAGAGGCCATGAATATAATCCTTAGCAATGCCATAAAACATAGTAAAGACTTAAGTTCAGTAGAACTGCAAAGATCCTAACCTACTGCTACTTACCAGGGGCTAGGAAAAGAATAGTCTTAACAGTACTTCACTAAATTCAGATAGCAGGAAACTCAGTTCTGAAATCAACTTGAAAGAAGGTCACTGGAGTCCGAAGGATCACAATGTGTAATAATAAAAAGCTAACTAAAAATTGAGGTCACCTGAGAGCTTTCAAAGCAGCAGCAATAAGTAGCATTTTAACACACTTACTAGAACATTTGAGTCACATGAAAATCTAGTAACGTAAATATAATTTTAATTTGAGGAAAACGCAACTCCAAGATGTGATTAGTAAATGGCTCTACTATGTCTCGTGCATGGCTTTAGACCACAGTTTTTAAGCTCCAACCACATCAGTTATATGACATAGTTGGACTAGACTCCAGTCAGTGGCTAATGGAAAAGAAAATCAGCTCAGTAGAATGAAGCAGAGTGCTTCAAATGGCAGAGTGGTTGTGAGAATCCCCAATGTCTGTGACCTAAAATTAGAGAACAGGTTGCCTTGTCACATTAAGACCATGTGTCCACTTTTAGTTCCCATGAGAAGGCAAAATAAACGTGAGGATGTTAAGACTGACTTTAATTATTCTTTGTCTATTTTAATCTGTACAAATCAGTTTCCTCCTTGCCAGCAGGTGTCCTCTGGCTAAGGAAATTGAGTAATGGTGTGTGGTCTGCCTGCTATTCACACATATTGTGAACCAGGTGAGCAGCAATAACTTATTCTGGGACATAGAGACTTTATTTTCCTCTGCCATAAACAGAGAATATTTCAAGAAATCTGTGTACTTCAGTGAAATACACAGGATGTTTTGACATTTGGGAATCACAGTTTTTCTCCTCCAGAATATAGATAATATTTCCACAAGTGTTTTGGCAGTTATATAATCTTAGTATTTATTTCTAAAATATTCATCATAAATGAAACATATTGTTACTCGAATGCTTTTACTGGTTGGTGTGGGCTGTTTAAAAACAAGTTTGAGTATAGTTTGTTTTTTTCTCTTCTGGTCTCTTCAGAAAAATGTTGCTTCTCTTCTTAAGAAACAATTCCATGTTCTTGACTCTATGCCTGGTTATAAGCCATTACTCCAAATTATATTTTACAGTATACTGAACAGAATATTGGTCATATAACAATAAAGCTCATAGCCTATATTCCATTTTCCAAGGTTTATACCTGGAAGTCCATAAGGATTTCTTTTTTGCCTTGTCTAGTTTTCTATTTATATCTGCCTACCACCAGATGTTATTACTTGACATGGCATTGTATATCATTGCCATGTAGGTGGCATAAAGATTTATGTCCTATTCATGAATAGTTGACAAATTCTATTTTCATTTCACAATGGATGAATGCAAATCACTTGGCCTTAATGTTTCAAAAACAAAGTTATTACTGTTTGGCATTCTTTTTGGCTTGAAAAATGTTTGGCCTTTTGTACAGACACACACACACAAACACGCTATATACATATTTTTTTCCCTTTTAGGTTGTGTATTCTGAATCCCGACTGCCCTATAAAGCCTTGGGCTTCAATTCTCTTGCCTTAACATCAGTATATTAGGAAAATAAGCATGGCTTTATTTTTCATTTGCATTGCTTATCTTCCTTGTGTGATTTTTTTTCTAGAGCACTAAGTTACCAGGGCTTCTGATTGATGCACATGCTATCTTGCATATTGATTTGTAACTGACTCTTTCATTTGTCTTCACAATTCCATCTTTCATAGACTGGAGTCATTCCCAAACACATCAGATCATATCATTTCAGAGATCAGATACTTAGTTCTTTTCAGCCCCAGGCCTCTCTCTGTACATGAAATACTCTGCTGTGTGTAATCTATTTATTTTTGTGCTTAAAATATATTTTAGACCTTACTTTACATATTGCATGGAATTGGCAATGTACTCGTACAAAGTAGCATGATTTTACAGTATTAGTGTAGGCTTTAACATCTAAGAAGCACTAGGAAGGGGGTCAAGGGCTGGGGCTATAAGGTCCACTCTTGCTCTGTTATCCCACAAGTACCCACAGCAAGAGCTTAAAAATGTTCTTTGACTGATATAGATGAGTGGTTTCTGAATGATATGGAAAATAAATTGTCTCTTCATGAGACACCAAGGATGACTGAAAGTATAGGAATCCAGGGATAAGTTATCCCAGATTTGGCCTAAAAACCTATTCCTTTATTTTCCAATTCTGAATTTCAATTGTAAATGTAGTAAGCAAAATGCTAGAATTATCCTAAACAGGTGGAGGGATTCGATCTTGATTTCTAAAATATAACAGTCTTGGCTTCAAGTCAATAAAACCACAGTACAAGTGAAAGATGAAAATATTGGGGAGGGCTTGTAATTTGACCAAACCAATTTCCACCACCATTTCCTTCAAACTAAAATATTGGCATAGGAAAGAAGAGAGAGAGATTAAGAAAGAAATAAGCTCAGTTTGAGAGGCTATGCCCAGAGAATTCACAATCTCTAAGGCCAACTTACACACCAGGAGGAACCACTGAGCTTTCTTTAATGTTTAGAATCTGAAAGTAGTATGGCCTCCTTTCTAGGTACCTTACTTTCAAAGTCAAACCCAAGGATGTTGCATGTTTCCTGTGGAAGCCACTCAAGCCTGCACAGCATGTCAGAGAAGTAGAGTAGAAATGGTAGCATGGCTGGTGGTATAAGAATTTGACAGAGACAACCTCCTGAGGTGAGATATCTATGGCACCATAATGGAATGAGAGAGCACTTAAATGTGTCCTAAGACTCCCCAAAGGGGTATGAAAGCTTGCTCTAAAACACAGAACCCGCAAGTCAAGACATTTCACAAACTCAGCATTGGATAATACATTATGAAGGAAGACGTTCTGTATGATGGCATTGTGGAAGAAGACCACACAGAATGAACAATATCCTACCACAAGACTCAGACTCAAGATCAGTATCTAAAAGAAGATACTTTGGAGGTGCCTGGGTGGTTCAGTTGGTTAAGTGATCAACTCTTGATTTCAGCTCAGGTCATGATCTCAGTTGTAGGATTGAGTCCCAAGTTGGGCTCCTCCCTCAGCAGGGAGTCTTCTGGAGATGCTCTCCTTCCCTCTCCCTTTGCCCTTCTCCCCAACACTCGCCCTCACTCTCGCTCACTCTAAAATAAATAAATCTTTAAAAAAAGAGAGAGATAGATACTTTCTTCTCCTCAAAATAATAGATTTGCACACTTTATCCCTCTCCATTTTAGGTTTAAATTTGAATGACTAATGCAATTATTCCACTAAGTTTACCTGAAATGGACTAAATGAAGTCTTCCTAACTGTAATGAATGTGCTATCTCATACTGTTAAGAACATCAATTCAGGATCCAGGTCCACTGGGTTCGAATTTTAGCTTTGCCTAGGATTTGTGACATTAGTCAAGTAGCATTACCTCTATGTCTAATTCTTCATATATAAATTGGGAAAAATAATAATTTCCTTATTTTCTTATACTACTATAAAATGATTTGAAATATATAATGTGCATAGAAAAGTACCTATGATAAGCAATTATATATATAATACGCATTATAATATAGGTTATTATTTTATTCTCATCAAATGGACTGGGTGCTGAAAATAGAAATTAATTTTAAGCAGTAAGCTTTTGCCACATCAAGTTTGTGCTGTGTTAAATATGTAAATACTATATAAATATTATAGAATTTTATTTTTTTTAATATTATAGAATTTTAGAGAAAAAAATAGAATTAAAGATCATAGTTCAAGATTTATTTTTAAAGATAAGAATATATTTATAAATGTCAAATAATTTTTCCATGGCTTTGTAACTAATAAATCTCAAGACCTGGGATCAAACTGAGGTCATCACTTATTCTTCATTCAAGGTGCCAAGTACTGGGCTACATTTGGAAATAAAGCAGCATTCTAGGAACGTACACATCTACCTTACAGAGCTTACAATATGCCAGGAAACATACCTGGAAAGACAGCAGTGTACTATGATAAGAGAAATACATGGTGCTATATTCCTAGGAGTCAAGCAAAGCTCTCAAAGTGACTGGAAGCAAAAATCTAAATGAAGAGCAGAATTTTGACAGATGGAGGGATGAGGTTAGAATACTTAAGGACAAGAATGAGCTACGAAGACGCCCCAGAGTTGAGAAATACTATAACTTGTTGATGGAACTGATATAAATTTAGTGCATTTTAGCAAAGAATGCAGAAAAACAAGGTGCCCAGAAGCAGCAGATAAGATACTTGGGGAGTCTTATAAACTACTGTAAGAAACTTACAGTAGTTAAAGACAATGAAAACTTAAAGACAATGAAAACCAAAAAGCTTTTAAGCAGAGAATCAAAGACAGAAAATTCCCCTCTTGGAGGATCCCTCTAAAAACTGTGGGAGAAAAGTCTGGAGAGGGCAAGGGAAGAGTCAGGGACACCATTTAAGAGACAAGTTTATCCACGAGAGAAAACTAGGTCTTAATAACCTTGTTCTTTTGAATGACATCACTGTAAGAAAACAGTAAAGATAAAACAAGGGAAATTAACAGAGACTAAAAACTATTCTTGCTCTCCTTGAGTTGTCTGTGATCCTTTTCATATCAATCACAGATTGTTAGAGTGAGAAGTGATCTTAAGGAAACCAACCTTTGAAATGTATAGAAAGGCTACGTGTCTTGCTCATGTTCTATTAAATGGCAGAGTCAGAACTAAATCTCAGATCCTGCCAGCCCAGTGTCCCTCCCTGCACCATCCTGAAATAAATCCTTTAGAATGAAGGCCAGCCACAGCAGTCACTAAGAAACTGAGAGTTCTAGAATCCTGAGCAGACTGTCCTGAAAAGAGGAGCTCCAACAGACCCCGTGTCCCAGCAGCCTGGGCCAGAGGCTATGCCTCTGTCAGCTGAAAATTTGTCACTCTGGAGGGTTGTGCACTAAGTTTTAGAATAGTTTTCTTCCACTGACAAGGAAATTTGCAACTAAAATTTGTTTAAGATTCAAACTCAATGAATAATGTAGTTCAGTTCAGTATGGAAAATACTCTAATAGTACACTTATGAAAAATTGTAATGAGTAGCCAATTGCTCTCAACAATCTTTTAGGTTATCCCAGTGCTTAGGGAAAAAAAATCATATTAAACTGAAATCTTCCTGCCTGTAATTTCTCCTCACTGGTCTGATTTTTTCCTAAGCTGCCTCAAATGCATCTTACAAATAAATAGGGGGGAAATAATAAAGCTTTGCCCTCTGGAGTTTCTGAAAGCATGCCTTGGTTTATCTTTCAGTTGAATAAAAAACATTTGGGGTCAAGCCTGGGTTTGGCAAATGAGCTCAATTAACACAGATTCATTGTGGGAGGAAATTTTTTATTCAGAATAACCCAGTTGTCTAATAGAGTCTATGCTTAAGAAATGGACAGCAAGGAGATTAAATGCCCCAGAATTCTAGAAAACACTTTCAAAGACAAGCCCTAGAAGCACAAGGCAATGACAACCAACCCAGTGCCTTTTCCATAGCAATGCCTGGCTCTTGATGGCAATGGGCAGTAACTCTAACAGCCCAGGTCTATTGTACCATTGGCCTAATGTGCCCAGAACAGTATATCAGCATGATGGTGATACAGTGATACAAACAAGTTTAATATATCCTAGAATTACATTACACTTGAGACTTGGGATTCACAAATACCCACCTCTCTTATTGAGTGCCCAGTTCCTTCCCATCACTGCAGCAGAAAAGCATCCTTTAGGCCTGATATCAAGGGAATAGGTCCAAATCTAAAGATTTCACTTACTCCTTCTACAAGACCATGCAGGTTTGAGTTTCCTCTTAGGAAAATGTCATAATCTAAAATAATCCCTAACACCTGTCATATAAACAGGATGAGACTTATTATCTTTAACTAAAGCACTGTCTATTATAAGAAATATTAAATGCATCAGCAGAGGTGGTTCCCAGCTTAAGGTGGTTTGGAATTGTAAATGCTGGTTAATTTTTAATCCAAAAAACAAATCATTTATTTATAGTCATCACTGGTTCAGCATTTAATTCTCAGGATGTAGATAAAATGAAGGATTTCAGAGACTGGTGCTGTAACGGTGAAATAACAAAAGCACCTATAATCTCTGACCCCCACGGTTCCAAGAGGTTTTTTTTTTTTTTTTTTTTTTTTTTTTTGTCGATCAATCGGCTGACTATATTGACAAGATACTAATTGGTTACATGTTGAAGAAAACATACAATACAAAATACAGAAAAAGTCCCCTCCCACTCCCCCCCCCTTACCCACCTACCCACCCCCAAATACTCATCATCGTGATTTGGTCCGAACAGGGCTCAGAGCCAGAGGTCAGGGTGACCAGGGGTGGGGGAGGGGGGCAGGTTGTGGGCAATGGGTTGGTGGCTGTCACAATAATGCTGTGACATCAATTTTACAGTTTTTATAAAAAGAAAATGGTGACACTCAAAATGACTCTAGGCTGTTTATTCATTGGTTAGTCTAAGCATATGATATAATTGCTCCTATAATTGTTTATTCATTGGTTAGTCTAAGCATATGATATAACAAGTTCAAATGGGAGATTGTTAATATAGGCTGCTACTAGCTAAAATTCAGTCTGGGACAGGCTGTTACTATTGTAATTTTGTACAGAATTACAAATAAGCATGGGATACAAGAAGTTAAGAACCTGAAAGTAGAAGTTCCTTGGGCATCTATTTTGTGTATTTTGCTAATATATTTCCCTGGAATCTCTCTGGATAGAGAACCAGAGCCATTTTCCTACTATAAAATCAGACACTTAGCCTAGGCTTTTAAAATGGCCTGTGTTAATCTGTGTGTGTGGCAAGGGGGGAGGAGTGCGCATGTGCACACATGCACATACTAACCATCAGAAATAGGATCTGCCTCATTTCTGGATAAAAGAACATCACGTTCTCTCTCAGTCTACCCCAGGCAATACCTAGTTCAGTCCACAATGATTAGGTTTAGCTGACAGCTTCTTATGGAGCAGTAGCACCCATACTCTTCTTTCCAAAAAATGGTAGAAGGAATATTGTTTCTAATTCTTCACTCTTTCTTTGCTAGAGAATACTAATTACTCTTTGCCACATGTCACTAAACCTTCCATTCAAGTAAGCCAATGTGACTTGGCCATGGGATTTGCTTCAGCCAATGAAATAGTAAATGTAATATGAGCAGAAGCTTTACATTTGTTTGGATAACTTGATAACTTAGTTTGGCTTTTAGCATATCTGCCATCATGATAGGAAAAGCAAGCACCTAGCAGTTACTTTTCTGAGTGAGTCATGCAGAACACAACCAAAGTCAACCTATAACACAGAGCCAAACCCAGCAGGAGCCTTATCAACCCACAGATTCATGATCAAAAAAGTAAATATCTATTGTTGTAAACTGCTAACAGCTTTTAAACTTTTTAGGTTATTTGTTAGGGACTCCTGGGTGGCTCAGTGGTTGAGTGTCTGCCTTGGCTCAGGGCGTGATCCTGGAGTTTTGGGATGGAGTCCCGTATCAGGCTCCCTGCAGGGAGCCTGCTTCTCCCTCTGCCTGTGTCTCTGCCCCTCTCTCTCTGCCTCTCTCTGTGTCTCTCAAAATAAATAAATAAATCTTTAAAAATAAATAAATAAGTAATAAGTAATAAAAGTTATTTGTTATACAGCTTCTTGCTGCAAAGCTGACTAATACAAAAGATATTCCAGGTTCAAATTAACAGTACTAATAAAGCACAGTATGATATCCAGATTCAAAAGATATATATGCCCACACAAGCAAGTGAATGAAATAGAAATAATCTTCATATCATCTAAATAAACTACCTAAGAACCTAAATAGTCCATTACATTGTTTGTATCTTTTTATATATTTTTTCAATGGAATAAATAGGTTGAAATGTAAAAGAAATCCAAAAGAGGAGGAAAAAAGGCTACAAATAAATGTTGGCCGGAAATACTAGACTCTATCCTGTTATAAAACCTTTTACGAACGAACGAACGAACGAACGAACGAAAGAAAATAGAAAGAAAGAAAGAAAGAAAGAAAGAAAGAAAGAAAGAAAGAAAGAAAGAAACTTTTACTGAAAACTAAATTGTTTTCTTAAAACTAGTCAGCTTTTCCTGATATGTCCAGGAAAGTTTTTTGATGGAAAACAGTAACATTTACCATAGAAAATGTATTTTAATTATTTCTATAATAATTGTGATGGTTAAAGTTTTAATGGACTCATAAAAATAGAAAGTATCCCTTTCCTCTAATAAGTTACTAACCACTTTTTCATTTCAAGAAAATCTAATAAGTTACTGAGCTGACACCTCTAAAATGACCAATTTAATCATTTTAGACAATTCAGTAATCAATGGGAAATTCTCTACAATAAATTCAATGGTAGAAAACAGTATTGAATGTCAACACAACTTGAAGTGGCTAGATCATAGATTGATCACAACCTCTTGAGGCTAGAAAACAAAACAAAACAAAACAAAACAAAAAAAAAGAAGAAGAAATCCTCTGTCTCCATCATGTGCCAGGCATTTCAAAGACAGGGAACCAGTACTCATCTCCCCTTTCCCAGGACAATGCATATGAGCTTTCCCAATAGTTTATCAATGATGATCAAACCAAGTCTTGACAGACTGATGAGTATCACCTAACTGCAAATTATGAGGGCCTATCTACTCAGACCACTTTACAAGTATCAACTCCCAGACTTTTCAGGAATCAACAACCTATATTTGTCCTCTCCACTTTCTCAGACCTTTTTTTGTCACAAAGATATCTTCCCATTCCCCAAAGATACTCCATTCTCTAGTTTATTTTTAAAAGCCATTGCCCTTCTGATTTTTTCTTTTTTTTACAATAGACTCTAACATTCTTTTAGATCCAGTGTAGGAATGGAGCCAAGACTAATCCTTTCAGTACTGCAAAGAGGAAAATTACAAAATTTAAGGTCTATGTTAAAATAGTCTGACTCATGTAGAAAAGCTGAGAGACCACCAAAAAATTGCTGGAACTCATACATGAATTCAGCAAAGTCACAGGATACAAAATCAACATGCAGAAATCGGTTGCATTTCTGTACATTAATAACAAAGCAGCAGAAAAAGAAATCAAGGAATCAATCCCACTTGCAATTGTACCAAAAACAATAAGATACCTGGGAATAAATCTAACTAAAAAGTAAAAGATCTATACTCTAAAAACTACAGAATACTTATGGAAAAAGTTGAAAAGGACACACAGATATGGAAAAGCATTCCATGCTTATTAATTCGAAGAATAAACATTGTTAAAATGTACATACTACCCAAAGAAATCTACATATTTAAAGCAATTCCCATCAAAATACCACCAGCATTTTTACAGAGCTAGAACAAACAATCCTAAAATTTGTATGGAACCACAAAAGACCTCAAGAGCCAAAGCAATCTTGACAAAGAAAAAACAAACTGGAGGCATCACAATTCTGGACTTCAAGCTATATTACAAAGCTGTAGTCATCAGGTTTGTAATATTGGCACAAAAACAGACACATAGATCAGTGAAACAGAACAGAGAACCCAGAAATGGACCCACAACTATATGGTCAACTAAATTTCGACAAAGCAGAATATTCAATGGAAAAAAAAAATAGCTCTTCAACAAATATGTTGGAAAAACTGGACAGCAATATGCAAAAGAATGAAACTGGACCCTTTTCTTACACCATACACAAAAATAAATTTGGGGATCCCTGGGTGGTTTAGCGGTTTAGCACCTGCCTTTGGCCCAGGGCATGATCTTAGAGTCACAGGATCGAGACCTGCATCAGGCTCCCTGCAGGGAGCCTGCTCCTCCCTCTTCCTGTGTCTCTGCCTCTTTCTCTATGTCTCTCATGAATGAATGAATGAATGAATAAATAAATAAATAAATAAATAAATATTTAACAAATTAATTAAAAAAATAAATAAATCCAAAATGGATGAAAGATCATAATGTGAGACAGGAAACTATCAAAAACCTAGAGAAGAACACAAATAGAAATCTCTTTGACCTTAGCCATAGCAACTTCTTATAAGACATGTCACCCTATGCAAGGGAAATAAAAGCAAAAATTAACTATTAGGACTCCATCAATATAAAAAGCTTCTGTACAGCAAAGGAAACAATCAACAAAACTAAAAAACAGCCTATAGAATAGGAGAAGATATTTGCAAATGCCATATCTGATAAAGGGTTAATATCTAAAATCTACAAAGAACTTATCAAACACAACACTCAAAAAACAACCCACTTAGGAAAGGAACAGAAGACATGAATAGACACTTTTCCAAAAAAAAAAAAAAAAACATCTAAATGGCTAACAGACAAATGAAAAGATACTCATCATCAGGGAAGTACAAATAAAAACCATGATGAGGTACCATCTCACACCTATCAGGATGGCTAAAATTAACAGCACAAAAAACAAAAGGGGTTGGTGAAGATGTGAAGAAAGGGGAGCCCTCTCACAATGTTAGTAGAAATATAAACTTGTACAACCACTCTGGAGAACAGTATAGAGGTTCTTCAAATGTTAAAATTAGAATTACCCTATGAGCCAACAACTACACTAGGTCTTTACTGAAAAGATACAAAAATACAGATTCAAAGGGATACATGCACCCCAAAGTTTATAGCAGCATGATCAACAAAAGCCAAATTATGGGAGCAGCCCAAGTGTCCACGGACTGATGAATGGCTAAAGAATGTGTGGTATATATCTAATGGAATATTACTTGGCCACCAAAAAGAATGAAATCTTGCCATTTGCATATGTGTAGAGCTAGAGTGCATTATGCTATGTGAAAAAAGTCAGTCACAGAAAGACAAATACCATATGATCTCACTCATATGTGGAATTTAAGAAAATAGATGAATATATGTGAAGGGGAAAAGGAAAAAAGGAGAAAGAAACAAGTCATAAGAGATTCTTAACCACAGAGAATAAACTGAGGGTTGATGGAGGGATGTGAATGGGGGATGGGCTACATGAGTGATGGGTATTCAGGAGGGCACTTGTTATGATGGGCACTGGGTGTTCTACGGAAGTGATGAATCACTGAATTATACTCCAGAAATAAATATTGCATTGTATGTTAACCACCTCAAATTTAAATTATAAATAAATAAATAAATAAATAAATAAATAAATAAATAAATAAATAACTGACTTAATATTTGGGTTTTTTTTAAGATTTCATTTATTTATTCATGAGAGACACAGAAAGAGAGGCAGTACATAAGCAGAGGGAGAAGCAGGCTCCCTGCAGGGAGCCTGATGCAGGACCCGATCCTAGGACCCCGGGATCACAACCTGAGCCAGAGGCAGACGCTCAACCACTGAGCCACCCAGGTGCTCATGAATTTGTATTTGTAAAGCACTTAGTAATAATTTAAAAAAAATCAAATGAAATAAAACAGTCTCTATATCCTGTCAAAGATATTGGAGGCCATTTAAACTAACAAATCTAAATGATAGGCATTTTCATATTTATTTTTCAATCAAAGAAACAGAGATTCAAAGAGGCTAAATAACTTGTCCAAATTCACACTAGTAAATGATGATGTTAAAATTTATTTTTTAATTTAAATTCAATTAGCCAACATAAAGCACATACTTGGTTTCAGATGTAGTGTTCAATGATTTATTAGTTGCATATAACACCCAATGCTCATCACATCATATACCCTACCTTCCTTAATTCCTATCACCAAATTACTCCATCTCCCCACCCACTTCCCCTCCTTCAACCCTCAGTTTGGTTCCTATAATTAAGAGTCCTCATGGGTATTCTCCCTCTCTGTTGACTTCCCATTCAGTTTTCCCTCACTTACCCTCTGATCTTCAATGTTGTTTATTATATTCTACACATAAGTGAAACCATATGATAATTGTCTTTCTCTGATTGACTTATTTCACTTAGCATAATACCCTCCAGTAACATCCATGTCAAAGTAAATGACAAGTATTTATCCTTTCTGATGGCTGAGTAATATTCCATTGTGTGTGTGTGTGTGTGTGTGTGTGTGTGTGTATACACACACACACATCTTCCTTAACCAGTCATCCATCAATGGACATCTCGGCTCTTTCTCTTTTTTTTTTTTTTTTTTTTTTTTTTTCGGCTCTTTCTATAGTTTGGCTACTGTGGACATTGCTGCTATGATGTTAGAATTTAAAATGAGCATTTTTTTAATAAAGTACCCATATAAATGAGTTTCTCACTTTATAGGTAAAGAAGATGAAACTGGAAGGAAAAGGTGAACAGCAGATTTATAATCTGTTCTTGCCTCAAGGACACCTAAGGATTTGATTCTTGATTGAATCTTCCTTATTGAAGAGATCTCCAGAAATGGGGCTTCCCTGCCCTCACCCATTCTTGTCTCATGACCACTTGCATCCCAAGTGGGGAGTGCCTAGTATATGTGTAAGCTGCACCTTGAAAATACAAGGCCACCATTATGTTGTTGCTACACGTGTTGCATTGTTGCCTATTCTGTATACTTTCTTAAAGCTAAGAAAATGTGGTGATGGGTAAAGCCTATGGTATCTTGAGAGTCTGACTGTCAATATGAATTTAATATAATGTTGCTGGTTGAATGCACTAGATTTTTACAGAGGCCAAAGAAGTTGATTTAGTCCCATAGCAAGCTTATTGCAAAATCCTGATATTGATATATATATATAGCTTCATGCCTCCTAAATCAATGTGTTCTACACTGCATTACTATAATAACTTCAAATGACTTCAAAGTAGCAAAAGCATGTATTTTTTTTACTATGTATATATCTAGTTTCTACTCAACCTTTAAGACCTATGTCAACTCACAGAATTTTTCATAAAGATTCACTAATATTATATAATGGATAAGCCATTGCCTTCTTCCTGACCTCCCATATCATGTGTCTTCTATATGAGGTATTTGGACATTTAATTATTATTATTTGCTTCATGTTGTTTTCTGTGCCTCTCTTCCTCCCTCCACCCATTAGATAGTGAGATCTTCAAGGGCAAGAAATATAACTTACACTTCTTTAATCACTTTTGAGAAGTTCCTAGCCTAATATTTGACATTTACTAAGTTCTCAGTAGGATCTTCTTGAATGAATGAAGCACACTCAAGATTTTTAAATTTGTAATACAATATGTTCAAACATCCATAATTTTTTTAAAACTCAGTTTAAACCCAAATGATATAGCATGTATAATTAAACTGAATGCTTACTAACTATAAAGGTTATCAAATTGAAACATTTAACCGTGAGACATCCATTAACAAATTATTGGATACATAAAGGAGCTCAAAAGTAGGGTCTTTATCATCATCAGCCAATTTCCAAAGCACGTTAATATTAATTTGGCTAAACTCAGTGTTTTGATAAAGATAGGGAATCTGTTTTTCTCCAGAAATATAATTTCTTCCCTAATGGTATGAGTAGAGCCAAAATCAACAAGTTTATTTTGTTCAACAACTTACAACACACAGTTTTTACTTGTAATCAGCATCCGTGATGTCAGCACATCTCTGAAGTAGGTTTTTTTTTGTTTTTTGTTTTTTGTTTTTATGATAGTCACACAGAGAGAGAGAGAAAGGCAGAGACACAGGCAGAGGGAGAAGCAGGCTCCGTGCACCGGGAGCCCGACGTGGGATTCGATCCCGGGTCTCCAGGATCGCGCCCTGGGCCAAAGGCAGGCGCCAAACCGCTGCGCCACCCAGGGATCCCTGAAGTAGGTATTTTTTTAAAGCAACAACTTCTGCAAGGATAACCCTAAGAACACTGATTTCACATAACTTGTTCTGAAATAACAGGATTCTTTTTTCCTTTTAAATAGAATGGTAGTATTTTTTTTCTAAAGAAGTGATTAGTGTTTATTACTAGAAAGCTCACAATTAAACTTTCAGCTAAGAAAACTTTAATCTCATTCTTTAAATAATGATATACACCATCAAATGATTATTTTTTTAATTTATCTAAGTATCTTTTATTAGTGCCCAGTTGCCTAATTTTTCTAGTCATTCCTTAAAATTATATACAGTGAGTCTTTAGAATTCATTTTTAACCAAAGCAGAAAGTGGCTAAGAAACAGAAATAGCTAGCTTTCTTTAAGTGCTCTAATACATAGTCACACTGAAACAACACTGTAATTGAACCACATTATAGGAAATTACTGAAATTGCCTCCATTGGCAATTCTAGAAGTACCAGAAGAGATGAAATTTACGTGGTATATCTGTAACCCAAAGTTTCTCATGCATAAAATTGAAAAAGATTATTTTCCCTAGAAATGGTACTTTTATCAGTCACTTGAATGGATGTTAAAAGTTCTGAGAAAATTAAATAAATATGAGTAAATATCTTTATTAATACATAGACATTAAAATTAGAACACAAAATCATAATTATCTAAGTAAAACTTCTAAAATCCTGAGCGATATAGAAAACTATTTCTTAAAGTATTTCAAAAGACACTTGTACCATAATCCTGATATGCTTGTAAAAAACTAATAGTAATACCTGTAAAGTAGGAGAGAGGAAACTAAGCTTTTAAAAGCAGCAAACCATAAAAACATAGACATCTTGGTCAATGTAGCACTGGGATAAAGGATGTTATATATGTCAATAGCTCTTGAGTATATCATTGTATTTTAAATTTGTAGTTTTTAATGGTTATGATAACTAACTTCAATGTTCTGATTTACTGGATTCAGTATAGGTATGTTAACGAAGGCAAGGAAATGTACACTAAATTTATACCACCCCAAATTTTGTAAAAATAGCAAGCTTCTTGTGATGCCTGGGTGGCTCAATGGTTGAATGTCTGCCTTCAGCTCAGGGCATGATCCCAGAGTCCTGGGATCGAGTTCCACATTGAGCTTCCCACAGGGAGGCTGCTTCTTCCTCTGCCTAGGTCTTTGCCTCTCTTTGTGTGTCTCTCATGAATAAATAAAATCTTTAAAAATAATAATAATAAACAGAATATCAAACTTCTTAACCTAAATGTCTATTGACAGATGAATGGATAAGAAGATGTGATATACATATACTCAATGGAATATTACTTAGGCACAAAAAAAAAGGATGAAATCTTGCCATTGGTGACAACATGGTTGAACCTAGAGGGTACTATATTAGGTTAAACAAGTCAGACAAAGACAAATACCATAAGATTTCACGTATATGTGAAATCGAAAAAACAAAACAAAAACAGAAACAGATTCATAAATAGAATAAATGTGGTTGCCAGAGGGGAGTGAGAGTAGGAGTGAGGGGATAGGTAAAATAGGTAAAAAGAATTAAGAGGTAAAACTTCCAGTTATAAAATAAGTAAGTTGAGGAGATGGGAAGTATAGCATCGGGAATAAGGTCAACATTATAATAACTTTGTACGGTGACAAATGGTAACTAGACTTACGGTGATCATTTATTAATGTATATAAATGTCAAATCACTATGTTGCACACCTTAAACTAACAAACTATTAAGTGTCTATTACAATTTAAATAAACAATAAAAGGAGCAAGCTTTTGTAATCATATATATGCAAAACTCATTATAATACTAGAAAAATCAGATGCTGGTATTAGCACAAATACTGTAAATTGACTTTCAAAATCAAAAATAAATGAAAGGTTGTGTTGTTATTATGAAGGCATAAAATCCTAAGGTCCTATAGTAAGTAGGTATTCTGTAAATATTAGGTAATTAAAATGAAATGGCTAAATATGAAATATAAGGAACTATGGAAACTAAATACAATTAAGTAGAATAATAATACCATTTAGATATTTTCATAGAAACTATCTACTTTCAAGTAGGTAATAAGCTATGGGATAATGAGGTAGATTCTTTGACTTTTTGAAATTTGAGATAAATCCAAAAAATTTATTCCAAATATACTTTGGAAATGTTGCAATAGAAGCATCGTTTGAATAAGTTACCAAGACAATTCTGAAGTAAAAAATAAAATATAAATGTACACATTATAGGAAGTATGTTTCAGAATTATTTATGCTACACTTGTTATAAAATAAAATGTAAATCAGGACCTCCATTTACTTTTTACCTTTGAGAATTCATTTTTTTGGTTTAAAATATACCAATCTTTGTCCCAGTATTCTCTATAATTCCCAGATCTGCCAGCCCACAGTGGGCCTTAGTATATCATAGAAGTCTGAACTTCAGAAATTTCCCTCTTCAATAACGTCTTTCTATCCAAAAGACAATATCCCTGAAAAAAAAAAAATGCAGCTTTTCAAATCCGCCAACTGATTACAAAATGTCACGGTGGAGATATTTCCACTGCTGGCAAAGATAGTGTATCAGTAACTAGATTTATCCTACCACCTAAAAAAAAAAAAAAAACAAAAAAACAAGAAAATGCAGACAACAGCTTTGAAGACACTAGACATAAGGCAATAAAGGACAATTGTCTCAGAAAGATAAAATTTAAATCCAGTGAGTGCTATGATTGTCCCAGCTTACAGACTTGAGAGAGTTGCCAGGTCACATCACAAAGAGGGTCCATCAGGTGAAGAAAGAGCTACCATTTCAGCAAGGTGGCCTGAGTATACAGGACAAAGTAGTGGATCAGGACGACCTTTACGGAGAGGATTCTGGCCATCTGTATAACCAAGCTGATAACTATGTGAGGGGATAGATATGTTAGCTAATGCTATGGTGGCGATCATTTTATAATATATAAATATTAAATCAATAGGTTGCACACTTTAAACTTACACAATGTTATGTCAAATATGTCCCAATAAAGCTGGTAAAATATATAAATTAAAAAAAAATTTTTAATGGCCCAAAAGAATTGCTATTGTTAGCTCAAAAGAAAGAAAAACTAAAGATCTGCCTTCTTTTCTACCAACCAGCATGGCCTCACCATGTATTTTCTACAATAGCCTTTTAAAACAGTACTCTGAGAATAACTGCCATTAAAGTATCCATTGAGACCTAAATATTTATTACATATTTCTAAAAGAGGTACCTATTAAATTTCCTGGGTTTCTAAAATTCACACCATGGATGCAACAATTATTTGTTCATTTGATAAATATTTATTATAGATCTTTTCATGGGAAACACTCTGATAATATCTTTGAATGTATACAGAGGGGCAAAGAATGAAAAAATAAGAACAGTAGCAAATATCATTACAGCACTGTGCTAAAAACAACACTAGAATTATTATATGTAATTGCTACACTTAATATCAATGAGATGAATGCCTTTGCCCACTATTATGTTGTCAGATATGCCACAGTAACTATCACATAGTAAATACTCAATAAAATTTGTTGGCTCAGGCAGGGCACATGGATAGCTCAGTCAGTTAAGCAACCAACTCCATTTCAGATCTGGTCATGATCTCATAGGTCATGGCACTGAGCCCCATCTTGGGCTCTGCACACAGTGGGGAGTCTGCTTAAAGATTCTTTCTCTCTGCCCCTTCTCCCATTCGCTCTTGTTCTCAAAATAAAATAATAAAATTAAAAAATTAAAAATTAAATAATAAAAAATAAATAAAATAAAATCTGTTGGCTCAATAATAGTGAGTTAATTGTAACATCTAATTTATCAAGCAATATCAGTGGTGCAAAAAACTAGGTGCTTTAAATACATCAATTATTTTAATTTTCAAAAAAACTCTATGTCTCAACAAAGTACATTTAGAGGGACCATCCCTCAACATAATAAAGGCTTTATGTGAAAAACCCACAGCAAACATCATACTCAATGGGGAAAAAACTGAGAGCTTTTCCTGAAGGTCAGGAACAAGACAAGGATGTCCACTCTCACCAATGTCACTCAGCAAAGTACTGGAAGTCCTAGCACAGTGATTAGACAACAACAACAACAACAATAACAACAAAAAAGGCATCCAAATTGGTAAGGAAGAGGTAGAACTTCCACTATTTACAGAAGATATGATACCACATAGAGAAAAACCTAAATATTCCACAAAAAAATACTAGAACTAGATAAACGAATTCAGTAAAGTCTCAGGATACAAAATGAGTGTGCAGAAATCTGTTGCATTTCTATTCACAAATAATGAAGCAATAGAGAAGGTAAGAGAATAACTCTATTTACAATTGCATTAAAAATAATAAAATACCTAGGAATAAACTTAACCAAGGAGGTGTACTCTGAAAACTATAAAACACTGATGAAAGAAATTGAAGATGACATAAAGAAATGAAAGGTGTTCCATGCTCAAGGACTGGAACAACAAACATTGTTAAAATGTCCATACTACCCAAAGCAATCTACATATTTAATGTAATCCCTATTAAAATACCAACAACATTTTTTCACGTAACTAGAACAACCCTAAGGTTTGTATGAAACCACAAAAGACCTCAAATAGCCAAGCAATCTTAAAAAAGAAAAACAAAACTAGAGGTATCACAATTTCAGATTTTAAGTTATATTACAAAGCTGTAGTAACAAAAAGATCTAGTACTACAACAAAAATAGACACATTGATCAATGGAACAGAATAGAAAATCCAGAAATAAATTCACAATTATATGGTCAAATAATCTTTAACAACAGAAGAAAGATTATGCAGTGGGAAAATGTCTCTTCAACAAACGGTGCTGGGAAAACTGGGCTGCTACATGCAAGAGAATCAAACTGGACCACTTGCTTTTACCATACACAAAAATAAACACAAAATAGATTAAAGACTTAAATGTGAGACTTGAAACCATATAAATCTTTGAAGAAAGCACAGGCCATAATTTCTCTGACAGTGGTCATAGCAACATTTTTCTAGATGTGTCTACTCAAGCAAGGGAAATAAAAGCATAAACAAACTTTTGGAGACTACATAAAAATAGAAAGTTTCTGCACAGCAAAGGAAATAAGTAACAAAATTAAAAGGCAACTTACAGAATGGGAGAAGATATTTGCAAATGACATATCTAATAAAGGATTAGTATCCAAAATATATAAAGAACTTCTACAACTCAACAACTAAAAAAACAAATAATCCAATTTAAAAATGAGAAGACACGAACAGATATTTCTCCAAAGACGACATACAGATGGACAATACATACAAAGATGCTCAACATCACTCATCATTAGAGAAATAAGAATGAAAACTATGTTGAAACACCACCTTGAACCTGCCAGATTGGCTCAAATCAAAAACACAAAAAACAGCAAGTGTTGGTGAGGATGTGGAGAAAAAAGAACCCTCATGAGCTGCTGGTGGGAATGCAAAATGTGCAGCTACCATGGAAAACAGTATGAGGGCTCCTCAGAAAGTTAAAAAATAGTACTAACCCTATGATCCAGCAATCACACTACTGGGTATTTTCCCAAAAACACTAACTCAAAGGCATACATGCACCCTGATGTTTATAGAAGCCAAATTTATTTATAATAGCCAAATTATGGAAGCACCCCAAGTGTCCATCAATAGATGAATGGATAAAGAAGATAAGATGTTGTATATATACACACACATATATATGATAGAATATCATTTTCCCATAAAAAAGACTGAAACTTTGCCACCTGCAACAACATGGATGGATCTAGAGAGTATAATGCCAAGTGAAGTAAGTCAGAGAAAGACAAATACCATATTATTTCACTCATATGGGAAATTTAAGACTTAAGAAACAAAACAAACAAGGGAAAAAAGGAAGGAAGGAAGGAAGGAAGGAAGGAAGGAAGGAAGGAAGGAAGGAAGGAAGGAAGGAAGGAAGGAAGGAAGAAAGAAAGAAAGAAAGAAAGAAAGAAAGAAAGAAAGAAAGAAAGAAAGAAAGAAAGAAAGAAAGAAAGAAAGAAAGAAAGAAAAACTAAGAAACAGTCTCTTAATTACAGAGAACAAAAATGGTTACCAGAGGAGAGAGGGTGGGGGTATGAAGGACATGGGTGGGGGGATTAAGATACACTCATTAAGATAATGAGCACTGAGTAATGTATAGAATTGCTGAATCACTATATTATACACCTTAAACTAATATAACGCTGTACACTAACAATGGAATTCAAATAAACAAAAAAACAAACTATGGCATAGATACTTTCGCATTTTACAAATGACAACATTAAGACACTGAAATCACATAAGGGTCAAAGCCCAGTGTCTTTCTAGAACACTTCAAAATTTTACATTAAGTTAAAAAAATCTTTCATATCACTCTTCAGTTTAATCATACCTGATAATACACTTATCTAAGAAATCAGTGAACTACATTAACTCAATAACATCATCATCATGATACCATGACAAAACAAGTGAAGACAAGTCACCTCAGTCAGACAACAGCAGGAATTCTACTAGGGAATTTTGTGGCCTCTGGCTTTTCTCATGCTTGTGTTCAGAATGTGCGTAATTAACAAGTAAACAAGTAGTACTGTATACCTAAGCACATAGACAGTCAAATTTTGAGATGAATGTTAGTCATTAAGTTAGTAGTGGAAAATGTGTAGGAGGATTTTCTTTAACTTACTTCTCTGCCAATCCAGAAAGAGAAGAGAGAAAAATTGTGTTAAACAACATGCTGAAAGATGGTTTGGGGAAAATTCTTTTTAAAAATAGGACAATAAATGATGACCATATTTCTATACTGCTAAGTAGTATTTAGTCATTTATCTGAGTCAGAGGTACCTATGTTTTGATTTTCTATCCGTATTATATAGAAAGTTGGCCATTGAGAGAAGTTGTGTAATTCCTAGCAATTCTGAAAAAGGTGAAAGCAAGTCTTGTCAACTGTGTTTATCACGGTATCCGTGGTACATAAAACAGTGTGTGGCATGCGGTAACTTCACAGCAAACATGTACACATGAACGGATAAATGAATGAATCTGAGTAACTGCATTGCATCCCTACTCCTTTGCCCCTGAATATTGCCAGAGAAGGTCACAAGGAAGTACATAGTATCTCACATTTTTGCCCTGACTGCTTTTTCCTAATTCTTGACTACTTGCCAATGCTGGTTTCTAGTGAAGTCCCTTTGGCCCTTGTTCTCTGCAGTCCCTGATCCCACCCCTCTCCCCATCCCCATTCTGGATTCCAGAATTACTGAGCTCACTGAGGCAATCCAACATGAATTCTTCACATTCTCTTTTCAGAGTTTTTGTCTAAATTATGAGCATAGTTGTGGTTCCTAGGGCACAATAGAAATGGAAATCCATTTTCTACATGTTAAATATTTTAAAGATACCAATGCGTAAGTACAAAATACAAAATAAATATGTTCTACCTCTTACCTTAATTCAACAAACCAAGTTAAAATTTAGAATATGTGAATTCCTCCAAGTTTTATAGTGGAATCTGACAGCAGAAGAGTGGATCCCAGGCTCCTAGCTCTATCTAGAGCTCAGCCCCTTTTCAGGTCTTCATTCCAATCGCCATCCTGAACCTTATGTGTACACTGTGGACACCCAATTTCCCTGTTCACCATACACCACCCAAACAAAATCCCTTGGCCACCTCTTAGGCCTAGATGTATACACACTAACAATAGGGTTCATCTTTGACAGCCCAGCTCAAATCTTTCCAGGTCCTAGAAAAATGGGACATGATCAAGTAGCTATAAGCACAGGGTCGGGTGGCTTGTCCTCTACCCAATGAATTCCTGGCCCTGTGGAAAACAGTATAGCCTGAGGAAAGCCAAATAGAACCCTCAAGCATGAGGCTCAGGTAAGGGCTTCTGTTTCCTAAGTCTAAGGGCAATACTGCCTCAGATCTCATCTTAAGAAATAACTGTTCTCTCTCATTTAGCACCCACTCTCTTGATAACATTGCTCTGCCTGTTGACATTTATTCCACTCCTTGTCATTTCCTTACTTGTAGTTCTAATATCTCTTCCTCCATTTCTTCTATTCCTCTAGGAAATGTATTTTCATTTCCCCTTTTCATTCTAAAGCAAGTGTCATATACTGCCTTCCCTTCAGAACCAAATGTTTAAATAATGAACTGATTTCACTTGCTTTAGAAAACAAACAAAAATATCCAAATTTCCACTCAGAAATAATCATTACTGGCTATTGGTGAACATGATTCCAGATGTTTGTCTATATGTATACAGATAAATGGATATATAAATGGGTCTATAAATAGCAAGATCATTTTTAGTTAGAAAAGTGTCAGATACAGTATTTAACAAAAATAAACAAAATTATTTTTTCTTGATTTCAATCTCTTTAAGAAACTGAAGTGAAACAATAAGAATTTCTCAACTTAAGTTAACAATCTATAACAATTTCTCAACTTAAGTTAAATATTTATCTATAACAATCAATATTAAATATTTATCTATAACAATCAATATCTATAACAATCAATCAATATTAGACCCTAAGAGATGCCTCTAAAGATCAGCAAGTACAGTGAAGCCTCTGTGCTTATTTCATAAATACTGCCAATATACATCTCTCTTCTATCTTCAAATATTCCCCAATGGACTTACTAGAGCCTCATCCCTTTACTCCTTCCTTAACCATTCTAAAGCAGAGCTCCTTAAGCTAGTGTCCAAAAATTCCTTCAAAAGAACAGAAATCAGGAGTTTGTGAATGTGTAACAAAAAATCAGATTTTTCAAAACGTTTGACTGAAATTTAGAACTCCTCTCAATTATGAACTTAGGTAACAAACCACTGTAGTATTAGCATTACTTATGAGTTTGTCACTAATAGAAATCACTTATATTTCCATATTACTGTTCTTACAGATCTTAAGAGTGTTTATACTTATCACTACTTCACTAATCAAAGAGCACATATATTTCTTCAGCACAAATTTATTTTTTTATAAAACATATTGAGAAGACATCAACAAGCTTCAATTGCCTACAAAGTTCTATGGTATCAAAAAGGTTGAGAATCCTGTTTTGAATGCTTTTGTTAAACCCTAGGTCCCAACTCTCTTTATCTGAATTATAGGGAACAGGTTAGGTTCTTTCTTAGTTCTGGTAGAAACTGATTAAGAGAAAAGGCACAACAGTCACAGTCCTCTAACAGACAAATTCAGTACGTATCATTTCCAAGGATATAGCTTCTTTATTCTCAGGAAAATAAAATCACATTCCACAGATGCCAGATCCCCATATCACTGGCTTACAGATGGGTTTCCTGCCAGTCAACAAATGCAGTTGCCAGGACTGCTACTCTGACATTCTGATAAGGTTGGAATCATGTTTTTAAAAAGCAGCAACATTCTTAAGGCAAATGATTGTTTCATGATGGCCTTCTGACACTGCCTATATACAATAAAGTCATTAAGTCAATCAGATTTGAATCACAGGGTCAATCTACCTTACCTCAGTCAATAATAAGGCCATTTATCTCTTGCTTTTTTTATAGCTTACACTGACAGTGATTCTATTGTGTGGTATTACTACTTCCACAGATTCTTAAAAGTAGAAGTGATGAATGGAATATATTTCAGGTATAAAAGTATATATATACACATATCTTTTTTGTGCAAGATGGAAATGGCAGTGTTGGTAGGTAATAACAGGTAAATATCCATTTTTCTAGTATTTATGTCAGTCTTACTTGTTTTCAACTGCAAAACTCAGCATGCATTCCTATGTATTGCATAAACATGATCATATTAAAACAGCAAAATTACCACGTTACCCCTACCACACTGTGGGCACATAAAAATAGAAAATATAATTTCATACATATACCTAGCTAGTAATCAAGGACTAGTAGATTACTTTGAGATTTTTTATTGACACAAAAGTGCCCTTGAAATCAGTGGGTGTTTAGTTCAAGAGAAAAAAAAAAGGCATATAGTCATGCCCTAGTTTGAAAATGAATTTTCTGTTCCCCACATTACCAATATTTATTGCTGGATTTTGTTTAACAAGCAAAAGCAATGTACTGCTTGCAGTCTCTATAATCCTTGGGAGCCTATGAATGAAGGGAAGTAAGTTCTAGAAATGAAATTCAGAGCCTATCCTCTACACACTGTTCTACTAATTGTACAGGGGTTGTTTATACATTATTAGCCTATTCATTTGTAAAATGGAAAGTACTGCCTTCCCCAAAAAGTTTCTGTTTTTATGTTAAAATGTTAAAATAATATACAAAAAAGTACCTGGCAGAAAGTAGCTGTCTAATAAATATTAATTCTATTATCTCTTTCCCTCTTTAAATGATGTCTCAAGTTATCAGAAAGCATAGTGTTAAGGAAATTTTATTCAAACCCTTTATATGAAAAAATTACAAAATAAAATGTCTCCAAGTCCTGGAAAAATGTGGAATGGCTCTGTGAAATGGTGAGGACTGTGATAAACTTGAAAACATGACTCTGATTATCACCATACAAATTCTAAACATTAAAGACTACTGTATGGGTCAAATAAACCACTGTAAAGGCACCATTCAGTCTGCTTGGCAATCCAGCTAAAATTGATAAAGTGCTTATGAAAATAAATTTCTTCCCCATGGAGGTTCTTCTTTGCTATGGAATAATCCTATAAAGATTCCTAAGCATCCCAATGCTTGTCTATTGGTATCATCATTTTACCATTATTTTTTAATTGTTGAACCAACTCAAGTCCAGATGGTAAAGAAAGGTATTCAGGTATTCCACACAAATGTGTAATACATTGAACCCTAAAGCAAAGTCCTACTTCTTGAGTAATAACTACTCCCTTTTGTGACACTGCACTGCATATGAAAAGGACGAAACAGTAACAAATGAAGCACAATCAGTACAAAGGATAAGCCTTTACCAACTTACTTATTACTTATTATTACTTACTTATTACTTATTATTACTTACTTACTTATTCTTGCCTTCCTACCCAGAGGCAAGAATATCTTCTAAGCTGTGCCCTGCACTGCAGGATGAGAATCCAAAGGGGAAGTCATCTTTAGTGAATATTTCCTTTATGCTCTTTAATTAAAGCATTAAATTTTTGTTTGTTGATTCAAACATTCTGTCTAAAAGAAATTTGTATGAGATGGTTTAGGTATTCTCAATCATTTTTGTATCATTTGCAAGATGAGAGAAGTATACATCATATGTCCAGCCATACATAACTGTTAATGCCACCTAACTGGGAAGTTTAGATATGTGAAAGGGTTAAGTGAATTTAAATCATCTACTATCTGTGATTGTTGTGTTGAATGTGTGTTGTGTGAATACTGCGTTATCAGAAGGGGAAATTTAAGCCACATTCCTCAAATGGTTATGCAGCACTTCCCCGAACTAGGTGGTCTAACTTAAGATGTGTGTCTCTCTTCTGATCTATCAGTATATTCCAGGATTTGAGTAAGATGGGAACAAAAGGCTGGTAAATGTGAACACTCTCAAGGAATGGAACAGCCCTGGAGTTACTGAGGTGACAAGTTTATCATTAGCTGGGGGTATAGGGCATCTGACAAAGTATTAATAACAGAGGAAAAGAGCAAATGAAGTGGAAATGACTGATTCTTGCTTATATAAATCCTCTGGTTTGGGACTAAACATTTGAGAAAACTGGTCTAGATCAGAATAGTCAGAGGAGAGGAAGAAGAGTATAGGAAATAAAGTTGCTAACCTAGATGCACATATCAACCTCCTAATCAGTTTGAGATATGAGGCAGGTCATCTGTGTTCCAAGGTGGAGCCAGGGCCTTAGAAAACCAACTAGTAATAAACTAGTTGGAAACTAAGGACTACCAAAAGAAATCCCATACCCGGAATCAATAGAAGAGATTCCTGGCATCAAGTCCCTAGGTACTGGTTGTGTTCAAAATCAGATGAGTGTAACTTTATAGTTTTGGATACTCTATCAGCTTCTGAGGAAAAGCCTAGCTAGCAAATATAAGGACAGAAATGGTGGTCTAACACCCCAAATATAAGGTATCAACTGATAGATTGTCTTACAGGACCTCAAAGGTTGACCTTAATCACGTATCAAAACAAAAGCCCAGTTACATAAACCGTACAAAGGCAGCCAGGGATTTTGGCCTAATAAGCACAAAGCTTTCTAGGATTCATGCAGCCATACTGGTTCTAGGTTTGCAGCTGCAAATGGTAAAGTTTACCATTTTACTTTTACCCAACCATTTTACAAACAGACATCTGTATATTATCACCCATTCACAGCATATATTGACAAGAAGCAGGTGTCAAGCCAAGGATCACATTATGCTTCAAATGGTGTGATATGAATGGTCCTTTCCAAGTGACTGATAACATGTCACTCTCAGCTATGTTGCTTAGGAAGCAAATGTGCCTACTCCATCCTCTCTTTCTCCATTTGACAGAGGCCTATGCAGACCTAAGTGAAGGTGGAGTCACATGACCAAGGAAGCCATAGGACCCTAAATCACCATCAGCCCACCAGTCAGGAAAACCAGCACTGAACAATTATATGAGCAAAATATGAACTTCTGCCATGTAAATCGGTGAACGACTTAGCAGCTGCAAGTACTACTCTGATCAATACACTGAAATACTTAACACACAATGCATATTAGTTAATTAAAAAAATGAGGCAAAGGGAAAATGTGTAAAGCCAAAATTTGTGTTAGTACACAAAAATATGCACCTAAGGTTGGTAGTGTCTCCATCAGATATAAACAAACCAGATCCAGGAATAAGATTTACTGGTTTTAAGAGTTTCTTACCTGGGTCCTTATAAAGGGAAGCCTATGATGTAATGGACAATTGGAGGATTGGTTAACATACATGTTCTACAAAGCTGGAGGTATTACAATTCCAGATTTCAAGTTGTACTACAAAGTTATAGGAATCAAAATAGTATGGTATTGGCACAAAAATGGACACATACAGATCAGTGGAACAGAACAGAGAGCCCAGAAATAAACCCACATCTATACGGTCACTTAATCTACAACAAAGAAGGGAAGAATATACCTTTTCAACAAATGGTGCTGGGGAAAATGAACAGCTACATGCAAAAGAACGAAACTGGACCATTTTTTTAAACCAAATCCCAAAATAAACTCAAAATGGATTAAAAACCTAAATGTGACACCTGAAACATAAAACTCCTAAAGGAAAATTAGTCATTAACCTCTTGGACATCACCCTTAACAATGTATTTACAGAAATGTCTCCTCAGGCAAGAAAATTAAAAGCAAAAATAAACTACTGGGACTAGTACTACACCAAAACAAAGAGATTTTGCACAGCAAAGGAAACCATCAACAAAACAAAAAGGCAACCTACTAAATGGAGAAGATACTTGCAAATGATATATCCAATAAGAGGTTAATATCCAAAACATATAAAAAAATTTAGAAAACTCAAAATCAAAAAGAACCCCCAAACAACTGGCTTAAAAATGGCAAGAGGACCCAAATAAAAATCTTTCCAAAGAAAAAATACAAATGTTCAACAGGCACATGAAAAATATTCAACATGCTCATCATCAGGGAAATGCAAATCAAAATCACAATAAGATATCACCTTACACCCGTCAGAATGTCTAGTATTGAAAAGGCAAGAAATAACAAATGTTGTTGAAGATGTGGGGGGAAAAAAAGGAATTCTCATGCAGTACTGGTGAGAATATAAAGTGGTACAGCTACTGTAGACAATTGTATCGAGATTCCTCAAAAAAATTAAAAATAGAAATACCATATGATCCAGTATTCCCACTAATTGGTATTTACCCAAAGAAAACAAAAACACTAATTTGAAAAGATATATGCTCCCCTATGCTTACTGCAGCATTATTTATAACAGTCAAGATATGGAAGCAAGCTAAGTGTCTATCAATACATGAATGGATAAAGAAGATGTAAGATAGATAGGGAATACTCAGCCACAAAAAAAGAAAATTTTGCCATTTGCAATAACATGGATGGACTGAGAAAGTATTTTGCTAAGTGAAATAAGTCAGACAGAGAATGACCAATGCCATATCATTTCAGTTATATATGGAATCTAAACAACAAATCAGGGATGCCTGGCTGGCTCAGCAGTTGAGCATCTTGCCTTCAGCTCAGGGCATGATCTCAGGATCCTGGGATTAAGTCCTGCATCAAGCTCCCTACAGCAAGCCTGCTTCTCCCTCTGCCTATGTCTCTGCCGCTCTGTGTCTCTCATGAATAAATAAATAAAATCTTTAAAAATAAATAAACAAACAAACAAACAACAAAACAAATGAACAAACCAACCAACCGGAATCTTAAATACAAACTAGTTGTTGCCATAGGGGAGGTAGGTATGGGGATGGGTGAAAGAGATACAGGAGATAAGAGATACAAACTTCTAGTTATAAAATAAGTAAGTCATGGAGATTAAAAGTATAGCATAGGGAAAACAGTCAACAATATTGTAATAGTTTTTATGGTGACAGATGGTGGTGACACAACCACAGCACTGAGTAAATATATAGAATTTCCAAATCAACATGTTGTACACCTGAAACTAATATAACATATGTCAATTATAATTCAATTTTTAAAAAGGTAAAAAAATAAAAGATTTAAGAACACTTCTTAAAAGATATTTTGTATAATTAATTATTGATTGATTAATTTAATGTATACTCTCCAGTCAAGAAATCTGTTTTCAAACACTGGCTCTGCAACTTACTGGCTATGTAGAACCAAGCAAGGTAATCAACCTTTCAAAGCTTACATTTTCTGAACTGCAAAGTAAGGATAAAATATTTCATTGAATTATTGTGAGTGCAATGAGATAATCCACACAAAATGACTGCAAAAGTTCATCCCACAGAGTGCTAAGTGAATGTGCTAAATAAAACTGAACCATCATCAATATCACTGTTTTTTTTTAAAACCATAAGGTTAGCTATCAGAAATGATAATGAGTTCCAAATCTCTGAAGTATTAGAATAAAGATACCCAGATCTTAACTGATATCGCCTGACACCTGGGAGAGATTAGGAGCCAATCAGATGTCACAGTTCAGAGCTGTTTTGCAGCATGTCAGAAGCTAAGTCAATTCCACATTACCACTTATATGTGGCAGGGTTCCAGACTCCACCTGCCAGTGGATAAGCTTCTAATAATCAATTCCTGTCTTACTGAGGATTAACACGGAGCCAGGGTATAAGTGACCTGTACCACACAGACATAAGGGCCTGAAAATGAATAAAACTATGAAAGACAATGCCTGATATTAATTGGCCTTGGAAGACAAGACTTTGAAGTCCTTTATTAAAGCAGTTAATCTGCCTACAAAATCAGCAAAACTACATGAAACTGTATTTCTGCAATGGCCTGAATGAATGTGTGTGTCTCCCAAAATTTCTATGTTGAAATCCTAACCTGCAAAGTAATGGTGCCAGAAGTACAGCCTTTGGGAGGTGATTGGGTCATGAGGGCAAAGCCATCAGTGCCCTTATAAAAGGGACCCCAAGAGCTCCTTTGCCCTTTTTACCATTTGTGATTGTAGTAAAAAGACCTCCATCTATCAACCAGGAAGTGGGCTCTCACCAGGCACCAGATCTGCTCATGTTTTGAGCTTAGACTTCCAGACCCTAGAACTGTGAAGAATAAATTTCTGTTGTTATACGCCACCCAGTCCATGGCACTTTGTTGTAGCAGCCCAAATTGACTAAGATAATTTCCTAATATTTTCATCAGTGTTATGATTTTGAATTATTCTTTCTTCCCAGGAAAATTAGGTAGTTGTCTGATGACCTCAAAAAAACTCCTAGCATGCACTAGATATGGAGGAGACATCTATCCCTACGATACACAGTCCATCTCCAAAGAGATGTTCCTAATTAGAATCCCTCTCATCTTTCAACTTTGAAGGATTAGACAACAAAAACTATAAATACACTCACTCAAAAAGTTCAAGGTTCAAGTCACCTGTCATCCCTCAGGATGTGATTTTCTTCATCATTTAAATGTCTTCCCTTGAAGAACAAATTATGCTACTCTGAAATGAACGTTAATCTTTTAGTCCACAGGGAAATGGCAACAAACAACCAATATCCACTCATCACAATGAGCTTAAATGAAGCATGGATTTAAGCTGCTCGTATGTGTATAACCCATGATCTTTATTAGAGTTTACTTTGCATAATTACCTCAGGGAACTATGATAAGCCCTGAGCTGTTTCTGAGTCTTGATTCGTTATGTGTTGCTTTATCCAAGGAAGTAAATATAAATTGGAGAGTTATGCCAAGCTCCCTAGGTTCCTGAATTATCCACCACAAAGAAAGAATCGTAGCATTCTAGAATCCTTTGGGTATCTGAGAATATACTCTGAGCCAAAGAAGAAATCAACAGACCATTTCTCCACCTCAGAGAAAAATAAAAAGTTGCTGAGGGGGCAGTTAAGATTATGCCAGTGAGTATTTATACAGATTTGCTTCCCCAAAGCTAATCTAGAGAACTGAACAGTGTCCTTAAAAGAGCTGTTACTTAGAAGAACCATAGCCTGAAAGAGCTGTGGGGAACAAAAAAAAACAGGTTGTATTAGAGGATATGGCCCTGCTATAAACTGACCTCTGGAAAAGTCAGAGGGGATGAAGAGAGTTTCAAGAGCTGGGAGACTCACAGGAAACAGAGGAAGGACCTGAAAGAGTGGGGCAGTTTGAAAAAAATGACAAATCCAAAAATATCAGATGCTGTGTCCAAATAAAGACAAACTTCAAAGATATAATAGTGTCCTTGTCTCTTGGTCCATTAAAGAAATGCCCACTTGGTCCAGCCAAAACTGTCTGAGACAGAAGACAAGGCTTTCAGCTAAGGCCTTAATTCCTAAAAGCCCCAATTTCACTTTCTACCAATCACTCCTCAGGCAAATAGGAATGTTAGTTTCCCATGTTTATATAAATTCAGGGAGAAAGGAGTTTATCCCATTGAGAGACAAAATACTAAATATTTACTAATAGCTTAAAGGATTTTAAAATTCAGAAATCCTGGCAGGAGCTCAACCATATGATTCTTAGTAAAGGATGTGTCACAGAAAACAACGGTTTCTGTGATCTGCAAGTATCTCTTATTGATAAGGCAAAGTTGCCCTACTGAACCTCAGTTTTAATTTCTAATAGAAAAGTATAATCAAGACTTATTAGGTTTGGAACAACTGGAAAAAGTCTAGGAGGTCATCTAATCCAGTGGGTTCAAATTATTTGATGGAGCTTCAGGGGACCAATAGAGAAGCATCAATGACCACCTCATTTTACAATTGAGGAATCTCACTCAGAGAGATTAAGGGATAACCTACATTTGTCATGTTTGAGCCAGAGCCACAACTCACATTTCCTGACATTGGGCATTCCACCCACCATGACATCCTACTTAAAATGTCCTATATGATTGTTTTTTCCATACAATGTTTCTCGGAGCTCCTTATTCAGATTTTTAAATTCTCAGGCTTAAAAACGTTGTTCAGGGGTGCCTGGGTGGCATAGTTGGGTAAGCGTGCATCTCTTGATTTCGGATCAAGTCATAATCTTAGGATCATGAGATGGAGCCCCGCATCAGGCTTTGTGCTCCCATTGAAGATTATCTCTCTCTCTCCCTTTGCTCCTCCCCCCCCTGCTTGAAGTCTCTCTCTCTAAAATAAATAAGCAAACAAATAAATAAAAATAAATAATAAAAAGCATTTTTCAAAATGTACCCACATAACTTCCACTGAAGAGGACCCAGGCATATCCCAAAACCGTAACAGAAGCTTTGCAACCATGTCAGCTATATCCAATAGAAAGAAAAAAAATCAGTGGGAAAGTTCCAAGATCCAGATTCTCATAAAAATCTTCTCTAGCTTAATCTTAAGGCTATTTCACATTCTTAAGGCTATTTCAACTGCCACACAGGTGATTTGAAGTGATTATGATGTGTCTCCCTGCTCCCTTATTGAAGTGGGGGTTAACATTTTGGCATTGGAGAATAAGGTCATATCTTCAAGATTTCCCTGGAAGGTATAAAAACATTAATCCATCAATATGCAATAATGCCTTTTGGTGAATTAGACCATTCAATTGCCATGAAGCAAAAGGAAAAAAAAAAGAAAAAAGAAAACACTGGCACATTTGAACATGTGACATATAAAAGAAAGGATATATGCAATCACTTGATGTGTGAAAGAATTGAATGAAAGAAAGAAAGAAAGAAAGAAAGAGAGAGAGAGAGAGAGAGAGAAAGACAGGCTTGAATATAAGTTGTGTAGAGAGAAACATAGCCCTACAAGTGAGAAGTTAACCTGACCTGGACACTCTAAGGATACTGGATGCTTAAAACCAATAGTCAAAGTAAAAGTGACCAGAAAAGGAGCCTAGAGAGCAAAGATCTTCACTAATGTTCATTCTCACCCAGGGCCAGGCTTGCCTAACACTATTCCAAAACTTAACACAGTGATCACCTGAACCAAAAACCACAGTGAAATTACTAAAAGATACAGGACTTTAAAAATGTGTGTGTATGCGAGTGTCATCTGATTTGTTTGGCAGTATTTCTTATATTTCTTCTGTGTTTGTACATGTGACATTGTAAATGACTTCGGAAATAATCTTCAATTCCATCTATTCAACTGTTTTCTTTTCCTCAGGACAGCCTTTTGAAATCCTCACATAATATTCAGATTGATTTGGGGCTTCCTTTATGAAACATGCTAAGATTTCCACAAATATGAATCAGTCAGGGTGATATGCCCAATAGTGCCATTAAGCCTTTCTGAGTGGCTTCCCCTTTTAACCTCTTCAATGCAAGACTCAAAACATTTCTGGGGCCCTACGTAAAAATGAGCTCAAAGCTTTGCTGTGGATGAGCTCCTTCTGCCAGCTTCTTCATTCATTTTTTAAAAATCTCATTTGGACACCTTCATACCACCTTTCATTATTTTTCTTTGTATCTTCGCCCTTTTTTTCATTTACCCATTCAAACTGTTTTAAGGTCTTCTTTGTGTGGTGTCTAACAGTAAAAAGCAAAGTTAAATTATATGACATTTTTAAAGCCATTTGGAAGGTTAATAGCTCGTTAGGTTTCTTTATGACTTTGCACACTCCTCAAAGAAATCTCCCAGTGCCCCTACCCCCACATCACTGCGGTGTTTCCTGTTTGGGAGCAACAGTCAAAGTCAAATTCTGTGCTTTCCTACTGAGAAACAATGTTTGCGACTCAGTGGTTGTCTAGTTGGATTGACCACTGTAATTAGCACATACTATGCAGCACACCACCTTTTCAAATGCGTATGTCCTAAAATAAGCCTCCTTATTATTTTACATTTTTTGAATACCAACATTAGCACATTGTCAGTGAATTATTCAATTTAAATGCTTTCCCACCATTCGTAACCTTGTAATAAAAGATATTGTTCAATTTTTTTAAAGACATCATGAAAACGGATGCTAACTGAAATTCCTGTCTGCTTAGCCAATTGAAGAAAAATCTTTCCTTTATGGAAGGAGAGAAGAATGGAGTGATATAATTTTTCACAAGAACAGCACTGTGCTGGCAATATTCTAGAGAGAGGATTTCTAAAAGCTGCCTCATAGGAAGGCTCACTTTAGAAAAACAAAATTTCACTAACAGGCTCACAAGCCCACAGAGACATAATTACATTTTCTCTCCTTTAACTTGTACTTTCTTCACTCTCAGGTTGCTACAGCAGAGCAACAGAGAGTTGGTATATCCAAAAATGGGACTCCCATTTGATGTCTTCTGATTTGCTTTTCATTTCTAACAGCACAGTTTAAGCGAGTGAAGCTGATGCCAAGAGTTCTATTTAGGTAAAAATCTGGAACAGCCTATCTTGAGTCTAATTCTTACTTGATCCAGCATTTAAAAGCCTTTACACTCATTCAAAAGCAAAGTGCTTAAAATGCCTGTTTCAGACCTGGTATAGTTTGATTAAAGGCCTCATGAAGAATGTAGGTTAATAACAGGTATGAGTCTCTTTGAGAACTGGGCATAAATCCTTCCCACCTACAGAAATGTTGCAGTGCACTTAATGTTCCTGTGCACCAGTGCACCAAAGGAATTCTCCTGCTTTCTGGAAACAAAACACCTCATCAGCCCCATTACCCCAGGCAAGGACAAAAATGCTTGTTTTAGCTGGATAACGGGATTCAGGTGTCTTTATGCCAAGTAGACCTTAACAGAAAAGGGGGAAATCATGAACTTCTCCTTTTTATAGGGGAATCTCAGGCTGAGGGAGTCATTTAATTTTTAGTTACAGAAGCTTATCAAGTTCCAGAAGATTCAGTACTTTCAAATAGAAAATACAGTTGCTACAAGGATTTGGCCAATTGTGTCTTTTAAAGACATAATGGAACAGCTACATCCCGCACCAAACATTTAAAGAGATCAAGTACACTGCAGTGAATAGATCAAAAAGATCTTATCTTTTGTAACCATAGGTAATTTTTTATTTTATAGCTAGGCTGTGTCGGCAATCAAAAATTCCTAAATTATGACATTTGGAATATTGGAAGAAATCTCCATAATATCTCCTCAATTACTTGAGGTCAGTGAACATGAAACTAATAGGGGAAAAAAATAGGGTGCTCTTAACGAACTGTTATTTAAACCACTCTAAAAGATCAAGCAAAGAAATCTCCCGTCATTAACTGGTCAAACTATTCAGAATCCAGTGGTATTTCATAGGGAGCCCCTTGCCTATTCAGTCTTAAGCCACAAACAATGGATACTTGGCCCATGCTCCAAGCTACAGACTGCAGCAGATTCATTAAACTCATGCTTTAGTCACATAAAGCTGGAATTTATAGAAAGTTCAACCTGCTACTTCCCTAGGAATGTTTCCTGATGAACTTTCATTTATGACTGACTGATACAAAACCATTGTGAGGAAAAGGAGAGATGTTATACTGAAATTACATACTCTTTCTGCGGTATGTATAGTAGATGCTATACATAGTCTTTTTATTTATTAAATTATAAAGGAAATGAATATTAATTTCAGTCATTGTAACAAAGTAACAAGATAATTGCTTTGTGCTAGAGCAAGATAAAATGTATATCGAATTTCACAAAAGAATGAAAAAGGTATAAATATCTCCTTAAATCATTGCTTAGGTAATTAATAATATAATGAAAGCATTTCATTTTCTAGCAACTGAGAGGAATAGCCAGGACATAATAAAAACTTACAAAAATATTCAAATGTCACTACAGCAGAGTATGGAACAAACTGTTGTTCCTGTGCTCTTCTCAACCACACCTGCACACACAGATGGTAAATTGCCACTAGGAGCATGGGTTGAAAAAAAGAAGAAAAAGGAAAACCATCTTCTTAAAGTATCATTAAAATGTTTTAGAACATAATACACCCCTATATGGGAGGGGCAGTTTTCTTTTGTTTCAGGGAAGGAATCAATCTTCTTGTTTCCACTATAAAGGAGATACCTGCTCATAACAGAAATGCAAAACTTCAGGAAGGTAAAAAGAAGGGGAAACTCACAGATCTACTATTCAAACACGATTTTTGTATGTTTCCTTATTTTGCCAGTGCATAGTTGTTTTTTTTAAGATCATTCTGATCACATGGACATCAATCAAAATTAAGGAATGTCAAAAGTAGATGGTAATTGCTGAAGATTATTATAGCTAAGTGACAAAATCTAAAACCAAGAAGAACATTTATATCGAAGGTACGGAAGGTACTATATATAACATCTACAAATGTAGGTACTATATACCCACAATAGATGACAGAGTTTGGGGCCATATATATATATATATATATGTATATATATATACACACACACAGACACACAAACACACATACATACATACATACATACACAGCCAGAATGTAGCCCTGCTGTATATAAAACACCTGAAAGAGCTATCTTTTATCAGAAAGCCATCCTTATTAAACGTAATTCCAACAGAAGTGTTTAAAATGTAGATTTCCTTTATGTGTCAGAAACTCGTCTATACTGAGCTCATACAATTTAAAACATTGCCAATCTCTATCCACAGAGACTAAGACACGGGAAACCATACTATAAATTCTGTTCCTCTTACTTGAAACATTTATTCCCGTCAGCATGAAAAGAGAATGAGTGCTCCTGAAATCCTCACTTAGCTTGGCTCTAGTCATTCCACACACTCCTCCTATTTCTCTATTCATTCAAATCTGCTGGTTCATCTTCCTTTACCTAGTTCTTAGTGGTACCTTTAAGGTGAGCCTTATTTTTTTTTCAGTCTGTACTCTCTCCTTTGGTAATCTTACTAGGGCACAGGAATTCAGTGAGCAATTAAAACTGAAGTATTCCGCAAATTCATACTCCAACCAAGGCTAAACCTTTCCTTGAACTCCAGATATATATATCCAACTTGCCACTCAACATCTTTACTTGAAAATCTCCAAGGTACCTCAGACACATGTCCAAGACCAAATTCACTATCTTTTCTCAGAAATCCAGTGTTCAACTCCATGAACTGCACCACTATAATTCAAATTCTCAAGGTAGAAACAGATGTAATCTTTATAGTCTTCTACTTACCCCTTATATCCAATATAGCTTGTTCATTTGGTTTTAGATCTTAAATTCCAACATCTATGTATTTCCACTGCCATCATCCTATTCTGAAATGACAGGGACAGCATGGCACTCTTGATGAAAAGTTCCTGGACTACTACAATAATCTCTAGCTAGACTCCACAAGACCCTTTTTTGCACCTTTTTAATCTGTTATTCTCAGCAGCAAGAAATATGTTTTCAGAATACAAATCTGATTTTATGGCTTAAAATTCTTCAGTGAGTTCCACTGTTCTTAGGTTTAAGCTCAAAATTACCATGAACCACAAGGCTTTGCCAGGTCTGGCTCCTGTCCATCATACCCTTCCTTTCCAGGGACCACAGGAACATGAGCCTTCTCTCCAGTGTCTATCCTCCACTCTAACATAGGTCCTCTATACACACTGCTTCCATGTCTGTGATAAGCCTCTCCTCCTGAGATGAGCCTGCACATGTGTGCAGGCACATGTGCATACACACACTCACCTAATTAATTCCTATTCAGGCTAATCCAATTCATAATTAGCTCTTCCTCAGAGGAGACTTCTGCAGTGCCCTAGTCAAGATCAAGATGCTTTACTATATACTCAGTATATTCTATGTTCTATGTTCATTTTCTTCATAGCTTTTAACTAAATAATCATTTCTGTGATTATCCTATTCAACTCCATCCCCCCTGCCAGACTATAAACTTCACAAGGCTAGGACCATGGTAATTTTGCTCATTTTATCCATAATACATAGCACAGTGCTTTACACAGAGGTAGTTCTTTCTAAAGATTTGTAGAAAGCAGGTTTAACACAGACTCTCAATCTTGAGAAATTTCCTTACAAGAAAATAAAATTATTTAAAAGTTAGAAATCACATATGTAATCTCATTTTATCTGCACAATAGCTTATAAAATGAACTGGTTATAGTGCTTTGCCATTTTAGAAATTAGAAATCACCATCCCTTGGTCTAAGAGAGGTTTACTCCAACCTTCCTAGACAAAGTTGAGGCATTTCACTCTATGGCCAACTATGCCTTTCTGAAAAACCTCATGTTCTTAGGAGAGAAACAGGATTATGGCAGACCAGCCAAAACCCATAAGACTCTGTAACCAAAAGACAGACAAAACCAATCCCAATCCTGACAAATCCAGGAGCACAGCTAAACCTCCATTGACATTTTCACCTAAAATCATCCCCAGTACGTCCTTTGAATCTTACACCCTTGGGCATGTGCTTCTACTTTGAGATGTAGACCCTTGCAGAATTCATTTCTACTAGAGGCCAACTATGTGAAAATTAAAAGTTCATTCCACGTATATTCTTGTTCCTTAATTTGTTCAACATTGGAAGAATGTATTCTCATCCACTGCTTCTGCATTTGCAGCTTCCCCAGACAACTTCACACAGTGGAGATCATCCCATTTCCTGAAGCTACTAAACCAAAAAGGCACTTTCTTGCAGGAAAGGAAGTCACTTCTGTAGTATTGTTCAGTTATTTTCTTAAGGCCTTTCTAACTGTTAAGACTTTCTTCCCAACTGTGAAAAAGTTTTTATCTGATAGCTATAAAATTGACATGCTGGAACATAACATTGCATATGTTCCATGTTATGCTGACATCACCCCCCTATTTTACCAAATGCATATGAACTAATCCACAGTAGAGAAACATGCATTTCAAAAGGAAAAAAAAAAGTATAGTGTTCATTTACCACATTTCTTAGTTGAATGGAATTGTCAAGCTTATTTCATTACCAAAATTTTATTTCACTCTTGAAAATCTATCTTTTCAACTTACCACTATTTGCACAAAGAAATGGATATTCGAACAGCTGTAAATCCATCTTGCTTATTAAGATGCTTCATAATTGGAGCACCTGGGTAGCTCAGTGGTTGAGCATCTGCCTTCCGGCTCAGGGTGTGATCCCAGGGTCACAGGATAAAGTCCCACATCAGGCTCCCTGCAGGGAACCTGCTTCTTCCTCTGTCTATGTCTTTGCCTCTCTCTGTGTGTCTCTCATGAGTAAATAAATAAAATCTTAAAAAATATATGCTTCATAATTGATAGCCAAGTAGAAATTCTTCATCAAAAGAGAAGATATCATTCAGTCGGTTTTTTCCCCTTTAAAAGTTCAGTGTTGTTTTCTGAAGGCCACATACACAACTCAATAAATACAAAACAAATACCATTAGAGTAAGATTATCTATATTACAGACTATAAGACACTATTTTGATTTTCATGCAATTTATGAGCCCATTATCTTCCATCTAATACCACATATTAAAAACGGAGTCTAACTGATATGTTTTAAAATTTGAAGCTGTCATATAGTTGACCAATAAGAAGAATCATACCTACTAGAATGTATTCCTGTGACCACAATGTTACTACACACACTGGAGGTAAAAATCTTCCTGCAACACATTGTCATACGCTCAGATATTTTACCTGACATATGATTTATATTGAAGAAAATGGAGGGCATTTTGCTAGGCTTACTCTGTTGACATTTTATGAGAAATTCTAAAATGGAATCCTTTCATGAGGCCTTCAAAATAGAAAATTTTCTCAAAATTCTTCTTTAAGTAAGGCAGAGTGCAATGGATTCTGAAATAAATGTATTTTCACTCTTCTTTTAAACTACAATGAATACCCCCCAAAAAATTGCTTAATGTTGTATATATACATAACAATTTGTAGGAAGATAGTAAATTAAAAACTCCTCCCTACTCAAGCACCTTATTAACAAAAGAAACATCTAAAACAAACAGCAAATTACAATAGTTACCAAATAGGCTGCAGGAACAATGGCACTGTGAATAACAGCCATCCAGATGCAAATCAAACATTCTTGGTGACTTTGAAAGACAGTATGAAGGGCAACCATCAAAATGGAAAGAACTTTGAGTGTTATGACCGATTTTCCAGTTCTTGTGGAAGGAGAGATGAAGTATGGATCCACATTGATCCATGAGCAGGAGCTGGATGAGTGGCAGTCTTAGAAAAAATAATAGGTAACTGACAAAAAGGCCTGGGGAAGAGGGATGGAATGGACTTCACAGAAAGGACACAAAGCATGAAAATTCTTATGTTGTATTTGTGCATGTGTAGATATTCACCAGAAGTCAAATACAAAGCAAGAAAATAGGGTGAGCCATTCTATGAATGACAGCTAGCACTGAAAAGTGTACATGTATTTAATCAGTGGAGCCTTGTAAAAGTGGCCTTCATCATATGAGTGGATACAATAGAAAGAATCAACAACATGGTTTTCTCATAACCATTGTTTATCTGGTACTATAACTGCTGAGTGCCCTATTTGCAACCATAGATTCCACATCAACTATCCAGCCATCTGTCTGCATGATAATTATAGTAAACTGTCATCATGGAGAGTACTTGTTTACCTTGCAACAAAGACTACTGTTCTGTCAGCAACACTAACCATGGGCTTATGAAATCTTTATTGCAATGCCGTTACTGTTACTCTAGTATTGATAGTATTCTAAGCAGCTCTGCCTCTTGACCAATCACTGCATTCTATCACCAAAAACTGTGAGGTAATCAGGTGACACCTATGATATTTTCATGTATCATCAAATAAAAGCAGGTGACTTCACAGAATATACTTGCTTCCTGAAGACTCAGTTATAGCATCCGCTTCTAGGCAACACCTTGCAAAGTGAGCATGTTCTCCTACTGAAGAATTGTACATGATATACGCTGTGAATCAGCAATCATATATGGTACAGTTTCTTCTAGAGATAGAATTCATGTGTCTGGCGGAGGTGGCACTTCTTACATATACCACAAAACGAAAGTTTTGCTTCACAACACATAACTTTAGATTTTACTAGTTTATCTTAGTACACAAAGAAAGAAGGCCTCCAGACAGGACCAAGTTATTGGTTCCACTGAACTTGAAGTTGAGGCAATCATATGGTCCTTATAAGCATTTTAAGCAGTTTAAGTCATGAAACAAATAGAAAAAAGAAGAAGAAAGTTTTTGTGGTGTTTTAAGTGATTGCTCTTGATTATCAAGGAGTAATATTTTGTTCTACATAAAGAAAGTGGAGAAGTGCATCTCTTTTCTAGTAATGCCATGTCTACTGATATAAGTTCATGTACAAGCAGGCCTACCAAGGTCCCTACTGCCTCAGGACTGAGGTTTGGAGTCATCCCAACTAATCACGGTCTTAAAAATAAAATAGAATATAAATTAGAAACAAACTTAATGGGGCGTGTGCCTGGGTAGCTCAGTTGGTTAAGTGTCCGACTCTTGATTTTGGCTCAGATCATAATCTCAGGGTCATGAGGTCAAGCACCATGTTGGGCTTCACACTGGCGCTTAAGTTAAGATTCTCTCCCCCACCTATCAAAAAACACAACAACAAACTTAGGTGCTGGCTTTGGAAGAAAGGAAAGATGAGATAGTTAATAAGATATAAATATCAATAATACCCTCATGGCCAATTGCAAAAAAAAAACAGACTACAGGAGCTATATATTTTTCTTCTTTGTTCTTTATATATACAATATCATATGTACAATATTTGTATTATATTTATTAACCATGTTCTCTCTTCCACTAATATTTTATATTAATTTTTGCTGATGTTGAACTTACAATTTAATCCTCAGGTTATATATCAAGATAGGATTGTGCCTAAACTAGAAAAGGAATAAATGTCACTGAGATGGTATAGTGACTAATGGGACCTGAGGTCTTACCTTTTGAGGAAAGGACTTCATATATATGGAGAACAGATGCATTGTTGAGGCAGGATCATGTATGTTGTTGTTGCTCTTTAAAAGGTTGTTGGGAGATCCCTGGGTGGCACAGTGGTTTAGCGCCTGCCTTTGGCCCAGGGCACGATCCTGGAGACCTGGGATCAAATCCCACATTGGGCTCTAGGTGCATGGAGCCTGCTTCTCCCTCTACCTATGTCTCTGCCTCTCTCTCTCTGTGTGACTATCATAAATAAATAAAATTTAAAAAAAAATAAAAAATAAAAAAATAAATAAATAAATAAAAGGTTGTTGGTTTTCAGGGTGCCTAACTGGCTCAGTTGGTGGAGCATGTGATTCTTGATCTAAAGGTCATGAGTTCAAGCCCCATGTTGGGTATGGAGCCTACTTTAAAGGAGAGAAAGAGAGAGAAAAGATTGTCTATTTTAGAAGGTTTCAGTTTAAGAACAGATACCATGTCAGCTTACCCATCACTGTATCCACAATATGCCCAGCCTAGTGCCTGGCCCATAGTAAGCACTCAAAAATACTGAAGGACCCTCAATTTGGAACCAGTTTTTATATATATATATATATATATATATATATATATATATATATATATATATATATGACTACATAAAGAGTAAATCTGATACAATAGCAGCTGGATAATGAGATGCAAAATTAATAGATTTATGAGTCAGAGCTGCTGGCTGAGTGATCACGTGAATAGGAAAAGAAAGTTAAGGAGGTTTGTATGATTACATGGATTGTGGTGCCATGAAATGTGTGTGGGTGGGAAGAGGAGGTCAGTTTTAGATATACTGTGCTTCACAAGTTGGCTATATTATATCCAGCTCTCTGGAATGGAACTGATTTGAGTCATCAGTTTGAGATAGCAGTCATGCATTTTATAACACTTCTCCCAATAAATACTTAATACTTGCTTTTCCCTTCTTCAATCCCTTTTCTACATAGGCATACAAGCTACAATGATCCAATCTCAAAAATCAATAAAAGTGAGAAAGAGTAGCCCACCCAGAGGGCTAGCAGAGTTGTCCACTAGTCACTGTTCCAGGATTGAACATAGATAAATGGAATGTATTATCTCCACCTTCAGATCACAAGTAGCTTTTGAAAACCCATCCAGGAGTAGTATGTGCCCAGTATCCCACTGTGCCAGCTGCTGAGCATCCTCTCCCTGCTTAATTACATTCAGTGCCTAAATCTGAGAACTGAATCCAGCTCTAATATCTGCATGTGATCAGACTAGCTTTCCTCTATTGCCCTGCTATTATTAATGGACCAGGTCACCCATGCCCTTCCCCAAGGTCACGGCTTGCTCCACTACCAGTCTTTTTGGACCCCGGCTCCTCCTTATTCTCATGAACATTCCTACTAGCCATCTTCCTTTCCCATGTTAAGCCCAAAGAACCTTAAACAATCACCCTCTGATGGCTCACCAAGACAGTGTACAGAGATGAGGACAGAGCAAAATGTTACATAAGAGGGGAAAGAAAAAAGAGGTCCCAAAGGGAATGAAAACAAATCATCAAAAGATAAAATGTTATTGATAATCAAAGCAAGAGCAGCCTTGTCTCTAAAGGAAAGAAAAAAAATCAATGTACTGAAGAGTATGAGAAACTGACCAATAAGTAGAAAATGTAGGTCATTTCTCTAGAAGCTTGATTGTTAGTCCTAAAAAGTGGAACACAAAATACACAACACATATACCATGAAAGTCACTCATTTAGAGGGGTGCCTGGTGGCTCAGTTGGTTAAGTGTCCAACTCCTGATTTCAGTTCATGAACTCAAGGTGTGAGATCAAGCCCCAAATGGGGCTCCCCACATGGCAGGGAGTCTGCTTCTCTCCCTCACTCCCTCTTTCTCTGCCCCCTGCTCAAGAGCAATAAATGAATGAATGAATGAATGAATGAATAATTTTTTTTTAAGTTACTCATTAAAGTTCCTTGGTAACCATTCATCATTACTGTTATTTTGTACTTCTAAAATGCTTCATTGCCTGGTTTCTCATTTTATGCAAAGTTATTATAAAAAATCAGGAGAACACACTACAAATAGTAATTGTAACTCTAAAATTTGACCCAAAAAAAGAATTAGGGGAAAAAAGGAGCAGCAGACCTCAAACACAGCAATCCAGCATCAGTTAGTATAGCTGTAAACCAATTTAAACAGAAAAATCACTGCATTTCAGCATAATACAATAAATGAAATTCTCAAGATGAATCTTACATGTCAGGAAAATGCTAAACAATGCTCAGTGGAGTCAACTTTGAAGAACTACAAAGTAAAAATGTTTTTACCTAAACTTTTTTTTTTTTAATTTTTATTTATTTATGATAGTCACACAGAGAGAGAGAGAGAGGCAGAGACATAGGCAGAGGGAGAAGTAGGCTCCATGCACCAGGAGCCCGACGTGGGATTCGATCCCGGGTCTCCAGGATCGTGCCTTGGGCCAAAGGCAGGTGCTAAACCGCTGTGCCACCCAGGGATCCCCTCTGTTTTTACCTAAACTTTTTTTTAGAAGTTTGTATCCTTAAAAGGTTGATCTTCCATTACCTAGGAAATACACAAAACACGTCGTTACCCAATGATGCTGAGCAAATGAGATTCCAGCCCATACACTACAGGAATGGTAACCAGTTTCAAACGCAGAGACACGAAGACCAAATCAGCATTGGATAATTTTGGAAAAATCCATAAAATACCTTCTGCTTATTATTTTATTCATTACTGAATTTTTTGTTAAACCCTTTTTCTGCATGCAGATGCTGATTGTATTTTCTAGACAATGTCCACTTCCTGTTGCTATTATGGAAAGTATATCTTCTATGGAATTTTTAGAGCAATGTCCTTTTACAAAGTAGCCTTTATTTTCTCTGAAGTACAAACACCATGTCCATAAATGTGGGGTTCATAAATACTGGTAAGTAGGAGCTCCCTGGTTTCACTCTCTGAATGTTCACCCTCAGTACTGGCAATCTCTTTCCCTCCACTGCAATCGGCTTCCATCCACCGGAGCCACTCTGGACCCTAGCTCTAGGCTCCAGGCTAGTGGCTGTAATGTTGCCTCTCAAACCAGCCCCACTTGTTAAAATGAATCAGTGGAAATTAACATATTAGCATCTATTTGAAGCTAACTTTTTGTGATAGCAGTAAAAGAAAAGCTTTGGAGTAAAAGGTGGTCTTGGGGGAAAGAAAAACTCTTACCAAGAAAACTGAAATTCAAAAAAAAAAGAAAAAAGAAAACTTAAATTCGTTGGCTTTATTATTTGTGCAGCATAAGTAAAAGTAAATTGATTATTGATTTTTTTATATCTGTGCTTTATGGAAAGGATTCATCTATCTCATATTTAAAATACATCTAGATGGGAGAAGATGAGGGATGCAGGACTCCTACTTGCCATAGCCATGATTTCTTTCTAACTGAAGTAATCTATAATGTGATAATGAAAGTTTTTGATTACAAAATAACTGAGTACCCTGATACCCCTCTTTAAATACATTCAGCCTTCACTCTCAGTTGAACAGTTAAAACTAGCTGGGAATTGCAACTTGTAGAAGGCATGAAAAAGTTTCCAGGGCTCTGTCTGCAGAGCATGGGAGCCAGAGCAAAGGAAAAGCTTAAGACTCAGTTACTCATGGTGAACCCCAGATAGAGCGATGCCAGGCAGAACTGAGAGGTGATGAGACAAACCCAGGGGACACTGTGCATCAGGGAAATGAAACCCACTTTTGCTGCAGAGCCATAAACAGTTCCATTAATATTTTGACTAACTCGATAAAAGGCTTTGCAACCCTGGGCATTTCGGCTTCATCTCTGCCTTCCCCAGATTCCAATCGCTTCAGTGCCTACATAAAGCTGTCCAATAAAAAAAGTATTACTGCTAACTTCCTTTAACATATTGTACTTTTCAAGGTTGCCCAGTCACAGTTATGCTCTCCTGCTGCCATTGCTCAAGTGAATTACAGTGTTTCTTTTCCCTTTCCCTCCCTCTATTTTTTCCGCCCCAGTCCCAGGTCATTTGTGGTCTCAATATTCTTTGGATAATAATGCTGCTTTCCATCAGGTACAAAGAAATGGAATTCTATTTGAAAACGCAACCCAGCTAGATGCTTGGTACTCATTAGTCAATGGAACTAGGATTTTTACCTATAATTATTTAACCTAGAAAAGCAACCATAAAGATATAAGCTTGATGACAAATAATTTACTAACCGGTTAGAAGGAAGATTTCTAGAGAGGACACCTTTTCCATGGGATAGTTACCAGAAAAAGCACAACAGTGGGAAAGGGAGGTATAATAATCATCATCTATGTTGGAGGAATAAAACATCATCTCTAGGAGTGAGCCACCTAACAGAGGGTTACCACACTGGCTCAGAATCACCTCAATAATGGGCAGATGTCATTCATTAGCCCTGTGACCTTGGGCATGTTACTACACTTCTCAGGGCTTATTTTCTCTTCTGTAAACACAGATTGTCATGAGGAACTAATGAAAGCTCTAAGAACACAAAGTTCTTAGATCAGTGTCTGACACAATAGGTATTCAGTAAGTGTGAGCCATCATATATATTTTATATATGTATATAAAATGTCACCACCATCACCATGAGGCTGGTTTTATTCATCTGTCAAAATAACAGGCTGTCCCTAATGGAGCAGAGAACCTGAGAGTCTTTATTAATTGGCCATCAGCTTCTGTCTGGAATTCTAACTTGCCTTGCTTCTCTTACTAGAGTAATCCTAATACCACTTAATCCATCTTGATATGACTCACTTTGGTTAATTCTTCATCTTTATGGTCCTGAGGCTGGTTATAAGATATATTTTTCCTAGATATTTAGCTTCCCATAGGCTGAAAACTTGATTAAGATTACTAAATTTTTCACATCTCGTTTTAGACTCTCATCATCTGATTCCCAAAAAAAAAAAAAATCTCCCCTATAGAGGATCTTTAAGTTCATTATCCTTAATCCTCTCAATTAGCTATCATTTTCTCCAGTTACTTAGCTGGGGAAACCTAATCAAAATTTTGCCAGAATTTTCAGAGCGATATTACTGAATTTGAACCTTGGCCTGATGTGTCCAAATTGTTTTGTTTTGGCTTTCCCTAGCATGTTATGGTGCTCCCGGCTCTTTTCTCCTCTGCTTGGCATTCTATTTTTTAGCCCCTAATATTCTCTCATCCAAGTACTAACCAGGCCCAACCCTACTTAGCTTCCAAGATCAGATGAGATGGGGCGCATTCAGGGTGGTATGGCCATAGACTAGCCCCTAATATTCTCTAACTAACTTTGTAGCAGGTTATTTTTCTGAGAGAATGCAAAATAAAATTAGGGAAATATAAAAAAAGAAAGTAAGAATCACCCATATATTTAGCATACAAAATCAGTGTTATGATCTATTTACTTCTAGTATTCTAATATTTTCTCCATGTATAAATTTTTTAATCACAGAAGTAATATATGAATAAATTATCTGTAAAAGAATGTGAAAATCCAATCGGAGAACGACAAACATTATATGGTCTCATTCATTTGGGGAATATAAAAAATAGTGAAAGGGAATAAAGGAGAAAGGAGAAAAAATAAGTGGGAAATATCAGAAAGGGAAACAGAACATGAAAGACTCCTAACTCTGGGAAACGATCTAGTGGTGGTGGAAGGGGAGGTGGGTGGGGGGTGAGGGTAACTGAGTGATGGGCACTGAGGTGGGCACTTGATGGGATGAGCACTGATATTCTATATGTTGGCAAACTGAACACCAATAAAAAATAAATTTATAAAAAAAAAAGAATGTGAAAATCACAAAGCTAAATGTCTTATTTTTAGTATAAAAATAAAACTAAAGTCTCCTTTGACCATCACTCCAATACTAGTCCCAATCTTCATTTCCAAAACAATAGAAGTTTTGTGTATATCCTTCCAGTCCATTTTTATTCTTTTACATAAATACGTTGAAATATAATAGTATATTTTGTGGGTGATATTGGATATAAATATATCATGGTGAATGTATTATTTACAGTTTGCTTTTTCATTGAATGATTCTCCTTAAAGCATTTGCACTCTTTGTTAGGATTATTTCCAGACACCATATAGGTTTTGTTGCAATTTTGAATAGAATATTTTTTGAGACTCCATTTTTCTAATGGGCTATTGCCAGGATATAGGGAAGCAATTGATTTTTATATGCTGATCTTGCTGGACTCTTTTATTACTTCTAAGAAGGCAGGTCTTTTCTACTGCCTTGTTATCTCTGGAGAAACTGGGTGCCACATATGTCATTTGTAGTCTTGAAAACTGGAAAATTTGAGCAAGGTTCTGAAAATAACAAAATTCCACTACAATGAAACTGTGATGCCGCATGAGGTTCTTGATAATGGGAATTGCCTGTCATGCTTTGCTGAGTTATAGCTTGGTCAGACATTACACACACTTGGCAGCTGCCTCTACTTGTGTATGCCTACAAGATAATTGCACTGACTTTGTGTTTAATATCATAGCACAAAATTATAGTTATACTCGCTTTTTCAAGGTCCAAAGTCATGTTTAATTATCTTCTGGAGAATTACAGTGATGAAGATGATGGTAAGCTCCTCAGAGCTAACTTATGGGAGGTTTTTTTTGGGGGGGGGGAAGTGTTCTAAGTAAATACTAAAAGATTCTCACTGTAAAGAGCAAAAAAAAGATGAATAAAAAATTAAATAATTGTTGAAAAGTAATACCTTACAGATTAGTCATGTCAATTAAAGCTCTAAAGCAAAATGACTTTTTCATACATGGAGATTTCATGCCACCTCTAATTTTCATTTGCATTATTCCAAGAAGGCCAATGGACTTTGACCATATCTACCTATGCAAGATGAAACCACAGCACATTCTATCTGCTGACCTCAGTAGAATTAAATTAGTCAGTCTGGGCTATGCAATGGATTGGATCCATCAACAATGATCATTATCAGCCACAAAATGCCCCAAGTTAATAAATTAGTTATCCTTTTATTCTATCTTTCTAGTCTATATAGATAAAACCTCAATAGAAAGCTTACTTTTCTTTTCTCTTTCTCTCCCTCTCCCCAGACCTCCTCTCTCTTCCTTTTTTCCAGAAGTAACTCATTCCAATGAAAGGAAAAATATCGACCAAAAATTAATCTTCCAAATTGATGAAATCTTCTTGACGGATTTTTTATGGTGTCTATGGACACCCACCCCCCATTTCTCAGTCAGTTTTAGGCTTTGCAAAACACTCCACTGAAATGAACAAAAAACAATTTGCTATGAAAACCTTAAAGAAAAATTATTTGCTTCAAGGTACAATGAACCTGAGCCCTTTCCAAACTTTCAAAGGCACTGGGAGCATGATGATGTTAGGGTTCCCTAGCCTTAGGCTATCAGGCCTGTTTTGCACAAACAAATGTATAATGAATTTAAAATAAGCACTCTCCAAACTACAAGATTTTTTTTCATTCTAGATGATTAATATAGAAAAAAACTGATGAGAAAAATATTCAGATTTGACACAGATCATCAGCATTGAGGCAGATAGTTTTCCTTTTCACCTGTTTGAAAAATGCCAAATTATCCATGACTGAACTGGTTTTCTTATTCTCACTGCTACTAAAATGGAGGAAATTCATGAGATCTTTGAGAATAGTGATATAACAGTTTGGAAATTTCTAAGTAGCTCTAGACCAAAATATTATGTCCTGAAGCTGCAAGATTTTATTTTATTTACACACAAAGTCAAAGGTGAAAATAAATGATTATGGGAGAAATAAAGCAAATGGGCACCCAGTATAGTGAATAATTATGCTCTTTCTGGATCACAATCTGGTCCAAAGGACCACCATAATTCATGCTATGCAATTAAAAACATATCCTTTGTTCTATATTACAAGCATAGATAAATCACAACTCAAGGAAAATGCATGCTTTCATTTCGCAGGACCTATGTTTCAAAATACTATTCTTTATACTCAAATAACAAATGACCATTAGTGAAAATAATAATTTTCATGAATCATGGCTGAAGGTGATATAAATAAAAATTTACTAGATGGATGTTTATTAGAGTATCAATATAATTTTTAAGAGATAAGTGACATTTAATAGCATTTTTCTCTGCTTTTGAAACTCAAGTTCTTCCTACAAACTTAGTCACTATATAGGAAGATATTTTTGTCCATTTCATTTTCACTTTTAATAATAAGGAATCATTGTAATTTTGTCACACATGTCTTTTCAAAAACATTTGACAACATGAAAACAAAATTAGTTTACTGTCAGGAAGGTGTTTGAAACACTCTATGACTAGGAGAAAAGAATGAGTTATAACCTTTAATAAGAAAACTTTGTAGAATGCAATGGGTTTAATTGTAAAGTGTTCTTAACATGGAAAAGAGAATAATTCTTATGAGTACATTGTTTTAAATAATTCCCTCCAAAAAGACTTAATCACTGGACTAAGACAAATCAAACGTGCAATTTTTTTCCATGAGTGGAGGTTTTAAAGTGCTTTAATCATTAGCCCTAAATTTATATTAGATTTTTTTTCATGCTCAACCTATTACTGAAATTACTAAGTGCTTTGGCAAGCTGAGCCTTTTCTAGAAAGAACATTACTGTCAGGATTGGTTGTGCCCTATGTGCAAGGCAAGAATTTGAACATACTTAGAGGAGCCCTGCTGTGCTCCTTAGGAGGTGACTAAGATACTGACAGCTCAATGGCATTGGGTACACCTCCTAACAAAGGCTTCTGGTGGCACAAGATGCAGTGGCTGCAAGCTGCCAGGGACCTCAAGCTGGCAATTAGCCAGCAGTGGCATTTCTACATAATGACCTTCAGCTCACTGACAATCAGCTGCTGACTGCCCTGAGCAGGAACAGAAAACCAAGTGAGCCTAGACGAGAACATCAGCACCTATGCAATAGGTAGTTCTCAGAGTGTAAAGGGGTCACAGTAAAGCCCCCTCTCTGAACTTCCTTCTAAGGGACAATTTTTTTACAAGGCTAAATCAGAAACAAAACAACAAAATGGAGGAGAGGTTAGAAAGGGTGGTATAGTTTGAATAGCACCTGGCCATGGTCTCTGGAGCCACTCAAGCAGCTGGCATGTTGGGAAGTCAAAGCAAAGGTTTCTTGGAGGATGGGGCAGCTGCTCAGTTCTGAGGCACTCAGGACACTAGAAAGTTTGGCTTGGTCCGTTTTACCAAGGACCAAAAGAATCCTGTGGAGGGTTTTTGCATCACTAAAGTAAGGAAGGCTTATGACACCCATTTGTGGGAGTTTCTGGGCCTTCTCAAATACAAGCTCTCAAAATCCCATTGGTCTATGTTCATACTAGGTTGAACACAAGCCATGCATTCACAATGTCACATAACTAGGCAAAAAAAAAAAAAAAAAAATCCCACATGCCTAGGTGATTAGGTACTAAAAGGAAAAAATCTTTTAGAGGCAAACATTTGTCAATATATAGCATTTCTTTTTAATCATTTCTGTCTTACAGTTCTGCCAAAATTCTCTTCCTTATAAGCACTTCAGCCTATTATAAACAAAAATAAAATGAAATCAGGGGAGAGAGAGCAAGAAACTTTTCCCGAGCTGCTTTTAGGATACCATTCAGTGCAGCACATGGAAATTAAGTCAGTAGTTTCTTAGTCCTTTTGTAAGTTATTTCTTTTTTGTTTTGCTGAGTGAGGAGAGAAATGATATAAGCACTTTAGAAAAAGAGGGAAAAACATGTCATCACTGTGTCAAAATTACTTAGCTGAAAAGGCTGCATTATTTTTAATATGTATTCATCACACACTCTATGATGGCTCAAAAGCCATGACTGAAGAATGCAAACTATTGTTAATATGCACTGGAGTTCCACCTTGCCAACTGCATATTTAGTAGCAATTAACTGACAGATTGACGGCTAATATTGATGGATTGTGTGGTGAAAGTTCCTTTAATGTTACTATGTATAGTGTGGATGCATATTCACAGAAAAAATAATTAGCATATTTCAGACTGATCACATCAAGTCTTATATTTTTTCTTGTACCCATAAATACAACCAGTGTAGTAAAATATCCGCTCACAAATTAAGAAAAACTACATGAACAGCAACCATTTGTCCTGCCATTTGTATCCCTGCCTGTTTTAAAGTAGTAAAATAAGTGAGTCATCTATTCTAAGAACTAATAATGCATGACACTGAATTTTAAATAGGAAGTCATTTTTTTATCGTACACCAAAAAATCAGACTTCTATGTACTAAGTTGGGCTCAGGAGGGACACACCTACTCACTAGGCCAGTTCCTACACTTGGGTAAGTTGGTGGGTAGGAAGGAACAGATGGCAGCTGGAACTGCATGGGCTCTGGAGTCAAGCTGAGACAGGTTTAAAAGTTCTCTACCATTTATTAGCAATGACTCTGGACAAACTATTTGGCCAACTATTTTCCTTAGTAAAGTGAGAATTACAATATATACCTCAGAAGTTTGATTTCAAAATCAGGGAATAATGTGAATTAAAACATTTAGCATGGTGTTGGGCACACAGTAGGTAATATACAAATTATCGTTACTATTGCTACTAAAGCAGAATTAATAGAAATAAGGCTTCCTGTGACTACAAAGAAATTATGGATGGATACTAACTTTCCCAAAACTAAAAAGAAGTTATGGATGGATACTAACCTTCCTAAAACTAAAATGGTATCAACGAATAGTCAGTGCAGAATACAGCTTGAAGTCTTTTCTTTCCTGTGGGTGACCAGCTGCAGAGCCTATCTGAGAACTGAATCTCATAGTCCTCAGCACACTGGGGATATGGAAAGTCCTGAGTCGGCACACTGAATCTTGACCATTGTTCTCCAGATACAGCTCCTCCACTCTCCCCTCTTTGAGTCAATAGCCTATTCTTTTACCTTTTGAAGTAAACAGGTTTTTCTCTGTTTCTCAAAGTTAATCATTTCCTATAGCCAACCTGTTAGCTCTCAATAAAAACTAAAGGAGACAAAGCCTCAGAGTCTGAGTCTCAGTCCCCCTGTCCCCTGGATTAACATTCAGTGAGACCCCAAGTCTTTCTTCATATCATTGCCTCCAATTATCCTGCATCCATGGCACTTTCCCCAAACTATTTCAGTTTTGTCCAATTCTTACTCTATTTCTGCTGATTCCTGAGTTGGCTTCCTTCAGCAAAGAGATCTTAAAATGGTCAAAAGAAAGGATTAAGATAAACACCTCACCCACAATTACTATTACAATCTTCCTATGAAATAGAAATTGACAACTGCTAATTTCAACCTATTCCAGGATAAAGAGATTTTTTTCCCTATACATCAAGCCTTAGCATGGAATGGAAGTGGCCTCTAATCATTAGGAAATAATATCTATGGAATGAGCACTAAAAAAGTCTTTATTATAAAGTATACTGAAGCATCTTCTTGTTACTCTAGAAATTTTATTAACAAGGGCATAAGCAAATCAAAGCATATTATAGATTCCTTGTTACTTTTCATTTAAAAACATTCCAAAATCTACTTGCTCCTCCGGAGGCTGTCTGTTCCAGACACCACCATGGCTGGAAACTGGAACTTCTAACAATGCATGCTAATTAACAATGTGTGCTAATGAACTATGAAATTCAGTGTTCCAGGCCAGCACACGGGCAATCAAAGAATATGTCATTTACTTAATTATACAGGTCTTTGAGAAATGTTAAAGTGGTATTTTTCAGTACTCTTAACAAGTTTAGTTGCATACACTATGGGTTATCAATGCTCCAATCTCCTGAGATTAGTACTGACTATACTTAATTAGCTTTTATTGATTGCAAAATACTGGTATGCTGTCTATATTGTTGGGTGGTTGATTTATTTTTCTACTACTGTGGTCTTATCTTCATGAAGCCTAGATTTGTATAATCCCAAACCCTGCCATGGAATTAAAGTTTTTGCTTTGAAGATGTGCCCTAATTCTGAAAGACAGGCAGTCAAAGAGATCCAGGCCTATTGTATTTCCTATAAAGTGGTCTACAAACGAATTAGCTGCTGCTAAACATATGATTCATTTAGTACAAAAGCATTCTCCACTTCCATTTCTATCTTACTTACTGTGGACTTTCAATCCTGACATTGCTATAAAGTGACGGCCTTGTTCATTTCAAAGTAAAAAGAGGAGAAAAAAAATCTATCAACAAATATTTCACCTGAGTATTTCTCTCAGTGTTTTGAATTCCAGCTATGTTATATTTTCTCACATAAAAGCAGGCAGAGATGCACGTCATCTCAGACAAGTTTGACAAACAAATCAGAAGGTCATGCAGTGCTTTCCCATATCTTCTAAATAGCAGTATAAGTCAGACTTACATTCAAACTGTGGTTGACCTTCCTGATAGCTAAAACAATGCAGGTTAGCAGACCTACCAATATCCATGTATAGGTTCCTTGATTTCAAATAGGGAAGAATTCAAGCAGATAATTCAGAGCATGTGTGCTTATTGCTCATGAAATTTGTGTCGTATTTTTCATCTGCTGTAACAGTGTCTCCAAGAAAGGAAAGCATGAAATTCATTGCAAGTGAAATCTCAGGACAAGCAACATATACATCCCCTACCAGACATAAATACATTTTGAAGTACTTTGGAATACCTGCATGTCCTGTCCAGTCTTATCAGCAAAATGTTAAGCCTAAAAACCCATGGCCATTTGTGGTATGGTGTGATGAGGCTAAAACAACACAAGAAGTCCACTGTGAACTTCCTCAGCATCCCATCGACCAGAAGCAAGTAACCTCTGGGGAAGGAGGCCTCAGAGGAAAAGTTCCAAGATTCTTTAACTTCACTCTCTGATTCTGTAGGTAAGGCATAGGATGAATAATCTATCGAAATGAACATAAGTCTAAGGCACCTGCCTGGCTCAATTGGAAGAGCATGCAACTCTTCATCTCAGAGTTGTGAGTTTAAAGCCCATGTTGGGTGTAGAGATTTTTTTAAAATAATTTTTAATAAGTAAACTTAAAAAAAAATGAACATAAATCTAAAAGTGAAAGGATCCTAGATTCTTTAACTTTTTACAACCCACGCAAAAGATATGAACTCTCCACTGCCGTGTGTCTATTTACTTTCAGAGATGCTTGCCTGAGAATAGTATTAATAACCTTTCCATCACCATAGCTTCCCCGTATTATATAGCTTTGAGACCACAATATGGAGGTTCTGACTTTACTATCCAGAAAACCATAAACGGAATTTGAAGATCAAGAATCTAGTTTGCTTTGGAGCAATGATCATTCCTCCTATATAACATAAACATTCATTCATTCATATACAACATAAAAATAATAAGGCAGGGATCCCTGGGTGGTGCAGTGGTTTAGCGCCTGCCTTTGGCCCAGGGCACAATCCTGGAGACCAGGGATCGAATCCCACGTTGGGCTCCCGGTGCATGGAGCCTGCTTCTCCCTCTGCCTGTGTCTCTGCCTCTCTCTCTCTCTCTGTGACTATCATAAATAAATAAAAATTTTAAAAAACCAACATTTCTTTTAAAAAAAATAAAATAAAATAATAATAATAAGGCAATGTCACCTTTAGGCATTCAAGAATATAATAACTTGAAAGCCAGTGCGATGACAAAGAAACAAGAAAATATGAATACGTTAATCATTACTAAAATGGAGGATGAATTTGGCACCCTACTGGTTATTTTAAAAACCAGGAAAACATCTTTTTTGAGCAAGCTGACATTTTTCACCTCATTGATTTCCACCGCTAATTAAGACATGATCGACTATTCACTGGAGTTTCATTTCCCCTAATTTTCCTCTTCTCCTCTTACTCAGCACTTCTCTGAATTAGTGCTTCATTTTGAACTAATGACCACTGTAAGCTATTAGTAGCAGTTGATACTCCTCTCACCCCTCATTTCCTATCTTAAATTCCTAAATTTTGCAGCTGGCCTCAAATACACTAATAAAAGGTAGACACCCTGTGGGATTACAAGGAGATTTGGGACTCCCGCTCCTACTCAAACATACTTACACATACCTCCTCAACCCAGGCTGCCACTCTCAAGTCCCATTATGTTCTGTCTATTAAAATGAAAATTTTTGGGGATCCCTGGGGTGGCGCAGCGGTTTAGTGCCTGCCTTTGGCCCAGGGCGCGATCCTGGAGACCTAGGATCGAATCCCACATCAGGCTCCTGGTGCATGGAGCCTGCTTCTCCCTCTGCCTATGTCTCTGCCTCTCTCTCTCTCTCTGTGTGACTATCATAAAAAAAATAAAAAAAAAAAAAATAAAATAAAATAAAATAAAAAATAAAATAAAATGAAAATTTTCTATGAGAAGTTTATGTTCTATTAAAATAAAAATTTTCCATGAGAAGTAACACAATAGGATCATCATTTATATATACCTCAGTGTGAACAAGTAGCTCATTTCTTAACAACGGGGTTAGAAGAGGAAGACCAGAGGATTCCAGACATCTGCAATCTGTAGTTAGTGAAGGACACAGAACACAAAGCTAACAAAGATTATTAAAGAGGTCTCAGTTTTGCTTAGAGATGTATATACACATGAACATACAAAGATGTCCCCAAGTAAGAGTTCAGCTCCATTCTCTACTACAATCATTTCAGGATTCTTGGTACTTGCCCCTATCATCGCCCTAAAATATTATATTATCATGTGTGATTTACATGCAAAGCTCTTTCAGAACTACAGATCCCTTAATGGCATAAAATGTCTTACTTTTTTAACTATGTGCCCAAGCACTAAGCATGGAGTTGACAGCACATCAGAATTACCTAGAGTCTTATAAAAACACAGATTTCCAGGTCCTACTCAATAGGTGCCAGATCTTATTGAATTAAGATCTATAGGAATGTGGCCTGAGCAGCTGTATTTCTTATTGTTCTAAGAATGATTCTGATATACAGCAAGAGTGGAGAATAATTATATTAAAAAGATGTCGAATGAAAGAAATAGCTCTCATTATCCTTCTTACCTACTGCCTACACTGGGAAATATAAACAGAATTGTGGCACTGTGTAACTCTAGAGGGCACCACTCACATAAACTACAGCAAGGATGGGACTCCTCAGAGTTCTGTGACACAGCAGCTCAGAAGGTACATAAAGGCCCAGTACACAAAGTTAATAGGAAAAACTCTGCTGATATCTCCACATTTTTAGACCTTATACCTTCAAAAACCTACCCCTAGGAAATGCATACTGAGACAGCCACTATGGAAAAGAACATGGAGGAATCTCAAGAAATTAAAAATACAACTACCATATGATCCAGCAATCCTACTTTCAGGTATTTATCTAAAAGAAACACTAATTAAAAAAAGAAAAAAAAATACATGCACCCCCGGGTTCACTGCATTATTTACAATAGCCAAGACATAAAAGCAACCTAAACCTAAGTGTCCATCGAATTATGAATGGATCAAGAAAATGTGGTATGTGTATATACAATATAAATACATAGATACAGATATAGATATATAGATATACACAAATTGTGGAATATGATTCAGATACTAAAAGAAGGAAATCTTGCCATTTATGACAACATGAATGGACCTAGAGAGTATTATGTTTAGTGAAATAAATCAGACAGAAAAGACAAATACCATATGATCCACCTGCATGTGGAATCTAAAACAACAAAAAAGAAAAAAAAAACAAAACCAAGATCATAGAACAGGGAACAAATTGGTGGTTGCCAGAGGCTGGGAGTGGAGGGTGGGCAGAAAGGGTAAAATGAGTCAAAAGGTACAAACTTTCAGTTATAAAATAAGTTCTGGGTATATAATGTACAACATGGCAACTCTGGTTAACAATAGTGTATTGTATATTTGAAAGTTGCTAAGAGTAGATCCCAAAAGTTCTCATGACAAGAAAAAAATTGTGACTACATGTGGTGATAGGTGTTTAACTAGATTTATTGTAATCATCTGCAAAATATACAAATTATCAAATCATGTCATATACCTAAAATTACATGTCAATTATATCTCAATTTAAAATAATAATATATTTAAAATGAGAAAACTTACTCTGGCATGGATCAAAAGGAAAACTTTTCATCATGATGAAAGAAGCTGGCCTTTCTCTCATCTCCAATCTGCCCTCAATAATCTCAGACTACAGCAGAGTTGCTACCACCTTATTAATTACCTAACAGTATAATTCTAGGGCATTGCATCTTTTGCTGCTAAGAGCTTATAGGTCCTAATTACCTACCTAATGATTACTATTTCTTTTCTGGAGGTTTCCTGAGACCTCCCCTGAGAAAACTGCAGCCCACTCCCCTCCCAAACTCTGCTCCTTTATGATCTGTCTCTTCCAAACAACAAAAACAAGCACTTCACCCAAAGCACTGATTGCTTTGGAAAATGGATTGCAGCTGTCATTTTGTTCGAGTAGACCAAAAGTCAACTTCCAAATGTAGTAATGTGTTTTCAAGAACAGTAAAAGTGGCACCAACATTCATAAAACAGCAGACATTGATGCTTGGAGGAATTCTCTTCTATAACAGGATTTGTATTCCTACCACAAATACATCAAGTCTTGGATGGATATTCTGAGGAGGTGGAGCCTTAGAATTATAGGACAGATTGCTTGGACTCCTGTATTATTGCTAGAGTCAACCCATCATTTTTCCTCCAATTTCTTTACAGTACTATTTTTCAAATTTTAATGTGCTTCTACTAATTACCTGGGAAACATGTTAACATGCAAATTCTGATTCCGTAGGTCTGAGCCTGGGCCTGAGGTTGCAATTCTAAGAAGCTCTCAGGTGATACTGATGATGTCTCCTTCAAAGCACACTTTGAGTTGTAAGTAATACGGTACTACATACATAGCACACAAAGAACTCAGGTAAATTCTTTCTGGAACTCATAGCCTCATTATGATACCTAAGTATAAAAGAATGCCTTCACCCCACAAGGTCTTCTGAAGGTAATCTGAAAAGGTGATGAACTAAAAAAAGAAAAAAAAATCCGCATTCCAATCATTCTCCTTACTGCCACTGATGACTTAAAATCTTTACTAAAAGAGGGGCACCTTCGTGGCTCAACTGGCTAAGCATCTGCCTTCAGCTCAGGTCATGGTCCCAAGGTCCTGGGATCCAGCCCTGTATGGGGTTCCCTGCTCAGTAGGGAATCTGCTTCTCTCTCTCCCTCTCTTCCCTTCCTATCCCCCACCCATGCTCCCTCGCTCTCTTTCTAATAAATAAAATCTTTTAAAAATAAAATAAAATCTTTACTAAAACAATAGTTTAGAATGTGCATGAAAGAACTTTAACATGCAATCCAAGGTAACCAGAACTCTATTCTACAAAAAAAACATCCAGTCCTTCTAGAAAGCCACTCTGAACACAGCAGGCTCTTCAAGAGCATTTGAGTCATTCAAGGAGCAAATGTAATAAAATAGAGTGGAAACTATGGAACACAGGCAGCAATGCACAGCAGACTCTGGGCAACTCAGGTTTGCTCTGTCTGCCACTTTCAATCTTCCCCCATCTTTGTTCCTGCCTTGGCACTCTTGTTCCTGATTCTGAATTCATCCTTCTTTGCCTGACAAGCTTAGAGGATGTTTCTTAAAGTTCTATTGGAGATTATCAAAACTTACATGTGGGATGAGACAGGTGAAGCAGAGTATGGGAGTCTTCCTCTACAGGTATATTCTCGCCTTCTGTTGAGAGATTCAGACTGAGACCACAATACAGTATCAAAATTTTGATAGTGGGTATCATGAATCAAAAAGTAATTTTGTCCTGGTAAATGAAACCCAGCCAGATGTGTGTCCTAATGTATTAATGTTATTTCCCTGCATAAGATGAAGTGGTTAAACCAATAGTATGATCCTGCTTCCTCTGTCATGGTCTGAGGACTGAATAAGCTCCAAATGGCTCAACAGAACAGCCTCAGAGGTTAGAGAGAGGCTGATCTGTTTTATGCACAAAAGTGAAATGGGAGGATTTTGTACAGTGTCTACACAATGCCATATCCCTGTTGACCAAGGACCATACCAGTCCAGTCAGTTGACCCCCAAACTCATCAGTCTAGGACAAACCAGGACAATTGCCACTGCAATGACTCAATTATAATACTAAAACACATTCTGGAAACCTCCTCAGTCCTGGGAATACAGAAAGATTGTCATCCCAGCCCTGAATCCTAATTCTACCTCTAATATGAAACACCTGTGCAGCTAAGCTACCTTTCCAAGAAGCCTTGCCCAACCCAGGGGTAAATATACCTACATCCATGAGAATATCCCACTTCAGTGAAAGAAATGGAAGCAGAAGGGCAGTTGATGACACAGGCTACTTTTTTCCTTTTTCATACATGCATCATGTAAGTGGAGGTTCTTTTACACCCTGAGAGTGCTGAATAGTATAGTGAGGTAAGATATGGGGAACTGAACTAGTTACCAACTACTGAAGCAGGTCCATGAAAGCATGTTCTAGCACACCCCATTTCCAACATGATTTGCTTGGACATTCAGACTTGCTCCTCCATGCCTTGCACATTGCCATAATTCGCTTCTGCACGTCTGTGAACCTGGCTACCAATTTTATATGTGGCTATAGTCCATCTCGTCTGTACCAAACTCCCAACTCATCTCCAGCTCTCCCTGACCTTCTGTCTCATCTCCAGGGACCATTAATGGCACAATCTACCAATATCCACAAAGGATGACTAAATCCTAATGAAAGTAATTTATCCTCTGACAAGGCTGTACCTCAGAAATTTCTTAAAATGGAAATCAGAGAATTGAATCATAAAATATGTTCCAAAGGATGACATGCTGGAAAGGGAGGACAAACACAGGGTAAGAGTTCTAGGTTTTACTCTTGTGATTCACTAGATTCTCAGTAGATTCACAAGGTTCATGCTTTTCTTTCATACGTTCAACTGTTTATTGAGCCTCCTGCTGAACAGAGAGTTGTGTCCTCTGATTATGGTGGTGTGGTGGGGGGAGAGGGGGGGACAGTGTGAGTAGTATCCCAGGGAATCTTCTACTATATGAGAATTAATGAGGTGGCTTAGAGGGAAAGAGGGGTGTAAAATTTTCATACTTAACAAACCTCCTAAGAAATAATTTAGAGTATTCCTTTACTAAGAATTCTAAGTACCAAACAAAAAGGCTTAAACCGTATCTTCCATGTCGTCCCTAAACACACACTAGCCAGTGGAAGTCCTCTCTCTCTACTCCAGGCACTTGGGAGTTGCATGGGCCGCAGGGTGCCCTGGGCTCTCTCTGATCCAACCTATACAGATAAATATGAGCACCCAGTTTAACCTGAGTAATTTTGGTCCTCCTTTCCATAAATGTCCACAACATAAGAGAACAGAAAATAATAAAAAACATAACTCTAACCAAGTCATTTTCCTCTCTGGAAAAAATGTCTAGTTGTAAAAAAATTGCTGACCTGTCCCTTTGCAGATGACCATGTATTGATACTAACTTGGTAAAAACTAGTGGTTAGCTCTGGTTAATTTTGTGGTTAATGTTTCATTTTCTTTTGTTGCAAGTGGGCATTTTTCTTGAACTCTCTCTATATACCTACAACTTTGCATTCCTATGCCAAGTCTCTTCCTACAAAAGACAGACAGTCATGCTAGGTTGAACCCTAACAGATGGCTTTGTGGTGCTGTGAGCTAGCTTGGACCAGTGATCATATTTTATTCCAATCCATCCATCCCAGGTTTTCCAAGCATGCACACCTGCCCCATAACTCACTCAGCCAAGTCCTGATAAAGCATTTCCTTTTTACTCTTTGTCACGATGTTCCATTCACAGAGAGAGTCATACATTGAAAAGAAATAATTCATTTTCTGCAAATTAACTCTGAGCTTCATCATGTTGGGCCAGCAGCTGGCTGTTTTCCATTTCAGCTACTCCCGCTCCTTTGCCATTCTGATTCACTGGATTGGTCTCAGACAACACAAGATGCCTTTGAGCCCTGCTCAGGTGGCTCTAACCTTACATCAGGCAAGAAAAGCCCAAAGCTTTCAACTACGCCAATGGCACCAAAGCACCCTGGCTTCTGGAGGGTGGGGGAAGGAAGGGCTGGGAATCCTGATTAGAACAATTCACTTCTAATTTCAAAATGACCACAGAATCCTTTAACCGGACACTACCCTGTTACAGCAACAGAAAATCTAATTCTTTAGCAGTAACACAAGACTACTAGAGGTTGAAGAAATTCTCATCATCATTTTCATCGAATGGCATCCTGAAAAGATCCCATAAGGCTGCCCTTGTTGCAGAGTTCTGTAATAGGTGAAGTGAAGCTATAACAAGGTCCTTCTGGCACTTAAAAGAACAAACTGCTCTCGCTGCTTGAAACAGATCTGCCTTACACAGAATTTTATGCTATAGCGAGGCTCCTGTGTGTTTAATGATGTGTTTGTCCTGCATTGACCAATTAGGAAGAAAATAACATGTTTCAAGAAAAAGAACCCCTACATAGTTCCTTAAGTGCTTAAGACACATAAAAAATGGGCATACAGGAAAAAAAAAAATCAAGACAAAGCCCTAAGATATTCTAATCTACTTTTTGAGTTTTGTAGCAACTTTCCTTGACTCTATACTTTGTGTTTTCCAATTGTGTTTAAGAACATTCAAAAATTGACTCAAATATACTTGCATATCACATAACAAAGAATATACATTGCCTCTAGTTTAAGAATTAAGATGTGACAGTCTCCCATATATACTTTTAAACAAAAATCATAGTTTTTCATTTTAATACATTAAATGTTACCATGTAAATCTTATAAACTGGTTGTGAATGCATCACATTTTCAGAGAGGCAGCAAAGTGTCACAGACAGACATAGAAGGAGTGGAAGCCTAGGCTAGTAATTTATTAATTCTGTGAGCTGAGGCCAGTCATTTAACCACTTTGGGCCTCATTTTCCTCATCTCTAAAATGATAATATCTGCCCCACTGATGTTGTGAGGACTAAATAAGGAAATGCATATAAACCACTTGGCATAGTGACTGGCACATATTACATGCTTACTAAAAGATATAAATTGTAAAGTTCACCATATCTTTATAATTATTTAGTAAGATTTAAATGTACAGCTGATATCAAAAAATATTTTAGTGACATTTACAGACATTTACTGAGAACCTACTCTGTTCCAAGTACTATTTTAATCATGGGAACTATAAAGAATAATGAAAGTGTCTTGCTTTCAATGAAATCAGTATTTATGTAAAGGGCTGCTTGAAATATACTGAAAATATTCCTACCTGCAAACCGGTACAGCCACTCTGGGAAACAGTATGGAGGCTCCTCAAAAAGTTGAAAATAGAACTACCCTACAATCCAGCAATTGCACCACTATTTACCTGAAGAATACAAAAATACTAATTTGGAGGGATACATGCACCCCAAGGTTTATAGCAGCATTATCAACAATAGCCACAGGATGCCTGGCTCAGCCGTTAAGCATCTGCCTTCGGCCCAGGGTGTGATCCTGGAGACCCAGGAATGAGTCCCACATCAGGCTCCCTGCATGGAGCCTGCTTCCCCCTCTGCCTGTGTGTGTGTGTGTGTGTGTGTGTCATGAATAAATAAATAAAATCTAAAAAAAAAGAAGATATTTCTACCAAATAAAATGAGAAAATATGGATGCCTGGCTTTCCTTCTCACAACTTTCCAACCAAATACTAATGCACAAAGTGAAATTAAGAGTTTTAATAGTTCTAAAAACTAAGGATATTTAAATATTGACAAGTGATCTACCAGACATTAGCCAAATCTATGATAAAGCCATGAGGCAGAAAGCAGTACCCTAAAGGAATGCAGAGGTAGAAGAACAGATCCCATTCAGCAATGGGAGAGCTCTTCCTCTGCAAAAGAAAAGCTAGGAAATGCCCATGCTTGAGCTTTCTAGGTCAGCCAGTATCATTTCTCTGCCATTTCTATGACCTTCATCAAAACCTCCACTCTTTTTCTATGTATATTGTTTTTCTTAACTTTTTATCTTCAAATAATTCTAGACCTACAGATGAGTTACATAGTACAGAGAATCCACACATATTCAACTAGCTTCCCTGAAATTAATATCTTACATAATACAAATAACAAAACTAAGAAATTAACATTGATACATTATCATTAACTACACTACAGACTAAAGTAGTATAACAGAATAAATTCCGTTTTCACCAGTTTTACTACTAATGTCCTTTTTATGCTTAAGGGTCTAATTAATAGGGATGCCTGGGTGGCTCAGCGGTTGAGTGTCTGCCTTTGGCTCAGGGCATGATCCTGGAGTTCCAGGATTAAGGCCCACACTGAGCTCCCTACAGGGAGCCTGCCTCTCTCTCTCTCTATGTCTCTTCTTCTCTCTGTGCATCTCTCATGAATAAATAAATAAAAATCTTTAAAATAAAAAAATATTATGTAAAAAAAATTTTTTAAAGGATCTAATTAATGTTGCACTGAATTAATTAAATTAGACGGTTGCTACCAGAACTCAGATTACATTTAGTTGTCATGTCTCCTCAAATCTGTAGCAGTTCCTTGGTCTTTCCTTGTATTTTATCACCTTAACACTTTTAACTTTTTAAAGGGTTTATTTATTTATGAGAGACACACACAAAGAGAGAGAGAGAGAGAGAAAGGCAGAGACACAGGCAGAGGGAGATGCAGGCTCGATGCAGGGAGCCCGACGCAGGACTCGATCCCAGGTCTCTAGGATCATACCCTGGGCCAAAACCGCTGAGCCACCTGGGCTGCCCACCTTAACACTTTGAAAGAGTACTAGTCAGTTATTTTTATACTATACTTTCCAGTTTGGGTTAGTCTGATGACATCTCATAATTAGACTGCAGATAGGCATTACTGGAAATGAAACTGGAGAAATGGCATGCCCTTCCCAGTGCCTCACCTTGAGGAGTACCCAAAACTGATAGGTCCTAAATGGTGATGTTAACCTTGATCACTTGGTGAAGGTCATCCAATGTTTGTCCGCTATAAAGTTATCATTTTACTCTCTGTATTTAATAAATATTTAGTTTAAGTCTCCTTGATTTTTTTTTATTTCTCGTATTAGAAACTCCCTCGTTTCACCTGTACTTCCAAGTACATTTTACATTTCAGCTCGACCATGACCTCACAACAGTCATTCCCAAGGTCACTGGGGTTTCATATAAGGCTCAGGTGCCTCACTAAGAGACAAAGGCATGCAAGTACTATCTGAACTCTTTCAGCTGCAAGTTACAGAAGCCCAGCTCAAATTAGCTTAAGTCAAAAAGGGAATTTATTGGCTCACATAACTGTGAAGTCCAATAGTGGATTTGTTCAGGAACTGTCAAATCTTTGGGCTCAAAGAACACCATTAAATCTCTTTCCCTCTAACTCTGCTTCTGTGTTTGTTTCATTCTGCACAGTGCTTCTACATGTAGATTGGAATATGACTGACCAAGTGCTCTAGATTCACACTCTGTCAACTTAGCAGCCCTGTGGATAAAGGCATTTCCATCTCTGGATATCCATGTATCAGTACATTAAATTATTCTTTTTGGCTACTTAGCCAATCTCGATGGTCCATGGAATGGTATAATCTGTAAACTGGTTTCTATTCATGCTTCTTTGGGTTTTCTTGATCTTTTACAATAAAGATCCATTTCTCTTAAAACATATTTTTTACTAAGTGGTAACTGAATATATTTTCAGTAAGAAAAACATTCATCATAAAAACTCATCAATCCTTTGAACTTCCCATCTAGAGGGTCTCACAGAGTCTCATGAACTGTTTCATGGTCTTTGAGGAGGTAAGAGACTCTATTAGAAGTCCCTATAATTCTGATCTTCTCCTAACGGAACTCTCAATGCAGCCACCTCTGATAAATGCAGTCATCAAGAGCTGATGCTAATGTCAGCACTGTGGATGAACTGAGTCTGATACCTAAGCACCTCATAAGGTTTTCATTGCTTGATTCTCTGAGGCCTCTCTGTCCCTCTCCTCCATCCCAGTGTAATTTATCCTCAAGAGAAAAATAAAAAAGCATGCTTTCTCTCTCTACTTAACATTCAGTTATAGACAGAGATCACTGATTTTTTTATAATGTTTCTTGTTAAAGAGGAATAACAATTATTCAGCAGAAAACCTAGTAAGAAGTTTGGGAAATCCTGAAAATCTAGGTGGAAATTTGAATCAGCACAAACTAGTGGGGGAAGTCCATCTAGAGAAAAATGGTCACTTAACCTGAAAAGACTAAAATTAGACTGTAGACACACCACTTAGAAGATTTTGGAATACTGTACTTTAAGAACCACTGACCTGATAAAAATAATTCACTGGGAATTCTCCCAACAAATGGAATCATATATTTCAGCCACAATAAAGCCAAGAAGGCACTAGAGAGGTTTTTAACAAACGTGACCAATGCACAGGAAAGATTATACATTTGTCTAAGCATCCTATGCCTTTATTGAATCAAGAAAAGTATGGCAACAATGCCAGACCTAGATATTTCAGTCCAAATTATATCTCCAAGTAAAAAATGCTACATCTTTCCTAAAGTCAGCCACAGTCCCAAAAGCATCTGGTAAATTTAAATAATGCATGGTCAGAGAAGGATTATTTAGACTTTCAAAACATAAATAGCAATGACTGTTAGACCTTTAAGCCTCCTTTGCCTCCAAAAGTAAACCTACATTAAAAAAAAAATCAAATTCAATACAATCTCACTTGTTATACTTTTTGAAGATACACTAGTCTGCAACATCATGCATATAACTTTACTGATAGCAGTGGCTTTGTGTAGTCAAAACTATAATCTAGGCTTTACTTCATATTTTCTCCTATATGCACACTTGATCCTCAGAGGCCAAACATGTCTGCATTGTGGTTCATTCAAATTCCCCTGGCTAATTCCATAATTACCTTAATTAAGCATAATTAACTATTACTTAAAATAACTTTAATTAAGCTACCATAATTAGCTAAAAGGGCACTGTGATTTTAAGGGTTTCATAACAAATCTTTTGTTCTTATGTCTATCTCCTTGGATGCAGCAGACACACATTACCTTATTTCTGAACTCTTCCTCTCTTCAGGGAAAGAAATGGGACAAAGTTAATCACCATCATAAACCCACACTGAATTAACTTTCTTTTTGTTACCCTAATTATCTAGATGTTAAATTGCAAGTGATTTCTGGAATATTGAGTTTATTGACTTTTATGAACTTACATAAAACTCATACAGTAAATAAAACTCCAAATGCAAAAGACAGACAATTAAAATACAAAACTGTTTTCTTACACAGGCATTTAGTGGTAACGATTCTGAGGTTTTCTCTGGTAAGCACCTTAGTTGGGTAAGAAGAAGTTGAGGAAAATGTCATATAAACAATTATATTCTTCTCATTCCAGAGAGAATGAATAAGACATGGGATGGGACTTCAGTAAAGGCTTATTTTGAGTTCACATCCTTGGCTCTTCCTTTAACTTGCTAAACTGGACAAGGTCTTCGAGCTTTACTTCAATTTCCTTTTCTCTGAAATAAGGATAATTCTGCTTTGAAGATATATTATGAGGATTCAATGAGATAAAATTTGACAAGTACCTGGTACTCCATAACACCAAAGAAAAATGGTAATGTCTTTCCTTCTTCCTTCTCCATTTCTCTCTCCTATATTAGTTCATGACTCAGAATGGCTTCCAAAATAGGTGGAGGAAAATTAAAGATGGCTAAAGAACCTCAAATAAATGAACACACATAAAACTATTCTTTGAAAGAAGTCAATCATCAACCACCCCACTTCCACATGTAGCATACTTTGTCTCTCTTCTGCGTTTTTCATCACATAGTTCTATGTGTAGTGCTCTCTTTCGGCTATCTATAGCTAGTAGACTCTTTCTCATTGATTAAGATTCGTATAATAAAGTCACCTCCACCAGTAAGCATCCTTCCCTGACATAATCTTTACCACCTACTCCCCTCAAAAAAAGGGGGGGGGGGCAAATTAGACGTCTTTTCACTAAGATACCATAATGGAAACACATACAGGTCCTACACATATCTGCATATGATGGCCCTGAATATATATCCATCACTGCCTTACTAAATGTCTCCACTATTGCCTTCTTATGTTTCTGTTTTCCTCACCTGATTGAACTTTAGGATAGAAGTTGGTAATTTTCATTATTGTATCCACATAACCCAGCATAGTGCAGGCACAGAGAACACACTCAGTAAAAACTTTTTGCATAAATAATGAATAAATCAATTAATACAATACACTGGTTTAAAGCATTCAATTTGGAGTCACAGATATGTGGGTATCCATCCCAGCTCAACTACTTGTGTGACCTTGAACAAATAAGCTGAGTTTCAATGTCTTCTTCAAAAATAGGAATAATATTACCTACCTTCAGGACTGCTGGCAGGATTATGGGTGACAATACATGCAAAGCGTTTAAAGTGCTTAGCACTTAGCACATTCAATAAATCATACAGCGGGGGTGGAAGTGTGTGCAATATGTATGTATAAATGTGTAAGTGTAATTTCACATTCTAGCAATAGATTAAAGTGAAAGATGTAATTTGGGGCAGTGATGCCCTTTCTTGTTATATCACAGAATCAATTGCCTTGTCCTGGGAGATATGGTACAGCAATCTGAGCCTTGGCATTTTGTCCTTTGGAATGACAGACAGCATTCCTTATTTAAGAAGGAATCTATATTGTTTTGTGTCCTGTGTGGAGGAGCAAGAAAAATCTAGGCTTTGAAATCAGATCTAAGTTTCAATGCTGAATCTACCACTTTCTAGCTGAGAATCATGATAAAAAACTATTCTGAACCTGTTTTCTCAAATAAATACTAACAAACACCTGATTTCCATGGATTAAGTGAGATGTTGCACAACAGAGTACCCACTGTAATGTCTGACCCTGGTAGGCAATGAGTAATGTGATCTTCCCTCCACCACCTCTCTCTGAACTCAAATATGAACACAATGTTATCCACACTGCACTCATCCCTTTGTACACAGCCTGCCTGGGAAGATTGTTGGAGAAAGGAGAGGAGAATAGTCCACAGCCCAAAAATATTGATTCCAGAAAATCTAACCCAATCTATTTTGTCACTTTTGTTCTATCCTGTATTATTTACTGTTTCTGTATTAGGTGGCAGTAAGAGGGTGTTTAAAGGAAGAATAACGAAAAAATTCAAGAAATTAATTATGAAAACAAAGTGCAGGAGAGTCTGTAATTTGTTTCCTATAATGTCATGACTTCTCCTCATGCAATGACCACAACACACGTAACAGCCTTCAGATCAGTCCATCACCCCTTTAGGGCATATATGCAATGCTTTCTCCATATTTCCTATTCCTTGACTTCTCAGTTTCAAAACAGCTTAGCTTCAAAAATTCTTTGAAACATTTTTCCTCTTCAGCTTTTAACAAGTAAACTTTAATCCTCAGTTTATAAATTATAGGAGCACAGGCCCTCACTCATTCATCATAATTTCTCTTTGCTTCTTTTAACATATAGTGACCAAGCCAAAAAAAAAAAATATATATATATATATATATATATATTCTAGAGCAAGGTATTTGGTTAAGGGTCCCCTCACCCTGCAGTCCTGATCCCATTTCACTGCCAGCTGCTTTGCTTGATTGGTATTGGAGAATGAAACATTGGTAACTCTATACCAAATACATCTTGTCTCTTTCTAGGTCTCCAACCTTCTAATTTCCTACCCCAGTGAAATGGGGTAAACAACTGTAACTACTCTTCATTGATTCTCCAAAAACAATAACTCTGGCACTGGAAATACAACAGCAACTAAAAGCAGACCCATTACCTATTTTCAAGTAGCCCAGAGTCTAGTAGGGAAGAGAGTTCTTAATCACAGAGCCACATTAGTAAGTGGGTAGTTTCAGGCTTTAATAAAAAAAAGGGGGGGGGGAATGGGTGTTTAGGATATTATGACATACTTTGGCCTCACTCATTGTCGGGAAGCAGAATAAAGAAGGAAAGAGGACCACTGCTACCTGCCTGTGATGGTCAGTCTTATACGTCAATTTGGTAGGCTTTGTTGCCCAGTTGTTTGGTTGAACATTAATCTAAGTGTTGCTCTGAAGATATTTTTTACACATGATCAGCATTTACAATCAGTTGACTTTAAGTAAAGCAGTATGCCTCAGACTGGGTAAGCCTCATTTCATCAGTTGAAGGCCTTTAGAGTAAAGACTGGGGTTTCCCAAAGAAATTCTGCCCCCAAACTGCAACACAGAACTCTGCCTGTTTCCAGCCTGCTAGCCTTCCCTTCAGATCTCAGACTTAAGACTGCGACATCAATTCTGACCTGAATTTCAAGCCTATTGACTTGCCCTAAGGATTTCGGATTTACCAGCTCCCATGATCACATAAGCCAATTCCCCCCTCCCCAGACAATTATAAGAAACCAACTCCAAAGCAGAGTTCTATTTCTCTGGGGAACCCTGACCACTACATACTCTTCTCCCTACACTACACATGCATCCTCCACAACATACACACACAAACACACCCCAGGGATACAAACCCAAAACATCAAAATGTTGTCTGGCCACAATGGCAGCTCTATCTTGATCCAAGGAGTGAATTTTGACATCTTTCAATGATGGATGATAAAATAACCCAGGAAAGCATCTTGGCATGTTTAACAGTATAATAAGTAGAATATTTCCTGTTGTCTCAAAACTTTAACTAAAGCCCTAAGGGTAAAGATGAATATTATAAAGTACATACTCCAAAAAGATATGCCAAAACACCTATACCAAAACACCTATGTATGATTTGCTAAGAACCAGCCCCAAGCTAGGTAAGCAAACTTAAACTCATTCCCCTCATCCAGGTTATATAAAGAAAAAGCTGCCAGAAGGTTGTATGGATGAGCAAAGACTGTTGAGTCAAGAATACTTTATGGTGAGATGCAGAAGTACTGTATGCTGGAAACTTTCTCCTACTCCCACTGCTTCCTCAAGCCAAATGATTCCCCTAAGAGAACCATTTGGAGAGACTGACACATAACCCTAGTATTTGAAAGGCACAGGGGCTGGTGCCTGAAATAGTCCAAAGTGAGCAGGTAACCAGAGCAGAGTGAGGAAAGAAACGGATGCAATGGAAATGGTCTGCATTTCCATCATTTAAAGGGATATGGGGGTTGAATCTACCCCACAAGCCAAATAAGTATTATAGAGAGCGGCCAGAAATGAGTCATCTTGAATGATTTTGACAAGGAAATCTACCTTGCAGAGTCCCCCACTGCAAAACACTGGGTACGGTTCAAAGCAGGAAGTAGGGCTGAAGGAGGTGTTAGCAATTCTGATAAGGTGTCACCCTAAACCCCAGAAGTGCCCCAGAAAGAAAGAGTGAGATTTAGGGCATCGTCTCACAGAGAGCACATATGACAGACCACACAGCTGCCAATCAAATAAGCCCTTTTCCTTCAGTTCCTGCTCATCCTTCTCTCTGACCTTGAAGGCCTCAGACAGCAGTGAGTGGGGAGGGACAAAAATGCCTGTCATTCTCCCCCGCATATTTCTGCACCTGGAAAAAGGAGGAACTTTAAATTAGACAAGTGGGGCTGAATTATTAATACATGAAACTAGAGAAGTAAACGGATCTGCCATATCCTTAAAAAATGGTTTAAAATAAACCTTACCCAAGATTCTACACTAAAAGAGCAGTCTTGCCCTCTCTGTATCACTTTGCCCCTCAAAAGTACAGCCTCTTTCCTATTTCATTTCTTCTACTGAGCATGTGCTCCATATTCCCATCTTACTCACCTTCCTAGACCTAATGATTTCCAGTTATAATTCCATCTTACCCTAATGTAATTTTTAAAACACATTTAAATACAATAGCTTACCATTTTGAAAATGAGATACAACAGGATTCTTCTGCATGCTAAAAATTATATCTGAGAACTAGTAACAGTAATAAAGAGATTTTTTTCAGATTAAAAAAAAAACAAAAGAAAAGCAGGTAGAAATGTTCATTTACTAAAACACTTATGAAAAACCTCACATTTTATAACCTATATTTAATAAATAAAAATGCCTGTGAATACTTTCCTAACAGATTTAAAGCCAATCAGGAAAAGGAATATAGCTACATACCCACATACATGAAATAAATAATAATTGTTCTGTATTATTTATGCAATGACGGATTGGATGGATGATGATTGATAGGTAGATACATAGACAGATAGATATATAGAGTGATCTAACCAGATATCAAAGCATTGTTTTATACTGTGAGAGAGTCAAAGCTCAGAAAGCATAAAAGCATCAGAAATAATGGTAAAATGAGTAGAGACTCTTTTATTTAAAATACAATAAAATAGTAGTCATTACTTTTTATAGTCTTTTAAAAGTTTGAATTTGAAGAGCATTGGACAATAAGCCAGATAATTTGATAATCCTGGCTCTTTCATTTACCAGTTAGGCCACTTTAAAAAAGCTCCTTAAATTCTCTGGGCCACCATTTTGCTTAACTATAAAATGGGTATATTAGATCAGACAATCTTTACAATTGTATCTATATATATTCTTCCATATAACAATTTTATACTTCACCCCTTCCCTTCTTAAAGTTATGCCCAATTTCTTTTAACTCTATCTTCCCCCTTCCTATGGTAAAGGATGTTATATAATGGTAAAGATAGTAAGGAGGCCTGCAAAGAATGTAAATGAAATCTCAACCTCTGCCCTAACTGTACTGATTTGTGCTGATTTGTTCTTTTTTTGCCATCTTCATTCGATCTCCAAAGAGGGGCCTCATGAGAGAATAAACTTGCATAGTTTTCCTCCTTTGAGCTACTTAGAGAGGAGGTGCTAGAAAGTCCCCAATGGTCATTCTAATGGAGCAGATCTCCTTTGATGTACTGAAGGCAGCCTGCCTCCAGAGAGTGGACAGAGGGCTCTTTGAATGCAAGATACAAAATAATTCCTAGAAGGGTAGGTAGGAAATAAAGTGCAATCAAACCCATTTTTTCTGCAGTTTGAAAAGAGAAATCTATAAATTCAATACAATTTCAAATAGAATCCCAATGGATTTGTTTTGCTTTGGATCTTGACAAGCTGATTCTAAAATTTGTATTAAAAGAACAAAAAAACTATTTGAAGTATAAGAAGAAGAGGGGAGTCACTCTGCTATACATCAAATCTTATTATAAGCTATATTACTTAAGACAGTATAATACTAAAGCAGAGATAGATATAAAATTGAGCCAAAGAGCCCAGAAACAGATCTGTACATATCTGGTAACTTGATATAAGAGAAGAGTATTACTGCAGATCAGCCCAGAAAACACAGAGAATTCAATAAATGGTGCTCATACAAGTGGTTAGATGCATAGATAAAAATTGGATTCCCTGCCTCACCTCATAAACAAAAATAAATTCTAAGTAGTCAAAGACTTAAATGTGGACAACTTTAGAACATTTAGAGAGGAAAAAAATAGAATACTGCCTTTTAAAAGACCAAAAAAGAATCATAGAAGATTAGTAAGTTAAACTGCATTAAAATTAGGAATTTCCTCATATCAAATGGCAATATTAAAAGAAAAAAATGTCAAAAGTCAAGCCTTAAACGAAGATACCTGTAACCAGTTTAAACCCAGAAGAGATCAATATCTGGAACAAGCAAACCAAGAGAAGAACAGAACCATCTAATATTACCAAGTCTTGAGAAGAATACGGAGTAATAGGAACCTGCTATCATTGAGAGTAAATTGGTGTGATCACTTTAAAGGGTAATTTAACAATAGCTAATTAATTTGAATATGTACAGATCTTTTTTATCCAGGTAACCCATTGGAACAGTCTACAAGACTGAAATTATGAAAGCAGAAAATATCTGACATTTTGGGGAAACAACAATGAATTCATTTTGGCTGGAGCTCATGTGAAAACATTTGGATGAAATAAAATCTTTGGTTTGGCAATGAGGCACTCCTCTAACCTGGTTCCAAGCTCTCTTTCCTACTCAAACTCTATTCCATAGGCAATGAGGATCGTTTGAAGACTAACAGGCATGAGGACAGCAAACTCAGCAGAGCTGTGAGAATTCAAGCTTAGGACAATGAGGAAACCTCTGAATGATCATAAATTGAAGAGTGACATGATCCAATATGCACTATGGAAAGATAATTCAGACAAAAATGATTATTCCAACTCTGTGTGTTTGCTGCCAATCAGAGTTGATGCTCAGTTATCTGGTGGAGATAGGGCAAAGGGACAATTGGCCAACAGAAAATGGTAGGACAACCAGATCATGCTAAAAGGTAAATCATGAAATTTTCAATGTGAAAAGTTTGTCCAACACAGACCAACACAGAATTTTCTCACTGGAGAAAATTCATTGGTGGATGCTAAGAAACAGAGCTGTTATTATGGAATTTTAAGATACTACATTAATTTGACTATTACAGATTTTTACTTTCTTTCAGCAAAACCTTCCTCTTACAGTGAAAAGCTTCTCCCTTTTTGCCATCAGGCATTTTGATACAAGAAATATGTAAGTAAAAATGTTTCCCTTGTTATTACTCACATTTTTCACTGCTCAGCTGTTTATACAGCCCCTAAGAGAATAATCTATAGAAAGAGGACAACAATGCTGGAGACATGTAAATGCAACAAAAGAAATATACTTATATACCCACCCTAAGTTTATAACATAAATGAACAAAGCTCCTTTGTAATTATATTCTTTCTTAAGTTTTTTTTTTTTTTTTTTTTTTTTGAGAAAAAAAGAGCAAACCGTGGAGGACAAGGGAAGGGGCAGAGGGAGAGAGAATCCTGAAGACTCCCTGCACAGCAAGGAGCCCAATGTGGGGCTTGACATTGGGCTCAATCCCAAGACCCTGAGATCATGACTTAAGCCAAAATCAAAAGTCAGATGCTCAACCGACAGAACCACCCACGCAGCCCAATCTAAAAATATTCCTTACAGAGGTCTGTAAATAAAAGAAATTTCCATTAACTAATCCCAAAGGTGTAAAGTATTGCTTATTGTACATTATTGCTTATTTAATAAAAAATAATATAGAACTTACTATGTTGAGAACAATGATAACACATTCTTATTTTCTCTTACACACAAAAGGACTCAGTATACATAAATGGGGCATATTATAATTAATTCTAGTATATTAACAACTCTTATTGTTATATAGTCCCTTAGCGACTGTTAGGTGAAATAGTATAAGAAGTGACTCATATATAGTTATTTTTACACCATACCTATTTATTTTGCTTATTTTCTTACAATATCTGAAACTGAAAGAGTACCTGAAAAATTTATCATGTAGAACTACTTATTCCACTTATTAAAATCTCGTTCACTAATTCCTACAAAATACTAGAACAGATTTCTGTTTTTCATCTCAAATATACCATTGGGAAATAAATAAAAGTCACCAGCTTTTACATGAGCATTAAAAAAATTAACAACCACTCTAAGCAAAATGTAACTGGTCTCACTAATAGTACTTTGACTAAAACGTTCATTAGTTTCAACTTAGTACTACATTTTAGTATTTTAATACTATATTCTTTGACAAGTTTCTTGATTATTTATTTCCCTACAATAAGAACTCCTGAACTTGGAAAAGAACATCTAAGTACCATGGATTTGAGATGTGGATTCAAATATTCTGAATATGTGTTCCTTTCTCTTTTCTCCCTCCTAAAAATGGCATCAGTTAGCCATTCTTGGCAAACAGATGTAGATACCACACTTCTTAGTGGGCTCTCCATTTTCGGAAGATGTTCCTTTTCAACTACACATTTAAACTAAAGAATTAATATAAAACCACTTCCTCCAAACACAGCAGGGGCTAGGTTTAGACACTGTCAATATTTTGTCCATACCCATTTCACAAAGTGAACAAACTAGAAAAATAGAGCATACATGGGGAATCTTGGAACACAGTTCCAGGTGTAATTATTGTCATGACTATTGTTATCATAAAATATATATATATTAGCAACACGAAGGGGCACAAAGAAAAGGCTGAATTTGGCTTCTACTTTGTAACATTTTTCTCCATTATTCTTCTTGACCTATAACTAGCTTGTTTCTGCTATTATAATAGGGAAAAAACACTTATGACCCATATGAATGTTAGAATATTTTTTCTTTCCTTTTCTTTCTTTTCCATAAGTGTTTCCTGAATACATACTTCAGAAAATCACAGGATGACTTCTTCATACAGGCATTTTCTCACAAAACCAGCTTCTGCTAAGATCCTTAGTAAAAGGAGAGTATCATTATTAGAGTCACATTTAAATGCATTTTTAGGAGTTCATCAAAAAATAAATTAGAAACACCACCATTATCTTTCAAAATTGCTAACACAATTCTATGAAAGTATGGGCCTTCACTTAAGCTTTCAAATTTCTAACCATGAAATCTGACCCATTAGTGTCATTTTGATTAGAAAATACTGCTTACCCAGTAAAGGATCATATCTCTAGAAATGAAAGTAAGTTTTTCCTATATGTAGGACTTCATTTTCTTCAGAGAAAAAAAAGCATTCTCATGAATATCTATAGGAAATTATTTTACCTTTCTGGTATTCTCAATAACCTTTCAGATAAAAGAAAAACCAAATTTTGTCATTTCAGCACTAAATAAAAATGGTAACATTTAGCTTTCTGAGGCTTTTCTTCTTGCTAAAAGGCTCATAATCATTAACATATCAAGATGATAATTAATAGATTAATTCATATCTATCCTATAGATTATTACTAATAGAGATTTAACACACTAAGGATCCACAAAACCTTAAATCAACTTATTTCATGTTTCAAAAAAAGGAACTATTTCCCAGAAGTTTTGCTTTGTTTGCATGCAGAAAATATTTTTTAGGGGCTCCTGGAAGGCATAGTCAGTTAAGCATCCAATTCTTGATTTTGGCTCAGGTCATGATCTCAGGGTCATGGAATCAAGCCCCACATCATGGGGGGGTGGGGGTCCATGCTCAGTAGGGAATCTGCTCCTGCTCTCCCTCTAAATAAACAAAATATTGGGGATCCCTGGGTGGCTCAGTGGTTTAGTGCCTGACTTTGGACCAGGGCATGATCCTGGAGTCCCACATCGGGCTCCCTGCATGGAACCTGCTTCTCCCTTTGCCTGTGTCTCTGCCTCTCTTTCTCTCTGTATCTCTCATGAATAAATAAATAAAATCTTTTAAAAAATAAACTATTAAAAATAAAAGAATTTTAATTGCCAAAGGGCAAAATGTGCATTGTTGTGCCATGCTCTACTGAAAGTCATGTCCCCATGAACCCATCATAAACCAGATTCTGATTACTGTCTCCATTTCCTAGTTGTGTCCTTTCATCTTACATCCCTAAAATCTTCATTAGGATGGAAAAGCTATAATTTCTTTCCCTTGAAATTAATTCATAACTCTAATTTAATATATTTAAACTGTGAGCTAAACATTCAGATGATGCACTAGGGTTACAAGATCCAGCCCTTGCTCTCAAGGGGATCTTTAATGTAGTTTCATAATGCTGCAAATTAATTCTAGTATACTGTCAAAAAGAAACAAATAATTAAGTACCCATTGAAGCAAAACAAATACTCCAATATCAATATAGCACATAAAACACCACAACTTGTCAGGTAATATAGCATGCTAGAATTCTTTCAATATAACTGACAGTAGCAGCTCCAATTTTCAAGGTAATCTGGAAATTTTATCATGTATTGAAATGCAATTCCTTTTAAATGTTGAACACTGCACATTTTAACAGCAGTTATTTCACAGCCTCATGCATATCCCCATTTATTCTGCTGTCAGAACCTAGGGCCAAAAAAGCTAGGCCTAGGAAAAAGCACCAAAGAAATTCACATATAGTACTCCCTTCCCTTTCAGAAAAACCCTAACTAAAACCACTTAACATTCCTAAGGAATTAAAATTATAAGAGTAAACAACAGTGGCATTTTACCGACCAAGACAACACCTGCAACTGTTATAATTTCCCTCATTAACCAAACACGAAAAAAGAATTAATGAGTAGAAGCAGCATAGGTTTGGAGATAGCCTCAAATTCCATGGCCTTTTTTACTGACTTATCCACAATGCCTATATACAGTTGGCATTTGTTGAATGAATGAATGAATGAATGAATGAATGAATGAATGAATGAATGAATATACTTGAATTCTGCATTGGCCCCAATCCTAAAATTAGTTTACCATAGTTTTTCTTGTCTTAAAATTGAAATGGGTTGCACATACCTTTTTTCCATGGTTATCTTCAACAACTTAGGACCCAAAATAACTTCTTTCTCCTTCTCTACCAACCTTCTCCTGTCTTTAGCTCAGTTATTAGGTTTGGCCTATATATGCTTGGATGAATTTATATGCTTTATTAGAGAAACCCCAACTGCTCAAACAAATAAAACCAAACATTTCAGAGACTCAAAATAATTAAAATGTCCCTCTTGCTTACCTAATAATACTGAACAGGAAAACAGAAGGAGTAGTCAGTCCTTCCATGAGGCCACAGAAACTCAGGTTTACATAAATTCTGCCAATCTTCACCATGGAGCTTGTAAATTCATCCTGGGGGTCATCATCTTCCCAACTGGCTAGAGGGAAAGGAGAGCCTGGAGAAGAGTATGACAGAAGAGTATGTGTCACACTTGAACGTCACGTGCATCACTTTCCAATCGCTTTCCATTTGCTAAAACCCAATCAGTGGCTAGATCTAACTATAAGAAAGTCTTAGATAATGTGGACCCAGCTGGGCAGCCACTTCTTATCAAGAGCTCTATAACATCTAAATTGAAGGGCACAGGGAGAGCATAAATATTTTGTGTGACAGTTCCATTTTCTGTCATACTTGTGTCCTCATCGGAGATGTGAGCTCTAAGGCAGCTTGGGCCCAGGGCTGGCTGGCTGCTGCCTGATGCTGTCAACCTCAGTTTACCTGTAAGTTACATTTGAGACACACATCAAAAAAGAAACCATGAAGAAACTCAAGATGATTTTTTTTCATTTGCTAAGTAATTTTGAAAATAAATGTTATTGTAACATCCACAAGCCATCAAGGGTTACAATTCAGTTGACAATACAATTCTCCTGTTTCATGTGACTACTAGCTTCAATGCATAGGAAACTAGGAAGTGGTAACAGAAATCAACTGTCATCTACTGTAGTGGAATATGTGATATCCAAGGCACTTCCAATTTAAATCAGTGAAGAAGTAGGTCTTTAATATAGTCTTTAATGGTGTTTAATACAGTTATACATCCCATACTTTTAAAAGTTATATGCCACAAACATGACCTATCCATTTTCTCCTAAAGGAAATCTGGCCGTAACATCAGCAGAAACTTGTATTTCTAGCAGTCAAATTTGAAGAGTTCCACAAAGGTATTTTTGAAACTTTTTAATGACATCAACCTCTGCCTCTGGCCCTCGTCTTTTTACTGGCAATTCCAAGAGGACTGAATAAATCTAATGAAACATTGAACTCTTTCAAGTGACCAGTAATCCATAGCAAATGCACTAGTTAGAAATCATTACTGCCTAAACTATTTCAAAAAAAATTGAGTGGAGCATTAGGTCATAATCTTCCAAGAGGAGTTATAAATGATTCAGTCTACATCTCATGAAAGTCATCTGCCACAGGGGGAAAAAAAAAGAATACTATGCAGCTATTTCTGCTATTTTTTAAAATTTTTTATTTATTTATGATAGTCACAGAGAGAGAGAGAGAGAGGCGCAGAGACACAGGCAGAGAGAGAAGCAGGCTCCATGCACCAGGAGCCCGACGTGGGATTCGATCCCGGGTCTCCAGGATCGCGCCCTGGGCCAAAGACAGGTGCCAAACCGCTGCGCCACCCAGGGATCCCTATTTCTGCTATTGAACAAAACTGAAGAACAAAGTAATCTGCAAGAGTGGCAATTGGGGATATTTGCGCCATGGTAAATGGTAAAAATAACTGAGATTTAAATTTTCTAGACACAGGTTAAGAGTTATAATCACTGAACCTTCTTGGTACGTTACACAATATCTCATCCGTTTCAGGCAGAATGAATGGATACGAGAAACCTCTCGCTTCTTCATACAACACACATCACTAACTCCCTCTGCAATATTTTCTACTTACTCCACTGAATTGTACACATATCTTTGCAAAGCACTTCTCTCTCTGAAATTCACAAAAGCAACAAATCTACATAGGAACTCTAATGTGAATTCAATTTAACATTGATTTGGTTAAGTATAATTAAGGATACTAAGTTTGTGGGGGATGGGGGAAGGGTTTTAGAGCAGACAATATGTTGTGCATAGCAATTTGGTCCAATTTAACTTTTGATCAATAGTAACATTTGGGAGTAAAGAGAAAATAGACTGAGCACATCAATTAAAAATTGGTCTGAAATAACAGGAGCCACTTCAGATGAACTTCCAACTACATTTGAAAAATGTGATTTTCTAAAAGGCATCACCTGGCTACTGTCTACAGATTCCACTTTTACATGAGATCTAAGAAACTGGAGACCCAGTACTGGTCTACACAACAAAAAACATTTTCCATTTTGCATTTTGTGATTTGAAGGAGAAAAATATACTGGTACTCCATCCAAATGAACTGTGCAGTGAATGGCAAGTACTCTCAGGCAGAAAACCTCATGCTGTGGATTTATTTTCACTTGTGAGGCTGCTCCAACATGTGCTGCAACTCAGCTTCCTGGAAATTCTCTTGGGGACTCTCCAACCAGCCACTCCACAACCTCATCTGCCCTTTTCAACATAACACATTATGGTAACAATGGAAGCTGATCCCCAAAAGATAGCAGCAATATAAACTCTGAAACCTGTTTCTTCTCTATGTATTTACAATTTGTTCCCTAGGTTAGCATGGCATGACACTTTGCTTATTCTTGTTAGCCTCTCAGGGAAAAAAATCACTCTATAATCTTGCTCTAGCCTGTTTTTCATTTCATATATAAATATTAGAACCAGTTAGCCCTGAAAAGCAGAAGAGTATAAGCAAGAATACATTTTGGTTCCCCATCACTCAGTGCTATTTTGGAGTTTGGCAGGGAGGTCTTTTTGGCTGGGGGTTGAGTATAGCTGACACGCAATGTTAATTTCAGGTGTACAACACAGTGATTCAACAAGTTTATACATTATGCTGTGTTCACAAGTGTAGCTCCCATCTGTCCCTGTACATCACTATTACAATATCATTGATTGTATTCCTTATACTGTGCCTTGTATTCCTGCGACTTATTCAATCCATAGCTCAATGCTATTTTGACTGGAGGAATGTTAATTTTCTAACGTGAAATATTATCAAATACACTAAACAAATTATTTAAACCAACAATCTTAGTGAGATAATTCAGTACCCTTGTTACCCTGAAATACCTCCACAGTAGATATACGATACTTCACACATAAACTCTAATTACACTAATTACAATGCAGGGGGGAAACAGCCTTTGTTTTGCAAATGCCTAATAAAATTGAGCATCGGAGCATTCCAAATGAACACATTAGGCATTGGTTAAGCAACAAGTCTCTTTGTCAGGTTATTTACAGGGGCCAAGAGAAACAGCCTTCCTCAGATATTTCCTCTGGCCATAATTCTCCAACCCGGTCCCAAATATTTAATGACTAAACTTAAAATTTACACTGGGAGGGAAGATAAAATAAATTGCTATCTATATTATAGGCCAAACTAATTTTGCATAATTATCTTTGATTAGACTAATCAAATAAAGTCACTATTTTATCCCATGAGGCATCTTTCTTATGTATATGAAGACAGGCCCGGGTTGAATTAGAGAGAAGCACAAGAAGAAAATCACTGGTTCTTTATAAGCTACCCCAGGGAAGCTATAAAGCATTGAAAGATGTATATACCACCCTGAAAGTAGTAGGGCACCATCTAGAAGGAGAGAGAGAAAGAAGAGAGACAAAAATGGAGCACCTGGGTAGTTCAGTCAGGTAAGCATCAGACTCTTGATTTAGGCTCAGGGACAGTAAGGGACAAGTGAGGCTAGGTAGGAAGAAACTGGTGGGGGCAACCTGACTAGGCTCACAAAGGTGGATACGCTGGCTCATAAAAATCCCAGATGTGGAGACATAAACGTATTAACCAGAGAGAAGGGAACAACTTATTTGTTCTCATGATATTTACAAGAACACTTTGTTCATTCTAAATACAGACAGAACAGTCACATGATATTTATGAATCTACCATGTTATTAGTTTCCTGGTAGGTTTTCTATATAAGACAGACCATAAAAGCCCTCAGTGGCAACCTATTCAGGGCCCCTTTCACTCTAGACAGCACTTTTTCCTTCCTTTCTGTTCTCACCTTCACTTGATAAACTTTCACTTCACTTCATCCTTTAGTCTCTTTGACTCCTTGAGACAAGAACCCTATAACCCTGAAACATGATCTCAGTGTAGTGAGATCAAGCCCGGTGTCAGGCTCCATGCTCAATGCAGAGTCAGCTTGGGATTCTCTGCCTTTCCTTCTCCCTCTGCTCCTCACCCTCCTCATACACGCGCACGCTCTATCTCTCTCTCTCTCAAATAATTAAAGTCTTTTTTTAAAAAAAGGAAAATTAGACAAAAGAATAACATATAACAATATGGCTGATGGTGATCTTGTGATTTTAAAAAGGAGGCTCCATGCAGGAAGCCCGATGTGGGACTCAATCCCAGGTCTCCAGGACCAGGCCCTGGGCCTGTTTTCCAGTAATCATCTTATCATTCATGCTATGATTATACACCAACTGGACACTAACTATACAGGTCATAAAACTACTGAACTTCAAGCAAAAGATCTAAAATGCCTAGAAGTAAAGAAGCAAAATTAAGGGTCCTATTTCTGTTCCTTTTCTCAAGAGAATAAAATTGAGAAAAATAGAATAATATTCTGGGAACATGGTAACCACATAGTTTATGAACCTCCTTAAATCTTCACTTAAATAGATAGCAGAAAAAAAAAATTCAGGGACAGCATTTCTAACAAGCTAAGTGACAAGACTTCCCCACAAACTGTAAATTGCAAGACAGTAAGGACAAATCACCAACCACCACAAGATCTCCAAGGTATCAGTGTTTGTACAGAAGAAAGCAATGCAATATGTAATGGTCCTGAGCACAGTAAATGTCAATAATAGCAAACACACACTCACAAAAATCATGACAAGTAAATTTTAAAATAGTACCTGAAACTGGAAGGATTTTGTCCAATCTCATTGTAGGAGAGTACAAGGAAATAGTATCTAGGGCTGAAAGAAACAGAGTAGTCTAGACCCTATAAAACTGACCACACAGGCTTTCCTTCTCAAACGAACTCCCATGCTGACAAGAATCTGGTGGGAATTGAATCAAAATTTCAGGGCAGCCCGGGTGGCTCAGTGGTTTAGCGCTGCCTTCAGCCCAGGGCCTGATCCTGGAGACCCGGGATCAAGTCCCACATTGGGCTTCCTATATGGAGCCTGCTTCTCTCTCTGCCACTCTCATGCTCTCTTTGTCTCTTATTAATAAATAAATAAAATCTTTTTTTAAAAAATTTCACAGAACAAGGAAGACAGAGATGAAAGAAAGTGCATGTCCAGAGGAAAATGTAGACAGAAACCGATGCAGGAAATCTCAGAAAGCAAGCCACCAGGTTTTGAACACTACTCAACAGCAGTGGAAGAAGGAACACTCTGAAGTTAGAAAGGATTATTGGCAATAAGACTATAGTTTTGAGTTGCCTTTTCCTATTAAAAGGAACCAAGGTTTCTTGGACAAATGGTTAACTCCATATCTGGGGCAGGATGTGTAGAAAATGATCTTGAATTACCTTGTCTAAAAGAAAAAAAAGGCTATTGGACCTGTCAAAAGGACTCAGCAGGTAACTTTATGAGGTTTCCACTGGCCAAAGATGGGACAATTCAGCTTCAATAGGAAAGCAATTCCCATAGATATGTATAAATCCATTCATTAATATTTAAATTACTAAAATTAAGTGATCACTTTCAAAGGATAGTAAATAAAGAGAAGGAAACAAGCTTTTATTCTGTCTTTCCTATATGACTAGACCACTGGATAACCAAATAATAGATGAGGGTAAGTGTCTATTTTTAAAAATATATTTAAGAGAATTTTTAAATGATAGGCTATCACCATTTGCAACACTCTCCACTCAATGAATTAATGGATTTATATAATGAGTATCAACGTCTGCTGACAAAAAGAGACAACCAGACATATATGCCTTTTATCAACTTGCTAAAATGTCAAACAGGAGTGTGACCAACCCTCTGAATCCTGTAGATTTTTAGGAAATAGAAAGATTAGTACATGTTAACTTAGCCAAGATTTAGAAAAGAGAATAGAACATGTTCACTTAGCCAAGAATATATAGTTAGTAAAATCTAGACAACAAGAAACTTGACAGTTCAAATTATCTAGGTCCTTCAACAAGAAAATTTTAAGGAAAAAAAAAAGGGATGAGGTAGGTAGAGGTGGAGAGAAAAACTAGATTAAAAGAGAATCTAAAGACATCATTTTTTAATGAAAAAGACTAAGATACAGTGTATAAAGATATACTCTTGGGTGATAAAAAAAAAATGCAAGGACATAATTACCATAAAAGTCAGAATAGTGGCTAATCTAACAGAAGAGATCATTTGTAACTGGGACAGGCCTCACCAAGGGGATTCTGGGGTAGCTGAAAAGGTTCTATCTCTTAGGTTGGATGGCAGTTACAACGGTGACTATTCTAAAATAATTCACCTGAATAAATAAAAGAAGAAATGGAAGAAAAAAAAAAAAAAGGAAAAAAAGCAACAGGAGATCCATGGCAGGGGCTGTGCATAGGTTGTGTCTATACAATCAGAAAAAGGCTGATTTAAGACTCTCAAGCACTTACCTTCCACCTCCAAAGAAACCTGAAAGAATATCAAAGCAGAGGTCAGCAGCAGGTCTTTGGTAGAAAGTGCTCTATTTCCCCAAGATCTCTGTGTGTTCAGATTTTTTGTCACAGTATTTTTGCAAGACTAGGTTACAGCACTCACTATAGATCCCACAATCAAAAAATGGAAAAACTGCCCTAGGAAAATTATACTTTATACTGACATGAAGAAAAGAATTTACCTCCATGTCCCATCATCTCATGTAAAAAAAATCCAAGAAGTTGAAATTGAAATGTTTCCAATGACTTTATTTTATTCTTTTGTTTCCTTCTTTCTATACCCCTAACTTCTATAATAAAATAGCTTTGGCATGGCAATATATTGTTATGTATCCTATAACAATATATGAAAGTATAATTTGATGAAATGGCAATTCTGAAGCCTGAAGCAACTACAAATGCTTAACAGAAGACAGGAGAAGATAGGAGAGGAGGAAGCCAATTTCTTGAATTGAATTTAAAACCATGCTGCGGTGTTACTCTTCTGCTGCTCCCCACAGCATTACTTGGACATGAATCCTCTCACTGTGGAAGGTAACAGGGGCACAGTCAGTAAACAGCATGCTCTGTCTACTACAGTCTGATGGGGCCCCTCGGGGGTCTTTTCACTATGCTTGCTGCCTTCTACTCCTGAGGAAGTCCGGACATGAGTTAGGGAGAAGGAAGAAAAGAGCATCTATTATCTATTTTGGCAGTGAAGCACATATGCAGGATCTTAACAAATGTCCAGTTCTTTATCTACTGTAGGTTCAAACCGATCGAGAGAGAGCTGGCTAGGTCAGCAGGCAGGGTGGCCTTCCTCCCTGGCGTGTGCTATGACCCCAGGCCTCCCTGACCCAGCCTCTCTCCACCTGAATCCGAATGGGATGGAGCTGCTGAGGCCAACACGAGAGGCCCTCGCCCCAACTCCCAAGTGTTCAGCTGAACCTGGAGCTCCAACCTCAGGGCCATAATGAAGTTTGCTTTGCCAGGAAAGAAAGGGGGGGCAGAGATCTAGGAGGTGTCCTACAAAGGAGTCACAGTCCTATGAAAGGCCTGGGGCCGCATTCCTGGTCTCCTGGATAACAGCATGCAAGCTCTCCTGGACCAGAAGAGACACTCCTCCAGATACTCCAGGAATTCTCTCCTGCTCCTCCGTGCCAATCACTCCTTTTAATCTCTCACTCCCACACTCCAATGCTAGCCCTTTGTTCTCTTCTAGTTGGCCTCCAGACAGAGATTTCAATCAGTCTCTTCTCTGTCTGGTTCTTTCACTGCTTAGGCAAAAATGATCCTTTTATTCTCCGTGGTGGTCTGACCTTCAAGTAGGATACCCAAAAAACAACCAAGCAACCCTGTAGCGGGAAAGATAATCCCCTGCTGGCATACCTCTTCAACCTTATTCTGCTAAAGCAGAAGCTTTTCCTTTTCCAGCTTTGAGTTACTGTATTAAAAACTTCCATGCACTGCTTTACCCTTAACATCTGGGGAAAAGGGTGGGGTCACCAAAGAGCTAATGCAAGGGGAATCAGTGTGTTTACAACTAATAAATTTTCAAATTTATATCCTATACATTTACATATATAAGCCTAACACACCTTTCTGTGTAGACTACTGCTTGAAAAATAATAATGGAAATCCCCAGGTAAACAACACTAAAGGGGGACTTATGAAGAGTAAGGAACCTCTGCTGTAAGAAAAGGTAGGGTGGGCTTCAGAAGCTGGGCTTTAGGAGGTCTCCATGAGACTTCAAGAGAGCATATGGTCACAGAAAGAGTTGTTTCAAAAAGGGCTTTGAAACATCAGGAAAGGTCATGAGCAGAATTCCTATATATAGTAGATGACTGATAAACAGTTGTTGAATGACTGAGGAATTATTAAAAATATACTGATGATACATGCCACAATTCAAATGTTTTTTTAAAAAGGTAACTATGTTCTGCAAGGAATTTCATCTTGATTTTGAGCCCATTGAACAAAAACAACCATCTTTGACTCGTCAATGATTATTACTCAGTCTCCCCCAGTTCTAGCCAGTACTTTTCAGGTATTCTCTCAGTTGCTTCAGGATTTGACCTCAGTAAATTAATTACCTCTTTTTCCTCCTTCCTTCTGATGGCCTCCTTGCCAACAACTTTCTAAGTTCTTACAGATTTGAAGCAGAGAGGTTTTGGCAGTAATGTGCTCTGGTCTAGCTTTGCCCTAGCTGGCTCAGCATCCTGCTAAAGTGAGTCTGGTCCTGCCTGTCTCCAACCTGCTCCAGACTCCAGCCACAGAGTCCCACATTCTACAGTCTTCTTGTCCTGACCCTCTGCTCTTACAGTCCTCTTAGCATTTGGGCATCCCCAACAAGTGCCATGAGAAAGGCTGACTCCCCAGATGACACATATATGCCATAGGAACCAGAAGTGCTAGCACAGACTGATTTGCTTAGACCCTTCTTCAGACATTTCAAAGCAACTGCAGTGAACAGCCCTACACACTGAATATACTGAATGTTCAACTTCATTAAAAGAGGTGCAGTCTTCTCAGGCCATGCCCTGAGAAACAAGGAAGGCCCCCTGTTCTAGATTCTCCAAATCTCCCTGGCCCTCCCTACCATTTCCCTCCTTCCCAAAGACTTGATTGTGGAGGTGGCAGAGGGGGATAGATTCAGGAATGAAGACAGTCTCACTTCTGGCTTTTCTCCTCTTCATTCCTCAGAACCCCTGCACCAGAAGCATTTTTCTTCTCCCCTTCGAACACCATTTATTTGTGTCACTGTTCTCCACTAGCATGAGAATATTAATTCCTACTCCCTGATGGTTGTAAAACTTGAAATAAATAATATGCAAAGCTTTCCTGCCTCTTCGGTGCTTCCTAATTTTTCCCCTAAATAGTGAGCTGCCTCAGTCCCAAAATCTGCTTGGACACTTAAATGCCCAAACCTAAAGACACATGTCCAGGCTCTCACAGTGAGCCAAAGGCAGAATCAGAACTAAAAGCCAGGACTGAAAAAAAAAAAAAAAAAAAAAAAGACTAAAAAAATTTTAAATAAATAAATAAATGCATGCATGCATGCATGCCAGGACTCCAGGTGCTTAACTAAACTTCTCAAAATTTTCCACAACAAAAACTGCTTCCCTAAAAGATGTTTTAAAAGAAAAGCGGAAACATGTGTTTATTCTTTCAGGAAACACATCTACTGAGAATCTCTGGTATATGAAGCACACTGCTCATTACTGGGGGAAAAAGAAAGTAGTAGGGCAATGAGGGGTCAAATTCACAAAGATGAAAAGGCACTTTTGTGTGCTCAAGAGAACTTTGAGCATTTGCTATTGCTTGAGCATTCTAGTGAGATTCCAGGCTGGAGAGATAACAGATGTAAGCAGGGGGAGCCTTAAAGCTGCCCTAACGAGCTCTAACTTGGGTAGAAGGGGAAATGCTTAATACTTGCAATATACCACTCTGGTGACAGTGCAGAGAATGCTCTGAGGACAAGATTAGAGATGAAGAAACCACATAATAGCTGTTGTAGTAACCCAGGTCAGGTATTATATGGGTTACAGTGAGTAGGAATAGGCATAGAGAGAGGAGAGAGGGTGGGAAAGACACAAAGAGGAAAAGATAGTTTTAAAGTGGGTCAAATGGGTAGTACTATTTTTACTTTTTTCTTTCTCTGAAGCCATAGTTAAGAGCTTCTTCCCACAAACTGAACTTGTGTAATTAAAGCACATTTTATATTAAAGCATGTTACAGAAAAACATTCCATGAATCAATGAATATGTAAGTATAAGAACAAATTTTGTGATTAAAAAGGCTTATATTTTCAAACAAATCTTTTCTTTTACTATATTGGCACATTTAAATTTTGATTTTGGCTTTAGAGTTGGGAAACCTGGATTTAAAGTTTGGTGCAGATATTTTTTTTAATCACTCTGAGTAGAATTTCACATTTGTGAAATTTAGTATAATTATTAGTCTATCAAAGGAGAGTTGGAGGACCAAATGAATTAGCAAATGAAAATAGAGTTCCCCACAAGCAAAGAAAATGTGTCCTATCTAACTTAAGCTTTTCCCAAGTATGGAAACAAGAAACCATCAAAATTCTTCTCCAGAAGCAAGCTAACTTCTATAACAATATCTGATCTAAACAATGGTTAAGCTAAGTACTATTTTAAGCATTTTTCATGGATTATCTGTAATCCTCACAATAATAGCCAGTAAATGGTAGAGCTGGGATTCAAACACAGGCCGTCTGGCACTGACTCATGTGATCTTACCCATTACGCTCACAGCCTCTTAATAATATTATATGACTGGAACAAAATTTATATACAAAAATAAGTACGCTGGGCAGCCCTGGTGGCGCAGCGGTTTAGCGCCGCCTGCAGCCAAGGGCGTGATCCTGGAGACCCGGGATCGAGTCCCACATCAGGCTCCCTGCATGGTGCCTGCTTCTCCCTCTGCCTGTGTCTCTGCCTCTCTCTCTAGCTGTGTCTCTGCCTCTCTCTCTCTAGCTGTGTCTCTATGAATAAATAAATTAAAAAAATAAAATAAGTACGCTTTCTGTGTAAAAATAACCAAATAAAAGTAAAATGGAAAAATAAGGAGAAAAGATAAAATGCCTACTATGCTTTAAAAGAAGTTTACATGAAGAAAACATTAAGGTACAACTAAAGAAGATACCTGTAATAAATTAAAAGAAATAACATACACCTAGGTGGACAGATATCAAATCTATGTTAATACATGACCTCTAGAAAAATAACAACAGCCTACTTTTTTAAGAACTACTTCAACATGCCATCCAGACTAAGGAAGACCCGGAAACTTCCAGGCTACGTGAGCCATGGCCACGGCCGCATCAGCAAGCACCAGAAGCACCCAGGAGGCTGGGATAATGCTGGTGGCATGCATCACCACAGGATCAACTTTGACAAATATCACCCAAGTTACTTTGGAAAAGTTGGTATGAGACATTACCACTTAAAGAGGAACCACAGCTTCTGCCCAACTGTCAACCTTGATAAACTGTGGACCCTAGTTGTTGAGCAGACATGGGTAAATGCCACCAAAAACAAGACTGGAGCTGCTCTTATTATTGATGTGGTGCGATCAGGCTACTACAGTTTTGGAAAAGTTGGTAAGCTCCCAAAACAGACTGTCATCGTGAAGGCTAAATTCTTCAGTTAGAAGAGCTGAGGAGAAGATAAGGGGGGGGGGGGGGGGGCGCCTGCATTCCAGTAGTTTGAAGCCACATAGGGAGAGGTTCATTAAATGCTAACAAGTGCTTTTCAAAAAAGTTTTTAATTTAAAAATAAAAAATATATAGAACTACTCTAATTGACAGTCAAAGCTCATATGGAAAAATAAAAAGGAAAGGAAAACCAAGAAAATTCAGAATAATAGAGGTGTTTACAATAAGATATTGAAACATATTTAAATTTACAGTAAGTAAAAATGCATAATAGTAAAATGTAAATAGATCTACGGACTATCCAGAAGTAGACCCAATTGGAATTTAACATGTGAAAAAAGTGACATTTTAGGATAATGGACAAAAAAGTATAGTTAGTATTCACTAACTGATGTTGGGCTAAAAGGATATACATAAGGACAACTACAATTCAATTTCTATCTTACCTTTTACAACATAAAAATCCCATATGGTGCAAAGATTTAACTATAAAAAGGAAATTAAAAGAAAAATATAAGAAAACACAAAAGAAAATGTTTTATAATGACAGAATGCAAAAACGATTTTTTTGTGCACCTGATCCAAGAAAAGAAAAGAAAAGACATTGAAGTATGATAAACATAATCATTTTTTAAAGTAACATATAGGGGGAAATCCACCATAATTTAAATCAAAAGAGAAATGAAAAATTGGCCAAAACAATATAGCAACATAGATAAATGGCTTATTTCCTTAATATATAAAGCTATTCTATAAATCAATAAGGAAAATATCTAACATTCTAAAAAATTAGTAAATAAGGGATATGAACCACTACTAAAAAGAAATTAAAATGGACTTAAGTATATCTAGAGATGTTTAAATTATACTAATAAAAAGAAAAATTAAAGCTATCAAATACCTGCACAGTGAAAAAAAAAAAAAAACATTAAAACCAAAATGCAACCTACTGAATAGAAGTTATTTGCAAATCATACATCCAAAAAGGGGTAAATATCCAAAATATTTAAACAACTTTACATCAATAAACAAACAACCTGATTTAAAAATAGAGAATAAATAGATATTTTTCCAAAAAAGACACAAAGAGGCCATCAGGCACATGAAAAGAAGGTCAACGTCTCTAATCATCAGGGACATAAAAATCAAAACCACAATAAGGTATTATCTGTCAGATTGGCTATTGTCAGAAAGACCAAAAAAATAACAATTTTGGTGAGGATATGGAGAAAAGGGAACCTTTATACACTGTTGGCTGAAATGTAAATTGGTGCATCCACTGTAGAAAACAGTAGGAGGTTCCTCCAAAATTAAAACTGTAACTACTAGGGCACCTGGGTGGCTCAGTCAGTTGAGTGTCAGCCTTCAGCTCAGGTCATGATCTCAGGGTCCTGGGATTGAGCCCTGTTTTGGGCTCCCTGCTCACTGGGAAGTCTGCTTCTCCATTTCCCTCTCTGCCCCTTCCCCTGATCATGCTCCTTCTCTCCCCAATATAAATAAATAAAATATTTTAAAATATATACATATATAACCACCATATGATAGGATAATACCACTTCTAGGTATTTATCCAAAGAAAAAACCAACTCAAAGATATATATACATCCCTATGTTCATCACAGCATTATATACACAATCAACATACAGAAGCAACCTAAGCATCCATACATAAATGGATAGACAAGATGTGGTGCATATATATATACACATATACATGGTGGAATATTATTCCATTGTAAAAAAAAAAAAATGAAATCTTGCCATTAGCAGCAAAAGGGATATACATAACATAGAGGATATTATGCTAGATGAAAAAGTCAGAGAGAGACAAATATCATACCTTGTATGTAGACTCTAAAAATCAAAACAAATGAACAAACAAAATAAAACAGAAAGAGACTCACAGATACAGAAATCGACTATTGGTTACCAGAGGTAGGAAGGCTTATGTGAATGGGCGAAACAAAAGAAAGGGACTAAGATGTACAAAATTCCAGTTATAAAATAAATAAGTCACAGGGATATAATGCACAACATAGGGAATACAGTCAATAATATTGTAATAACTTTGTATAGTGACAGACGGTAACTACATTTATAGTGGAGATCATTTCATTATGTATAAAAAAATCAAACTTCCATGATGTACATCTGAAACTAATAGCATATTGTATGTCAACTGTACTTCCATAAAGTGGGAATAGCAGCCCCTTGATCCCAAAACTGTTGTGTGAATGAACATATAAGACAAAGACAGCTTGCTGATCACCAAACTCACTTCCTCTTTTTCCTTTTTTTTTTTTTTTTTAAGATTTATTTATTCATGAGAGAGAGAGAGAGAGACAGAGAGACAGAGAGAAGTAGAGACACAGGCAGAGGGAGAAGCAGGCTCCATGCAGGAAGCCTGACATGGGACTCGATCCCGGGTCTCCAGGATCCCGCCCTGGACTGAAGGCAGGGCTAAACCACTGAGCCACCGGGGCCGCCCCTCAGTTCCTCTTTTTCCAAGAGCACATTCAATTATACCTGCAAGCCTCTTTTTCCCTAAGATGTAGGGATATAACTGAACTCTAGTCAATGATTGGACCTGACCTCTAAAAGCCTTTCACATGCCGTCCTTTATGCTCTTTGCCCTCTTGCCAGACAGATATTACTGACCAGCTCAGCCTCAAATACACATATTAAAGATTATAGGGCCTCTTTTAGTTGGGGTCCCTTTAATGACTGATGAGAGCAAAGATTCCCCTCACCACACAAACATATTGCTGATTTAGATCACTCTCCTTTGGGTCTAAAGAATATCTTTTGGGAGGGGAGGGGCAAGATGGCGGAAGAGTAGGGTCCCCAAGTCACCTGTCCCCACCAAATTACCTAGATAACCTTCAAATCATCCTGAAAATCTACGAATTCGGCCTGAGATATAAAGAGAGAACAGCTCAAATGCTACAGGGAGAAAAGTGCGTGCTTCTATCAAGGTAGGAAGACGGGGGAAAAAAGAAATAAAGAAACAAAAGGCATCCAAGAGGGAGGAGCCGGGCTAAGGCCGGGGCGAGTGTATCCAGGACAGGAAGCCCCGTCCTGCAGAAGCAGGAGCTTCACCAATCTTCCCAGCGGAAAGGCACTCACAGGGAGTTAGAGCAGGACCCCAGGAGGGCGAGGATGCCCTCAGGCTCCCTGGGACCCTAAACAGACACCTGTGCCCCGGGGAGAGCCCCACACCCCGTGGCTGAGCTCCCTAAAGGGCTGCAGCATGCGCACAGCTGGACCCGGGAGCAGCTCGGAGGGGCTCGGGCGGAGGCTCTGCGGGGAGGGGGCTGCGCCTCTGGGAGTGGGAATCCAACAGCGCAAGCCCAGGACCACAGGGCAGAACACAGCCCAGGATCTGGCCTCCCCCCAGGACAGGCAGAGGCCAGGAGGGCCCAGGACAGCAAGGACTCTCCTGCCCCAAGCTGAGCAGATCAGCGGCCCCGCCCCAGAGCCTCCAGGTCCCTGCAGACTGAGAGCTCCCTAGTTACTGCGGGAGCTGACTCTAGGGCTGCAGAGCTGGCTGCCGCCACTGTGGTTGTTCCTCCTGGGGCCTCACGGGGTACAAACCCCCAATGAGCCTCACAGGGGCCTCACCAGATAAACAGGATAAACATCACTCACTGAGCCCTGCACCAGGCAGGGGGCAGAGCAGCTCCCCCAAGTGCTAACACCTGAAAATCAGCACAACAGGCTCCTCCCCCAAAAGACCAGCTAGACGACGGGAAAAACAGATTGTTGACTAAGCAGAACTGGAAAGTTCCAGGGGAAGTCAAGGGACTTACAGTATACAGAATCAGAGGATACTCCCCTTGTTTTGTTTGGTTTTGTTTTTTGCTTTTTGCTGTTTGCTTCCCCCACCCCTTTTTTTCCTTTCTTTCTTTTTTTTTCTTCCTTTTTTTCTTTTCTTTCCTTCTTTCTCTTCTTTTTCTCCTTTTCTCAACACAACCTGTTTTTGGCCACTCTGCACTGAGCCAAAGGACTAGAAGGAAAAACTCACCTCAAAAGAAAGAATCAGAAACAGTCCTCTCTCCCACAGAGTTACAAAATCTGGATTACAATTCAATGTCAGAAAGCCAATTCAGAAGCACTATTATAAAGCTTCTGGTGGCTCTAGAAAAAAGCATACAGGACTCAAGAGACTTCATGACTGCAGAATTTAGATCCAATCAGGCAGAAATTAAAAATCAATTGAATGAGATGCAATCCAAACTAGAAGTCCTAACGACGAGGGTTAATGAGGTGGAAGAACAAGTGAGTGACCTAGAAGACAAGTTGATGGCAAAGAGGGAAACGGAGGAAAAAAGAGACAATTAAAAGACCATGAGGATAGATTAAGGGAAATAAACGACAGCCTGAGGAAGAAAAACCTACATTAATTGGGGTCCCGAGGGCGCCGAAAGGGACAGAGGGCCAGAATATGTATTTGAACAAATCATAGCTGAAAACTTTCCTAATCTGGGAAGGGAAACAGGCATTCAGATCCAGGAAATAGAGAGATCCCCCCCTAAAATCAATAAGAACCGTTCAACACCTCGACATTTAATAGTGAAGCTTGCAAATTCCAAAGATAAAGAGAAGATCCTTAAAGCAGCAAGAGACAAGAAATCCCTGACTTTTATGGGGAGGAGTATTAGGGTAACAGCAGACCTCTCCACAGAGACCTGGCAGGCCAGAAAGGGCTGGCAGGATATATTCAGGGTCCTAAATGAGAAGAACATGCAACCAAGAATACTTTATCCAGCAAGGCTCTCATTCAAAATGGAAGGAGAGATAAAGAGCTTCCAAGACAGGCAGCCACTGAAAGAATATGTGACCTCCAAACCAGCTCTGCAAGAAATTTTAAGGGGGACTCTCAAAATTCCCCTTTAAGAAGTCCAGTGGAACAATCCACAAAAACAAGGACTGAATAGATATCATGATGACACTAAACTCATATCTTTCAATAGTAACTCTGAACGTGAACGGGCTTAATGACCCCATCAAAAGGCGCAGGGTTTCAGACTGGATAAAAAAGCAGGACCCATCTATTTGCTGTCTACAAGAGACTCATTTTAGACAGAAGGACACCTACAGCCTGAAAATAAAAGGTTGGAGAACCATTTACCATTCGAATGGTCCTCAAAAAAAAGCAGGGGTAGCCATCCTTATATTAGACAAACGAAAATTTACCCCGAAGACTGTAGTGAGAGATGAAGAGGGACACTATCTCATACTTAAAGGATCTATCCAACAAGAGGAATTAACAATCCTCAATATATATGCCCCGAATGTGGGAGCTGCCAAATATATCAATTAATAACCAAAATTAAGACATACTTAGATAATAATACACTTATACTTGGTGACTTCAATCTAGTGCTTTCTACACTCGATAGGTCTTCTAAACACAACATCTCCAAAGAAATGGGAGCTTTAAATGATACACTGGACCAGATGGATTTCACAGATATCTACAGAACTTTACATCCAAACTCAACTGAATATACATTCTTCTCAAGTGCACATGGAACTTTCTCCAGAATAGACCAGATACTGGGTCACAAATCGGGTCTGAACCGATACCAAAAGATTGGGATCATCCCCTGTGTATTCTCAGGCCATAATGCCTTGAAATTAGAACTAAATCACAATAAGAAGTTTTGGAAGGACTTCAAACATGTGGAGGTTAAGGACCATCTTGCTAAAAGATGAAAGGGTCAAGCAGGAAATTAAGGAAGAATTAAAAAGATTCATGGAAACTAATGAGAACGAAGATACAACCGTTCAAAATCTTTGGGATACAGCAAAAGCAGTCCTGAGGGGTAAATACATCGCAATACAAGCATCCATCCAAAAACTGGGAAGAACTCAAATACAGAATCTAACCTTACACATAAAGGAGCTAGAGAAAAAAACAGCAAATAGATCCTACACCCAGCAGAAGAAGAGAGTTAATAAAGATTCGAGCAGATCTCAACGAAATCGAGACAAGAACTGTGGAATAGATCAACAAAACCAGGAGTTGGTTCTTTGAAAGAATTAATAAGATAGATAAACCATTAGCCAGCCTTATTAAAAAGAAGAGAGAGGAGACTCAAATTAATAAAATCATGAATGAGAGAGATCACTACCAACACCAAGGAAATACAAACGATTTTAAAAACATATTATGAACAGCTATACGCCAATAAATTAGGCAATCTAGAAGAAATGGATGCATTCCTGGAAAGCCACAAACTACCAAAACTGGAACAGGAAGAAATAGAAAACCTGAACAGGCCAATAACCAGGGAAGAAATTGAAGCAGTCATCAAAAACCTCCCAAGACACAAAGTCCAGGGCCACATGGCTTCCCTGGGGAATTCTATCAAACGTTTAAAGAAGAAACCATACCTATTCTCCTAAAGCTGTTTGGAAAGATAGAAAAAGATGGAGTACTTCCAAATTCGTTCTATGAGGCCAGCATCACCTCAATTCCAAAACCAGACAAAGACTCCATCAAAAAGGTAAATTATAGAGCAATATCCCCGATGAACATGGATGCAAAAATTCTCAACAAGATACTAGCCAATAGGATCCAATAGTACATTAAGAAAATTATTCACCATGACCAAGTAGGATTTATTCCCGGACACAAGGCTGGTTCAACACCCGTAAAACAATCAATGTGATTCATCATATCAGCAAGAGAAGAGCCAAGAACCATATGATCCTCTCAATAGATGCAGAGAAAACATTTGACAAAATACAGCATCCATTCCTGATGAAAACTCTTCAGAGTGTAAGGATAAAGGGAACACTCCTCAACATCTTAAAAGCCATCTACAAAAAGCTCACAGCAAATATCATTCTCAATGGGACAGCACTGGGAGCCTTTCCCCTAAGATCAGGAACAAGACACGGATGTCCAAACTCACCACTGCTATTCAACATAGTACTGGAAGTCCTAGCCTCAGCAATCAGACAACAAAAAGACATTAGAGGCATTCAAATTGGCAAAGAAGAAGTCAAACTCTCCCTCTTCGCCGATGACATGATACTCTACATAGAAAACCCAAAAGACTCCACCCCAAGATTGCTAGAACTCATACAGCAATTTGGCAGCATGGTAGGATACAAAATCAATGCCCAGAAGTCAGTGGCATTTCTATACACTAACAATGAGACTGAAGAAAGAGAAATTAAGGAGTCAATCCCATTTACAATTGCACCCAAAAGCATAAGATACCTAGGAATAAACCTAACCAAAGAGGTAAAGGATCTATACCCTAAAAACTATAAAACACTTCTGAAAGAAATTGAGGAAGACACAAAGAGATGGAAAAATATTCCATGCTCATGGACTGGAAGAATTAATATTGTGAAAATGTCAATGTTACCCAGGACAATTTATACATTTAATGCAATCCCTATCAAAATACCATGGACTTTCTTCGGAGAGTTAGTACAAATTATTTTAAGATTTGTGTGGAATCAGAAAAGACCCCGAATAGCCAGGGGAATTTTAAAAAAGAAAACCATAGCTGTGGGCATCACAATGCCAGATTTCAGGTTGTACTACAAAGCTGTGGTCATCAAGACAGTGTGGTACTGGCACAAAAACAGACACATAGATCAGTGGAACAGAATAGAGAATCCAGAAGTGGACCCTGAACTTTATGGTCAACTAATATTCGACAAAGGAGGAAAGACTATCCACTGGAAGACAGTCTCTTCAATAAATGGTGCTGGGAAAATTGGACATCCACATGCACCTCTTCTCATGGACCCACCCGCAGGGTGTCGGGAGCCCCACCGAAGGGCCAAGGAGGGAGGAGGCTGAGGAGCGTGAGGCAGATGCCCCCCGCCGCAGTCAGGCTTCTCCTGCCTCCCATCTCTCGTCTTCTTAGAGTTTTATTCCTTTCCTTTTTTTGAGATTTTTTTTCCCGTGTGTTTATTTTTTATTATTTTTCAAGATAAGGAGAAAGAAAGTACCCAGCAAATGGGCATTTAAAAAAAAAAAAAAAAAGTCTCTTGCACCATCCACAAAGATAAACTCAAAATGGATGAAAGATCTAAATGTGAGACAAGATTCCATCAAAATCCTAGAGGAGAACACAGGCAACACCCTTTTTGAACTCGGCCACAGTAACTTCTTGCAAGATACATCCACGAAGGCAAAAGAAACAAAAGCAAAAATGAACTATTGGGACTTCATCAAGATAAGAAGCTTTTGCACAGCAAAGGATACAGTCAACAAAACTCAAAGACAACCTACAGAATGGGAGAAGATATTTGCAAATGACGTATCAGATAAAGGGCTAGTTTCCAAGATCTATAAAGAACTTATTAAACTCAACACCAAAGAAACAAACAATCCAATCATGAAATGGGCAAAAGACATGAACAGAAATCTCACAGAGGAAGACATAGACATGGCCAACAAGCATATGTGAAAATGCTCTGCATCACTTGCCATCAGGGAAATACAAATCAAAACCACAATGAGATACCACCTCACACCAGTGAGAATGGAAAAAATTAACAAGGCAGGAAACCACAAATGTTGGAGAGGATGCGGAGAAAAGGGAACCCTCTTACACTGTTGGTGGGAATGTGAACTGGTGCAGCCACTCTGGAAAACTGTGTGGAGGTTCCTCAAAGAGTTAAAAATAGACCTGCCCTACGACCCAGCAATTGCACTGCTGGGGATTTACCCCAAAGATACAGATGCAATGAAACGCCGGACACCTGCACCCCGATGTTTCTAGCAGCAATGGCCACAATAGCCAAACTATGGAAGGAGCCTCAGTGTCCATCGAAAGATGAGTGGATAAAGAAGATGTGGTTTATGTATACAATGGAATATTACTCAGCCATTAGAAATGACAAATACCCACCATTTGCTTCAACGTGGATGGAACTGGAGGGTATTATGCTGAGTGAAATAAGTCAATCGGAGAAGGACAAACATTATATGGTCTCATTCATTTGGGGAATATAAATAATAGTGAAAGGAAATAGAAAGGAAGGGAGAAGAAATGGGTAGGAAATATCAGAAAGGGAGGCAGAACATGAAGACTCCTAACTCTGGGAAACGAACTAGGGGTGGTGGAAGGGGAGGAGGGCAGCTGGTGGGGGTGAATGGGTGACGGGCACTGAGGGAGGCACTTGACGGGATGAGCACTGGGTGTTATTCTGTATGTTGGCAAACTGAACACCAATTAAAAATAAATTTATTATTTAAAAAAAAAAGAATATCTTTTGGGACGCCTGGGTGGCTCATCGGTTGAGCATCTGCCTTTGGCTCAGGGTGTGATCCTGGAGTCCCAGATCAAGTCCTGCATCGGGCTCCCTACCATGGAGCCTGCTGCTCCCTCCGCCTGTGTCTCTGCCTCTGTGTCTCTCTCATGAATAAATAAAGAAAATCTTTAAAAAATAAAAATAAATAAATAAAGAATAACTTTTAGGGGCAATGGTTACATCAAGCTCTTACTGTTTGCTACCATTACCATAACTATACTGTTTTTGTTATTAGCACATAATTTATCTCTGAAAGATATATAAGATCTAGGAATACTGTTTGCTTCTGGCAAAAGAGATTGTCAGGACTTTTACATCTCCTGAATTTTGTACATCTGCATTCCGACATACATACATCCTGTACTACACTGTGATCAATTAGCCCTGAAATCTCAATCTTAACACATCCGAAGTTTATTTCTCATTAACATCGGAGTCTGACAGGGAGCTGGAGACTCTCTGCCTGCAGCTCCTCCACAAGGTGACTCAAGAACTCAGACTGCTTCATCTGCCACCTCCTTCACTGACTGCAGTACAAAGGGAGAAAGAGCAATGGAAAAGGCCCACCCTTTCTCCCCTGCCATCACTGCTCCCATTCACTGCCATGACCCCACTGAGATTCTGGGACCTGAGAAATGTAGTTCAGCCCTATGTTCCTGGAAATTCATATCTGGATGAACACCTGCCTTTCCCATGATGTCTTAGGACCCTGACACACAAAGAAACAAGCAGAGGGTACTTTCCTGGCCATTTGCCTCTGCTACAATGTTTCCTTTAACTGAACAATATAGATTTAGGAACCTGTCTGTATAAAAGCATGGTATATGAAAGCTTAGGCTACTCCAGGTTATTCTGACAATTGATTATAAGATACAACTAAAAAGAGCTTAGAAATTACTTTAGTCTTCATATCTTACACTCTATCATAAGACTTTTTGTGTGCTTTCACATTTAATATCTCTACTCAAGAGTTGGAGAAAGCTCACTCTCGCACTTTAATGAGAAAGTTAAAAGCTGCTATTACCATGTTTTCACCGGCAATTTTCTCAAGTACAAAAAAGGAAGGCAGGTCACTTTCTTGAGATGAAAAGCAATGACCACGTTATATGACCACAGTTGTCCATGGATGAGCAAGCCCTATTCGCCTAGTGTCCCTGGACTTTGAAATCAGAAGAGAGGTCACACATCTCTGCTTGGACAGAGAATTCATCAGGAGGCTCAGAACTAGTAGGAGTAACAGCTACCGATTTCTTGATATTATCATTAAAGAAAAAACTTTTGGGCTGTTAAAATTTGTTATTTGTTCTCTTTCATTGGCTTAGTCATTTTTTAAAAATATTATTTAGATACTATCAATTAAGGAGTATTAAGCAATTAACTGACAATTAGACAATTGGATTCTAACATTTATATTTACCCTTTTTAATGGGAATAACTGACGGGAACGTTATATTCTTTTCAGGTGCACAATGCAATGATTCGATACTTGTGAGACTGCTAAATGATCACTACAGCAAGTCCAGTTAACATCCATCACCACACATAGGTCACAAATTTTTTTCCTTATGATTGAAAACGTTCAAGACCCACTCTCCTATGTACTTTCAATATGCCATACGGTATTAATGACTATTAATACCATGCTGTACATTGCATACTCAGACTTTCCAAGTATCCCTTAACAAAATGAGTAACTATACCTGTTTTGTTTGTATGTATTTTTTTTATTGGAGTTCAATTTGCCAACATACAGAATATAACCCAGTGCTCACCCATCATGTGCCCCCTTGGTGCCCATCACCCAGTCACTCCAACCCCCACCCCCCTCCCCTTCACTACTCTTGTTCTTTCCCAGAGTTAGGAGTCTGTCATGTTCTGTCTCCCTTTCTGATATTTCCCACTCATTTTTTTCCTTTCCCCTTTATTCCCTTTCACTATTTTTTATATTCCCAAATGAATGAGACCATATAATGTTTGTCCTTCTCCGATTGACTACTTCACTCAGCATAATACCCTCAGTTGAAGGAGGGTATTATGCACGTTGAAGCAAATGGTGGGTATTTGTCATTTTAATGTGGAGTAATATTCCTTTGTATCACAGACCCCAGCTGCTTTACCCACTCATCTTTTCGATGGACACCGAGGCTCCTTCCACAGTTTGGCTATTGTGGACATTGCTGCGGTAAACACTGGGGTGCAGGTGTCCCGGGCGTTTCACTGAATCTGTATCTTTGGGGTAAATCCCCAGCAGAGCATTGCTGGGTCGCAGGGCAGATCTATTTTACCTCTTCGAGGAGCCTCCACACAGTTCCCAGTGTGGCTGCACCTGCTCACATTCCCGCCAACAGTGCACACACCTGAGAATCAGCACACCGGGCCCCTCCCCCCAGAAGACCAGCTGGAAGGACATACCTGTTTTTTCTACGGCAGAGGAACGCCTCTCACCGACAGTTCCGTTGTTCAGTCGGGGGCGATGAAGGGGAGTGGGTGAAGACGCCATTTTCCCCATCACCGGGTGCTGACAGACGAGCTCCGTCAGAGATAAGGCTCCGAGACACACGACGTTCAGGGAAAGGTGCAAGGAACCAGGCAGCAATGGTCTCCTGAGTGAACTTTAGACGCCCCCGCAGCTGCCTGGAGGAAAAGTGACACGAAGGACACAGTGGAGCGGTGCTTTGGGGCTGCCGCAGTCTAAGATGGCCCCCGCGCCCCGGGGGAGCACAGGGCTGCGCGCCCTCCGCCGGCACAGCCGCCATCTTTCCAGACCCCGTGGGGCTAGAGATTTGCGGCCCGCGCATGCGCAGTTCGCTCCCCAGCTCCTGCCTCCGGCGTCGCTGCCCCCTCAGCCTGTGGGCCGCCGCCTTTCCCACTCACCTTTCCCGGCCTCTGGGGAGAAGCACCGCAGCACCGTGACTCTGAGTGAGGGAGCGAGGCGGCCACGAGGACTGGGGTTTGCGTGCGAAGTGGCCTGAGCCACAGGCCTTTGGGACAAGTCTGAGAGGAACGCCTTCCACTCCGCTGCGCAGCCAGGTTTTTCTCGTCCCACGGGAACTCCTGAGATCCCGCGAGATTCGGTTTCCTCCGGGACGCGTGCTGGGGCCGCGTGTGCCTCGTGGCCGAACGTGCCCTTCGCTGACCCGCCCCTGACGCTCAGTCTCTGTGTCCCCAGCGGTGCTGCACGCCCTGCCCGCCCCCTCAGGACCCGCGCTCTCTCCGACCCCTGCAAGCGCCTGATTCCACTGCACCCTGTGTCCCTTCCTGTAAAACAGAAAGGGGAGGGGATGAACTAACTCCCTGATCTTGAGGTCATGAATTCTTTTGAAATAATGTGTTACCTGTTCAAATAATAATTAACAAATTTCCTGATTTGTCTTTTTTTTTTTTTTTTAGATTGTATTTACTTATTCATGAGAGACACAGAGAGGGAGAGAGGCAGAGACACAGGCAGAGGGAGAAGCAGGCTCCATGCAGGGAGCCCGACATGGGACTCGATCGCGGCCCCCTGGGGAATCAGGGCCTGGGCCAAAGGCAGATGCTCAACCGCTGAGCCACCCAGGTGCCCCTTAAATGAACACATCAGACTGAAAATTTAATGTAGATATTGATCCCTGGATTCACCTTTGCGCTCTCTCTATGGAAGAGGCATTTCCTGCTGTTCTCTGTTGCATTTCTCTGTCCTCTTGCAGGTCACTCAATTGTGGCCAAAAGGCTGTGAGCAGAAGTAAGGTGTGTCAGTTCCAGACCAAAGTATTTGGGAACCAGTGCGTGGCTCTCTTTTCCTGTGATGGGGACCTGGAAGCCTCCTGTTTTAGATGGCAGAGTTACAAGGCATTACAGGCCCCGACCTTGGAGTCAGCATTTGAAAAGGAACTGGTCTGCAGAATTTCCAGATCTGTGGTGCATTTTGCATGACTGAGAAATAAACCTTTGTGTGTTAAGTCACTAACATTTACAGGCTTGTTTGTTACTACAACATAGCCTAGCCTCAACTATCTAGACTATTTCCAATTCCTTAATACATCTGAAGAACCTATTCCAGTGTAATTCAATTAACAACACATTAAATATCTACTATATACAAATATGCTAGGTAAATAGATGACAAATGCTATGCCTGCATAAAGTAAATATTCAATAGAAACAGTAAAAGTTAGATGTGGTTAGAATAAGGAAATAAAGCATTATCTTTCCAGGAATTTCCAAACTAGTTTCAACACACCTTTATTTTATTTGGATAAACATTTATTAAATGCATGTTATGGACAAAATATCTACTAGGCAGATGACTGCAAAGATGAAGACACAACTCCTGTTCTTACAGGTCTGTCAGACCAGTGGAAGAGACAGACAAACTCACAGACGATTACCAAACAGTGTGTCCAGTCCAGCAGAAGTCAGCATGAGGTGCTGTAGGGGGGACTATCTCAAACTAGAAGGATCCTGGAAGGCTTCCCCAAGGATACGATTCCTAAAGAGCAATAGTTAAATTGATTCTAGTTCTTTGTTTTCCACAGAGGACAGCTATCAACACAAGATGTTGCTTTTCTATTCAGCTGGAATTTGATGTGTTTAAAGAACTTGGCTCTTGAAGAAAATGGGGTAAAATACTGACTATGGTTCTTGGAATTTTAATTTTCTTTAAACAATTAGGAATGAACATAAGATTCTTATCAATTCTCAAGGTGTCTGGATGGCTCAGTTAAGCGTCCAACTCTTGATTTCAGCTCAGGATCTCTGGGTTGTGAGATTGAGCCTCGCATCCAGCTCAGCTCTGAGTGGGGAGTCTGCTTGGGATTCTCTCTCTCCCTCTGCTCATCCCCCCACCCCCTGGCACCAGGGGAGTAGAAATATAGGCAAAGGGAATCCATTCAGTGGCTTTGTGTCTTCTTTGTAAAAGGAATTTACTGCTTTGCTTACTTAAGTAAAAAAATGTTGTTGGGAAAAAAGTAAACATCAACATTCTGTCAATTTCATGTCCATGGGAGGTGCCATCTCTGGAGCATGTTCTTTTCCACCTGAATAAACAACATTGATTTTAAAAACTCTGAGGTTAGGAAATCATCTGAAACAGTCCCCTAACTTTAGTCAAATTAATTGTTTTGTCAATTTAATTGTTTCATTTTACAGACTATGAAGTGAATTCCAGAAATGTTAGCATTATTGGAAAGTAAGAATTGTAATAAGGATTAGAACTCAAAATTTCTCATTCCAGGTGAGATAGTTTCACTAGACTTTAACTTCAACCATTCAGAACCCAAAGTGTAATACCTCAGGAAACTGAAGAGGAAAATAGATCAGTTGAGTGACTATAATCCTGGAAACTAATATATCTGAATGTTAAACACGGTTCTGGCCCTGATTTGTTCTATGCTAATGTCCAAGTCATTTATCATTTTAGGATTTCTCATACTCTAACAATAGAAAACCAAAGCACTTTATAAGGATATTAATCCTACTTGCTTCTTGGGGATGCAATAATAATGTAAAGTTCTTTGAAATGGCAAGTACTAGAAGGAAAAATATCTGATTCAATGTTCTATTCCTATTTCAATATCAAAGCCCAATGCGCGAGTTAAAGACAGAATGAAATCACTTGAAATCAAATAGTTGATGAAATTTCCCAAAGCTCAGCTGTATCTCATTACATCAGATCCTTTAGTTCCTAGGCTTTGCAACTATTACAGAAAAAAAAAAAAAAAAAGATTACCCTGTTTAGAAGATAGACCGACATTCTTCCCTTCATTGTGCATTACCTCATACATTTGGCTCTTAACATTATTCCAAACCTTCTTAGATTTAATAATAGGTGTGTGTGCATGTGTGTGTGAGAGAGAAAAAGAGCATACAATGTTCAAAGCAAAGCAGGTGCTCACGGAATCTGAAAAACGCACTCTTTCTTCTTTTCACAGAAGGAATTCCATTTCTCCAGACATTTTAAATATTTTTTTCAAGAAGTTTTTTTCTGCTTCCTTAAACAAAAATGAAAATCTGACATCAGGATAATGAGTGTTGTAAAAATGAAAGGTGAATGATACAAGTGCTTTAAAGCAGAGAACCATTTAAAGGACTGGTCAGTCCAGTCTCCAAATATTTGCTCCTATTCCACTGCAAAATCTAGAGTCCTTCCTTGTACAATTATGTAGAGCCACAAAGCTTCCATGAGTTTATAGACAGGGATTTTAACTTCTAGCATGTGACCTAATGAAATAACCACTCAGCTGCTATCTGCAGTAATAAAAAGCCAACATCATCAATCCCAGGTTTCAAAAGCACCACATTTTCTTCTGTGATTCATGTGAAATTCATTTCCTAAAAAGGGGATTGATAATGGAATTAAATGGATTACTTCAAAAACAGCAAGAGTAAATCAGGGAGAAACTTCCAAGAAAGCAGGGAGCAGTTTAGGATTCTTACAAGTGTGCTGGCATTTTACAAATGCCACACATTGATTTAAGTACTCCAAATAATGCAGAACAACACAGGGTAGAAGGCGAAAGTTTCGGAAAAAAGAAGCTGAACAGGAAGCTATATCCACTATAAGGATCAGATCTTGAGAAACTGGGAACAGATGTAAATGGGTTTAAACTTTTATCTGCTGGATATTTTTAGCAAGAGATCGATGTAATAAGGTGTGTGTTTTAGGAACATAAATTATACATAAAATTCAGAAAGAAAAGTTAGGAGGCTAATGTGATATTTGGGGAGAAGTTGATGAAGAGTGAGTCACATCATTAACATTGGGGATGAAGAGGAAAGAATGAATTCAAGAAATAGTCAAGAGGCAGATCTGAGAAGTGGGAGTGAAAAGACAGGTGAGAGAATCTCAAAATCCCTGGAAATTTGATGTCCATTTATACTCTGAGATTGGACAACTCACTGGAAGGTGATGCCATTCACAGGAAGAATAGTTGCATGATGAGGATAAGGGACATGTACTGAACACCTACCATGTGCCAGGTGGTGTTTTGGGAGCTAGTATTACCATGTTGAACAGGCAAATGGATAAATAAACTGTGGTACATCCAGACAAGGGAATATTATTCAGCCCTAAAAAGAAATGAGCTATCAAGCTATGAAAAGACATGGAGGAAACTTAAATGTATATTATTAAGTGAAGAAACCAATCTAAAAAGACTATCTACTGTATAATTCCAACTATATGACATTCTAAGGAAAGCAAAACCATAGAGAGAGCAAAAAGACCAGCAGTTGCCAAGAATTTGGAGGGAGGGAGGGATGAATATGTGGAGCACACAGGATTTTTAGGTCAGTGACACTACTTTCTATGATACTATAATGATGGTTATATGTCATTATCCATTTGTCAAAAGCTATAGAATATAAAACACTAAAAATGAACCTTCTTAATGTAAACTATGGACTTTGTGTGATGATGTATCGATGTAGGTTCAATTACAATAAATGGATGTGGATAATAGAGGAGGCTCCACATGTGTGGTGGCAGAGGGTATATGGGAAATCTTTGGCTCTCCCTCTCAATCTTGCTGTCAACCTGAAACTGCTCTAAAAAATGAAGTCTATTTTATAAAAACTATGTCCTCTGGGAGAAGAGAGGAGCTATACACATTCTAAGAGGGGGATCTTTCATTCTAGAGTAAAAAATTATAAACAAAGACAAATCATTGATTGCCAATGAACAAAGAAAAAAAGGAGGAAAGGAAGCTGTTTCTGTACTGGACTATCAAGAGAATAACTATTACACAATTGGATCAGAGAACAGTATGTGTGAAATGCAGGGGATCCTCAGAGTACTAGAACTCCCATGTTCTATTATGAGAAAAATAGTGGCTATAATATATAATATTAGATATATTATTTCCTATATATATCAGATACTTTACACACACACATTGGCACACACATACACACATTCTGTGGAGGAAAAATACAGTAGGAAAAGGGGTTAGAAAATGCAGGGAGGGTAAGGTTCCTTTTGAAATAAGGTGGCCATTAAACTGAATATGGAAGGCCTCATTGATTCAGGGACATTTGAACAGAAACCTAAGCACTATTGATACCTGGGAAAAAACATTCCAGGAAGGACCTAAGTATGAAGTCTCTGAGGCAAAAGTATGTTAACATGTTCAAAAACATGACACAAGGGGATCCCTGGGTGGCTCAGCGGTTTAGCGTCTGCCTTTGGCCCAGGGCGTGATCCTGGAGTCCCAGGATCGAGTCCCACATCGGGCTCCCTGCAGGGAGCCTGCTTCTCCCTCTGCCTGTGTCTCTTCTCTCTATGTGTCTCTCATGAATAAATAAATAAAATCTTAAAAAAAAAAAAAAAAAACATGACACAAAGTCCAGAGTTGCTAGGGTGGAATGAGCCAGAGGTTTTAGGACAAAGAAGCAGATAAAAGTAGACTGTTCCAATAATTAAAGGATTTTATAAGGATTTGAGACCTTACCCTGAAGGAGATAAGAAGTCCCGGAAAAATCCAGAGCAGAAGAATGGCATGATCAGTCTTGCATTTTAACTGGCTCTAACTGCTGCCTTGAGAATAAATCAGGAGGAGAAAAAAAGGCAGAACCAAGAAGAATAATCATAATTATGAGTTGATGGCAGTTTTTCAGGCCAAATATGATGGCAATTTAGACCACCGTGACAACAGTGGTGAGAAAAGATTGGATTTTAAAATGCATTTTGCTGACAGAATTTTCTGATGCCTGTGAGATGGGCTATCAAAAACAGAAGTCAAGATGACTCCAAGTTTTTGGTCTAAGCATCTAGAAGTCTGAAATGGCCATTTACTGAAGAGGGAAAGCTGTAGAAGGAACAGAACTGGGGATAGGTAGGAAGATTAGGAATTTGGTTTTGGACATATTAAGTTCTTGGTAGACATCCAAATGAAGACATGAAGACCAGGGTTGAGGCCTGAGATAGAGGATTAAATTTTGGCATCATCAGCACACACAAAGTTAAATAAGTCCATGAGAGTAAATATTATCTAAGAAGTGGAAATAAAAAGGGAAGAAAAAGTTCAAAAACTGAACTCTGGGACACTCCACCAATGAAGTTTGGAAAGATATGGAATAAGCAGAAAAAGGGATTGAGAAGAAACCATCTGTTTCACAGAAAGACAGAGACAGACAGAGAGACCTTGGCCAAGTGAAAAAAAGGGTTACAAGAAAGAATAAATGATCAACTGACAGGTGAAGTAATATGAGGAATTAGAACTGCCTGTTAAAATTAGCTTTGGGGCAGCCCCGGTGGCGCAGCGGTTTAGCGCCGCCTGCAGCCCGGGGTGTGATCTGGAGACCCTGGATAGAGTCCCGCGTCAGGCTCTCTTCATGGAGCCTGCTTCTCCCTCTGCCTGTGTCTCTGCCTCTCTCTCTCTCTCTCTCTCTCTCTCTGCATCTCTATGAATAAATAAATTAAAAATCTTAAAAAATAAAATAAAATTAGCTTTGGGAGAGCCACCATGGAACTTCAGGAGAAAGTGCTGGGGAGAAACCTGATTGAAATGAATCCCAAAGAGAAAAGAAAGGATAGGAACCAGACACATTGATGATAGACAAATATCTTAAAGAGTTTTACTATAACTGGAAGCAAATAAATATACTGGTGGCTGAAAAGGGTTGTAGATTTAAGAATGTTTGTTTGTCGTTTAAATGGAAGAAAACTTTGTTTGCCTGGTGGGAATGATCTACTCAAGAGGAGATAATTTATGATACAGAGGAGAAAGAAGACAATTGCAATGTCAGTGTTCTTAAGATAATTGTTTAGAATTCAGTCAGTCAAGCAGAGACATGATGACCAATATGGGAATAAAAAAATTTATTTAGAAATTAGAATTTATACTTATGTAGAAGATGCCGAGAAAGTGAAGGTCTTCAAGGGAAATTTGTAGGGCCAGAGTACAAGTTAGTAGTCAGCCTGCCTAGATGGCATGGAGCGTGTGGAAAAATCTAAGAAAACAATATTTCTAGCTGCCAAAATAGGACCACAAAGGAGGAGCTCATGGAGGGATCTATGGAAGAGGCTGTTTCTGTGTAGCTACCACCTGTGTAGGTTCACAGCCAAGCATCTGGTGGTTGGCCTGGAGCCACTACTGGTCAACAAGGCCAGCAGTTAAGAAGATGAGCTGCACATGGAACAGAGGAGAGTGAAGACCAGCTGAGACCACTAGACACCCCACATCTGATGGTAACAGTATCTGAGCACTGCAACTTTCCTAAAGCAAAGGCTTCTAATTCACTTCTGCCTACTAAATCTTGTGCAACTTCACCTTTTGGCCACTTCTAATCTAGCCATACATGGGAATCTAGAAAATGTAGTTCCTAAATTAATAACAGTATAATCCAGGACTTTTCACTCCTTTCAACTTAGCATCCACAAATGACTCTTTTAGCCATGCTTAACTTTCAAATAAAGATAGTGGCAAAAGGATGCTTCTACTTAATAAATGCAACTGTTGGGATCCCTGGGTGGCGCAGCGGTTTGGCGCCTGCCTTTGGCCCAGGGCGCGATCCTGGAGACCCGGGATCGAATCCCACGTTGGGCTCCCGGTGCATGGAACCTGCTTCTCCCTCTGCCTATGTCTCTGCCTCTCTCTCTCTCTCTCTCTCTCTCTGTGTGTGTGTGACTATCATAAATAAATAAATGCAACTGTCACACAATTAAAAACTGACAACCCTCTCCCAAAAGAGAATACATATACTTAACTCATCTCTAGGTGAAATTCATTCCTCTTCTACCTGAGTCACACTCTTGCTTTGATAGCTTGTAAGTTAAATGCTGAGATATAAAATTAACTACTATTAATCTTATATTAGTGAAAAGACAAGTTACTACAGTTATCAACCTGTCAGCAAGTAGGAGAAGAAAAGAGGGAAAAAGAAATGCTTTAATTGATTATATATACAAATATATTTATATAGAAGCAAGAAAGAGGGCAGCCTGGGTGGCTCAGCAGTTTAGCGCCATCTTCAGGCGTGATCCTGGAGACCTGGGGATGAAGTCCCACATCAGGCTCCTTGCATGGAGCTTGCTTCTCCCTCTGCCTGTGTCTCTACCTCCCTCTGTGTGTGTGTGTCTCTCTCATGAATGAATAAATAAAATCTTAAAAAAAAAAAAGCAAGAAAGAAAAACACCTAACTCTATAACTTCTATAACTAGTCCCATAGTCATACTGGTATTTGTTGTGTCCTTCCTCTACTATCTACTCTATGTTGACTTTGTCCTCACCAAGTACTTCCACTGGTTATGGTTCCTTGCTTATGGAGTGACAGAGAGTTTTATTTCAGTTAGGAGTGGTTTCCCATTATTTCTATCACAGAGCATGGGAGTACTAAAAGGCGCCCCCATGGTTCTTCAGCATTATATATATATATATATATATATATATATATATATATATATATATATCCAATTGTGTGATAGCTCTTTTCTTGATAATCAGGATAAATCACCTCAACAATAACCATTTCTTTTTCCTTTTTCCTTTTTTCTTTCTTTCTTTCTTTCTTTCTTTCTTTCTTTCTTTCTTTCTTTCTGCCCTCTGTTTCACTAGTATGAGAAACACATTGCCAGGTGACTGCTGATGAACAAACTTTCTTTTAATGTTGAATACGAGAAGCAGCACCATATATTAGTCAATAACTTAGAGCATAGTCCATATCCTGGACATTACTCCAGCCTCACAAAGCTTTATTACCCTGAAGGTGATATAAATGAGTCTTCAAAAGGATATTTCACCATCCCACCAAATAAATATGTTCCTCTAGGGTAAGGGAGATGATGGTAAGACCAGTGAATTTCATGAGCACAAGCCAATATCCTATAAAAATGAGTTGCTTTGTCAGAAGCAATGTTTTGTAAGATACCATGACAGTGAATAAGGCATTCTGCAAATCCAGGATGGTAGATTTGTCAGAAGCATTGTAAGCAGAGACGGCAAATCCACATGCAGATTATCTATTTCGATGAAAACAAAATGCTGTCTTTTCCAAGATGGACATGGTCCAGCATAATCATCCTGTCACCAAGTGACTGCCTGGCTCTCCCAGAAACTGGTGATAAATCAGGAACTCAATGTTGATCTTTTCTGTTGGCATATTGGACATTTAGCACTGGCTGTAGACAAATCAGTCTTAATAAGTAGAAATCCATGTTGCTGAGCCCATACATAATTTCCATCCCTGCCACCATGGCTCATCAGAAAAACAGGGGTGGGGCAACCCGGGTGGCTCAGCGGTTTAGCGCTGCCTTCAGCCCAGAGCATGATCATGGAGTCCCGGGATTGTGTCCCATATTGGGCTCCCTGCGTGGAGCCTGCTTCTCCCTCTGCCTGAGTCCCTGCCTCTGTGTGTGTGTGTGTGTGTGTGTGTGTGTGTGTGTGTGTGTGATGAATAAATGAATAAAATAAAAATGAATAAAATCTTTTTTTTTTCACCTAATGAATGGAATCCTTCTCTTGCTTAGCACTCACATGGAACATAAAATACTCTCTGTACTGTTTTGGAGAGAGATCTCCTAGTTCTCTCAGATCTCCTAGTTACCTACTTTCGAATTATGTTCCTTCCAAATTGCTGGCCATCAAGTCAAACTGTTAGCCATCTGCCATGACATAATGTAAATCTCTACCTACCTCTGACCATCTCACTTCCCAAGAAAAATGAAGAAAGAAAAACAGAAGTAGTACTCAAAATTCTGCCTATTGTTTGGGGTGGGAGGTGGGGTTCCCTTCACCACTATTCTTCAAAGACATCCCAGAGTGGGGTTGTAGTGCTGTCACCGTCTACTTACTAGTGATGCCACATACTGTGCAGAACCGTCTATAAATGAGGCCTTACTTTTTCTTCCTCAGTCATCAATTATGGGGAACTCCCCTTGAGAGGGACGCAGCAATGTGGCTGGAGTAAAGACCATAGGCAGCTGGGCTACTCACCATGCATCTTTCTTGAGCCTTCAAGATCTGCTCAAGCCTAACTTCACATATACCAACTAGAGTTGATGATCAAAGGCTGCTAAATACACCCAACATTATGCCTTACTGAATCAGACAACAAGCAGTTTATGATAGTTATCTTGGTGGTCCATAGTCAAGTGTAGAGCCCAGCAGCAAGCCACAAGTGGTTTCTCAAAAGGAGAATAGCTATCTGCAGAAGGTGGTATAGCTTTAATCTGAAATTCTAAAGGTCTATGATGTGAGTCACCTGCAGTGTCCTGTAAAGGCTCCACAGAGCATGCCTCTCTGCCACATTCACTTCAAGTGCCATCAAATGGATCTATTGGGTCATAGAGCCTGAGTGGCAGGGCAGTTCTGCACTTTCAACCAACTGCAGAGTTTCTCTTGTCTGGAGCTCCTCAAAACTGACAGCTTTTCAAGTTATTTGATCAACAGGTCTGTGTAGCAGGCCAAAATGAAGGGTATGTTTTCTTCAAAAATCCAAAGAGACACATTAGATGCTATGCCACTATCGTTGTAGGAGGGTCTACATGCAGCAACTTATCCTTCAATTTAGAAGTGTTATGTCATTGTACCATGAGATGCATGGAACCTGCACAAGATAGAAGGCCTCTAATTTTTTTTGGGGGGGGCGGGGAGTTATTTCCTACCCTATGTTTTGCATGTGTTTCACCAAGATGTCTAGAGTTGTTGTTACTTTCAGCTCACTAGTCCAATTAGCACAATATTTTCAAATTAGTGGAGCAGCATGGTATCTTATGGAATAAAGAAGCAATCAAGATCCCCACGGACAAGAGTATAACAGAGAACTGAAGAATTTTAATCCTGAGGTAACACACTGAAGAGGTATTGCTGGCTCTGTCTTGTTTCTGATATTTATTAACACATACAGTGAAAGAGCATTCACTAGATTAATTGCTGAATCAGTCAGGGTTGAACTATAGAAACAGATCTGGTAGGAGATATATGTTAAGAGATTGATGGCAAGCAATTGGATGATATGATTATAGAGGCTGGCTAGGCAAGTCGAAAATCCATAATGTATGCTGTAAGGAAGGGCAAACTGGATGGGCTGATGCTCCGATCCATAGGAAGAAATTTTTTCTTCACTATGGAACCCTCAGTTCTGTTATTGAAGTCTTCCAACTGATTAAATTAGGCCTATTCAGGTTATTAAGAATAATCTCTCTTACTGAAAATCAACTGGCTATTTAATTATATCTACAAAATACCTTCACAGAAACACCTACATTAGGGTTTGGGTGGATCACTAGGAACCACAGCCTACCCAAGTTGTATATTAGGTGCCAGGGGGTATTGCTTTTCTCCAGCAAAGGAAACATATCTGAAACAGTAGTTGAATTTGGTTCATCACTTCATTAAGTTTGTAAAAATCCCATTGCCATTCTCCAAGATTCAAGATCCATCTGTCCTCTGCAACAGCCAAATAGGTGAGTTAAATCAGGATGTGGTAGGAATGACCACCCCTGCATCCTTCAAGTCCTTGATCAAAGCACAAATCTCAGTAATCCCTGCAGGAATGCACTATAACTTTTAGTTGATGGTAGAGGCCTTTCTAGTGGTTTCTATGGAATCTTTCCTACCAAAACAACTATCTCTTCATGGGTCAGAGAATTCATGTGGGAATTCTCCTAGTGGCTACGTATGCTAACTATAAATTCCAGACTTGAAAAAATAACTATAAGAGAGGTGTGGGGACCAACTGGATCATTCTGAAATGGACACAAGCTAAGACTCCATTAATTACCTAAATTCCTCAAGCCCTTAATCGAGGTGTTTTTGAGTCTCCAAGAATTAATGTCAGTTCAGAACCATAAAGTCTAATTAGTTCTCCTTCCACACAGATACTAGGTAAGTAGTGATGGTCCCTTTAAGGAAGGCTATGAGAAAGATTTACTGTAAATTTTTGGACATCGTAGCATAATTTTTCCTCAAAGAAAATCTGTACCCCCTTCATGTAAGGGGCTCTCGATCTGTGAACTGGCTCCTCCAGGAAACAAGTGAAGGACTGCAATACTCTTCCATGGTGACTAAAATCAAGACCACTGCTGGCAAGATCCAAAGCTCTTCACTTTTTGAATCAAGTACAATAGCCTGCCCATCGATTTCAGGCCAAAGGACACCATGATTGATTAGCCAATGACAAAAATATCTATAAATCAAACCATTCTGTTACTATTTTATCTCTGCTGTTTATTATAGTAACCATGCCCTCTTTCTCTCTTCTGAGCACCTGACCACCATCTGACCCTACATCAGTATTGCCATGAAATCCCCATTGTCGCCATGAAATCTCCATTTTCCCCATTGACTTCTAAACAGACTTTTGGAATTCCTGTTATCCCTACTATTTCAATGACAGAATTTCCTGTTGTCTTTTCTGATCTACAGAGAATGATCCACAGAGCTTTTCAAAGATATTAGTTCACCTCCCACTAATGTATTCTTAATGTCCTGGTAAAGAGGATGCCTTCTGGACCACTGTCTCCCAGATGGTGTTTTTAAAGGGTGGGTGAGCATGTATTTATAATACATCTCCGATAAAGATATTTTCCCCCATTTTGCAGATATGGAAATTGAGGGATACTACTTACTCAAGGTCATGCAGTTAGTTGACACATTTGGAATTTGAACCCTAACTCTATTTGACCCCAAATTCATGCTTCTTTTAATTAGACCCTTAGCTATACAGATTATGAGTATATTTCAGTTACATCTTTTAAGGGTTTTTTAAAAAAAATAGATTTAATTTATTTTTAGAGCCGTTTTAGCCTTACAGAAAATTGAGCAGAAGGCACAGAGATTTCCCATAAACTCCTTGCTCCCACACAGGCATATCCTCTCCTGTTCTCAAGATCCCCACTAGAGTGTATATTTGTTTCCATTGATGAATCTCCATTGACAAATCAGTATCACCCAGAGTTTATAACTTACATTATGGTCCACTCTTGATGGTGAACATTCCATGGGTTTAGACAAATCCATGATAATACATATCCATGTAGAGGTGGTGCCACTGGCTGAAAATCCTCCGTGTCCTACCTTTTCATCTGTCCCTCCCCCTAGGCACACTTTCTATGGATATTTATGAAATAAGAAGTTTTTATTCCAGATTTCAAGCTCATTCTTGACAAACTCCTTTTTGTCCAAAAAAAATCACATGAGTAAGAATATTTTCAGATACTATTAAGAGACTAACCTGAACAAGGGAGAACCTGCCAATTATAATCAGTCTCTTGGTATACATGATAGGCACGTCAGGCAAGCAACAAGGGCTTGCTTGCTTGCTTGCTTGCTTTCTTCTCATTTCTTTTGGGGAACCAACTTTTATTGTATTTGTTGTTTGCCACTGGATCGCAGCAGTCACACCTGCCACATGAAATACACATAGACACATATGTACACACACAGAGATCCACTCCCTGCCCACACCTACAGCACAGACAATGCCAGCCGTGCTTGTAAGAAGAGTGAAAACATAGCTTTTGCCAATTCCTCCAGGAGAATTCACAACCAAAATAATAAAAAACAAACAGGGTGGCCCTATGTCACATGGGTTTGCAGATGAGCATGTTGAGAAAGGAACGAGGTCAGCCGCTCTTTCCATACCCTGATATCCCTCCCTCTGGAGAGATATACCCAGGGCCAGGGAAGGACAGGCAGGGCCCTGAAGCTCTGTGTGTTGCCTGGCCCTTCCAATGAGAGCCTGTGGGCTGGCACCCACTCCACTTGCTGGCGGTCTCACCCCAAGGGCCAAGTGCCAGGAGACCAAGCTTCTCCCCAGACCGCCAGCTGCACCAGTGGGCACTCCTCCAGCACAAGCTCACCTAGATGGCCCACCTGTAGTTAGAACATGCCACAATAGTCCTGAAAGGGCCTTTCACTGAGCAGGAGCCTTGTGGTCATGCCTGGTGGCCAACGGTGTGGAAACACCACCTGCTGTAACCACAGCACACCCTGGCTTCTTCCTCTAATCGGTCCCCATGAGTCCTCGCTGCACTGACTGCCCAGGATATAGGGAGGCTCACATGCTGACCGGTAATATCTAAAGCAGTTTGGAAATAGAATAAAGCCAAGAGGCAGACAAGAGAAAATCACACCACTGAGCTGGAAGAGAAATGTACCCACCAGCAGCCACCATCAGACACCCTGCGAGTCTCTCCCGGGCTTCTCGCAGGCCACAAGTGCTGCACTTTGTGAAAAGCCTGCCCAGGCCCGCATTCTCTGGCCACACGGGGCCCCAGCTCGGGGCAGCCCTAGGGCAAGGACCAGGTGTTCTCCTGGTGGGCAGCAGGCAGAGGGCCACCCCCACCCCCAGCCAGTGAACAGGAAGCCCCTCCAGACTCAGCAACTCTGCTCACCAGGGCAACACACAGACCACTCGAGACACAGAGAAACACAGCCAAGGCTGACAGTGAGTATAACAGACTTTGGAAGGGGCTCTGCTTCTGAATCACCAAGTGGAAATGCCTTCAGGGGCAGACAAGGAGAGTTCTAGGGTCCCTGTCTGGATCCCGGGGTCCCTGGGCCTTGGGCAATTACTGGTGTCACTGTCATGATTTATTTAGTTTTCACAAATTCCATAGGAGACTGGGTTCAACAAATCTCCATGCCCTCTGACATGCCACCCTGGCCTCCAGGGGAGCTTCATGGTTCTGTAAGTGGAAGGCACCTGGTGAGGGACTCACTCAGACACACGTGGTGGGCCTTGGGGTTTTCTGACCCCAGAGCTGCAGCGGTCCCCTGAGGACCCCAGCCGCAGGATCACCACTGCAGAGGGGGAGGCTTTCTACCTTAAGCCCTGCTTGGTTCTTGGTCCTTGGCCATTCTGGGGAAAAACAGTACAAGAAGTTGTTTCCAGAAACATCACAAAGGCTGACTCGCAGCCTGCCTCTCAGGCTGAATTCTTGTTGCTGTATTGGGACTGGCACAGAAGACTGTCCAATCATCTCCTCCCTTGTTTTGGGGTGGGTCGATGGATGTCTTATCCTTTCATGACGCCTGATTTTAGCAAATTACGTCTAATTTAGTGTTATAGTGCATATATTTCTTCTCTCTCAATGTCTTCATGGTCATTTTAATGAACAAAAAACATAATGAGACCAAAAACCTGCCCGAGTAGCAGCCTCCAACTGAAGAAGCTGCTTTCAGAGCGAGTCCACGTTCTGTCCTGACACTGCTATCCCTTCAGCTTCTTCCTGCCAACAAGAACCGGCTCTCCATAGCCAAGGGTGGGCAGACAAGGGCAGAGGCTCAGCAGGTAGGCAGGGGGGACAGTGGGCATGAGGAACATGCTCTGGTAAATCTGAGCCAGCATCATCCTCCTTGTTCCTCATCTAAAAGAGGTTTATTTCTGCCCCCACATGCTACACGCTAAGCTCTCCCCTTAACGCTTCTGAACTTTTGCACATGTTGCTCCCATTTTTACACTGCTATCCTTTTTCCTACCTGAAAGAATGCCTACTCACCTTTTATGACTTTAGGTAACACATCTCTCTTCTATAAGGTTCTACTGGACATCCTAAGTGAGAAAAGACTTCTCTTTTCTTTACGGCCTACATTCTCAATGGGGGGAGGGTGACATGACACCTAAGTGGGCAAACATTGGTTTTAAGGGACAAAAACAAAAATTGCATTTTTTCGTATAAAGCACAGATATACATACAGCACTTAAACAGATAGACACCATGTGTGTGGTATTTAAATTTAATGTGGGGAGGAGTGATTTTTTTTTTAAGATTTTATTTATTTATTCATGACAGACACACAGAAAGACAGACAGACAGAGGGAGAAGCAGGCTCCATGCAGGAAGCCCGATGTGGGACTTGATCCCAGGTCTCCAGGATCATACCCTGGGCTAAAGGCAGCACCAAACCGCTGGGCCATCGGGGCTGCCCTAGGGGAGGAGTGATTGAGATAAAAATGTCTAGGAAGACTCTTTGGGTTGGGGGTGGTGGATAAATGAAAAAAAAAAAAAAGTTGAGAAACATTGCCCCAAGATGACATTGTATCTGTACATATCTGAATTTCAGTCCTTCTAATGCTTTGTTGTCTCTATCCCCTACTAGATTATAAGATCTTGAGGACGAGATCCAGATCTTACTTTTTTTTTTAGTCCTACCCGACATACAGTAGATACTTTGAACACATGTTGAACATATTAATAAACAAACCATATGAATGACTATTTGTAAACTCGCCATGCGACTTCTATCTGGGAAAACAATCCCTCATCCATCATCTGTGTCCAGTTTAGACTCATAACTCCAGGTGCCAGAACCAACCCCTTCAGTCCCCCAAATCCCCTCTCCCTCTTTCCACAACGATGTTTTGGATGTAGAGCAGTTGATGGAGGAATGTCCTCATGAAATCCTCGAGTGCACGGAGAGTTCCCAAAAAAAGCATATGGACTGACTACTTTCCTCCTCTCTTCTCCCTACCCTTTAAACCACTAGGTATTAAGTTGGATCATTTTAGGACATGACTGCTTATAAATATAGTTTTTCAAGTCATTACCAACAGCACAGAGCCCGATCCCAAATCACTTTCCAGGTGAAAAATAGCTGAGGTGCAGAGACAACACCCTAACTGATACAACATGTCCAAGAGAAAAAAAGCAGAAACATTGCTATCAAATTGGATTTTCTGTGTCCCGAAAGCAGTGTTATTTTTGACAGGGTTCGATACAAAATACTTCTACAATTGAAAATGTATGATTCCAAGCACTGCCTTTACCCACGGTCCACAGGAGGGCAACATCAAAAAGCCACCCAGGGCTCATTAAAGACTGCCCTTAGAAAAGAAGGAATCGTCCTCTAAACAGAGGTAAACAGAAGTAAACAGAAAGCCCAAGTAAACAGAAAGACTGAGCAATATCTTCAAGGGCTTCCGAACTAGCAGTTGCAACTTGCTGCCAACAGCAACTGTCTCTCAAACAGGATTGTGTGTTTGCACTCAAATAAAGAGATTCTGTGCACTTGATGCAGCAAATGATATTAGAGCAGAGGTACAGCTCTCGTTGCACTGTTTTTCTTTCTTGGAGAGGCCAGGCTGGGGATATACAGGTATAAAGCAATTAACCTTTTAAGACAAACATGGAAAATGGAGCTAGAATTGACCCAGGAAATAGCTGATTCCATTCCCTAGCCAAGATGAGAGAAGCCACTGCAGCTACTCGTTGCACAGAAAGGGAAGAGCACCTCAGGCCACATTAGGCTGTCGCATCACAGGCCCTGCGCTGGCTCACCTCAGCCCACCTCAGCCTTGGCGCCGTCACACGTCTTAAGAGAAGCTTGCACAGCTCAAAAAAGCACAGGTGGGAGGAGATTCATCAGGGCTGGGGGATGCTACGGTAAGTGTGACACGGCCCCAGCTCTGCAGGAAGCATAGCTCCTCTGGATTGAAAAGGGAAGTGACAATACTGAGCAAGTCACCCAAATGAAGCACAGATAACAGAAAAGATCCACTCCTTTGTTCATCCAAACTTGGATATATCAGAGGCTATACTTAGCATTAGGAATAGAATACTGGAGTTATTATATATATTTATATCTAATTTATATTACATACATCATTTTTATATAATTTATATCATTTTATATAATTTATATTATATATATAACGTATATACATACATACACAAAGCAAAATGAAAAATACCCACAGCCCTCAGGGTGCTTAGAGTCTAAATGCTCAGATAGAAAACAAACAATAAACTAACAAATGAAGCCATTTTGCTCAAGGATTGAACAATAAATAAAAAGTGTTCTGAGTGAGAATACTACAGCCCTGGGCTCAGAAGGAGAGGAGCTTGGCTTGTATTTTTTTACACCCGGCCTTTCATGTAGTTGGCAGGCAGGGGGCCAGAGAGTCTGACTTTTCTCCTGAGTTGATTTCCTTTGGGAAGAGGTCCATGTGGGTCAGTTCTCTCCACATACCTGGGGAGACAATGAATGTGGGAGATAGAGAGGTGTTTCTAGCTAGAGCTCAGAACTCAGTGGCAGAGCAAGTATTCAAAATTGAACTTTCTGTCTTCAACTCCAGAGTGTGAAATAGTCTGCAAGTTCTTGAGAAGGTACAGAGTCATATGAAGTTCTTTTATGAAGGTCCGCATTCCTAGCCTCTCTCTGCTCCCCCAAATCAGTGATTTGTTTCTATTTTTTCTCCCTCACTCTCCAGAATCCTCTCGTCTCTGCTGTGCACTCAGTGAGAGTCAAGGCTTTGGTATAAATCCACCTTCCATCTTATTTCCCTACCCAGGGGGATGGTTATACAAAGTGGCAGGCAGATGGGCATGTTCTCTCGTCTGACTCTATTAAATAGTAACCTGGGCTTCCAATAAGCCACTCGTCACCCGAGGGCCACCTGATTCCTCCCCGAAAAGAACATGCAATTACTCTTACCTTGCATGGGGTACGCTTTCCATAGAGTCCATAGGTTCCTAAATGGATAAAGTCTAAATAAAAGATTTCTCAACTCATCTTGTTTCCTTACTGTTTGATGACGGTGTTTTACTGTTTGATTTGTTTGCATAGTATCTCGAATGCCCTGTGTTATTCCTACATTAATACATTTAAAGGTCTGAACTTGAGCCAGTGCTTTTATTTCCTTCCATTTTGCTTAAAAATGAAATAAGGATGCCATTAAGAATACACTTGTTACTGAAACTGCATTTGATATTCCTCTAAGAAATTTGAGGTCTATAATAGAAAGAATTATAGACATTACCAAGTTTTTTTTAAAGATTGCATTTGTATTATTCACAATATTTTGCCAGGAAAGCTCCTTATAATGAGGAGAGTCTGGAGATTACACAGAGGTAGTTACTGCCAAAAGGTTGAATGTTGCACGAAATAAAACTGCCAATTTACAGTTGATTTTCAGCAGTTATGTCGTGTCTCTACACTTGATACCTGATACTAAATATATATATATTCCTTTGCAGCTGTGTACTAGCTGTATAGATGATGATCGTGATAGGAGAGGTAAACATCAGACAAAGAATTACTGAACACCAGAGAGGTAATAGATTCATGTCCAAGTGTGAGTATAAAGAGCCAAGAACAGAACAAATCTTCTATCTTCAAGGGAATATGTTGAATCAACATTCCAGATCACCACCATTAAGCACCGATTTGTCACGGAGATTCACTCAGAACTGCACAGTGTTTGCCTTCCTTTAAAAACTTGAACATCAATTTAGAGGTCAGCATAGAACAATCTAGTAGCAGTCCATGCATTGGCAGGAGGCTTTTCGAAAGGAGAGATAATATAAATGTAGGAATAGATTTAGGATTAGAATAAAAGCAGTTCATTGAAGCCAATCAATATGAGGCTCACTGCACTGGCTCCTCCGCCACTTCCTGTGCCATTTCCAGCAAATGTTCCACACATGCCACAATATAAGCAGGGCCCCAGCAGTTGGTACGTTCTAGTAAAAAGTGGACAAGCAATCCCTACATCTATATTTAACAACCTACTTCCATGTCAGGCACCTACTGGCCCCAAAACTTGGAGCCTCACTTGGGCCGACATTCAAGGCAACCACTTCAATCCTTCTTAGCCCTCATCTCACATCCAATCCTAAGGAACCGTAGACCTTTCCTGATCCATCAGTTTTCTCTATTCTTGTTTTCCCACCTGTGGCGGGGGGCAAGGCTAGACATAAGTCACTGCAGTGTATACACAGACACACACCTCTTGCATATATATCTACATACAAAATACATTTTAATAAATAATAGTTACATTTCATAAGTGATACCTATATATCTAAATATATGTTCATCTGAAAGTATATTTTGGTATTCTATTAGTATTGCATAATTATTTGTAATAGCTTAAGTTTTAAAAAGCAGCTAATACCAGTCATATCCCATTATGGATGTCAGGTGTTAGCAAAATCAGTAGTTCCGTGAACATACTGCTTCTACTCCTAGTTTCTCAGCTACTTTAATCTGTGGAGTAGTTCCCAGTATGTGGCGAGACCTTGATAAATGCTAAAGCAAAAGGAATAGCACAGAGGAACAATTGGACTTGGAACTAAAATATCTAGATTCAAGTTTGGACTAATTCACTTCAAATATTCCTTGGCTATAATATGGGACTAATACCCCCTGTTTGGCCCTGCAGGATCCCAGGGCCAAGTATCTCAGTATCTGCAATATCTCAGAGAGATATTGACAACAGCAATAGTCATAGTTTCAGCAGCAACAACAATATCAGAATTGGCTTCAGTAGCAAGAAGGGTAACAATAAGGAGGTAGAAACTACATTTACTATATAAACAGTACATTGGAATGAATTCATGCATTCATTCAATTGTACCAGCAACCATACAATTAGCTAGATACACAGAGCTGCTACCCAGGGAGTCACCATCTAGCTAGGGAACAAAGTAGTGCATGACAGGAGGATAACTGCTTAGTCACATAGATATACTAGGATGTTTTCTGCTTTCCTTCTCAGGGTGAAATGCCATACTGTGATCCTCAGGGAAAGATAACTAGCTCCTTCAAAGTATTTCTTTTTCCTGCCATTTCCTGGAACAAATGTCTTATCTTAGATAACTTTTCCCTCTTTTATTTACCTACATCCTCTTTTGACAAACCATTCATTGATGCACCTGCTAAGTACCAGGCACTTTGCTAAACCCTCAATTTCAAAGAAAACAGAATCCCTCCTCTCAAGTAAAGAATTTTCACCATTGCCGGAAAAAAGCAATAAGAATTTACCAAAGGGACTACTTTGAATACAGCTTAAAGCTCACTTTGAAATGAAGTCTCAATATTGAGAGGCATAGTGTCATGATATATAAAACTTCAAATATTACAGCAAAAAATACATGTGTATAGAAAGAGAGAGAACATAAATACAACCAAATGTTTAAAACAGTTGAATACTGAGGGTGTAAGTATTACTGAGGGTGTAACTTCAAAATATTTTGATAAAAAGTAGGAGCTACAAAGAACAAAATCTTAATTGGAGTCAGACCACCACAAGTTGAGGTTTGGCATCAAAATTGTCTGGAAAAAAAATTGTCTGGCAGTATGAACTGGGAGAAGTTCTTAATCTTTCTAGACTTCAGTTTTCTCAACCCTAAAATGAAAATAATCATTGTACATACCAGGATGGGTTATTATGAACATTAAATTGGGTTATACATTATCAAGCACTTAGCCAAGTCCTAACACTTAAGTAAAATAAATATAAGCTTCTATTATTTTATTTTAAGGAAATACTTCTACGAAATGGTGTAGTAGTTAAAATGTAGAAACTGGGAAAAAAAGAAATTACAAAAAAGAACGAATAGAACAGACTAGATATATAGAAAGTCCTTCTAAAAATATGTTTAAAAATCTTTACCCAGCATTTTACCACATGGCTGAGCTAATAGCAAGCTAAGGGAAATCTGCAGATGTCAGAAAAAAAGTAGAAAGTTTCCAGAGAGGTAAGCAAGCTCTAAAGCAGGCACTCACTCTGAGGGAATATGCTAACCTCTGGTGATTTTGATACTGAATTTTAATGGTCCCATGACTCTGGGGAACAGGAGGCAAAGCCTGGGGCTTGCAGAATGCAAAAGTTTATATCAGAGACAAGAATGAAGTTACGGCTTCCATTAGGCAACAAGAGAAGTAAGTGATCTCCAGAAAAACCCTGTTGGACAAAGTGAGATGGGGAAGTTAAATGCATAGTTCTGAATGGATCCCACACTCACACACATTTGGAAATAGAAGTTATATCCCTGGGTAGTCCAAAAATTGCAGTTAAATTTTATTTGAATATGAACTCACATTGGTAGTATTTTCTAGCACCTAGCAGAAACTAACACAATCCTACATGAGAGAAGGTACTTTAAGCCCACACTTCAAAGAATTCCTAGACAGAATAACCCAGGGACATGAACTCATAATCAAAATTCTTGGAACACATGAGGACCAAAGTAACAGGAGGAGAGTTGACCTAAACAACAAAGTATAGAAGGAGATTCACAAAACTATGAGTTTGTCAAAATGAGTTTAACACATTTTAAAAATAAATAAAAGGGGTTATTAAAAGTATGGCAATGGAATAAGACACTTCAGAAGGCCAAATTGTGATCTCTAGAAGTAAAAAAATAAAGTTAAATGAAAATTTCAATTAGAGATTAAATAGAGGATAGGACACAGCATAAAAATTATTTAATGAACTGGAATATAGACCAAAAGAAATTACCCAGAATTTAATATAGATAATCAAAGGGATAGCAAGTATAAAATATCATATGGAAAGGAAAAAAAAGAATAGAATAAAGGAAGTATTCAAAGAGAAAATAACTGTTCATTTTTTCAGAATTTATAAGACTAGTTCTCAGATTCAGCAGCAATGTGTCTTATGCAAAAACAAGTGGAAATAAACTCGCATTTTATTGTAAGTGCTCAACACCAGAGACAGAGAGTATCCCTGTGTTAGTATGTTGGTGCCTGAGGGATAGACAAATAAACCAAGGAAACAGAATAGAGAGCCCAGAAATAGACCACACATATATAAAAACCTACTATAAGATAGAGCTATAACACAGCTAAATAGGCCAAAAAAAAAAGAAGACTGAAAAGTAAAGCTGGAAAATTGTTACTATATGGGGGGAAAATGGATTCAAATACCCACTTTGCCCTTGGTAAAAAAAAAAATCTACCGTGGGTGGATCAAAGACTTTAAAATGAAAGGTACAACTTTTAGGGAAAAAATATCAGGAAATACCTTTATGGCTTCAGCATAAGAAAGAATTTCTTTTAAACAACTCAAAAAGTACAAACTATAAAGAAAAGATAAATGAATTCAACTACATTCAATGTAAGGACTTTTATTCAGGAAAACACACACATACAATAAAGGAGGTAAAAGACGAGTTACATTCTGTGAGAAGATACTTGCAATATGTATAACTGCTAAAAGGTTAATCAGAATATATAAGGAACTCTTACAAAACAATAAGAAAAAGACAATCTCTCATAAAAATGGTCAAAGTACATCAACAGACATTTCACAGAAGAGGAAACACAAGTGGCCAATAGAAAGATATTCAATCTCAGTATTAATCAAGAGAAAACAAAATAAAAGCACAGTGATATGCCATTTTATTCTCATAAGATGGATAAAAAATTGAAAGTATTGACTAAGATATACACCAAAAGAAATTCTGAGACGTTACTAGTGACTTTCAATTGGTGCAATTTGGGAAATTAGGCATTATCTTGCCAAGTTGGACATATGCACTCCTCATGACCCTGAAATTCTACATGAGTTTACAGCTCAGGGAAATTTGCATATGTCCACCAACAGATAGACCTAAAAATGATCATTGGAGTATTATTTGTGATATAAGAAAACTGAAAAACAGCCCAATGGTCCAAGTAGAATAGAGTGGGGAAAAAATCATGTATCACAGACACTGAGATGGAATAGTACATAGCAGTAAAAATAGATGAACTAAACCTATACTCATCAACACAGATGAATTTCAAGAGTTACATTGAGAGAAGAAAGCTAAACATATAAGAACATATAGCATAATCTCATTTACAAAAAGGTCAAAAGTAAGATTAAACAATATATTTCTTAGATAAACCTACCTCTGTGGCAAAAAAGCATTTAAAAAAAAAGCCAATAATAAAACAAAAAATCGAATTCTCATTCCCTTTCGGAGAAGAGAGGAAGAAGATGATGTCATGGAGAGACATATAAGGGTACTCTGAATTATTGTTTTACTCCATTTATTAACGTATCTTACTGTTTATTTTGTTATTTTTTAGGTCATACAAATATGTTAAATATTCCCCTGTGTGTACGACCTATTTTTCCAAAAAAATAATAAAAATAGAGATCATCTGAAAACATGTACTTCATACTTTGACCATACTTTCCATGAGTATCACCTGTGGCTTAATAAAACTATCTCAGATACCAATACAAACAATTAAAATTTTAAAAATTAAAAAAAACAAAAAATAAAAAAATAAAAAAAATAAAATTTTAAAAATTATGTGGGTGGGCAGCCCAGGTGGCTCAACGGCTTGGTGCCGCCTTCAGTTCAGGGTGTGATCCTAGAGACCTGGGATCAAGTCCCACGTCAGGCTCCCTGCATGGAGCCTGCTCCTCCCTCTGCCTGTGTCTCTGCCTCTCTCTCTCTCTCTCTCATGAATAAATAAATAAAATCTTAAAAAAAATTATGTGAGGAAAAATCTACTCTGTAAAATGCCCACTACATTTAAGGAACTATTATCATTTTAGCACTTTGTCCAATAGCTTGCATCAGGTGCCACTTACTGCTAGGGCAACAGAAGTAAGCAAAACTTCTTTCACTGCAGACAGCCTCTTCATAGCAGGTGGCAGACAATTAGCACCCTAATATATGGAAAAGATTCCATGATATTTGACGATTATAAGTGGTATGGTCATCTTCTGTGTTGGAGGCATCATCTGCCTTTGCTGAGCTTTTGGTCTATTGAGTGAAACAGACAATAAACAAGGAAATGAACCAATGAATGATGAAGAATGCTATTAACATGAACAGGGTTCAGTAATAGAAAATAACAAATGAACAGGTGGGTGGAATAGGATGTAATCCCAACAGGCTGACCAAAAGTACCTTCTCTGAAGAGATGTCATATACATGCAGATCTGAAGAAGGAGAAAGGGCTCCATTTGAAGAATGGGACAGGGAGAGAGCTGGCCACAAGAGGGAGGATTCCAGGCTAAGGGAAGCGCACATACCAAAGCCTAGAGAAGAGATTTTGGTCTCTGCAGACATAGGAGCTGAATGGTGGAATGTTGAGAAGGCCAAAAGTGGAATTGAAAAAGTAGACTGGAACCTTGAAGGCCATGCCAAGGAGGTCTGATTCTTATCTCAAGGATCAATAGAAAGGAATGGACAGGGTTATAGTGCAGAAGCCACATGATTCAATGATTCAATTTTTGCCTTCAAAGACTACTTTGCAAAAAACAAAACAAAACAAAAAAAAAAACAAAAAAAAAAAAGTTTAAAAAATTAAACTTTGCTAATTAGTGAATAGTAGAGACAGGGAGACAATTACTGTGGTGATAGTAGGTCAGCAGCAAAGCAGAGGGTAGAACTAGAATTGTAGCAGTGTTAGCAGAAGTCAAGTGAACAGATTCAAGGTATATTTTAAAAATGGAACTAATAAGATGTGTTGATAAATTAGATGTGGAGAAAATTAAAACAGTGATACATCAAAAACGTAGAGTTCTCATTTGCTAAGGGTGAATTCGTTATTTCAATGGATTTCTGTCTTCTTTGATAGAAGTTAAAAGAAATAAAACCAAAACCCTCCTGATTACTCATAGCATTTGACAGCACTGCCCATGCCCATCTAAGGCACACAGCTTCTCTCAGGGGAGAAACACATGGAACTATCACAAATGTGTCAGAATGTCACAAACCCTTTCAGTCATCTCTATATGTATATAAAACTACATACATATAAATACCATGTCATTATTTTGTCTATTCTCATGTCTCAAATCTTGTTGAAGGTGGGTGATTTGAAGTCTCTCCCTACCACAGCCAACTAATCTGTGCCCTGTTTCCAAACACATGTGTGACACCCAGACCCTAATTCCTGGCATAATAAAATAAGCCAAAGCTTACTGAGAGCTTCCTAGGCACCATGCACTTCTCATGATGCTTGGAAATGTTAACAGATTTAATCCTCACTGAGAGAAATTCACTTGTATTATTCCCATTCACTAAACATGAATTTGAACATGTTTACTATTTCTGAAACTTTAGGCTTTAGAAGGAGCTGTGAGCCACATGGACACCAAAGAGTGTCTTCTTTTTTTTTTTTTTTTGTAGTTAAAAATGAGAACTGTTTATTTTTTTTTTTTGAGAACTGTTTAATATGAAGAAGAACAACATAAGAAAGTAGCTTTTGACAGATAAAAAAATTGTCTAATTTCAAATAAATTTCAATTTCTGTACTATTATAAAGTTTAGGACAAGATATTGCTGCAGCCATATGTTGCTAAGATACAGTCATCTTCTCACTCAAGAACTAGTTTGAGTAGCATAGTGTACATTATGAATTAAAAAGTAATTAATGTCTTTAAAATATCTAGATACACATATATAGAGATTTTTCAAATTTAAATTTAATTAATTAACTAACATATAATGTATTATTGGTTTCAGAGGTAGAGATCAGTGATGTCTCAGTCTTATATAACACCCAGTGCTCATTACATCACGTGCCCTCCTTAATGTCGGTCACCTAGTTATCCCGTCCCCACCTGCTCCTCCCTTCCAGCCACCTTCAGTTTGTTTCCTATGATTAAGAGTCTCTTATGGTTTGTCTCCCTCTCAGACTTTGTCTTGTTTTATTTTTTCCTCTCAAAGAGTGTGTCTTAAGCTGCTCAAATTACACTTAAAGAATCTTAAATGTCTTTGCTGATGAATTTTAGTGGAAATAACCAGTTAAAAGTTTAGGAAACATACAAATATTGGGAAAATGAATCAATCTCTCATCTGATAAAGACTGGGGGAAGAGTGATTTCTCTATCACAAAGAGATAGAAAGATGCAAGCAAATTTCAAGGAAATAAACTCTTTATTACCAAGTACTCCAAATGTTACAGAGTATGTAGAATGAAACCAGACAGGATCCAAAGATCCCACTTGCAATGGGGGGAAAAACAATCCAACATCTGGATGTATAAAACTCAGCTTTTATTTCAGTTTTGTTTTGTTTTGTTTTGTTTCTCAACTGTCACACTGTAAAACAGATAAAACTGAAATCTTTCTCAGGAGCTGTAAAATCCTTGCAAGTGTGTTGACAGAAGAGACACAGCCTTTGGGGTGGAAGTCTCTCACTTGCATTTAAGTACCAAGCCTGTAATGAGTGCTTTATAGTGGTTCTCAACCTTGGCTCCACATTAAAATCACCTGGGGTGGTACTTTCTTAAATCCTACCCCCAGAGATTCTTTATAGCTGTTGTCGTGTTGGCCCTGGGAACCAGTAGTTTTTGCAGATCCCTAGGAGATTCTGAGGTACAGCCAAAGCTTGCGAAGCACTGCTTTGGACCCGAGCCTGTGGGCATTCTCATGGCTACAACAGAGCCATGCTCCTGAGCTTATCACTGCTGTGGAAGGGAAGAGAGTCAGCAAGAAGCTGAAGGCGTCTTCTGAATTCCTACAGCCTCGGTGAGCCAGCACTGGCAGTTGCAGAAACTGCTTGCCAGTAATGCCCTCTGGGAAACCTAGCTGTCTGTCAAACTAGCCACTGCTGACAACTTCTTTCAGATTGATTTGCTTCAGTATCACATGTTAACACTCTGAGCATCTAAAAGCAGTATAGTTTTCTCTTCATCGGAAGTAGGAATTTGCTAAGTATGAATTAGACAAGGTGAGGTGCCAAGCAGAGACATGGAGTACCTAGTATGTGTTGGACATTCTATTTCTTTTGCTCTGAATCCTTACAAAAGCCCTCTGAGGAAGGTATTATTTTCTTTTAGTCCTCCACTGAAGAAACTGAGGTTCAGTGGGATTATTAAGTGATTTCTCAAGGTCACAGGGGCTACTGAGAGGAACACCAGGGAGGAGACCCATCCTGATTTTTACTATACCACACTGCCCCCCTAGGGCTGCAGGCGTCAATGGCAGGCACAGGACATTGAGAGAACTTGAAATGCCAGAAAGCAGTAAGCTTGAAATTCCCCTGGTGGACCTAATTGGCTGTGATTGCTCTTTCCTCTGAACACTTAGAGCCTTTTCTGTTGGTACCACCGGCTTAGCACTGAACCCTTGCCTCCTGTTGTTAATTACCAGCTCCTGTGCTTTCAGCTCGTTGCCATTACAAGCAAGCTCAGGCAGGGCAAAGACGATTCTTGATATTTTTAATCCACCCGAGAACCTAAATTTGCCTTACAGCAGAGCTTCTGTGCCCGTCATGTACTTACGAATCACCCATTCGTAAACCTGGTTACAAAGCAGATTGTAACAGAAGGTCTAGGTGGGCCTGAGATCCTGTATTTCCAACAAGCCACCAGGGATAGCAAGGCTGCCAGTGAAAGGATCACACACTGAGAAGCAGGGAACTCATCGCTCCAAGTAAGTGAGGGCTTTTTAACTACAATTTTGAAACAAGCAGCTGTGCGTGTATTTGGGCAGATTATATTTCACCACATATTTCATTTCTTTAAAAAAAAAAAGGTGTCTCATTATCCTAACAAAGCTGTCTAAAGTCATTCCTTTCTCACTCACTGACTCTTCACAGATTGATTTGTTGATAGATAGGACATCTCATCAAGAAAGCACCTACAAATTACGGTTGAATTTCTGATGAATACTACAAAGAAACTTTTTCTGGTTAACCGATGGTTTAAAGCAGATGGTAGTACACCCCTCTCACCATTGCTCCTATTAGCAATAGAACCCCTCATGTAGGGCCATGACATCCTTGGGGATGACATGGTAATTGGGATGCTTCTGATGAGAAACCTGTGGGTAACTCTACTGATGCACTCTGAGCAAGAGCCAATCATTAAGAATATCAGCTTCAGGGTCGGTAGACCAGAGTTCAAGCCCTTGCTAACATTTTACTTTTCAAAGCTCATTTCTTGTCCAGTACCACCCTAAAGCAAGACTTGTAACTTTGACCCTGATCCAAAATAGCCCCAACTTATCATTAGCAAGAGATATATTCACACATAATACAGAAGAACTTTTCTCATTCAAAACAATAAAATATTTCACTACTGATTTTGTGGCCAACCACATAAAAAAGGTTTTATGTTGTAGTTCATACAATAAAACATTATCAATCCACATATCTTATTATGGTTTGGAAAAGGACATCTCTTTTTGATGCTCACCTGTGTGTCCCCCACCCCCAACACACAAACATGCATCCTGCTATTCTGGAACAGTGCTTTACATGGGCGGCTTCAACTTTCTTGGCTTATAAAAGGAGGCTAATAATACCTTATAGGTTTCCATAAAGAATAAATACATATCTCCCTTCAAAAGTCCCTAGCAATTCCCAGCCAGCAGATCTCGGCTCTAGATCATTTCCCCTCATGTACCCTTCCAACCTCCATACTACCATCCCTGCCCTCAACTTTCTATGTCCCTTTTCATTTCAGAAAGACTTGCTGGTCTCTTGGCTTTTCCAGTTGGGATCCAATCTCTTTAGATGACCAGCAGAGAGTTAGAAGTAGCAAATAATCAAATAACTTTACAAACACAGTCAGTTCTCTCTAAATATTTATTAAATGAATAAATGGTTGACCTTCCTCCAAACCAGTGGATCCTCAATATTGAGTTCTAGAAATCTCTCCTATTTGAAAAATCAGTTGTGAAAATATTAAGAAGTGACAGCTATCTATATTCCTCTCAATTGGATTTTCTCCAGCCCCTTTTCACAAGGAGAAAAGAACAAATCAAGGATAACATCAATATTTAGATGGAATCTCAGAAATAGTGCAGCAGCAAGGACATCAGGATATTGGAAATGCTGTTTGATACTGCTTAGAGCTCACATCTCCTTATGGAAGTCTTAAAAATGTATGCAGAAACATATAGGAAATGCCCCATCCCATAAAATCAGTGTGATTCACTTGATATATACTTAAGCTGTCTTGTGGGTGACTTGAGGATATTACTACTTTAAATACAGGTTTGTGGTGGATCCCTGGGTGGCGCAGTGGTTTGGCGCCTGCCTTTGGCCCAGGGCGCGATCCTGGAGACCCGGGATCAAATCCCACATCGGGCTCCCGGTGCATGGAGCCTGCTTCTCCCTCTGCCTGTGTCTCTGCCTCTCTCTCTCTCTCTGTGACTATCATAAAAAAAATAAAAATAAATAAATAAATACAGGTTTGTTATAAAGAGTAACAGAAATGGCATCTCTGTTTTTTATCCTGGCTAAAGAACTAAGCGTATACTTAGTAGATACTTGGTGAATGTTCCATTCCAGCTTATCTGGGTAGCAATTTTCATCCCAGAGGTGCAAGAAGGAAGGTAGCAAATGTTTGGCCAATGTCCTTGTTTGTTGAACTTGTTAAAAAAATAAAAATAAAAAAAAAAAGCTCTGACCATAGCAAACAGTTTATACGGTAGGCAATTATAGCCTTCCAAAATCTTATGAAAGGAGGTGTCAAGTTCTAAAAAATATAGTTGTCCATGTACAATCAAATTGCGCTCAGAAGCAGGGAAAGGGAGAATGATAAAAACAAAGCAATGACAGGAAGTCCCATTGCTGCAAAAAACCTTCGTAAGAAAAGATCAAATCATAGCACCAGATAGCAGCCCACTCTAGTAAATCAGTGACATTAAAATAACTATAAAAGAAAATCTGAAAGAAAAACGTACCTAAGGGAAAAGTGAGAAAGGGAAATAATGACTATTAATTGAATAAAATTTAGGCTATAAATTTAAGATAGGCAAACAAGATATCTTCATCAGAGAGAAATTTGTATTAAAATTAAAGTCATATATAATTGTTCAATTGAGTCAGAACACCTACAAACAAAACCTATAGCAAGATGTCAGAGCTAAATGATTGCATGGCAAGCCAAAAACAAGAAACAAGACAAAACAAGAAAAGAGTGCAAGATACTTTACATTACATATTTGTTTAGCAATGCAATCACCTTTTCTAAGTCTCCCTAAAACTCTCAAGCATTCAAATAGCAATTGCTTTTAATGTACTAGCTGAAAATCTGTTCAATACTTCGTTAATTGAGTTATATACAATAAAATCTAGGGGCTAGAGTGAATACATTCAAAGTCGATGTGCTCAGTACAAAACCCAGTACATGTGATTACATTTCTAAGGCCAGAAAGAAAGCCCACGGGAATGAAGGTAATTTCCAGATTTTATACGTGTGTGGAAAATGTCACACTGTCTCCTCTCCTGGAGGTTTCTGAGGAATGCATTTTATTTCATTTGAAGCGTAAGGCTTGTTAGAACTTCTCGGCCAATGTGTGCTCTACACCTCTGACTCCTACATTGAGCATGGTTCCTTATGAATCTATACAAATGATTATGTTCAGGGGAGTCTTCTGTTTTCTTTTTTTTTTTTTAATTCACATGCCCATCTTCCTGTTGATTATCTTACTAATGCTGTAAGTTTGATAAGCCACCACCACCTAGAGACCTGCAAATTTTATTGAAAAACTTCTCAGGGTGCCCAGGTCCTGATCCTAGAGTCCTGGGATCAAGGCCACATCAAGCTCCCTGCTCAGCAGGGGTAGTCTGCTTCTCCCTCTCCCTCTGCAACAACCACCACCACCGCCCCCCGCCCCACTGTTCATGCTCATGTTCTTTCTCAAATAAAATCTTTTTTTTTTTTTTCAAATAAAATCTTTTTTAAAACATTCTCAAATCTTGAGCTGAGAAAGACAAGTACTAGGTAAACATCATTAAGGACTGTGGTCTCAAAGAAAGTCAGAGACAGGGGATCCCTGGGTGGCGCAGCAGTTTAGCACCTGCCTTTGGCCCAGGGCGCGATCCTGGAGACCTGGGATCGAATCCCACGTCGGGCTCCCGGTGCATGGAGCCTGCTTCTCCCTCAGCCTGTGTCTCTGCGTCTCTCTCTCTCTCTGTGTGTGTGACTATCATAAATAAATAAAAATTAAAAAAAAAAAGTCAGAGACATACCACCGCCAGCAGAACAGTTCTCCATATTTTCTATTGAAAATTGAAATTTTAAAAAGAGCAAATGTTAGTACTGGCAACAAAAGTAACTTTGAATGAAACCAGCACAGAAACTGGAGCTAGCTCACCTCAGACTCAGTTCCCAGGTAAGGATGGGGAATCATGCCCTTGACTTCAGAACAGATCTCATGACTCTCCAAAGCAGTTAATTACTCACGTGGTAAATTCCAAAAATTCCAGAAAATTATCCCCACCTCATGTCACTCGCCCACGTCTACCAAAACTGTACCACCTCTTGGATGATGGTTGAAATTCTTATTTTTAGAGCCGCATTTGTGGTCTTCGGTTGTTGTCCTCCATTGGATGCAGGTAGTCTTAGCAATGTAATGCTTCGACCTTAGCTACTCCTGACTTCTAGGTTATCTGTCCCTTTCCCCAAGAGCTGCAGTGGTGAACAGGTCAAATAAAGTGAGTGTGAGGATAGAAATGTCAGGGGGGAGAGAAGGAGCAGGAGGGGAGCACTAAGGAAGAACGCGGAAGGCCATCTGATCTCTCCACAATTTTATCTAAGGCCTCAGCAGGGCAAACATTTGTTTAATAAAATTATAAATAGAACAAAAAACATTTGCAACAGTAAGCCCAGAGCTGCTCCGATTGATGTTAGGATGGGAGCCCGGCCCTCCGCCCGCTGTGCTTGCCCTTCGGTTGCTGATGCAGTCCAGGCGGTGCTAGGGTTCCAGAAAAGTGCTTGGAAAACCGCTAGCCTACTGGAAGCTGGTATGGCCAGAGTTCTCTGTTATAAGAACCATTCCTTCCTTTAAATCTGTAACTATACAGCCAGGAGGCACAGAGGAATGGCATCATAGGGGCCCAGTTCCTGGCCACCGCCACACACAGGGCCCGTCTGCAGGGCAGAGAGCGGTGGCAAGAGCGCTGCACCCTCCGGAGGGTAGACTGAGTCCCAGGGCACCACCACCCAGTCCCAGGGACTGAGTCCACAGCAGCCGTGCGGGGCAGCCATCGCCTGCACCTGCCTTCACCTGCCTTCACCTGCCTTCACGGGCAGCTCTCCAAGTTCCCAGGATACAGAACGACATGGCCCATCCAGAAAGCATGATTTGCAACCTTAGAGCACATCAGGAAAGGCTCCCTTGGAGGAGTTTTCCCAGGAATTGATAACTGTATCCAGCAAGTGGTTGCTATTAACATCACAGACCTTGAGGAGGCCGAGGATGGAACTGAAGACTTTTGGCAAGAAATAACCATTCTGAGCTGGTGTGACAGCTCTTATGTTAAAAAAAAAAAAAAAAAAAATACTATGGATCGTATTTAAAGGGTTCAAAATTACAGATAACAATGGAATACCTGGGGGGGGGTGGGTCAGCACTGGGTCTTCTTCCAGCTGGTCCATTTAATGAGCTCCAGATCGCTCCCGTGCTAAATGTTAAAAAGCCTGGACTGTCTGCATTCAGGAAAGAAAATCCACCGAGACCTAAAGGCTGCCAATGTCTTGCTGTCAGAACAAGGAGATGTTAAACTTGCCGACTTCGGATTTACTGGCCAGCTGATACAAATTAAAAGAACTAGTTTTGTGGGAACACCATCTTGGATGGCTCCTGAGGTTATTCAACAGGGGGCTCATGACTCAAAAACTGATATTTGGGGGCAGCCCAGGTGGCTCAGAGGTTTAGCACCTGCCTTCAGCCCAGGGCGTGATCCTGGAGACCTGGGATCGAGTCCCACGTCAGGCTCCCTGCATGGAGCCTGCTTCTCCCTCTGCCTGTGTCTCTGCCTCTCTGTCTCTCATGAATAAATAAAATGAATATTTTTTAAAAATCTGACATTTGGTCATTGGGAATTATTATTGAACTAGCCAAGGGAGGACCACCTAACTCTGGTATGCATCCAGTGAGAGTTCTGTTATCTTAATCCAAGAAAACAATCTTCCAACTCTTGTTGGAGACTTCACTAAGTACTTTAAGGGGTTTATTGATGCAAGCATCAACAAAGATCCATCATTTCGTCCTACAGCTAAAGAATTTCTGAAACACAAATTCATTGTAAAAAAAAAAAAAAATCCAAAGAAGACTTCTTATCTGATGGAACTGATAGATCGATTTAAGAGCTGGAAAGCAGAAGGGCACAGGGATGATGAAATTGATTCTGAGGGCTCTAATTCGGAAGCCACCAGCAGAGAAAACAACACTGATCCCGAATGGAGCTTTACCACCGTATTAAAGAAAGCCCAATCCAAGGAAACCCCAGAAAGGGGCAGAGCAAGATCATGTGCAAACCCTGACCTGTTTGTCTATGATAATCACACCTGCATTTGCTGAACTTAAACAGCAGGATGAGAATAACGCTAGCAGGAATCAGGCAATTGAAGAACTCGAGAAAAGTATTGCTGGGACAGAAGCCGCTTGGCCTGGCATCACAGATAAAATGGTGAGGAAATTAATTGAAAAATTTTGCAAGTGTCCACCCAATGAAACCCCCGAAGGAACTTATTATTGGCTTCTATTCCATACGGAACCAGGGAAACCCACCAAAGTTACTTCGGGCTTAACAATGCTTAACTCATGAACTCCATGTGCCTTTTGATCTTTACAGCATTGAAGATTTGGAAGAAGCTATTCAACTATTTTGTGATGGTGTTTATCATTTTGTACTTTTTTAAAAAAGATTTTATTTATTTGTTCATGAGACACACAGAAAGAGAGAGGCAGAGACACAGGCAGAGGGAGAAGCAGGCTCCGTGCAGGAAGCCCGACGTGGGGCTCGATCCCGGGTCTCCAGGATCAGGCCCTGGGCTGAAGGCAGGCGCGTCTAACCACTGAGCCACCCGGGCTGCCTATCAATTTTGTACTTTAAAGAGATTATTTTATGGAATAACTTTCCATACTATAGTTTCACCTGTATTGTACTAAATGATGAGATACAGTTTTGCTTTTAGGTATCCTTCTTAAGTTACTGGGATGACTACTTTCATGCTTTGATCTTTATTTGAATGAACTCTCATGAAACATACAGGTCATTCAGAGTCATCCTATTCAACTTTTGTAAATCATCAAGCTGCAAAACACATTCTAAAAATGGCTATCGGTGGCGAGGTGGAAACAAGTCGTACCTTCTTAAGACAGAGGTTTTTAATAAACTCTTAGAAATGAAACCTGGAGAAGTATTGATTCTTCTACCAAGGTGGGATGATTTTCCAGGCAGCTCAGTGATGATCACATTTGAGGCACATGTGTGAAATATTTAGAAGCAACAGAGGTACCTCTTGGTGTGCAGTAGTTACCTTCCCTTTCAGAAGAGGCAATTAACCCTATTTGACATGGTTGGAAATTTAAAGCAATACTAATTAGCTATGGATGGAGTTTTGACAATACTAGAGGAATTAGGCTTCATTTTTTAAATCTCCAACTCATATCGCCTATAATATGCTTGGATTTGGGGAGCTTAAGAAAAACTGATTAACATGTGATTAAATACCTGATTGACAGGTATTACACCAGCATAGTTTTGTCATGGTAGTAAAATGTCCTGTAAACTGTACATTTTTGTTTTTTATAATCATTCAGTACATAAGCATCATGTGCTCATTTTTGAAAGGAAATTTAAATAAGCATTTTTTATTCATGAAAATAACCATAGTAGGCTGATCTCTGCCCATACAAAGTTAAGTTAGACTGTTCAGTTAATTCTCATTTATAATTACAGCACTGTTACATGGATAATACCCCTTTTCTTTTAAGCCCAGTATAAATATTATGCCTGCCTAAGTCCCAAACCAGGGCTACATTTCAGTAGGTGTAGTATTGATATTAATTGTTTTTATAGTTAATGTTTTATTTTTTGATCTGCACAGTTTTGTTTTTGCACAAAAGTAATTTTTAAAAATCTGAATAAGGGGATCCCTGGGTGTCTCAGTGGTTTAGCACCGCCTTCAGCCCAGGGCCTGATCCTGGATACTCAGGATCGAGTCCCGCGTTGGGCTCCCTGCATGGAGCCTGCTTCTCCCTCTGCCTGTGTCTCTGCCTCTCTCTCTGTGTGTCTCTCATGAATAAATAAATAAAATATTAAAAAATAAATAAAATAAAAATGTGAATAATTGCCAAATATAAGAAAGAAAGATGTCTGTCAAGTAAAGAATACAGTTTTTTAGTGAAAGGGCCATTACCTCTTCTTTTTCTATAATAATATGGACACTAGAATAAGTTGTGGTTATATCATATGCCAAGAAATTTCTTTTCTTTGGTGCCTGTACTGTAATAATTACTTGTAACACATTGTATCTTGAAGTAATGGTTCAGTTAAAATGTTCACCTGCTATGTAACTAAAACTCAATTACAGCTTATAATCTATAGATCTGGAAATAATTTGCAATTCATATCATGGATTAAATGAAATTTGTAGAAGTAAAAGCAACAAGTTGATAAACTGATTATTTGAAACTTTATTTTTTTATTATTTGAGACTTTACAACACAACTGTATCATGAGTAGGAACTGTACTGCTTATTCATTATTGGAGTTGTTAGTTCTGTAAACCATTTTTAGCTGAATCACCCCAGTGTTTTGGAGGATTTAAAAATAAATATTTCAATTTCAAAAAAAAACCTATAATCAAAAGTCTGTGATTTTTAGATGTTAATTTCTTTTTAAGATTTTATTTATTTATTCATGAGAGAGACACAAAGAGAGAGAGAGAGAGAGAGAGGCAGAGACATAGAAAGAGGGAGAAGCAGGCTCCCTGCAGGGAGCCCGATGGGGGACTCGATCCCAGGATCCTGGGATCACACCCTGAGCCGAAGGCAGATGCTCAACTGCTGAGCCACCCAGGCATCCCTAGATGTTAATTTCTGAACAAATAGTTGGGAGGATAAACACAGAAAAGAAAAGCATGATATTTGTTTTTTTAACCAGATCCTTTGTACTATTAACATCTTTATCATTGAATTACATGGTGCTAACTTAAGCAAAGGTAAGGTAGGGTCAGGTGGTCTCTCATATCCATACACAGACGTATTCCTCATCTTTGCTGCTAAAGACCTCTAGAAACCCAGTCATCCCCTTCTTTGTATATCCTGTTGCTGTTTCTCTCTTGCTGCAGATGGGTTTTTCTATTCTAAGTCTGTGGAAAGAAAATGGCCTCTGTAATTCCTGAGCTACATCTTGGTCCTTGAAACCAGCCAAATTCCAAATCTAAGTTTATTAGAAAGTACTTTGGTTGGCCCAACTTGAGTTGAGCACCTCCAATCTCATCAGGATCATCCAGCTGACAGCTCTGCCAGGGGCAGGGTAAGTTTCAGAAAAGAGAGCAAGGTGCTAGTCAAACTAATAATAGTGCCCAGCACCTCCCTCCTGGAAACCTGTGCCCCCTGACGCAATAATGATGCGCTGGATCAGCTTGTACCAGTCAGCGAGAGCCGATTCTACTGATCACTTCCCAACTCCATGTTCAATGATGCCGTATAGGTGGCTTGAAATCAACCATGGTAGAAGTATTTATACCACACAAAGTGGCAAATGCTATAAAACAGATTAGTCTTTTCAGAGTCCCTTGATCAGCACCACACTGTCACCTAAGTCTCCATAATTTGTGATGTTGGAGACAGCCACATTGACATCTGTTCACATACTGTGAAGTTCTGCAGATAGCCTTGGTATCCCTTTCCTCACAAGTTTGGTCCTCTAGAAGGTGCTTAGGAGACCTGCTCACTCAGATATGTCTAAATATTTAAGGAAGAAAATAAAGCAAGACATGTGCATCAGCATGGCTCAAATGCAGCACATCTCTGATTCCACACAAAGCCTTGTTTTCTGATATACTTAGTACAGGAGCAGATACAGGTAAGAACGATCCTGAAAATCAGCTACATTCTTAGTAAAAATAGAAAAGTAGCAAAATGAGAACTCTGTGCAGAAGCTGTGAAGAAATGGTAGAAAGAATCTATAAGAGCACTTATTGGAATACAGCAGGGACTCAATATTCCAGAAAGGATGAAGAAAAGAAGTAGGACTGTGGTGGAGTTACAGGGGCAAGAGGGAGAATGGGGGGACAGATGATGTAAAAGGAAATAATGAGCCATCAATCAAAGGAGATAATCCTCTGCTGAGAGTGTAAGTAAAAGATATATTAATTGATAAATACAAAACATTCATTCAACAAATTGTATCAAGTGCTGAACACGGGACAGGGCTGGGCACACAACAGTTAGGAGGACATGGTCCCTGCCTCAGGTGTTATGCAATTTAATGGAAGAGAGACTCAAACCATCATCTCAATATTGGTACATGCTAGGATTCGTTAGCCATGGGGTGCTGAAGGAAACCATAGAAAATCTTCTGTCCCAAATTTGGAAGTCAGGAAAGACCTCCCAGAAAGAGAATGTATAAACCAAGCCCCAAAGAACATATAAAAGCTTCACAAGTGAATAGGATGAAGCAAAAGGCATTTCAGATGGAGGGGGAAATGTATAAAATGGGTTCAGTGGTGAATAGAAATAATCAATCATGAGTCTGAAGGAAGTTCAGAGTGGCTGAGTATAGTGTGCAAGCGAGTAAACTGGAGATATACACCATACCGGGTTATGAAGGCCTTGTATGCATACTTGGAATTGGGACTTTAAGGACAAAGGGGAGTTACTGAGGCAGGCTGGGGGGTGGTGGGGTCTAAGAAAGAGAATGCTTTAGAAAGGACACTCGGATTAGTTCTCTTTTTTCACCACCACCACCACTTTTTTCTTTCAATAGGATTGACACTACAACCTCTGGCTGGCCTCCCGGGCCTCCCCGCTGTCCCACCTCTAAACTATTCCACAGAAAAAGTAGGGAGTTGGCAATTGTAACATCAATGCTATTGAGACAAAGGCACTGTGGTGTAAAGAAAGGAGGTGGAGCAGTTTGAGAGCTATTTGGGAGGTAAAGTGAGCAGGATTTGATGATTACCAGGCCTTGGGGGATGAAGAAGGCAGGCATTAAAAGAGACTCCCAGATTCCTGACTTGAGCAGGTGAATGGATGGTGGTGCTATCGGCTATAAGAAGGAAATAAAACAAAAACAGGTTTAGTAGGATATACTAGGGGTTTAATTTTGAGATGCTGTGGGACCTCCTGACAGAGAGGTATAGTAGGCAATTAATTAGAAAGACATGAGAGGGATTACCATAATTTACAATTTTTTAATTGGTTTTTGAGAAGGTCAATAACATTGCTTTTCCCCATCCAAGTTGACAATCAAATGCAACAGGGGCATGAGCAAACAGAAGCAAAATATCACCTTTGATTATTGATTCACATCATGTTTGTATGAAAAGATTTCAATCTAAAATGGAACCAGAGGAAGGAAGCGTGGGTGGCTCAGGGGGTTGAGCACCTGCCTTTGGCCCAGGGCATGATCCTGGAGTCTTGGGATCAAGTCCCACATCAGGCTCCCTGCATGGAGCCTGCTTTTCCCTCTGCCTGTCTCTGCCTCTCACTCTCTCTCTCTCTCTCTCTGTGTGTCTCTCATAAATAATTTTTTAGATAGATAGATAGATTAAATAAATAAATAAATAAATAAATAAATAAATAAATAAATAAATAAATTTTAAGAATGGAACCAGAGGATATGAAATGGAGAGTCTCAAACTGGCGCCTTCAGGAAAATGGAACTTAAGAACCAAGAGGCTGGGGGCACCTAGGTGGCTCAGTTGGTTAAGCACCTGCCTTCTGTTCGATGAGTTCCAGGAATTTGGGAGTTGCTTAGGGAACAGACATAATAGATGTGACCATTGCAATAACATACAGTAAGCTTTATATAGGTGACATTTTGACATGTTCACATGTGGGAAAGTTCTCTCACAGCATGAGACAATTCAGAGACCGCTACACAGTGAGGGGATCATGTGTCAAGGTGATGTTGTTCAGCTGCCCAAGGGGAGTATCTGGGTCACAGAGTTCTGAAGGGTAGCAGCATCTTGGGGTCTTTTTTTTTTTATAGCTCCGGTGTTTATTTTAACTTATCTATGGTTAGCAGATGTTGAATGCAATTTCATGGGGCACACAAAGAGGGCAGGATCTATATGGCTAAAAATCTGCTAATTTATTAGGGCTCTGCTTAAAACAACTGAATGTGTAAAAAAAATAAGTGTAATGCCAGTGGGATATTAAGCTAGCTGGTCACATACTGCTGTGAAGAAGACACATAGGGCCAATATTCCGAGGCCATCTTTGGCTCATTTAGATAATACATTCTCACAAGTCTCTGGAGAATCCTGATGCGTTTGGTTCAGGAACATACTTTGAGAACCACTGACCTAGAGAAACAAATAATGTAGGCTTCTTGTGAGCAGGGTCAGGGTGTCTCTAAAAAAGAGGGTGAGGTTCAGTTTCTTCTCCCAAGGTGACATATTGAAGTCTCTTTTCCTGAAGAGAAATAAAAAGGGAAGAAGAGGAGGATTATTGTAATAGAAGTTCTATCCACAAGGAAGGAAATAGTAGGACTAAGTAATAACCATTCTCTCCCCATAAAGATACCCTCCAAGATGATGATTCTGCGTCCTAAAAAAACATATTTTCTGTAGGGACTTTCTGTTGTTGTTGTGCTTGTTGTTGAGAAGAAAAAGCTCCAATGAGGACTGCCTGGCTTTCTAGAAGCAGAAATCAGTTTCATTTCCCTGACAAACAACAGTACTTTGCCTGTGGGTGGTACAAGCTGTTTATATGTCCTTACCTTAATTAAGTAATCTATGACTAAAAATGATTATCTCATAAGTGTTCTCAACAGTTTCTTAAAACAATTCCAAGAAATACATCTATTTTCAGTGTTGTAAAAGTTATATAAGTTGTGTCAACCTTGAAAATAAAACAGCCAGTTATTTTAACAACAAAATGAGTTAATTCCCGAATAGCAGAGGAATTGTGATTCAGGACAAGCAAGCTATGGTGCACCACAGGCAAGCCCAAAGAACAAAGGAGAAGCCACTTTTATAGAGGAAAGGGGCCAGTTGAGAAGGGCTGTAATGAACACAAAGTAACTCGGTGTAGGCTGGGAGTTGGAAATGTAGTGTCTTTTCATTGGCTGCTTTGTGACAGTCTCTCATTGGCTGGGCTGTTGCTGAGCAAGGAGAAAACCTTCTTTCCTCCTGCTAGGGTAGTAGAGTAGGCTTCTTCCTATTGGGATCTGCAGAGAGCTCCCACCGATGGTATTTCTGTGAGAGCTTCCCCTTTTGGCCTTCCCACTCCATTTTAAATGAGGTTTCCTTGGTTCAGTTTCACAATTGAGATCTAACATTGAAGCTGTTTCCCTCAGTTCCATTTTCAGGTTTTCTCATTTCTCCTTTACAGCATTCATGTCCCCATAATCATCCATTCATTCAACCATTAATGTATTCATCAAATCTTAATGTTCTATGCATTAAGAACTTGCCCTGGGTGCTTTGAGATGATAGATGTTGAAGCCCAAGCTGGGAATTAAAAAACAAACAAAAATGATTTTTCTTTTTTTTAACTAGCCACAACCTATATAAAGAACATTTGGTTCCTGGGACCAAATGTTGGTCTCAGCTATTTTTTGTCCTTCTCCCGCCATTCACATTTAGGGATTTTCGCACTGAAGTGACACAGAAAAATTCAGGAGGGAGAAGACAACAGAAGTACTAACTAACAACAAAAATCTCCACCTTGAGATTCAGTGAATAGAAACGTGTCACTTTACACAGTAGTTTAAGTGACAGATGCTGAATCTTTGGTAGGTGTTGCACATCTCCCTTCTGGCTCCAGCCTCTTCATTCTGTCAGTGTTGATACCATTTGCATAAGTACCTGTCATTATCCCCTATCAAATGCCTCCTTTCCAACCTTGAACGTTTCTTCTTGATTCATTATAATTAAAGAGCTAATGTAGCCATTCAAGTTCACATTGTCAATGACCATGTAATCATCTTCCCCAGTGGCCAGAATTCCTTTCTTTTTATGAGGTTACAATTAAATTCCTTCCAGCCATAAGGTCAAAAGAATCTGGAACAGTTAGTCTTCCCAGTGACTAATTTCACACCTGTGACTCTGATACATATAAAATAAGACCTCTTAAATGGAAGGTGTCAAATTAAGAAATAATATACATTTGACTACACCTCAACTGAAGTCAATTAGACGTAAAAATTAAAGACTGTGGATTCTTTTCCTGTTACTGGAAGTGATGCTTGACACTCCACTTATCAATTTAAGACACATCTGTGTCCCTTAGAAATGTTAAAGTAATTTGTAAATTGGAAGGGAATTAAAATGGCCCAAAGCCTGGGAGACTCCTGGCCAGGAGATTAAGATAATGTTCTCATGTCCCTTCCATATAGTAACTTGTCTATCACTCTGTATTTTTCCCTTCCCAAGATTTGCTTAAGTTCTTCTAAAATGGATTTGGTTACTTTTCCTGCTACTAAAGCTTCTTGTATTTTGTAAAAAAAATTCTGATTATTAGATCACTCTGCGTGGCTAAATGCCATGAAAAGATTTAGCCTCTGGCTTCCAAGATGTAACATTGACCATCAATGCTTCTCTTTTTCCTGCCATCTTGAAATCTATTGTAGACCTTCATCTTCACCTATTGCTTCCAATGGTTCTCATTTTAACTCTCACACACACAGTCCTTTCCATCTCCTTATGCCTTTATCTTTATTTCTCCTCCAAGACCGGAGTTGTTTTCAGCAGTGAGGTTATTTACTGGAAGCCTTGTGGCTCTAACTTCAATTGGAAGTCACTGTCAACTCTCCATCAGTAAATCTCAAATGGATTCCCCAAAAGGAATCTGTCTATGGTAGCCACAGTGCTACTGTCTATATGGCTCAAAAGGGCTCCTGGAAGGTGTGGAGTGTGAACCACAGCCAGCAACCTCCAAACTCTACAGTTCAGCTGCCCTGAGATTCCAAGAAGCCAAAGTATCTCATCAGGAACATGGGCAGATGACCTTCACTCAGGAACATCTAGGTGAGGACTCTGTGCCCTGAAGAGAAAACAAGATTCAACTTCTTTGCTTCTTGAAGTTATTGGTGTCATAAGAAAACATAAGAAAAACAACTGTTGTTATTATTGTCTATCTATTGTTCCTGCTGCCCAGCTTCCATTTGCTCTTCTTTTGAGATATATCTATATCTATATATGCCTTGATTTTCCTCCAAGTAACCATGCCTTCCCTCCTCTCAGTCCTTATGCTTTGATAACTATTTTGCATGTTGTAGAATGCATGTGCCCAATTGTGGAGACAGTGGACTGAGCAATATGAGATCTGGTTCCATTTCTCTAACACAAAGAGAAAGACGTCTAAGAATAGGGCCAAAACAAAGGAAGTAGAGGCCAGAAATAGAGGAGAGAAAAAAAGATTCTAGTGATGTAGACTCCCTTCATCAAGATAAACCTGAAAGCAAGCCAACTTGCAATAACTGAATTCTTCATTCATGTTTTCATTGAAAAATATTTATGAAGCCGTTCTATGTATATTGCCCTCTGCTATAGCCAGAGATACAATGTAGTTCTTGATTTCAAATGACATGTAAAAGGGCAATGACCAATCATTGTGATGGGTGCTGAGACATGACAAAGCCACATGGGTACACCTAGAACATCAACCCCACTCGAAAGAGGTGATCTGTGTCCTAGAGAAAGAAGAGTTTGAGATCTTTGGTTGAATTTTTAATGTAGATTCTGATTATTCTAAATATTATCAGCATGTCGATGAGTCATCCCAGCCTCTGACCTCTCAGTTCTTTGACCTATTCCTAGATAGTGATTTTCTCCATTGGGTCATCCTTGACAGAACACATCATGAACTTAGATTTTACTTGGTATGTCTGTACCTTTAAAAAAAAATGAGCCAAACACCCTACTCTCTGAGCACAATTTCAATTTTCCCAATTCTTTCACTTAGTGCTTCCTCCAGATAATACACACCTCTCTTCCCTATCAACATACTCTATCTTAAGGTGTTCCCCTATCCCACTACTTAGATCCTTACTTCAACCCTCACCAGTGTCTTCCCTTACCTCATTCTCCATCAGCCTCACCAACCTGGCACATCACTTATCATATTCCATTCTAAGTACCTATTTAATAGTTTATCTTCTTTGTGATGCTATAGCCTATAAGAAGCAGGGACTTCCTAATTGCCATTGGATCCCCAGCACTTAGCATCATTTTGCTTTATAAATAGCAGACAATTAACAAACTCATCCATCCGAAGTATATCTTTTACAAACTACTGTGGACAGACATCATGCTAAGTGTCTAGAATTTGATGATCAGAAAATAGGAAGTCAGTCCTGCCCTCACAGAGTTTATAGTCTAGTAGGTATGAGAGTAAAGTGTGGCAGCACTGCACTGAGCAGGATGTAGTCCAAGAAATCTGGGCAGCAACCAACAGCAGAGTGGAGCCCACTGCAGAGAACTTGTAATGCAAAGAATCAGCTACCAAGTAGACAACTCCTTGACAAATACATGATAAGTACCTTCTTTTCCAAAGATATTGAGGAAGCTGCCCCTTGGAGACTTTGACACTTGTTACACATGTACTAATAATTGGCCAAAAATCATAAAAATGATAAGTAAGTCTTGATATGTTTCCTTGACAACAGGGCTAAGGGAGTGATATCACACAAGGAGCTGGTAACTCCTCTTAAAACTATCCTGCTAATGTGGAATCATTTTCAAGAAGTCCTACTGAGCACATGCATTATGTCTTCCCCTGGGATTCTTCTGGCTTGTGCCTCTCAAGGATCCGTAAACATTGAACACTAATAACAGAAAAAGAAAACAGAACACATCTGATGAAATGTTTAGATGATACTAAACTGGGAGAATATGCAAAGGCAACCCCCCCCCAAAAAAAAAAAACCAGAAGAAAAATTACAAATGGCAATCATATGGATCTAAACAATAAAATAACATCCAAATCTCAAGTTTTCAAATTAATATACTTAGAGAATAAGCACACACTAGAAAAGAGAAAATACTAAAATGAAAACTGCAGAGTAACAAACACTAACTTAGGTAAAAATTTAAAATATGAAAGAGTAGGGGCACCTGGCTGACTCAGTCAGTAGATCATGAGACTCTTGATTTCAGGGTCATGAGTCAAAGCTCCATGTTGGGTGTAAAGCCTACTTAAAAAAATAAAAATAAAATAAAATATGAAAGGATAGCCACAGGCTAACTTTAAATCCAGGGGCCCTGGAAAAAAAATATTGAAAAAGACCCTGTGATTAAAACAGGATGCATTAATGAGGTCCTGAGTGGGAAGAGGGTGCTCTTAAATGTGAGTCTGGGTAGAATTCACTGTTAAATGAAGTAACAAAATTAAAATACTGTTGATTTTTACAAAAAATAAAAAATCAATGAGAGAGTTTCTCAGGGATTCTAGGGGAAGCTAAAATTCCCTGTACTGACTAAAGACTCAATGTAAAGGAAAGTGAGCAAACCTCAAAGCTCAAGATACACAAGAGAAAGGACTAAATGAATATAAAGGAATTTAAGTATATGAATATCCATGGTTTAGTCAGGATTCAGATTGAGTTGGGGAGCTTGACTTTAAATAGTATATAGAAAAAGTCTCAAACATCAGAAAAAAAGCAAGATTAGATATAGATATAAGGTATAGATAGATCCTATTTTTACCAGAGCCCCAGGGTTCAAGATCAACAGACGGGGAAGGTCCCAAACAGACCAGGTTTTGCCTCTCACTGCTAACAAAATGTAAAGACAGAGAGATGAGCGGTGGTGAAACAAGAAAGGATTTTACTTCAATGAGGCAACACCAGGGGGACAGCCGACTAGTGTCCCAAGAACTGCTGAGAATACTTCTAAGTTTATTTAGGGAAAATGCAGGACAAAGATTGGTGGGTAATGTCCAACTGAGCAACAAAGGACAGATTGATCATGGTCTTGGGGTCAATCACATGGGATCTTGCTGACATCAGGGCAGTCGTTACTGCCTATGGGGGTAGTTTGGGTGCCCATTGTAGGGTATTTGCCAGCTGTGTCCCCTTCCTGAGTTAACAGAGAAGCTGGAGGGAAAAACATAGCCATTAAGAGGAACTGACTAGGGATGCCTGGCTGCCTCAGTGGGTAGAGCGTGGGGCTCCTTTTTTTTTTTTTTTTAAGATTTTATTTTATCTATTCATGAGAGACACAGAGAGAGGCAGAGACATAGGCAGAGGGAGAAGCAGGCTCCCTATAGGGAGCCTGATGAGGGACTCGATCCCAGGACCCTGGGATCATGACCGAGCCAAACACAGATGCTCAACCACTGAGCCACCCCGGTGCCCTAGAGCATGTGACTCTTGATCTCGGGGTCCTGAGTTCAAGCCCCACTTTGGGCATGGAGCCTACTTTTAAAAAATAAATAAGATATATTAAAAAGCTAATGTTTACCCCCAAAAAAAGTTACAGGTTGAAGGCAAAATGGAGTCAGTTAGTTCAATGACTGGATCCTCCTTCACTATTTGTTCTATTCCTCTGGAGAACCCTAAGTAATACAGCAATCATCCTTTCTGTTGTTTATGACTCCTTAATCAATCTCTGTCTCTGTCTCTCTCTCCCTATTTAGGTACCCAATAATCCAGGGCTACCCAGCTACCTAGGTCAGATGATGAGCAGGACAGTAGCGGCTTGGTCTTTGGCTTCCCTGTGCTTGTCTTTGTAGTTGTTGAGCAGCGTCTCTCCATCTGTGTGAACAGCTCAGATAAGCCTTCAGCCTACAGGGTTTCACAGGACGCCTGGCCTGAGACAGCTCTGCTGACTCACCTCCCATTGGCTGGTTTTAGTGAAGAGCCTGTGTCCTGAGAAACCCCCCAGTCCCAAGAAACCTAGGATGGTTGGTCATACTACCCAACACATTGTGTTCAAAGACCTCTCAGACAGAATCCTGATAAAGGGGGATTCCTGAGGGGTACATGTTGGGGGGTGAGAGTGATGGGACGCCCTCAGCCACCAAAGAGTCTTGCGTCTTAACGCAGCAGAGCGTGAATGGAAGAAGCATTGCCTCATAATAAACTTGCTGAGCTGGTGAGAACATGCTGTTTCTCCTTCTGGGATCTGGTTTTGAATAGGATTATGGAATAAAAGAAGAGAGGGAAAGAATTTGTCCCGATACTCACAGTTAATTAGACAAACATACCAATCTCATTTTGCAATGAAACAGATACTTTCTGCAACTGAAAGACAAGTGGTGAGGCAAAGCATCTGCTTAATGATGTGCAGAGCTGCAAGTCAGACTCTGGTGTTTAAGACGAAAGGCAGCCACCTAGCCACAAAGTGTAATTCATTAACATTAAACTGGTCAGATTCCATTAACATGAACACCCACTAACACGCAAATAAGATGGGTATTAGCTAAGCCTTGTTAATCACTTAGGTGTAAGGGAGATTTTCAACATCAAAGCATCTGTTGCTGTGGGATCTGATTCTTAACTTAGCACAGAAAAGGCTGAAGCTCCAGTGCCTTCAGAGGGCAATGGTAGCCAGAAGCCATGCAATCTGCCCTTTGAAAGGCTGCAAAGTCTTAGAAATCAGAAGCAACACAGAATTCAGAGTGCACTTGAAAGCTAAATACTGGGATGGGTGGGAGCCTCTTTAAGTAAAAGGCAGACCTTCAAGTTCCTATTTCCCAGTCTGTGTGGGTAGGCATTCCCCCAAATGCTCACTAGGCTCAAGGACACCTCATACAGTGGAGGGCAAAGGTGGAATGATTCATTAAAAGACTCCATACAGAATTACTGAGCAGCTCAAGGCCCTCCTCTTCTCCTGCCCAGCCCTAGAGCACCAGCGGCCAGACTCCTATGGCTAGGAGTCTTCCCTGGAAACCTGAATTCCAAAGGAAAGATCTACAGATATTGATATTTTAGAACTCCAAAGAAAAACTCCAATGTGCCCAATAACCCCACGGCAAACCCACCAGCCAGGCAGCCCTGCCCCTGCATGTGGAGCTTCCGAACAACGTCTTAGTACTTTACTGGAAGTATCAAAAGACAGTCTAGGAGCACCAAGTATTTGAGGAAATCCTCCAACATTCAAGAGACCAAAACAAAAATATAAAATAAAGAAAGAACTCCAAAACCAAACTCAGTAAAGGAGCAGAAGAAAACTTTAAAGAGACACAAAAAGACAGCTGATTTTTTTTTTTTAATCTATAGGAGAGATAGAAAATAAAGCCAAGAAATCTCTGTGAAAGCAGAACAAAAAGATGTAGAGATGGACAACAGGAAAGAAACAATAAGAAATTCAGAGAATCAGTCCAGGGGATTCCACATTCAATCAATATACATTCCAGAAACAAAACAGAAGAGAAAGTAGTAACAAGGAGTTAATACAGGAAAATGTCCCATCCCAGGAGGGGGTCATGGGAGCCTGACTTACAGGCAGTCAGAAGTACAGGTAACAACCTGGATTCACCACTGGCGTCGGAAGGGGAGGACAGTCCCATGGAACTGAGCCAGTAAACTGTGGAATCTGATTCTATCTCTGGCTAGATGGTGTCTGAATTGAGTTGAATTGATGCCCGGCTGGTGTCAGAGAATGGCTTGGTGGTGTGGGGAAACCCTCTCACACGTACTGGAATTGGGCCTTAGACCCCACTCAAGAAAATTGGCAGGGTCTCTATCCCAAAACATGTTTTGAAGGGAAGGAAAAAGAGAAGATACAGATACATATCATATGCCTTAGTACATCAGAGTTGGAGTATATATTCCACTTACAGGAAGGAACATCGCTGGGCCCACATTTATTTTTAGCAGAAATCTGCAGGAGTCAAGTAGTAATGATTCCTTTAAATATGTATGCATACTCAAATATGCTACAATTTTCACTACATCCTAATGTCTCCCTGACACTGAGACCAGTATTAGTTGCCACTAATGATTGCATCTTTTATAGTATGGTATTTGCGATTTTCTTGCAATTTTTTATAGTATTTTTAAGGGTAGATGTAAAAGTAAAACCTCTCAATATACACATGAAATAAAAGGAAAAGTAGAATAACAGAACTGAATGTTTCAAGGCAAATGGACTAAATATCATATCTCATCACAGAAGAATATACCTACGAATTTAGTCTGCAAACAAAGCATACTTTCTTGCACACTCATTTGCTCTGCTTTCCTGTTATGGTTTGAATTGTGAGTCCCCCCAAAATATATGTTGAAGTCCTAACCTCCTATACCTCAGAAGGTGACCTTATTTGGAAATAGGATCTTTATAGATGTGATTAGTTGAGATCATCTAGAGTAGGGTGGATCCTTAATCCAATATGACTGGTCTCCTTAAAAGAAGAGGAAAACCAGGGTCGCCTGGTGTGGCTCAGTATTGGTTTTGGATTTTGGCTCATGTTGTGATCTCAGGGTCATGAAATGGAGCCTTGTGAAGGGGTCCATACTCACATGAGTTCGCTTGGGATTCTCTTTCCCTCTCCCCTGCCCCTCCCTCCCACTCTCAACTAGATAAATAAATCTTAAAAAAGAAAGAGAAGGAAAATCAAAACAGAAGGCCTTGTGACCATGGAGGCAGAGACTGAATTGATGCCTCCATAGGCCGTTGAATGCCCGGGGCTACCAGAAGCTGGAAGGAGCAGGGAAGGATTCTCTTCCAGAGGCGTCAGAGAACACATGGCCTGGCAACACCCTGATTTTATACTTTTAGCCTCTAGAATGATGGAGAATACATTCCTTCTGTTTAAACCCACCAAAGTACCACCACGCCAGGAAACATCCTAACCCCTATAGGACCAGACCCTCCAACTTCCGATTCTGAACATTTCTGAATAAGAGAGATGGGAGAGGACACCACAAAACTCCTTACTTGAGTTTGGCATTTGTCTCTTTAAATAAAGACTTCCTTCTTTCATCACATACTTAATGAGGACACAGCAGCCTGCAGAAATCACATAAGAGCATCAGTCAGCAGGTCACAAACTATTCATTACCAGTCACTTCGAGTGGACAGAGGACTGCAGATTTTCTAGATTGTCAAGTGCTGAGCAAGCCATGATGCCATTAGAAAATTGAGTCTCCAAAGCAGGCAGTGAGCACTACATATCACAAGACAAGCTAAGTTCAAAAGTGAGAGTTCTGAGCAGTTAAGAGGGAGCAGATTCCAGGTATATCAGCTGGGGTTAAAATCCAAACAGAAAAGTGTGAGCCAAAACATCATTCCAGAAAGCAGGGATGGGAGTATAGTCTTGGGCTCAGAACAAATAAGTAAATCCTCATGAGGAGCAGAATGCATGATGACAACTTATTCTAGGACAGAGATCAGCTGCTCTTTGCAGGGTTGGATCCAGTAGGTCAAGGCTGAGAGTAGGTGCGGCTTGCAAGGCCAGGCAGCCATGGGGAGGCCCAAGGGAGCATGTCCACCAGAGGTCTTTTGGCTCAACATGCTTCCTCTCAGTGCTACCTCTGAGAACAATCACACCAGTCAAAGTGAGATGAGTGTATCTATCTGAGCCCAGCACCTAAACCATGGCCTGGAGATCCTCTAACAAAAAAAGTGCTATGTTTAAAAAAAATGCTATATTGTCAATAGTAAGAAATAGCACCTTAGGCCTATAAGTGCTATTTTGTTTGGGAAGATGATGTTTAATTGCCCGTTGGTCTAGCCTTGCTTTTTATCTCACAATTCCGGGCCTGATGTCCTTTCATTTGTGAAGTGTCAAAACTGTCCTCACTGCATCGTGTTTGTTATGTTTTCTCCACTTTTCACAGGTCACATACATTGTCATTAGGAGATTCCAATTTGTATCTTTATTTTCCCTCAAGTTCTATCAGTTATAAATTTTCCTAAATCGTTTCTTTCTCCTATATATACAAAAGAACATCGATACTAAAAGGCTAATTAATGTGGGCTTTCATCCTGCACTGTTTTCCTGTCCCTTTTAGTAAAAGGGCTGGAGCACATCATTTGCTAGTCACTTTTATAATAAGCACTAATTTTCACTCTGAAATAGTTATTGATCTGAATAATCAACCATAGAAGAATCATTAAGAAAATGAAACGGTTCCTCATGATGGAAGATTAGCCACCACTAAGCATGATGCTTCAACATAATTCTTCATATCTTGGGGAAAGACTTGGAATAGAAGAAGTGAAAAATCAGAATATAAAATACAAATACGGTATCATTCCAATTATATTTTAAAACTATGTATTAAAATCTAGGTAGTATTTCTTCTTCTTGTTCACACTCTCTGTGCTTTTCAAAATTCTAATAATGAGCATTTATTGCTTTTATAATCAGAAAAAGATAAACTGTAAAAAAATGGAAAGATAAATGCTATTCACATTACCCAATATTATAGTACTACCTTAGAAGAACTCATATTTGCATTTAAAATATTTGAACAATTCTTCCCAATAAAAAAAGAATAGAAAACAAAAAAATCTTTGCATTTATACCTAAGACCATAACATTCACACATGGCATGTGGCCTCTCAGGAAGCTATATCCAGAATAACCCTGGAGGAGAGTCTTGCAAACAGATTATTAAAAGGCCAGGTAGTAAGTATTTCAGGCCTTGCAGGCAAGTGATAACTCCTTAGCTCTGCTGTTGTAGCACCACAGCCACAGGCAATATGTAAAGCAATAGGTATGGCTGTGTTCCAATAAAACTTTATTTACAAAAACAGGTGGTAGTTTGCCAACTCTGCTACAGAACAGCATTTCCCAAACGTTAATGTGCACATGAATCACCTGGGGTTTTAGCTGAAAAACAGATTTCAACTCAGTAGATGTGCAGGAGAGCCTGAGAGTCTGCATTTCTAACTAGCTTCCAGGTGATGCAATTGCTACTGGTCTGAGGACACCCTCAAGAGCAAGACAGAGCATCATTTTATTAGCCACATAATATATAGGCAGGGCTCATTAGGAGACAAAAAATGCATTATGTTTACCGACAACACATTTGCATTATAGTAATCATATTTTGCTTAATTTTTTTTTACCTTATGCCTTGTTTTAGAAAAACAAATTTTGGACATTAAGTGGGAGATGGATAACTTTATTTAAAAATAGCTAACTGAGGGGTACCTGGGTGGCGCAGATGGCTAAGCGTCTGCCTTTGGCTCAGGTCATGATCCCGGGGTCCTGGGATCAAGTCCCACATCAGGATCCCTGCTCAGTAGGGACTCTGCTTCTCCCTCTCTCTCTTGCTGGAGGGGAAGGAATAAGCAAGGGGAAGAAATGTGTTGCTTGTGGTCTCTCTCTTGCTCTCGCTCTCAAATAAATAAATACATAAATCTTTTAAAATTCTTTAAAAAAATAAAATTAGCTAACTGAAGCAAAATAATTAGTTGATTTTGATACGGACAAAACGTTATTTATTCATTCAATAAGCATTTGTTGTGTCTGGACACTAGGTTGCCGATTGCTTGAAATACAGAGATAAAGTGTTTAAATGGGAGATGCAAGCACATAAAGAAACAATTGCTTTTATTTAAAAAAAAAAAATAGGATCATCCAAAATAGTTTGGTCTAGAAGCATTAGGTTCTTTTACAAAGAGATGTCATTGCCCAGTGCTAAAAATCCCATCACTTATCAAACTGTGCCATGGATACACCCAACTTCTAACAAGTCACAAAAGCTACTTCTGTAAATAATCCTTTAAACTTCGCTAACATGGATGTAACCCAGATTTCTCCAGGATTCATCACATGGGGTACTCATGAGTTTACAGTAACTGAAATAATTCAAGTCCTGACACCTCCATTTCAGTGACCAATAGACGTCTCAAACTCAGTATATCCAAAAACAAACTCCTGAAAGCCCCAAGTCTGCACCAGGACCACTTTTCTAGCTCATTTGATAGCAACTCCATTCTTCTTGTTGCTCAAGTCAGCCATCCTGCATGCCTCCCTCAATACAATAAATCTTGTTGATGTTGCTTGCAAAATTTATCCAGAATCTAATCACTTCTTACCACTTCCATTGCTACCATCTGGTCCAAGCTTTCATCTACATTACCGAAATACTTAATCTCAGCTGGCCTTGCAGATGCTATGCTGTTCTCAACACAGCAACACAAGAGATCTTTTTAAACTTAAATGCCATCATGTCATTCCTTATTTAAAACTCCACAGTATCTCTCCCACTTCACTCAGAATAAGTCCTTACAAAGGTCTAGGAGGTCCTTTTGATCTAGACTCAGATCACTGTTCTGAACTCATGCTCATTTCTTCCCCTTGCTTATTCCCCTCCAGCCACACTGGCCTCACTGGCATTGCTAAAACATACCAACCACCTTCCCACCTTTGGACCAGGGCTTTAGCTATACCTGCTACCTGAAATGCATTTCCTTCAGGTAATGGCCAATTACCTCATCTCCTTCAATTCTTTGTTTAGGTATCACCTTCTTAATGAGTCCTAGTCTGACCACCTTCATCCCCACACTTATCCTCCTAATCTCACTTATTCTGCTTCTTAAAAAAAAAAATCTGGGGATCCCTGGGTGGCTCAGGGGTTTAGTGCCTGCCTTCGGCCCAGGGCGTGATCCTGGAGTCCCGGGTTCGAGTCGCACATCAGGCTCCTTTCATGAGGCCTGCTTCTCCCTCTGCCTGGGTCTCTGCCTCTCTCTCTCTCTCTCTCTCTCTCTCTCTCTCTCTCTCTCTCTCTCTCTCTGTGTGTGTGTGTGTGTCTCATGAATAAATAAATAAAATCTTTAAAAAATAGATAAACTTAAAAAAATTCTATAGCGCGTATCGCTTCTAACGTACTAGATAATTTACTCATGTATTAAATCTATTCTTTATTGTATTAGTCTGCTTGGGCTGCCATAACAAAATATACTCTGACACTGGGGGACCTCAGCAGTAGGGATTTATTTCTCACAGTTCTGGAGGGTGAAAATTCCAAGATCAAGTTGTTGGCCAATGAGATTCCCTGGTGATGGTTTTCTTCCTGACTTGCAGACAGTCACTTTTTCACTGTGTCCTCACATGGTAGAGAGGAAGCATGCTCTCTGCTATCTCTTCTTCAAGGGCACCACCACCATCATGAGGGCCCCACCCTCACAATGAACCTAATTATCTCCCTCATCTGAACCTAATTATCTCCCAAAGGCTGTATCTCTAAATATCATCACATTGGCAGTTGAGGCTTCGATATATAAATTTTAGGGGGAAACAATTCAGTTCATAGTATGTATCATCACCTCTTCCTTACTTTGTGTAATCTCCATAAGAAGAGGAATCTTTGTATTGTTCACAGCTGTATCTCCAGGACCAAGAAGACTGCCTCATACAGGTTTGCTAGTGACTCAATGAGTTCTATCTATCCCACTGTACCAATATAGGACCTTCTGCGTCCCTTGGTGTCTTGCCCAGTAATTTGGGGGAGTCTCCAGGAGTGTCTCCAATAAGTTTTTGAATAGCTCTCTCTGCCCTTTGCCCTGCTGACAGCTGCTACTCGTGATAATTCTTGAGGGAACCTCCCACTCACAGCTGCTGCCAGTCCTACAACCACCAAACCAGCCCATACCTGTGTCAAGAATGAAGCCTCTCAAAGCTCCAAACAGCAAGCTGTGCTGCATTTCCTGCAGCCCTTGATGAGCTGAATATCATGTTCTGCAAGCAGTGAAGAGGTTGTCCATCTTCCTCATTTGTGGTCACGCATTGTCACTGAGTCACCACGACAGATTTGCATACGGAAGCCATGGGCGATTGGTTCTGCAGGCTCCTCCAAAGGATCAGAAATGCCTGAATTCCACCACCAGACACAACTTCAAGTTCTTCGTTCCAAGACAGTGCTTCCAAGTTGTGCTGCTGGTTGAAGTGGACGATGTAAATTTTTTTCCTTCGTCAAGATGGTCTCAGGTCGTTGAGTGCTGCTGCTGTAGGTTCTCACCATTACTGTGGTATCCAAAACGTTAAGGTTAAGTGAAAAAGCATGTACCCAACAAGCCATACCTAATTTAAAGTACACAAGGTACTTGTAGTTCCTTGAAGGAAAAGCACTAAATGAATAAATGTTCTTGTTATACATTATTCAGAGGCAATTTGAATACACATCTTGCTATACATTATTCAAATGCAATTTTTCACAATAACAAATAAATACTCTAAACCGCCCAAATGCCAAAGGATATATCAATATTGGATGAAGTTCATTCACAATATTTTATTTAAAAACAATTTAAGAATCGAAATCTTTCTATTACTTTTATAAATGTAAATTTGGTGGCTTTTCTTCTTTGTTGAATTACATTTAAGTTCCCTCCCCCCTTTTTTTTACTCAAGCCAATTTAACTGCAGTGTTTCTGTTTTCATCAGAGGCAGGGTAAGTGCATCAGACATGGCATCAAACATCCTGGCACTGGTAACAGTGTGCCCATGTGATGATGAGTACAGTTGCTATTTCTTAACTTTCTTGTTAAGAAAATAAGATGGTTGGATCAGATCATCTCTAATTTCTTCTCCAGCAATATATTTTCATGATTCCATGTCTTAAGAAGAAGCAACACCATATTAAGGGTCGGAAATAGTGTACATTCAAATTCAAGATCAAGTAATAAATTGCAATTTCAATTCATCTTTAAAAATTGGAAAGTTACTTATTTCTATGCATTGTTTTAAAATTCCACATATATTATTGGACAATAGTTTTTTGAGGTATTCTAAACTAACATAATTATTCCAGTCTTGCAGATTCATTCATTCGATCAGATGGTTGGTCAACATCTTTTGAGCACCGACTATGTACCTGGTATCATGTTAGGTCCTGTGTATGCAAACTTACAACATCATCTCTGCTTTTAAGGATTAGATGAATAAGATAAAGTAATGGCAATAAAAATACTGCAAATGTCAGGTAGAAGTTTATATAGGGTCCAAAGTGGACATGAGGAAAGAAATCAATTCTACCTGGAGGGAGGAGCTAAGGAAGCTTCCTCTTAACACTGTTTTGGAAGATGAATCAGATCCTGGCCAAGGGAGGCAGGGAGATGGAATATTAGTTTGTCATGGCTGCCATAACAAAGTACCATACACTCAGTTTAAACAACAGAAATTTATGTTCTTGAAGTTCTGGAAGCTAAAAGTCCAAGATCAAGGTATTAGTAGGATTATGTATTTCGAGGCCTCTCCCAATGGCTTATAGATGTGGTCTTCTCCTCTTTGTTTTCACATGATCTTTTCCTTATGTCTTTCTCTGTCCTAATCTCCCTCTCCTAAAAGGACCCAGTAACATTGGATTACAGCCCACAGATATGGTTTCATTTTACCTTAATTACCTTCTAAAAAGGCCCGTCTCCAAATACAGTCACATTCTGAGGTACTTGAGGTTGGGACTTCCACATCGGGATTCCAGGGGGACACAAATGTCTCTGCTTCTCACCAACATATGCCATTACCATTGTGATGCTTGGGAGGGTGGGGGAGGGCTTTCTGAAAGTTTTGCTGTCCCAGCATCCACCCTTTGTCCCTTCTTTTGGCTACAGAAACTTGATTTTCCTTTGGGGAATGGCCCCTCTCCAACTGGGAGAGATCTGGGAGACAGAGTGAGAAGAGGCAAGAGTACTCCCAGATTTGTTGTGGATGGTGAAAGAGGAAAGTCTGGGTAAGAGGAGGAGATTTTCAGTTAAGTTTGTATATTTTTTGTTGATTTTTACATTTATCAATAAATATATGAATATACCTTCAAGAGTCTCTTGGTAAGAGGCTTAAATCCAAAGTTCTCCGCCCCCCCTCAAAAAACCTTCCTATTTCTTTTATCCCCTAACCCTCCTGGAATTAACCACTTTCAATGTTTTAGCTTTTTTTCTTTTTTTTACCTCAATGTTTCTAAATAATATTCCCATTCTGTTGACAGAGTTTGACATCATTTTTCCTCCTGAGTTTAGAGCTGATCGGGAGGTAGGTATGGAAGTCAGATGGCTGAAAATAAAATATCAGCCTGATTATTGACAAAAGCAAATGGGCTTCCTAAGAGCTCACCTTGAATTTAACTGACCTGCCCAGGCTGCCAGAGGTAGACAAACTGCAGGCAGGGAGTATGACCCTGGGGAGCTACCCCTACAGTGAGGGCAGAGGTATGGGACTTCTGCAACCTGGTTGCTTCTAGAAAGAAGCAGGCTCAGAAGAGCCTGACTAGGCCTAGCTCCAATTCTCCAATTTACCAATAAGATAAAGTCCAAGTAGAAGAATCAAAAACAGAAAGACATGCTGGCCTCCAAAAAAATAATCAAAAGAGTTCAAAAAAAAAAAAATAAAAGAATGAAGTTGATGATATTAAGGAATTGTTCTTTTTTATATGTAATGACAGTATTGAGATTATGCTACTTAAACAATTTCATTTCTTTTGGCAATACAAACTGAAATATTTATGGGTGAAATGAAATACTATCTGATATGGCTTCAAATTATATGAGAGAGGAATGAAGGTTTAAATGAAACAAGATTGGTCATGAGCTGAAGCCGGTGATGGGTACCTGGACCTTCATTATTTTATTTCTCTTACTTTTGTATCCATTTATAAATTTTTTCTGTAATAAAAATTTCAAAGAAAAGGAGAAATGGTTAAGTTACAAAAGCAACGACGAGTAAGTTTCACCATGGAAGTGGATAAAAATGACAACGCTACTAAGAAGTCAAGTGAGATAAAATAGGCAGAGTTCACCTGCTTTGATGATTAGGGAGACATTTATTTATTCCTTGAGCAAGTATTATGTTCCTGACCCTACTCTGGAGACAGGACGCCCAGTGGTGAACAAAATAGAGAAGATCCCTGCATTCATAGAGATTACCTTCTTGTGACACTGTCACCTTTGTCAGGACAGTTCCACATAGTGGTAGAGTGTAACTCTACTGAGGGAGGGAGTTGCAAGGAAGAGAGGAGGTGAATACAAAAAAGAATAAAATGTGCAAGGGAAGAAGAGAAACAATGCAGTAGCTTAAAGAGGACTTTTAAAATTTTATTATTATTATTTTTTTAATGTGAGTGCATGCAGGCCGTCTATGGGGATGGAGCCAGTAGAGAGGGAGAGATTATAAGACAGAAAGAATAATAATAAATTGGGAGAGAATTACATCAGACCACAGTAGAGGGATTTTTCCTTGAGTAAAAAAAAGACCAAATATTTTCTCGTTGAGGAAGGTAGATGAAGGTGGATTCTGTGGGATGAAACTGGGCTTAGAAAAGTGAGTCTGGCCCAGACTATCTGCATCGTGTAGGAAGTGGGCAGAGATGTTCTTACTCCAAGATCATCCGGAAGTGCTCATCCTTCCCTCCGATTCATATCAAGATAGCCCCTTTTTAGATCTCATTCATTTCCTCAGAGATTCCATCCCAGACTCCATAGTTTAAGGAAGTTTCCCTGTACATGCTAGGAATGCATTCAGCTACAAATAGCAAAGGGGCTTACAAATAACAGGGAAGCCCCTTAGTTAAGATATTAAGGCCTTAGGCTTTTTTTTTAAAGATTTTATTTATTTATTCATGAGAGACACAGAGAGAGAGAGAGAGGCAGAGACACAGGCAGAGGGAGAAGCAGGCTCCATGTAGGGAGCCTGATGTGGACTCGATCCCAGAACTCCAGGATCACACCCTGGGCTATAAGCAGCGCTAAACCACTGAGCCAACAGAATAGAGAACCCAGAAGTGGACCCTCAACTTTATGGTCAACTAATATTCGATAAAGGAGGAAAGACTATCCACTGGAAGAAAGACAGTCTCTTCAATAAGTGGTGCTGGGAAAATTGGACATCCACATGCAGAAGAATGAAACTAGACCACTCTCTTTCACCATCCACAAAGATAAACTCAAAATGGATGAAAGATCTAAATGTGAGACAAGATTCCATCAAAATCCTAGAGGAGAACACAGGCAACACCCTTTTTGAACTCGGCCACAGTAACTTCTTGCAAGATACATCCACGAAGGCAAAAGAAACAAAAGCAAAAATGAACTATTGGGACTTCATCAAGATAAGAAGCTTTTGCACAGCAAAGGATACAGTCAGCAAAACTCAAAGACAACCTACAGAATGGGAGAAGATATTTGCAAATGACGTATCAGATAAAGGGCTAGTTTCCAAGATCTATAAAGAACTTCTTAAACTCAACACCAAAGAAACAAACAATCCAATCATGAAATGGGCAAAAGACATGAAGAGAAATCTCACAGAGGAAGACATAGACATGGCCAACATGCACATGAGAAAATGCTCCGCATCACTTGCCATCAGGGAAATATAAATCAAAACCACAATGAGATACCACCTCACCCCAGTGAGAATGGGGCAAATTAACAAGGCAGGAAACCACAAATGTTGGAGAGGATGCGGAGAAAAGGGAACCCTCTTACACTGTTGGTGGGAATGTGAACTGGTGCAGCCACTCTGGAAAACTGTGTGGAGGTTCCTCAAAGAGTTAAAAATAGACCTGCCCTACGACCCAGCAATTGCACTGCTGGGGATTTACCCCAAAGACACAGATGCAATGAAACGCCGGGACACCTGCACCCCGATGTTTATAGCAGCAATGGCCACAATAGCCACACTGTGGGAGGGGCCTCGGTGTCCATCGAAAGATGATGGATATAGAAGCTGTGGTCTCTGTATACAATGGAATATTCCTCAGCCATTAGAGACAACAAATACCCTCCATTTGCTTGGACTTGGATGGAAGGTATTATGCTGAGTGAAATAAGTCAATTGGAGAAGGACAAACATTATATGGTCTCATTCATTTGGGGAATATAAAAATTAGTGAAAGGGAATAAAACGGAAAGGAGAAAAAATGAGTGGGAAATATCAGGGAGGGAGACAGAACATGAGAGACTCCTAACTCTGGGAAACGAACTAGGGGTGGTGGAAGGGGAGGTGGGCGGGGGTGGGGGTGACTGGGTGACGGGCACTGAGGGGGGCACTTGACGGGATGAGCCCTGGGTGTTATTCTGTATATTGGCAAATTGAACACCAACAAAAAATAAATTTATAAAAAAATAAAAATAAAATAAATAAAATAAACCACTGAGCCACCGGGGCTGCCCCTTAGGCTTGTTCATTTCTTCTCCTCTGTTATATCCATCGGTGTTTCATCCTCATGGATACAATATAGCTGCCATAGCACCAGATGTCATGGAGCAGGAAAAAGGGGGAGAGGATATTACCAGGTGCACTTGTCCTTTTTATCAGAGAAAGCAAAGGGTTTTCCCTTAACCCTCTATCAGGCTTCTGCAAAATTATGTCACTTAGTCATTCCTCGCTGTAAGGAAGTCTGGGAAAGTGATTACTTCATTTTGCCAAACTGTGTAGTAGAGATGGGCAAGAACAAAGCAAGGCGGGGAATGTAGCTAACCAACAATATCTGTCGTACCCTGTCACACTTCTTACGAGGCTACAGGCTCCCTGTGAGCAGGGCCCAGGTCTGTGCTTCTCACCAACATATGCCATCACTATTGTGAGGCTTAGGAGTGGGGCTTTCTGAAAGTTTTGCTGGCCCAGCATCCCTCCTTTGTTCCTTCTTTTGGCTACGGAAGCTTGATTTTCCTGTGGGGAATGGCCCCTCTCCGACTGTCAGTCAAGGAGTCTTTCCTATCCTTCCTGCAAAGGCATGGGAAGTGACACAAGTTAGTCACTTTACCTTCTTTCCCGGAAAGTTAAGATTTCACAGGGTGGGAGGCGTGGATTCTGGGATCACCTGGCTCCTGCTCACAATTAGAGCCCCCTGATGCCCCCCTGGCTCCTGGCTTGGGAACTGGTTGGTTCAGCTCTTCCTTCTACTCTGTTAGCCACCTCCTACCCTGACCACAAGTTCTTTTTAAATTATTTTGCTCTCCTTTTTTTGACTGCATCAAGGAAGCCTACCTGATAAAAGTAGGCCTTTAATTATTGGATGAATGACCCTTGTTTCAACTAAAAGCCAACCACAAACCTGAGGATCCTGGAACCAAAATGAAATAACAAACTAAGTAAGATAAAGACACCAATTTTTCATTTTGGGTCAAACTTCTTGATTTGCAATAAGTTTGACTTTCACGACGACAAAATGTTCCTCTTTGTCAGTATCTTCATCTTAACTGTCAATGAAGGTGCTTTTCCTGTCTGATTTACTCCTAATTTCCACTGTCTGCCAAGCCCATGCTCTCCTCATTCCCTCCCCAATTCCCAAGGCACAGTTTCCCAAGCAGCCCTCCAAGGAACGTCTTCCTCACCCATCTGTGAGCTGTCACAATGACAGGATGTTAGAGCACCGCCTCCAAGGCTGGATGGCACATTTTCTTTTTCTTGAGGTTTGTCTCCTTGATTTACAGTGTTGAGGTCATTTTTGGAAACCTTTTGCTGACAGTCTAATTTTGCTAAATGTCCTTAGAGTTTCTAATCCGGTCTGATGGAGGGGCAGAGCGGGGAGGTACTTTTGGGATCTTCTATTCTAGTTCTCTTCCCTTTGTAGAAGAGGAGGGAGGCCCACAGGTTGCTGGGACCGTCCCAACGTCACACATTCAGCTCTTAGCAGAGCCGTGTCTGGGAACTCCCCAGCCATTATTCTTCCCACTAGACTACAATGTTTCATCAGGTTTTGTATCTATTTGTTCTCCTCTAGAACTCTACACATTTATGATATTAAAATGCTTCCTCCTGAATTTTTTACCCCACTCTCTGATTATTTATTATCCTCAGCTAAACAGTGTGGCAGGTAGGGTTTTGCCAAGAAACAGTCTTGGATGGGATGGGACCTGATGTATACAGTGTTTATCAGCCAGCGCCCTGGGGCCAGACACCTGTGGAAGCAGGGGCAAGAACAGGAGCCCACAGAGAAAAGAGTCCATTGGCAATGCAGGTCACCGAGAGCTTGGCCAAGCTCACCTAGAGCAACCCTTCACAGTTGCCCCAAGATAGTCTGGGATGGGGCGGTGCCCAACCCATTGGAGCTGAGCTGCCCCAGGAAGGATGTGAGGGGGGTAACACAGCTGTCCAAGGCTGAGACCATCCCTGAAAGGCTCAGACCACTTCTGGCTGCCCAGGTAGCACATCCCTGAGCCCCCTGAAGGGGTCATGTCCGCCAGACACTATTACTCCTTCCAGTGACTCGCCTTTACTGTCCTAGATGCTTGTCAGGATTCCTGCCCCTGCGGAGCTTATAGTCTGCTGGGAGGGACAGTTAATAAATCATGATGGCAATGTGAAGCCTTAAATCATACACACGAAGGTCTTTAGACACACGAGGAGGAGGCAACTGTGTATAGACACACAGGGCGGGGGGTGCTGACTCAGGATGGCCAAACCCAGGGAGACCAGGGTAGGGGCCCCGGGCAGCCCCTGCCTTCCTAAGGCCAGAGGAACCTGCTACCCTTTATGTCATAAAATCTTCATTTTCTTCCTTCCTTCTAGTGTCTCTCCCCCCAAATCTCTCACTCAATTCATGCATTTTTCCTTATTCCTGCTAGTGTCTGGGGAGCCATTTGTCTCATCTAAAAAGCTAGTCCCGGGATCCCTGGATGGCGCAGCGGTTTGGCGCCTGCCTTTGGCTCGGGGCGCGATCCTGAGGACACGGGATCGAATCCCACGTCGGGCTCCCGGTGCATGGAGCCTGCTTCTCCCTCTGCCTGTGTCTCTGCCTCTCTCTCTCTCTCTCTGTGTGTGTGACTATCATAAATAAATAAAAATTAAAAATAAAATAAAATAAAAAGCTAGTCCCTCAGCCTGTTTTAAGTGAAGCTTTGCAAACACATTGGGCAACATGCGTGCACATTCACCGTGCTGGCACACCCACACCCGGCAAACGGCATTTCCAAGGGCTCTGCAGACCTCCCGGGCTCGGGTTTCAGATGTGTACATAGTTAAATTTCTGATCGTGCTAAAAGGCCTTATAAACTAGACGCGAAGGACTGACACGCAGCACGGGGAGGGGTCGGGGGAGCCGAGCGAGTTCGCGGGCTCCAGGCGGCAGGACTGGAAAGGGAGGGTTGCAAACTGGGCTAAGAGAAGGGCTTCGGGAGATGCAACCTGGGGACGCGCCACTCTGGTTTGCAAGAAAACGGAGAAGGAAAAGGCAAAAGCCACTTGCTGCATTCAGGCTGGAGAACAGGAAGAAAAGCCCCGGGAGGCTGGGGGGCGCAGAGTCGGGCTGCGGGGCTCCCCGGCAGCTTCCCGGGGCTCAGGCCTCCCCGCGCGGAATGCCTCGGTTCCAGAGATGCCCGGGGCGGGATGGAGCGGGGAGGGGGGGGGGAGGCGGGGAGGGGGCGCGCTCCCCGCGGCAGCAAGCGGAGGATTCGGCGGCCCCGGTGAGGGCCCCGCAAACCCCAGCCCGCTCCCCGCAGCAGAGCCGAAGCCCAGCCTCCACCCGCCGCGCCAGGTGCTGCTGGAATAACCAAGAACAACTTGTGCGCATCTGTGCCCGCGTCCAGGTGACTTGGAAATGGGAAAACAAATACCCGGCTGGGGCCAAAGACTGACACGTCTGCATTCGAATACTTCGACTTAAAAAGCGATTTAAAAAAAATGTCTTTAGGGCAGCCCGGGTGGCTCAGCGGTTTAGCGCTGCCTCCAGCCCAGGGCGCGATCCTGGAGACCCGGGATCGAATCCCACGTCCGACTCCTGGTGCATGGAGCCTGCTTCTGCTCTCTCTCTCTCTCTCTCTCTCTCTCTCTCTCTCTCATGAATAAATAAAAAAAATTATTTAATAAAAAATAAAATAATGTCTTTAAATGAATTACTCCTGAACCCGGCTTCAGCCCAGGTGGCCTCGGGTGTATGGGATTTTATTTTTTCGACTTAAGCATCAGGTGAGGACATGTTTCATGAATCAGACATGGTGCCGAGTGTTGGGGAGGGTGCAAAGTAAATATATTTAAGCTCAAAAGGCTAATGTCATACAGAATCCTGGGAAATCATTTTGTCCCCAAAATAGTCATAAAGGAACTTTGAAGGAGAACAATGATCTCCTTCCGAGAGATCTTGGCCTGGGTCCCTGGGGCGCCCCGAGTGCCTGCGGCAGTGTCCCCGCCCTAGGGAGGGGTGGCTGTGCCTGCCCGCAGCTGGGAGCTCCGCAATCCTCGGTTGAACGGGCTTTTTCACTTTTGCCGTTGTAATTGGAACACGTTCCTTTTAAAAGAAAAACACCTTTCTTTTTTTTTTTTCCCCAGAGAGATATCACACCACAGGGAGAGAGAGAGAGAACCTAACGCAGACTTCTTACGGAGCAGGGGACCCGATGTGGGGGCCAGATCTCAGGACCCCGAGATCATGACCTCAGCTGAAATCAAGAGTCAGTGCTTAGGAGCACCTTGGGGGCTCAGTGGGGTAAGCTCCTACCTTCGGCTCAGGTCATGATCCCAGGGTGCCTGGGTTGGGGCTCTGCTCAGCAGGGAGCGTGTTCTCTCCTTCTGCCTCTCCTTTCCTTTCCCTCTCAAATAAATAAAAATAAAATCTTTAAAAAAAAGGAAAAAAGAAAAAAGAGTTGCTAGCTTAACTGACTTGGGCCACTCAGGTGACCCCAAAACACCTATTTTAATGTTTGCAAGAATACTTAGGCAAGTAATAATAACAGTTAATATTAAATATTTATTTATTTAAGATTTTATTTATTTATTCATGAGAGACACAGAGAGAAGCGGAGACACAGGCAGAGGGAGAGGCAGGCTCCATGCAGGGAGCCCAACTTGGGACTCCATCCCGGGGTCTCCAGGATCATGCCCTGGGCCAAAGGCAGACGCCCAATCGCTAAGCCACCCAGGCGTCCCTAATATTAAGTATTTAACATGTCTGAACCACAGATTCAGTGTTTTATGTAAATTTTGTTTTCATATAAAGTCAATGAGATAGACGCAATTATTACCCTCATGTGAGGAGCTGGAGGCTCAGAGGCTAAATAGCCTGCAGACAGTTCATAAAGGATAAAGCACAGATAGGGACCTGGGCACGTGGATTTGCATTTCCACTACCCCTGTTGGCAACCATTTGGCCTTCTTTACCACTTTCTATTAGTGTCTGATAAATGGGAGATTTTTTTTTTTTTAAAGGATTGCTAGGGCTACTTGTTTGGGAAAAGTCTCCATTTGGATACATTTATGGAGTACCAATTGCTAAGGCAGCCACAGATCTTAAGTCTCGTCACCCACCTTTGAGGACAGACACATTGTGTTCTCTTCCAGACCCCTTGAGCCATTCTACTCTTCTATTATCCTCCACTGTATCAATTTATTTATTGGTCTTCCTCTTCTAGTAAACGATTATACAGCAGGGATTTTGAATTATTTATCTTTGGATCCCCAGCACCTATCATAGTGTCGAGCATATCATAGGTATTCAGTGGATATTTAAATGACTGGAAAAATGAACTAATCCAGATGTTTAGATATTAAAAAAAATCCAAAACTAAGAGAAATCAGATGAATGGAGTGGAACTGGAATTTACTGAGACTTAGTATATGCAAAGTAACATGGATTGCTGATTTTAACTCTGTTAATCCTCAGAACACAGTAGTGTGGTAATGCTATAACATCTCCTATTGAATAGGCAAGGTAATTAAAGTTTAGAGGGTTTAAGCAGGTTGTCAGGGTCATGCAGCGAGGAAAGAACAGCACTAGAAATTGACCCAAGTCCTCTGTTTTCAAAGCCCATACTTTCTTCTGTCTGCCTTTCTATGACCTTTAAAGATGATCTCTATTTTCCCCAATGTTACCTCCAAGTTTGAAGAAATCTCCTCTCCCTACCTTTCATCATGTCTCATCTTCTCTCTCAAACGTTGTAAGGACAGTCTCCTAATGTTAATCCTTCTAGAATCTAGCAGAATCTCAAAAGCAGGTGATGTTAAGTTCACTTAGTGACTGATTTAGTAAATGAAGAACAGGATGGATGGATGGATTCATTAACACCTCTCTTAGTCTTGCTAATACAGCACTATTGTAAGGATTAAGCATTTAGCTATAGAATAGGATTTTGGTCTCTATTTGCACAAGTGTAATTCTCCAAGATTTCCATTAGAATTTTTAATTTCTTTAATTGATTTTATAGTAAGCCTGGAAGTTAAAAATTATTTTTGCCTGTATACTCCTTAAAATGTAATTAGAGTTTGTAAGACATATAAATTGCACATTTAGCCACTTGAAACAGTACATGTAAAATGTCATAATTTTAAATGAAATTGCAACTGAGTTTAATAATAAAACCCAAATTCTTCATATATTATGTTAGAAAGTGCTATGTTAAATGAATTCTCAAAAGACAATAAGTTGCTACTTAGTACTCAAAGAACTTGGCAACTTTTGCCTTGCTGTTCATTAAGTTGTACTTCAGAATATACAATACCCTTTGAGAATTTTAATTTGGGCTTGTAAAGCTATATTAAGATTTTTCTCCTGAAACTTGTTCAGTGAATAAGTTTTCCTCTGCCTCTCACTAGGGAGAAGATAAAGAGCACTTAGTGGGTGAAGACACTGAACCCGAAATGGACATTGACAACAAAAAACAAGTTGGTCATTCAGACAGCACAGCCCTGGGAGTAAGTGGCAACATGTGATTCCTTGGAACAGGAAGTATGATGGACGATGGGTTTAAGGGGTGGGCAGTGAACCCTGTGGTCCTTCAGTTGTCCCATATGGGACACCATTGATAATGGACATGTGAGAGGGTCCAGATTTAAGCCAGGAACGCCAGGCACTGACTGTGTATGCTGTCACTTGTATGTGGAATCTAAAAACAAAAAAACCCAGAAAACCCCAAACTCAGATAGAGAAGAGATTGGCTCTTGCCAGAGGTAGGGGATGAAGGCAAAGTGGGTGAAGAGGATCAAAGGTACAAACTTTTTAACTTCAGTTATAAAATGAATATGTTCTGGGGATACAATGTACAACCCTGTGACTACGGTTAATAATACTGTATATATACTTGAAAGTTGCTAAGAGAATAGATCTTAAAACTTCTCATCACAAGAAGACATAATTCTTAATAATGTATGGTGATGGATGTTAACTGGACCTATTGTGGCAATCACTCCACGATATAGATCAATATGGATTCGTTATGTTGTACATTGGGAACCAATATATATTATGTGTCATTTATGCCTCAGTGAAAAGGGGAAAAAAAAGATGCTGGGCATTGGCTGATTAGTCCCAGCTCTTGCAGGAGCAGCTCCCATCTGATATGGGTTTTCTCACCTAAACCTCACAACTGCCTTCTAGGATGGGGACCAAAGGGGTTCAGAATGAGCCTCTTCACCATGGGCCACTTTGGCATGTGGATTATTTTGAGCTGAAGACAAAAAAGACCCAAAAGACTCAGGATGAGCTTTTTACCTCCTCCTTAACTCCTTCTAAGAATTTCAACAGAGGACTTGATCCAGGAAGAGAGTGATCACAGTAACTACAGAGTGTGTGCTGGGTGTGATAAACTGTGGGGAGCTCAGCAGGGCCTGCGTATTCAAATGCCTCTCTGTGTCTCACTGTCTGTGCCTGGCATGACACGCATCTACATATCAAACATTTGCTCTTCCCCTCTTCCTGTGAATCGCCTTCCTTCCCTTTGAGGCTCTACACTACCATTCCCTTCTCCTTAGCTCACAATGGTATAGAAGCCTCAAATGCCCGACTGTCAGGGAGCCTCTCATGTGGGACTCCCGTATGTACATCATTAGATTGTTTTTCTCCTGTTAATCTGTCTTACACTGATTTCATTATTAGGCCAGCCAAAGAACATAGAAGGGAAGAAGGAGAAAGTTTCCCTCTCCTACAGTACTGTTACTGCTATGCTCTGTGAACTGAGGCTCATAACAGCTAAATAAAATGACCAACATCTCACCAGGGAGTGGTGGAGGTGAGAGTCAAACCTCCAGTGGGCATCCCCAAGGCTGCACTCTACCACTAAGGTGTATTCCATAAAGTTCGGCTACACCCAGTTCCACTATACCATGAGGTGTCGCCTGCAAAGATCCACTCTACTACTGAACACTGGCTTTTCCTCCAAGTTGTCCAGATATTTCACTGGGATAGGAATGGTGGTACTGCAAAAGATCCTGGGATGAAGACCTTGCCAAGCATGCACAATGCCTATCTGTTCCACCTCTTTTGTGTTCTTTAATACTTGAGTACGGCAATTATTGTACAGGAATTATGAATCTTGAAACCCTTGATGGATAATATATCTGTGTCTCATATAACAGAGCACTTGAAAAAAGTTGCTCCTAATATTTTGCAAAGTTGCTGTGCCAGAGCTGTGGGCTCCAGCCTTAGGTCAGTCTCACTACTTACTCTGGGGGCCCTGGGATAAAGACCATTTGCACCGGTTGGGGGGAAGAGCATTAAAACCCAAATCTCCCTCCCAATATAGAAAACCTCTGTACAAGACAGTAGAGACAGTAAACAGTGAGATTACTGAGACAGTTAAACTAAAGGGATCCCATGAAAAACTGCTTTTTCCCCTCTTTTTCCTGCTTCTATTTTTACCAGGACCTACACCCCTCCTCACACGTACCTTACAGTACAGATGATATATATCCTCCTGATAAAAGTCAAGGAGTTAATGATTTCTTTGGAGTTTTCCAGCACAATGGGTAACATCTAAGGAGTGACTGGGTTTCCAAGACCACTGACTCACCAAGACCCCTGGCTCCAGGGCATAAGTGACTTATGGAGGCCGCCTAAACACTTATCTTTGTTCCTGGTTGCCTGAGAAGACTTGTATACTCAACCACAATCCTCAGTAAAAACCCCAGGCCCCAGATAAAGACAAGACTCTCTCTTTCCGAGTCTCCTTGACATTCTGTCTGTATCTGCCCTTTCTATGTCTTCAATAAACTCTGCTCTCACCTCCTCTCTGTCAAGTTTGATTTCTATCCTGTGCAAAGCCAAGGACCCTCTTGGCTGGTCCTGTGGGACTCCCTCTTGATCCTTGGACCCAGCCTGCAGGCATCATTACTGAATGAGCATTAGCCAGAATGTGATGCACATCATAGGCAGTCTGTGGAGAGATGGCAAAGAGAGGAAGAAACCTCACCCCCTTATATAACCAAGCAGATAGAACCCATTACATATGTGTTCTCAAGATAAACAATAACTAGGGGTGCCTGGGTTGTTCAGTTGGTTAAGGGTCTGCCTTCAGCTCAGGTCATGATTCCAGGGTCCTGGGATGGAGCCCTATGTCAGGCTCCCTGCTCAGTGGGGAGTCTGCTTCTCTCTCCCCCTCTTCCCTCCAGCCCCCAGCTCGCACCCCCCCATGCTCTCTTATCTCTCTTTCTGTCAAATAAATAAATAAATAAATAAATAAATAAATAAATAAATAAATAAATAAAATCTTTACAAAAAAAAAAAGATAAACAATAACTAGTCCTAGCATCAGTGGTTACATAGTTCATCCTTGACTCATGTGGTAAGTGGGGTAGTTACCGGAAACTGAGCTTACCTCTTGATGGATGTGGCCCCAAAAAGACACAACTAAGTCAAGGAATGGGAAAAGGAAGAGTTTTCCTTGCAACAAGTCAAGGAGAACACTGGGGCTATTTCCCGAAGTAGTGTCTTCCCAACAACAAAACTGGGGAAATTTAAAGCTAAGATTGTGTACATATTCATGAAGGGGCTTGCATAATGGGGAGTAGAGCATGGAACTGGGGCAAAAGTCATCCTAAGGTGACCTGAGTCCAGGTCAAAGTCATGAGGACCTACAAGGATCAGCAACATTACTTCTCTGGCTCCAGGTGGTCCAGTATCTGAGCCCTCAAAATGGTTTCTCCTGCAAAGAAAACTCAAAGAGTGTATGTGAGGTTGAGTTAGGGACAAATGGGGCTAGCTAGGCAAGACCAGGTAGGGGGGCACAGAAACAGGCTCACAAAAACCCCAAAAATGCTGAGGTATAAGGAAACCAGAGATAAGGGAACAAGCCAGACCACACTGCCCTAGGTATGGGGCGGGAGGGTGTCTTTTTTATGGCAGTCATCAGTGACCAACAAAGAATAACCAGACCCCAAAGAAGAAGTAAGGTGTTAAAGATGTTGTCACTAGTCCTTAATCAGTGGTGGTATCAGTAGAAGGATTTAGGTTCTCTGGTTGGCTTCCAATAGAAGACCAACCCTACAAGCTCTCAGTGGCAACCCAGTGGGGACCCCTCTCACTTCTGAGAGCTTTCTCTGTATCCTCACTTAATAAGCTTCTATCCCTTTACTTACTCTCCTTTCTTTGACCCCATGAGACAAGAATCAAGCTCTCCTGTATCAAGGTCAGTGTTTACTTCTGAATAAGATCAGGCTAACTCCTGGCTCTCTGCTCCCACATTCTGTCACAGGGTGGTGGGGGTCGGGGAGCCAGCATGATTTTCTTGGGTCAAGAAAGCTATGTGTTGTCTTTCTTTTTCTGGGGACCCCCTACCTCTGCTCACGGGGTGACTATCTGCATTAGCTTATTAGCTTTATCTAGTGGAGAAACAAATTCTCCTATCTTTATGACAAGAGGTATTTTGCAACTTGCAACTGGGCACCTCGCCTCTCAGGGAAGCTGGGAGATAGGGGGGCTCTATCCCTTGTTTACATTTCAAAGAGATGCCTCCCAGGTCCTTGAGAGAAGTGTTCATGGGTCATCAAGCTGACAAAGGCCTATCTAGTTTTCAAAGGATTTATATACATTTCAAAGAGAGAAGAAACTACTTACAATTACAAGTATTCTAAAGTGAAAAGTCTGAGAAAAAGGAGGGAGAAGGAATCTCTTTCCTCATTTTCAACAGGGAGAATTACACCTCTTATTTTTATTTTTCCCTTATAACACACCTCACCCCCAAGTCTTCTATTCTGAGGCCGAGAGCTGCACTTTTAAAGCTCTGCAGGCGATCCTGCTAATCAGTTCAGAAGGGCTGAGAGTTGCAGCCAGTGGGGAGCATCCCCAGGAGACCGGCTGGAATGCATATTCCCAGGGCAGGAGCCAGAACCACAGCAGCAGAATCTCGAGGGGGCAGCTAGCAGCTGCCTGTAAACCAGCCTTCTGGAGGATTCTGCGGGTCTCTAAAGGTGGCGCCTTGCTGCCTTAGGCGACAGCGCAGATTTTTCCCAAGGGGATACCGGTATCTAGGGAGACCTGATTTCCACAGGCCACACAGCCTTGGTTAGTTTGAAGGCATTATTTTCTAGATCCTCAAATTTTCATTTTTATTCTTCCTCAAACTGATGTTCCTGAGCATATTGCCTGTGTCTTCTCAGCCACTCCTTCCTCAACCTCCCATCTGTTCAGGGTCATCTTTCTCTCTCTCTCTCTCTTAACAAAGGAAACACATAAAAAGGCGGGCTGTGCACTTATGGTTGTCCAATACCCCTACCCCATCCAATATGCTTTCCATATGAACCTGTACATTTCGAAGGAGGAGAAGTAGGCGCAGAGGGGAAGGAGGAGGAGGGAGGCATACTTCTTAACTTCCATGAGGCTGAAAATGATGCTTTCCTCCTGGTTGGGTGGGGAGGAGGGCCTGCTATGGAGACAATTCAAGAAGGTAGAACTCCTGGGGGAGAGTCCCGGAGTGGCTGAGAAGAGAACATGGCCAGGAAGTACCGAAGGCATCTTTTTTCACCGTGACAAATACACAGCAAGGCTCCATCTACCTTAGAATTCATAAGTGAGATGAATGTTTTAAAGACAGGTATTAGGGCACCTGGGTGGCTCAGTGGACTAAGCGTTCCATTCTTGATTTTGGCTCAGGGCATGATCTCAGGGTTGTGGGACTGAGCCCCACATGGGCTCCACACTGAGCACAGAGTCTGCTTCAGATTCTCTCTCCCTCATCTTCCCCCTCTGCTCTTCCTCTCATTCTCACTTGAACTCTCTCTTTCATATAAATAAATAAAATCTTCAAAAAAATTAAAAAATTAAAAATACCCTCCAAATCCCCATGCTTTTATTTGCCTGACCAGTCTGACGTGAGGACTGGCTTTGGCTAACCTATGGAAAATGTCCAAAAACTGGATGAGTTAAATGTGCAGATCCAAGGCTTTGAAGAAAATACATAAATATGCTAAAAGCACTTACACAACATGGTGGGGGTTGTATCTTTGCAACTTAATAAAATTCTCATAAAATTTTTATAACACCTTAAAAGTATGCTAGAAGTTATATAGTTGGTTTTGTTTTATATTATAGTGTTTGGAGATTATGTAGAAAAAATGTTTACAAAGCATAACCCCCCAAAATTGGGATGCTTGAGATCTTAGGCAAATACTCCATTCAGGGCTACCCAGCCCAGAACAAGCAGAGACCAAAGAAGGAGCATCCCCCCAACTCACAGCCCACCCCCACCAGCACCACTGGTGCCAACAGCTCTGTATTTGTGGTAAGTGTAACAAAGTCTTGAAGGGACCTAATACAAAGCCCTGATGGGGATCCCTGGGTGGCGCAGCGGTTTAGCGCCTGCCTTCGGCCCAGGGCGTGATCCTGGAGGCCTGGGATCAAGTCCCACATCAGGCTTCCTTCATGGAGCCTGTTTCTCCCTCTGCCTGTGTCTCTGCCTCTCTCTTTTTCTCTGTGTGTGTGTGTGTCTCTCATGAATAAATAAATAAAATCTTAAAAAAAAAAAACCCTGCGAAAATTGCTGATAGCAAGTCCATATGATGCTGAGTAGAAACTTAGAAAAGAACAAAAGTTAGGAAAAGAAATGCCCATGAAATTTTTCTCATAGTTAGAAATATTACCAATTCCTTGAGATGTGAAAGGTGCTTATGAACTTACCTATTTAACATTTATTACTTTATTATAATTACTTATATTAATTCAATCTATTAGGATTTATTTTGGCTGAAACTAACAACCTTAGTCTCCCTTAAGTGAACTGTACAGGGATTAATTGAAATCTTGGGGTATTGCAGCAGAGATAGCCCCAGACTCAGGAAATGGGCATAAACCAAGTAATCGTGAGGAACCCAGGAAATTCTCTTGCTCCTTCCCTTCTGTTTGTTGGTGAGCAGTAAATGCTTTCTACTCAGGGTGGCTCAGTTGGTTAAGCATCTGATTCTCAATTTATGTTCAGATCATGATATCAGAGCTGTAAGATGGAGCTCTGCATTAAGTCCCCATTGGGCTCTGCACTCAGTGGGAATTCTGCTCAAAGAATCTTTCCCTCTGCCCCTCTCCACACCCCCTCAAAAGAATAAATAAATCTTTTTTAAAGCTTACTACTCTGTCACAGGAGATTGGCTCTAGTTCCTGAATAGAGAAAATGATAAAACAGGTTCAGTAACTTCTGAATTTGATTTGTTGCAGATCTGTTTGTCTAAAGACAAACCTCACTGGCCCACCAAGGTCCTCTCCTGGGCCAGTGAGCCATGGGGAAGGGAACTAGATCACATTTTTAATAACGTCATTGAAGTGTTCAAGGTTTTCAGTCACTGGACTTTACAATCACTGCTCCATTTAACCTCATATTAATAGCTTCCAGCCAAAGGCCACAAAAAAACATACCTGCCATTGAATGAGTGTGGTTTATTGGCTCACTGAACTGAAAGAGATCACATGCCACGGAGAACCGTGGGATGTCTTAGTAAGAGGATGCTGGAAAGAACTTACAGGTATTTTAAAACGTGCATGAATACTGTACATAGAAAGCCCTAAAGACTCCACCTCAAGATTGCTAGAACTCATACAGCAATTTGACAGTGTAGCAGGATACAAAATCAATGCCCAGAAATCAGTGGTATTTCTGTACACTAATAATGAGACTGAAGAAAGAGAAATTAAGGAGTCAATCCCCTTTACAATTGCACCCAAAAGCATAAGATACCTAGGAATAAACCTAACCAAAGAGGTAAAGGATCTCTACCCTAAAAACTATAGAACACTTCTGAAAGAAATTGAGGAAAACACAAAGAGATGGAAAAATATTCCATGCTCATGGATTGGCAGAATTAATATTGTGAAAATGTCTGTGCTACCCGGGGCAATTTACATGTTGAGTGCAATCCCCATCAAAATGCCATGGACTTTCTTCAGAAGTTGGAACAAATCATCTTAAGATTTGTGTGGAATCAGAAAAGACCCCGAATAGCCAGGGGAATATTGAAAAAGAAAACCAGAGCCAGGGGCATCACAATGCCAGATTTCAGGTTGTACTACAAAGCTGTGGTCATCAAGACAGTGTGGTACTGGCACAAAAACAGACACATAGATCAATGGAAGAATAGAGAACCCAGAAGTGGACCCTCAACTCTATGGTCAACTAGTATTCGACAAAGCAGGAAAGACTATCCACTGGAAAAAGGACAGTGTCTTCAACAAATGGTGCTGGGAAAATTGGACAGCCATGTGCAGAAGAATGAAACTGGACCATTCTCTTACACCACACACAAAGATTAACTAAAAATGGATGAAAGATCTAAATGTGAGACAAGATTCCATCAAAATCCTAGAGAAGAACACAGGCAACACCCTTTTTGAACTCGGCCACAGTAACTTCTTGCAAGATACATCCAAGAAGGCAAAAGAAACAAAAGCAAAAATGAACTATTGGGACTTCATCAAGATAAGAAGCTTTTGCACAGCAAAGGATACAGTCAACAAAACTAAAAGACAACCTACAGAATGGGAGAAGATATTTGCAAATGACGTATCAGATAAAGGGCTAGTTTCCAAGATCTATAAAGAACTTCTTAAACTCAACACCAAAGAAACAAACAATCCAATCATGAAATGGGCAAAAGACATGAAGAGAAATCTCACAGAGGAAGACATAGACATGGCCAACATGCACATGAGAAAATGCTCCGCATCACTTGCCATCAGGGAAATACAAATCTAAACCACCTTGAGATCCCACCTCACACCAGTGAGAATGGGGCAAATTAACAAGGCAGGAAACCACAAATGTTGGAGAGGATGCGGAGAAAAGGGAACCCTCTTACACTGTTGGTGGGAATGTGAACTGGTGCAGCCACTCTGGAAAACTGTGTGGAGGTTCCTCAAAGAGTTAAAAATAGAGCTACCCTATGACACAGCAATTGCTGCTGGGTATTTACCCCAAAGATACAGATGCAGTGAAACGCCGGGACACCTGCACCCCGATGTTTCTAGCAGCAATGTCCACAATAGCCAAACTGTGGAAGGAGCCTCGGTGTCCATCAAAAGATGAATGGATAAAGAAGCTGTGGTCTATGTATACAATGGAATATTCCTCAGCTATTAGAAATGACGAACCACCATTTGCTTCAATGTGGATGGACCTGGAGGGTATTAGGCTGAGTGAAGTAAGTCAATCAGAGAAGGACAAACACTATATGGTCTCATTCATTTGGGGAATATAAAAAATAGTGAAAGGGAATAAAGGGGAAAGGAGAGAAAATGAGTGAAAATATCAGTGAGGGAGACAGAACATGAGAGGCTCCTAACTCTGGGAAATGAACAAGGGGTAGTGGAAGGGGAGGTGGACGGGGGGGTTGAGGTGACTGGGCGATAGGCACTGAGGGGGGCACTTGGCGGGATGAGCACTGGGTGTTATTCTGTATGTTGGCAAATCGAACTCCAATAAAAAAATATACAAAAAAAAAAGTGCATGAGATTTTGCTTTCATTCAAGTTTGATGAGGACAACAGATCACTAGATACTTGCCATTTAAAAGATAGTTTAGTATGTACAGTTCCCCCAGAGTAGGGGGCAAACCACAGGAAAAAACTATAGATTTTTCTCTGCTCTGCAGTCAGAGAGCAAGGGGAATGATTGCTTATTGTGGTTTCTCAGGAAGGAATGGGCTGACCAGGTTTAGGAGAGTTTGAATAATTTCACTGGGGTGGGGGGCTTAGGGGCTGTCCTTAGTTGTCTGATGCCTGGTGCTGAGATTAGGACAGGCGGTTAGTGTCTCACAAGTAGAGGTGGGCTTTGGATTGGTTAGTTTGCATATGAGGGGGGATCAAGGCAGCAGTGCTGGCAATCAAAACATCAGATACGGAAACTAGAAAATGTGGTTAATACAGTAAGATTTGGCCTGGTGTTAGCAGACTTTTGGGATGGTACAAGAAAAGTGGCCTTTGCTGAGCACTGGATGTTGTCAAAAACCAACCAAATTTTTTGATTGGATGTTTATCTAGATGGTGGGATAAATGAGGTAGAACATTGAAGTGATAGCCAGAAAAAGGGGTTGGTCATTTTTGTGGTTTGGATAATATTCTTATTTTGGCTTTGTTTTTTTTTTTTTTTTTCTTATTTCTGTTGTTGAGTTTTGATATTCAGACATGATTATGGAGTGCTTTTCTTGTTTCTTGCTTCAGCATGGTCACAGCGATGTTTTCTGATGTCGGTATTCTGTGAAATTGTTTATGGGCAATGAGAGAGTTGAGGGCCGAGCCAGCCTGTCTCTCACAATAATCCTAGAAGGTAAGTACCGTTGAGCACTGGACAAAGCAGGAGTTAGGGGCACCAATCTCCACGTGTAGTCACAAATCCATATATATATGACCCTTTTGACCCCCACCCCAAAACTTAACTACTAAGAGGCCACTGTTGACCAGAAGCCTCACCAATAACATAAACGGTTGATTAACACATACTTTGTATATGTATTATATACACTAAGTATTCTTACAATAAAGTAAGCTAGACAAAGGAGAAATGTTATTAAGAAAATCATCAGGAAGAGAAATATGTTTACAGTATTGTACTGTGCTTGCTGAAAAAAAAATCTGCATGTAAATGGACCCATGCAGTTAAACTCATGTTGTTCAAGGGTCAACTACACTACTATTATATCTGTTTCCCAGTTGGGGAAATAGGCTTAGGGAGTTTAAGCTTATTTACCAAAGTCACAAAATCAATTTTGTTTCCAGCTACCTCATGATTCTACTTCCATCCTACTGTAAATACTGTGTAAACATTATTTTTGCTTGCCAAGTTCTTCCCTCTCTGAGACTATGTGCTGAAGATAGGGGGGAATGCAATACTAAGAGGAGTTTGCATCTGATAAACAATAAAAAAGATGTCCACTCAGGGCACCTGGGTGACTCAGTCAGTTAAGTGTCTGCCTTCAGCTCAGGACATGATCCCTGGGATTGAGCCCCTCATTGGGCTCCCTGCTCAGCAAGGAGCCTGCTTCTCCCTCTCCCTCTGCCATTCCCTCTACTTGTGCTCTCTGGCTCTCTCTCTCTCTCTGTCAAATAAATAAATAAATAAATAAATAAATAAATAAATAAATAATATATTTTTTTAATGTTCAGTCTTCTGAAAATGTGTTTAAATGAATTCATAAGTAATTCCATTGGTGTATTGTAGTGTGACTCTGATAATATAAGTCACCTTCTTTTATTGATGTCTTAAATCTAAGTAAAGAATCAGATTAAAAAAAAAAGAATCAGATTCAGGGCTTAAAGTTGAAACATTTGAACCCAGAAAAGCCTATCTCAGTAACTGGACATGACCTTCCTGAGTAGGAACCATTTGCCTGATGAATCTAAGAATTAAGTTCCAAGAAGTGATAAAAATGGAAGTTGGAAGGAACAATTCCTATTGGAATAAGCTGGTTTTATATAAGCAGCTTATCTACAGCATATGACACAATTTTATACTAAATTGATTAAATTAATTCATGGGAGAAATTATTTTAGGAGATAACTAAACTGTAATCTGGCCAGGCCAAGATGTTTCTATGTGTGTTGTCCATGAACAAGGACATAGCTGATGGGCTGAATTGCCTGGGCCTTCCTCCTCAGCAGGACAAAAAAAACAAAAACAAAACAAAAACCAAAAACCAAAAACAAAACAAAACAAAACATCTCAAAGCTTTTTTAAGGGATACAAAGAAAAATTCAGATGCAAGCGGTTGTATATATAAAGGGGATTATTGTTTTGTGCATACCGTGAAGACAGGGAAAAATTTCTGTGTCTCATCTCTAAATGAAATGCTTCATATAAAATGGTTATGAAAATCTTCAACCTTGTGATTATCATAGGTATCTGGATTCCTCTATTGAGTTTATGAGCGTTAGCGTGTTATAAATCCAAAGCAACAGGTTAAGACAAAATGTGCCAGTTATTTATTTCATGTACATAAACCTGAGCACAAAGAACAGAAGAGTCACAGTAAGTATGTAAATACGTCTCTAAAACCGTATTTATGTTAGCATGGAGACGTCCACACAGAGCTAGTGGGAAATCAGTGTGGGGGAAATTACTGCATGTTTGCCAAAAACCCCATGGAAAGCTTCGAAGAACCCTAAGTACTGTAAAAATGCCAGAGTTATTCATCTATGAGCTGTATTTTCCCAAGAGATCTAAAAGATTTATAAAATAAAAACAAGTACCTATTAAGTAGCAAATTAAGCCTCATGTACTAGAGCTACTTCTGTCAGCACTGGAAAACTGTAGAGTAAACACAAAGAACAAAACCTGAAAGGGTTCAGACAGGTAAATGTTTATCCAAATCCCTAGTCTTTTTAAAGAAATACTGGGGTTTCTGACAGATGAAAGTTTAACAACAGAAAATGTAGGCTCACATACATATTTATGAAACCTCAGGCCATAAGAAGAGTTAGTCTAAGCAGTAGTAAGTAACACAACAAAAATATCAACAATTATAACAACCTATCTGTCCTCTGAGAATCAAGAGTTTTATAAGTAACAGCAACAATTTAGAGAGTTTCTAAAGTGATCACAAAGAATTAATACTTTTACATTAAATATTTCTTAACAGAGACAATTATAACTGTCAACATATTGTTAGTACAACCCAGTGAAGAGTGAAAAGTTAGGAGTGTTTCACTGAATGTAGCCGTAACGTCCAGTATTATTTCAGTGAGTTAGGTAAGGAGCAAAAAAATATTCACATTGGGTTCACAACTGTTTTTATTGAGGTATAATTGGAATACAGAAAAGTGAACATAACTAGATTAATTTGATAAATTTTGACAAAAAATACATACTCGTGAAACCATCACCACAATCAAGAGAATGAACACATCCATTGCCCCAGAAAGCTTCTACATGCCCTTTGGTAATTCCTCCCTCCCCCTACTCCCCACTACTCCTCCCAGCCTCAGCGAACACTCATCCATCTGCTTTCTATCACTATGGATCACTTTGCATTTTCTATAGTTTTCTACAAATGTTATCATACAATATATTTGGTGTCCCATTCTCTTTCTCTCAGGAAGGGGAGAAGGATCTAGCCTCTTTCACTCAGCATAATTGTTTTGAAATTTATACATGTTGATGCTTTTTATTTCTTTTTATTGCTAAGCAGTATTTCATTTATGGATATACTACAATTGGTTAATGCCCTCACATGTTTGTTGGGGAGGAAAAATTTTCCTCTACCCTTCAAAATCCTTTTGAGTGGTCTAAGAATTAAACTGACATGAGATAGAGTAACATTTAGTCTTTTTCATTTTCCTATCCATAAATTGTCTCCCTTCCCTTTGAAATCCCAGACCCAAACCCACAGGCAGTCAAGCAATTGAGGCTTTTATGCTATCTAGAGCTAGGGGGACTGGGGTTTGGGTCCTTCCTGGAGCAGGTCCTCTAACTAAATTCTTTTAAACAGTTAGTGAGAAGGTCAAAGATTCTTCCTATCTTCTGTTTCTTAAAAATAATCAGCCTACAATAATCCACATGCCAAAGAAAACATTTTGGGATAACAAATTTTGTTCCCTTACATGTTAATAGACATCGGGTTGTTTCCAGTTTGGGGCTACTTTAAATACACTATGAACATTCATGTACAAGTCTAAGTATGAACATATGCCTTCATTAGCATGGGTAAATTACTAGGAGTAAAATGACTGGGTAATATAATAGATATTTTTTAAGAATCTGCCAAACTGTTACCCAAACAGTTGGTACCATTTTACATTCTTACCAGCGGTGTATGAGAGTTCGAGTTCCTCCACATCTTGGTCTAGTGAGACTTTTCAATTTTGGTCATATTTATATGTGTGTAGTAGTTAACTCATTATGATTTTAGTTTGCATTTCCTTGATGACTAATGATGTTGAGTATCTTTTCATGTGCTTACTTGTCATCTGTATATCTTCTTTGGTCAACTGTATGTTTGAGTCTTTGGCCCATTTTTTATTGGGTTGTTTTCTTACTGGGTTTTGAGAATTCTTTATTCATTCTATATAGAAGTCCTTTATTGGATATGTGATTTGAAAATATTTTTTTTCCAAGTCTGTGTCTTTTCTTTTCATTCTCTTAACAGAGTCTTTGAAACGCAGAAGTTCTTAATTTGATTAAGTACTGTTTATCAATTTGTTCTTTCATGGATCATGTATTTGGTGTTCTAGAGTTTACAATTCTGTCTAAATGCAAAGTCGTAAAGATTTCCTATATTTTCTCCCAGATGTTCTATAGTTTTAGGTCTATGAGCCATTTCTGTGATACTCTGCACTGCGTAATCTACCTACCTTGTCTTTCCTCAACTCCCTCCTCCATCTCTCAATTCACAGAGAATAGGTACTGCCTGGGTTTCCCCTCCCTACACTGTGGTCTTGAAACTTTCTCCAGGGAGCAATCTGGAACAATTGCAGGGCTCACCTGGTTGCTTTCCATCTGTCAAGACTCACTGTACCTTGTTGCCTTGTGTCCAACGTCTTGAGTTTCAGTGTCTCACATATTTTGTCTAGTTCTTTAAGCGTTTTAGCCTGGAAGGTAAATCCATCCTCAGTTTCTCTATCCTGACCAAAAGAAGGCCTCTAACTCTTGTACTTTAACAAAATTTAATGATAAATAGGCAAGAACTTGCCACTCAGAATATGTCACCACATCCCTCTAAGCTTTGTTCTTTTCCTATAAAACTCCAAAGAACTTAGCCTGTGATAATTATGGATATTTCTGCACTTCTCCAACTAATCAACATAAAAAAAAGTCCTGTCTGCCCCTTTTTGAGGGTATTTTTCCTAACTACAGCTGTTCTAAATTTATTATTAAAAACCAACCAATCAACCAACTCTACCCAGACCCCACAAGATGAGCAGTTAGTCTCTTAAAGCATTCTTGGAATTGAATTGTTATATTACTTCAGTTAAGGCCATTCTAATATGAAACAAAATATGATGTCATTATAGTTCTCTCAAGTTACAATGTTCACTACCCTGGATTATATAATGTGCACCTGACAGCACTAGCAAGCATTGTCTTGAGATTTTAACCTACATTATCAGTCTAACCATGGTCATAAACTTTGCTATCTGGAAAGAAGGCAGATGGAAAAATTAGCAAAGAAAAGAGAAAGGAGTTACCATGTGCCAGAATAATCCATCCAGTGCCGAGACCACCCTCAAACTCTCACCATAGGTGGTGATAATGCTAGGATTTCTACATCCTGGGTGGGGGCAGGAATTCTGCTTTATGCAGATGGCCTCCTCTCTTGGAGAATGAGAGCTGAAAGAGTCTGGTCTTTGTTTTCAGCTATTTCTCCAAGAGCTCTTTTGTTTATATAAAATCCTTATTTTGACTTCCCAGTTCCCCTTTGATCACTGTGTTCCTGGCACCCACTAGGCTTTGTCAAGGGAGACAGTTTCACCCTCTTGTGAGCAGGATCTCTAATATTTATTGTAAGCACCTTTTTAAGCCCCATATTCACCAGGTAGCAAAGCCAGCTTTTCTTGGGATTTCTGTAGCCCAGAGGGGTCCCAGGTCTTTTGCAGCAGGCACTGTGCTATTGGTGCGTTTCATGCCTGTGTTCTCAAAGGAGAGAAAATAAATGAGAGGAAAATAAATGTTCACCAAATGTGTCTCTTTATCAACCTTGTCATTCCTCAAATTTGGAAACAGTTATCAGTTAGCTGTGCTTCTAGCATGGGGGTCCAAATATCCCTTTCAGGGGCCTCTTTTACTGAAGCAGTTCATGGTGGCCCTGTTTTCTTTTAAGTAATGTGCCAGGCCCTCTGCCCACACTTGTTGGCAAACCTGACAAAAGGGGAACCTAGAGGATTGAGCTCGTGTGCATGAGCCACCAAGCCTGCACCCTGTGCCCTGCATTTCTCCTAGTGTTGGATCCTGTGGGTCCTGTGGGACCTCCTGCCTGCTGTCCTCCAGCCCTGAGCTTCCCCTCACCCCTCTGCTAGATGTTCCCTGGCAAGGAGCAACAGAGAGCCCTGGGTCAACTCAGCCTCAGTGAAGGCCTCTCTCAGCCATATGTGGAAACTATTCCTCTGGCTGAACACCCTCTCAACTGTACTTTCTCCTTCTCATGTATGTAAAGTATATGACACCAAACTCAACATTTTCCTGCTGTAGTTAAAACAACTGAGCTAAAAACAAAACAAAACAAAACAAAACAAAACCAACTGAGCTAGCCCCGTTCTCTTTCCTATTTCTATTAAACCATTTTTGATGTCTGTGGCCTTGTCTTTTTCTTTATGCAAACATACTGTCTAAATGAATTTTTTATCTGCAGCATTTCACCTCAGGAAGTATTCCTGGAATGCGAGATAGACCAAAATGGTAGACACTCTGGCACATTTTACTTTTGAAAAACTGCATAAAATAGCTACCCCCAAAAGGGACAAACGACGGGGCCTATGACAGGTTTCTCTAAGCTATGCACTGATACTCTAAGTTGCTCACACATAGGACAAGATCTTGTTAGGGTGAGTGCTAGTGACAGTGGGAACGCCTCTCCTAGCACTATCAGGCATTCTCCTCCTTTATTCTGTGTGGTTACTCCTTGCAGTCTGCTGAGCCACACACCAGGTTAGGGACGGTGTATTAGCGAGTCACAAAGAAAGGCCAACCATAGAAACACTAGAAAAAAAATATGAGGCTGGGGGTGTCACCCATATGGCCTCAGCCTGAAAAGTCAAGTAAATTACAAACTCTTTAATAGGACAGAGACAGCCTCCCCATAGTGTTAGTCCTCAAAAGCTCGAAGTGACTAATTAGGGAGAAAGGAAATGAAAGAGAGAGGGAGAAAGGAAGAAATAGGGAGATGATGGGAGGGAAAGAAAAGAAGATGAGAGGGGGCTCAAGGCCAAAATAAATGACAAAATTTCATGTTCTGCTTTAAAGAAGGCCTTAGAAATTTTCTTAAAGCCTACCGACTCCTTGTTTTCTTCATTTATTAGCTGATACTTGTTTCCACAGTATTTTAATAAGTGAAAAGGGCAAGGGTGGGGAAGACACAGTTAGCAGTACTGACCCAGCCCTCATGTCAGGTGTCAGGTCCAACTGGAGAAGTGCTAGAAGTCTAGAGGCAGCCTCAGGTGCTTCCCCAAACTTTGAAGACTTTTTTTTCCAGAAAATTAATACCCACAGGCCAGAGGGGGAAAACTATTTTAAAATTAAAAACATTAAAAAAATAATACAGAACATAAAATGTTAAAATTATAAATGAGTAATTTTTAGAAGTTTAACAAAAATAAAAGTCAATGAAAAACATTTAAGAGATGAAGTTTATAATAAAGAGAATGTGAAAAGGATGATATGCAGATAGCAAAGCAAACTGATGAAAGGGAGTTAGACCATGAGCACCATGAGACTGGAGATCATGTCGGTCTTGTGGACACGTGCCCAAGACACTGTCAGTACTCAGGAACTATTTGCTGAACAAATACAGAAACATTAATTTTTGAACTGACATTAAAACCATTTTTTTTCTTTGAAAGGAGGAAAAAAAGAATTGGAGCTAAGAATATGGATATAGAAAGTCAAAGGGAAAGGAGGGTTTGAGACAAGAGGGAGAACCAGAAGAAGGGAGAGGGAGGGTTAGCAGGGGGAGAGAAGCTTTGGGCCACAGAACTGGGAAGAAAAGCCAGAGCTGAACATCATCCTTTACCGTAATTATCAAACTGTAAGCACGCCTAAAGGGCTACTTAGCACGACAGAAATATATCCACAATGCAAACCAAACCAAAACCAAAACAATAAGGGGGGAAAGAGGGAAAAGGCAGTTCCCTAAGGTGGACTTCTAAGTGCCTCCCATGGGGGTACTTGTCCACTGTCTGCTCTAACACTTGCACTTTTGGGCCCCGGGTGAGTGATGTCACCTCTCTGAAGGAGCTACTTGAGCTGCAGAATGGAGATAGAAATGCGTTCCTCATAGAGTTGTGAAGATTACAAAAGGCAATGAACGAGAAGTGCTTGACCCAGTGCTGGTGCCTCGGGAAACCTCGCAAAGGGTAGTGATTATTTTATTATTACACACCCCATCCTCGCACCCAGGCCCGCAGTTGCCTTTAATAACACAAAGTTCCAGAGAAGCTTAGCTTTCGGGATAGCTGGCCCAGTGTATCTTGCTCTGTCAGAAATGGGCTCCTTCCCCTGGGTGCTCCAGCTGCCACCAGCAATCAGGAGGACAGCTCGCCTGGCCCACTTGCTGCCCAACTCGAACTTTTCTTGAGATCTTCAGGTCAAATCACAACTAGCACATATTATCAGTCAGAACTGTTCTTAGGGACTGTTGTGCTATCAGGTAACCAGCAGTCAGCACTGGTGCCATCCACTGAGTCTATTCTGGGTAACAGTGGGTATTGCTAGGTTTTGCTGTTTCCATCAGGTGAACAAGAAGCATGGAGAACCAGGACCTTCATCTGAGCTCTTCTGCTTCTTCCCTCATTGACCTATCAGCTGTCAAATTCATCAAAACTATGACGAGCCTTCCTCCGGTTCTCAACCCAGGAGACACGTTAGCTTACTTGGAGATCTTTTTAAAACCACCATGCCCAAGCCATCCCCTTCCTAGTTGATTATGTTGCACAGCAACGGTAAAGGACAAAAAACAAAATGTGAAAAACTCAACGCTGCTGGCCATGCATTTTCACCTGTATCCTTTCACTTGTTACGATGTAGAAACAATCAACTGTGGGTTAGTAAAGAAAATGTACAATTCACAGGTCCTGAGCGAGAGCCTGAAGCCCTCTCCTTCAAAGTATGACATTCTGTCAATTACTTTGGCCAGAAGGTTCTGTTCTCTTCTTCCTTCCTTCTTTCTTTCCTCCCTCTCCTTCCCTCTTATTCTTTCTTTTTAAACTGTTCTTCTGACTTCGCAGAACTAAGACTATGGGAAGACTGTCTTTGCCGTGTTACCCAAAGTTTGTAGTTCAGACATATTCCTTCTGTGTAATGGGCATCCTGGTCTCCCTCTCCTTTAGGCAAGTATCTGGGCTTGTAGACACATATCTTCTGCCTCAAAACATGCTTCCACCCCCACTGGTAATGTCGGGGCACTTGGGTCAGGCCTAAACTAATCAATCCACAGACCCTTGCTGAAGTCACTGGTTCGTAGGCAGAAAAGCAGCACAGACTGTGAGTAAACACGGCCTCAGGGGAAAGGCTTCTTTTCTCTTCTGAGTGCACTTCTAGAAGTGACCCCAAGCCCATCCCTGGACTCAACAGCTCTGGGAGTTGAAGCCGTCTCATGATCCCATGGGGCAGCTGATGCCAGAGACAGCAGAAATGAAAGATGCAAAGAATCAGGGTCTTTTGTGACAACTCTGAGTTACTGAATTAAATCAGCTGAAACCCACTGAGCTTCTGGTAGTTCAGTGAGCCAGTTAATTCCCGTTAGTGTTTTAAGCCGGTTTGAATTGGGTTTTCCATTATCAGCAACCAGATACATCTTGAAAGATCCATTGCAAATTTTAAAAGGAAGGGAATGCCTGGTTTTGGATTGGATTACACTTGAAAAAGCTAGCAGAATGCTAAAAACAGTATATTCAAACATTAAATATGTTTTCCTAACGTATTTAGCAGCTCTCACCTTACTAAGAACTGCTATCCAGTTGCAGGTTGTTTTTGCAGGAAACGTGGCCAGCTGTGTCAGTCAGTTTATTCTGTGATAATAGTGGTGGGGAGGACTTCAGTATCCTGGGACTGCTGTTCTATTCTATACTATGGGGTTAACACCAGACCAACAAGAAAGATACTGTTCAGCAAATAAAACATACAGTAAAACAATGTATATAACAGTGCATTGGTTTTATTGATGGCAGAAGAAAAAATTCTCTTTCACTGTTAAAAGGTACTTGCTTTACTTAACTTAGTTTTTTTTTTTTTTTCCCATTCTTCGCGTTAGCTGGATTTTTCTCCCCTCTAAAATCTGCTTTTCGATTCTCCAATAGTAATATTCATCACGGCTGCACCTTATTCCGGAGGGAAAGTAGGAAGTCTATCAACAGGTTTTGACCAGTCAATGGCTCCTTTCTTCACAAAGACTCTATTTAAAAGAGAAGAGGAAAGTGAGATTGAATCCTCAAATTGGCTTTTCTGTAGTCAAGATACACTTCTACTGAAACATATGTGAATGTAAGCATTTGTATAAATATTAATAGATCTCAAGTAGAATCAAGTGGATACTGCTAATTATAAACATAATTTCTATAAATCAATATATAAACAAAAAGCAAATCTTTTTTTTTTTATTTTTTTATTTTATTTTTTTTTTATTTATGATAGTCACAGAGAGAGAGAGAGAGAGAGAGAGAGGCAGAGACATAGGCAGAGGGAGAAGCAGGCTCCATGCACCGGGAGCCCGACGTGGGATTCGATCCCGGGTCTCCAGGATCGCGCCCTGGGCCAAAGGCAGGCGCCAAACCGCTGCGGCACCCAGGGATCCCTCTTTTTTTTTTTTTTTTTTAAAGCAAATCTTTCAAAGTAATTTGTCTTCTAGAAATTCTTAAGAGTACATCTCTATCATTGTGAGCCTCATTATTGCTGGCACGTCAACTTCAGGAATTTGAATTAACTACATGGTATTTAACACAGGATGACCTGGAAAAGCTGCAGTCTGCCAGTGGGCCGCTTCTCCCCATCCTACCTACCTCCATTTCCCCTTTGAACACTTTTGGGCCAGTTTAGTCTGCACGGTAATTTATGTGAGCCTATTACCTGCTCCTGTCTGCTCCCAACCTTTACTGGGCATCACTCTAGTTGAACCACCTTGAATGGTGACAATAGAAAGAGCTAAGAGAAGGGGGAGAGAAGCCTGTCTGCCATAGTTGTGTTCCAGCTGCATGCATGAACGAATGCTTGGGCAGGGACCAGCAGAGTGCCCTGGGCTGCATACAAACAGCTCATATGTCTTCAGAAGTAAATAGTCCCCTGCTAGGAAAATGAAGAGCTCTGGGTACTGTTATCCTCACATAATGCCTATCCTGCTGGCACCAGGGGGTTCTGCGACAGCTATCTTTATAGCAATCATTTCTCTGACCTTGATTTGAAAAGTTTTACAAAGGGACGCTCAACCAGATTGTTTAAAAAAAAAAAAAGACATTTAGAAAAGTATCTTTTCCTAGCTGAAAATGGTGTCAAAACCTGGATTTTAGAAATAAAGTCATGACATTTATATAGTAGTCTATGCGTGGCTCTTGGTTTCAAGGTTTCACATTGATATGTGAAATTGTGAAGATGGGTCTCTCGACAAATAAGAAACTAGAACGGAATATTCAAAGCGACTCAACATTTATTAAACTGCTTTCCCCGTTGAGTCTTAACTTTGGTGGCCCCAGGGGGCTTCATGCTGATGTGTCTTACAGAGTCTTCCCACACAGGCCTCCTACTTCTCTTTTCACAGCAGGACTCCTCAACTCGGCTACAGCAATACATTCTCAGTGTCCTTCCCTCCTGGGGCTGTAATCCACTCTATATACGGCAGCAATATAGCCTAAGCTTAATTTTGATCATATTACTCTTATTCAGAAGTTTATGGTCACCAAACACACCAAACTCTTAATGCAGCTAAAGCCGCACTCTTGTGTCACCACCAGTAACTATGTTAAACATCTACTGTTTGGGTTCACATACGCTACTGTTGCCACTGGAAGCTGCTTGCTATGAACTCGGCTTCTCCCCTTCTTTAAGTGTTCCTCGGCCTTTAGAATTTCCTCAGACATCTCTACCCTACCCTGACAATGAAGCTTCACATTGATTCCCAACGCCTGCCCCTACTAGTTGGGATCTGGTTCCCAGGACTCCAATCATGTCAGAAACCTCTTCAAATGCATGCAATTTGGGTCAGTTTCACTGATTAAAGAACTATGTATAATTCCTCTGTCCATAGCTACACATATTTTTGAGTTATCTGGGACAATTATGACAAGTGCAGGAACTAAAAGTTTGGAGTTTGGGCCCTCTCTCAAGTCTCATACTTGGGTCCTATTTCCCCACATTGCTCCCCAACACCTAGCTTGGACTCCCAGGTATCTCTTGCTTTTGCTAGTCACTGATGATATGCTTAGTACCAAGACCAAATAGAATCCAACTCCCTCTCCACTTCGGGTGACGTATGGAGGTGGTGGTGGGATAGAGGGCTTGTAAAGAAAACTTTTTAGGACAATCAAAGAATGTGTAAATTACACACCAAGAATTTATTTAAATATACTTATTTAATAAACACTGACTGAACAGGTACTATGTGTCATTCATCACCTAGCAAAGTACCCAAAATATTATTTAAAAAAAAGTATGACTATGAAATTACAGTTTTTAAGTGAGAATAGAAAGTGCCTTAAGTGTTTCTTACTATCTTGAATAATTTTAGATAACAAAACCTAAGAAAAATTTCAGCATATATTAGAATTCATACTTATATTTGCTGGAAGTCAAATGGCAGGCTACAATGGATATCTTCTTTTTTAACACTTGAATTAATGGAAACCAGGAATGAGGAAACAAAAAAATCTTTTCTCTCAAGAAGAAAATAACATTGGTTATTTTCTTGTGTGAAAGAATAAGAAGAGTAATTCTTCTTGTCTTGTGTGACAAGAATAAGAAGAGTAATTCTTATTACTGGTGAACCTCTCATTCAAAGGCAGTATATTAAAAAAAAGAATTCTACTTCATAATTTTTGATGTTTGAATAAAAATTAAAATTTTTTTTCAACCAAGAGCATATGTGTTTTACTTATTTATTTTTCAGAGTAGATTTTGCAGTGAGGTTTTCTTAGTGATAACATCCCAAGACTGCCCCCCCCCACATTTATCCCCCATGCAGCAAAATTAATCTTCTTATCAATGTCAGGAATCCAACATCTCTGTCACACATCTCTTCCGTCAACAGTACAATTTGAAGCAAGCATCTGGGAAAAATGGGATGTTTTAACTCAGAGAAAACAGAAAACCACTAATGTTGTGATGTTTCAGCTGACTGGGGGCAGCCTGCATTGTGGTATTAGATATTGATGAACTACAATTACCACGGAGCTATGGTTTCTGATTTACTTGAAGCAGTACATTCTTTTTCAGAGGAAATTTTCCATGGAAGCCTAATCTAGAAAACGTATGGAAGAAAAACCAAAGGGTGGAGAGGATGTAGTTCCAGCCTTCAGGCTGCAGCCTTACTTTCCGATCCCCAACTCGCCTCTACTTCAGGCCCTATGCAGCTTCTCTTCTGCAGCCTCAGGATATCACGGACAAGTCCTAGTCCTGCATCTCCTGTTAGGCAAACACTGCACTATAGCAATCAGGGAGCTGAGAACCTTCCGCCTTATTTTAAAACCTTGATTTAACCAATTTAGACATGCTTGGAAAGCTAAGAGGGAATTTTCAGTTTTCGTTCGCCCTGAGAGTAATTTAATTGTAAGCATGCTGAATATATGTTAAAAGTGAGCGTTCAGTCTGGCACAATGGAAAGTTGTGAAGGTCCTACATGTACTTTGATTCTGCTTTGGTCAGTGCTTGCTACAGAAAAATGCCCAAAGTCGTGAAGTAGTTCTTCTATAGTACTGTGGACAGTAGGTCACGTCTGTTTACATGATGGCCTTGTATTAAGCACAAAGAAAAGCCAGTGATGAGATGAAGAAGATGCAACGCTGGCCGGCTCAGGTAAAATGGAAGTCGAGTTAACATGAGACCTCCACTCCTGGCAGGCTGCTACATAAGGAGCTAAGGACTAGAACATAGAAGAAAACATTCCTTCACTTAGGATGGCAGAGCTAATTTGCAACCAGTGAAGGAGTTTGGGGAAAACTGAAGGACATCTAAGACTCTGGGACAGTGCTGCCCAGCACAAATACAATGGGAGACACATGGGCAATTTTAAATTTTCCATTAGTCACTTAAAAAAATACAAATGGGGAAATTAACTTTAATAACATATTTAATCCAACTGATCAGAAATATTCTTGTTTCAATACATAATACAAATTACTGATATTTTATTTTTTTACCTAAGTCTTTAAAATCTGATATGTATTTTTCAGTTATAGCACCTCAATTCAGACTAGCTGCATTTCAAGTGCTAAAAACTTACAGCTGGTTTGAAAAATTGAGAGGGTCACTTAGTAGGGGGAAAATACAATATGGATAACAGCCTTTGCAAAATGAATAGCTGAAATGAGAAATTGAGAACAGTTTCTTAAAAATTCTCAATGGTCTTGCTACTGAGAAAAGACTCAGAAAAAAAGAAATATTTAGGTCTAAAATACTCTCATAGTCTTTATAGTAATATATAACAAAAACTGTAACTGGAAAACTCTGAAAATATTCAAAAGTCTGGACATAATGAAAAAATAGAAATGTTACTAAAGATGACAAAAGTATTTCCTCCTAATAACATTAAAAAAAGAAGGTCTTTGTTGATCAAAATGAGATGCTTTAGATTGGTCTCATAATATCCTGACTTCGTTATATTTCTCATCCTTCCTATTGAAAATGATTTTCAGAGAGCAACTCTCTGAAACTCTAAGATGAAAGTTTCTGGATCGATAGCATAGGGCCCCCAAACCCCATCTCTGTAAGCAATCACATTATCTTCACCCAATTCCTGAAAATATAATATGAAACATTTCCTCTTTCTAAAAAGGATCGAAATTAATTAAACAATAAAAAACTCAATTATACAAGTTGGTGATTATCCTTTGTTTCCTTTTATTTTCTTCCTGCTTTCAAAGTTAAAGACATTTTACTGATTGGTATCACCTCCCATAGAAGAGAGTGGGTACAGAGAAAAAAGGGCATTACAGGTAGCATTTGTGGGGAAAGGCTTGGTGGAAAAGTAGTTTATAACTATGGTATAATCTTACATACTTTATAATTGAAAGGTGTGAAACATCCGTTTTTTTCTATTATATTATTACAAAATATTAACAATTGGACCCACATATTCAACATAAATAGCATTGTTCTTTATACGGAAACCATCTCACAATGCCAATTTTACCTTCTCATATTAGTTCCGGGCCCGGGGAGGTTGGTAAAACTGCTGGGTGGGCCGAGTGGATCTTCTTGGCTGGCCATCACCTCCTCTACGGAACTCAAGCGTTTGGTCATAGGTGGCTTCTTCCTCCTATTTGTAAAGAGTAGTGATTTAAACACGTTCAGAATAGCTCCAAGTTTCCTAAGTTAAATACTTTATGGTGCCGATTTTGATATGCCTCTTAAGCTGCCCTGGGATTCACATCTGTCAACTTTTATAACAGAGGGAAGCAAGGGGAAGGAAAAAAAAGGGGGGACATTGTTAAAACTCTTTTGGTCCTTGATAACAGAAGAATGAACTTGACAGTGGTAAGATTAGAATCAAATTTAATTCAAGAAAAGGAAACTATTTCCACATAATAGCATGATTATCTCACCAAATGACTTGACACAAGGGGGTGAAATCACAAAAAAGCAAGCATTATAACAAAAATTTTCTTGAATATTTGGACTTCTAAATATTTCTAGGTATTTGTCATGGAAAGGGATTTTGGTAAGATATGGAAAAGGGGTTGAAGAGCCAGAGAACGTTCACCAGCTGTCTGTCCTCATCTGATGAAATCTCCAACATCGTTAAGAACCTTACATCTAGAGACAGGAAAAAATAATGGATTGGGATGAAGAGGAAATACAATTTACATATAAAGAAAGCTTCATGCAAGACATAGCAATCGGCACAGTAAGACACAAACTATTTTCTTCTCATTTTCTTTCTTACTGAGGGGATACATCTATCAGCTTGAGGAATAGCATGGAAAATTAGGATAAGCAGATTAAACAGCAGAAAGAATACAGTTAATTATAATATTTGAAAAGAACTTAGAAGCAACAGAAATGTAGCCAAAGCCACACTGGTTTCTTACTGAGTGCTGCCACCCTGTTATTTTAGTATTTTGAAATTAATGCAGCTATGAAGTATGTTCCCTTTTAAAGACAGAAAAAAATTGGCTCTCAGTTTTGTTTATGAAAGAAACAGCATCTATTTCAAAAGTAGGGTTTAAATTCCAACTGAATTATCAGAGCACAATAATTTGCATCATTTTGAAAATGTATCCCTCTTCTTCCTCCTCCTCACATTATCTCTGGGTCTTTCCCAAAAGATTGCTTTCCTTTAACCCTATTAATAACATAAGAAGTTATAAGAGACTGAGTTCTATTCTTCAAATTTTACAGATCCAACTACTGCAATTTTACCTGAGAGAAGCAGAAAGATGCTAAGATAATTTGATCAAACCCTATCATTTAGAAATGATATTTAATATTTGGCACGAACATAACTCTCATTATTAGGCATCCTCCATGGTATTTGTAAGAAAGAATCATTATTTCAATTTTATACAAAGGACCCTGAAGCCCAGGGAAACTTTCTGACTTTGTCCTGATACTTCTAAGGCAAACCTGGATTTCGATTCAAATGCAACTGCTTAAATCTTTACATCTCAGTCTGCATGTCAAAGAAATAAACCAACAGCCCCAAATTAATGACATCCTTAAGGGGCCATCATCGCTTAAATAAGAGAATGGAGAAATTTGACCATATATCAACATCACTCAATAACTGCATTTTAGAGACAAACTTCCAGATTAGCTCTCCTTTCTCTATGCCCCTTTCATTAATAACCAACCTCAAAACAGTTAGAAGTGTCAGATATTATGTCTATAATTTAGTAAAGCAATTAAATGCAGTAAGAAAAATTAAAAAGTGTTCGGGAAAGGAGAGAATTATTTTTTATTATTCTGGTCACTGTTCTGAATGATGACTGTCAAATATTATAGCTAAATTTGAAAAGGAGCTATTTAATTTTATGACATATGACAACATTTGAAGCTTTGCATATTAACTAAGAAGAATGAAAATATATTTGCCACTGTAGTAGATGAAGTAAGTATTTGAGGAATTAGAATCAAAATTTTTTTTTCTTCACACCCAGCGCAGCACTGGTGAGAGGACATCTAAAAATCTATACTTTATCAATAAAAAAACACTATTAAAGGTAGGAAACTACATTTGCTGAGTGAGCTGGATTTATATAATATGACATAGCTATTTGAAAAGCTGTCTCTACTGTGTTTAAAAGATTCACAGACTATACCAGCCAGAGCCAATTAAATGGTTTTATAAAGATGACTGACCATGAGATTTCTTTAACATTATTTGATGTCTTCACAATCTTTTTATACAAAGTAGAAGCAAAAAATAAAAATGGTTCTGACAGCTTGGTTTTCAGTTATTGTCAAAGGCACAATCTTGCTTTTTTAACTTTTAAATATTCCTCTTGCAGAATACTTGAGGGCAAACCCGGTCACCCACAGAAACTACTTCCTATAGTCCACAGCTAGTAATTTTTAGCACTGAAGGAATACCTTTCCATTTTATATAATACACAGCTCAACTTAATAGGTGAGTATATTTGGAGTCATCTTTGAATGAATGACATTTATACCTAGTTCTTCCTTCTAACTTATCTCCTTCCTTTACGTATTGCTACTCTGTAACGGATTTAAAACTAAAAAAAAAAATTATGAATTTTATAGTTCATGAACATATTTTTAAAAATCTGACACTGTGTTTGAGCTGGCATAGTCCTGGAAGGCCATATGGTCTGTCCCTTGCCTTAGACCTGACAGATGAGGAATCTCTAAACCCTGAGAGGTGAGCTCACTTTCCCATGTCACAGAGCTTATTCAAAGAAGAGTCCAGACCAGGGCCATTTTGTTTCTGACTCTCAGTTAAGATTCTTTAAAAAACTTGTGATAACTTTCATAAAATGAAACTGATCCATGTTATCTTCACCCAACATTTGAGATTCAGAACTAGTTATTGGGACTCAAATTTTTGTCCACCTAAACCTGGTTCAAAAATACTAAATAACTAATATTTGAATATTTATGCACCATCTTTTCATACCAATACTTACTAGCGTATTGCTCCTTTTAATGAGATGATACAAAATGGCAATAATCTTGTGACATTAAGCATGAATGAAATATTTTGAAGAAAACAAAAAAGTCCCAGCACCAATGTAAAAAGGCGATGTACAACTTCATCTATAAAACACGTCTGACGGGTCACAATATCTTTTCTGTGTATCCCCTTCATTCTCTCATTAGCGTATACTATACCTGGAGTGAGAACACAAATACACACTCCCTCATTTATAAATGAGCTGTGGTACAAAAGCTCATTGTAAATCGGTCACTTGGAACCTGGAGCATAACTCAGTAAAAGATATGTAACATTTAAATAGAAGCTGGGTTCTCTATTCTTCAAGGTGAAGTGCAATTAAGCATACAAACCAGTATTTTAAGGAAAGTGCTAGATCGGTGGTTCTCAACTGGGAGTGATTTTGCCCCCTAAGAGACATTAGCCATTGTCTGGAGACACATCTGAGGGGTGCTACTGGCATCTCGTGGGTCTAGAGATATTTTTGACTGTTACAAACTGAGGGGACAGGGAGTGGGGGAATTGTTACATCTAAGGGGGAGACCAGGGATGCTGCTAAGCATCAACAAAGCCCAGGCAACAGGACGCCTGGGTGGCTCAGCTGTTAAGCCGTCTGCCTCGAGCCCAGCGTGTGATCCTAGAGTCCCAGGATCGAGTCCCACGTCGGGCTCCCTGCATGGAGCCTGCTTCTCCCTCTGCCTGTGTCTCTGCCTCTCTCTCTCTCTCTCTCTCTGTGTCTCTCATGAATATATAAACAGAAATAAAATCTCTCTCTCTCTTTTTTTTTTTTTTTAAAAAAAAAAAGCCCAGGCAACAAAGACTTATCCAGTCCTAATGCTAACAGGGCCCCGAGTGAGGAGGATAAACCTGAAGTGCCAGGGTAGGTTGGAAAATAACTCTGAAATTCAAGAAGTTTGGGTTTGCCATCCTTCCACTTTTTCCTTTGGAACATTTCTTCTGCCTCTGCCTCTAAGGCCTTAAACGCTGACCCACATCTCTATGGAACTTTTGCTGGGGGCGGGGGTCTCTATTTGTCCACAATGCTACATTTTCCTCTGTGCCAGTGACACATTCATATTATCTTGTCTTAAATTACCATTTCTTCAGGATTTTCCCACAGCTGTAACTCTGAGGAGACAATCAGAGATTATTCGGTTGCTGAGAGTAGGAAGCAGGGATGGCCATTCTCTTCACAAAAAAAAAAAAAAAAAAAAAAAAAAAAGAACTTAGAAAAAACTTAATATTGTGATACGTCCTTTAATAGCTATTTTGTGCATAATCTAGTAACGTTTCTTCTAGTCAGTTCCTTCTAACAGTTTGTAGCTACAAAAATACATGATCCAGCATATGAAATGTATACCATGTCCTCTCAACACTGGGCCTTGACATTTAGGATATTTTGAACAATGAAATACTCACGAGTAGATATCTCCTTCAGTGACTCACAAATGAGCTACTCACTCTGAATTTTCAGGCTACCTTTTACTTGCCTGGTGAGCTTGTGTAGTCAGTTTATAGAAATATAAACTAATTTTAATACAACACCTAGGCCAAAGTGAAAGACAAACTTGCTTTCCCAAAACATCACATAATAAAGGGGAAAATACGGAGGTAATGAAAAGATTAGTGGTTGCCCAAGGTTATGGGGAACAGAAGGATGAAGAGGCAGAGCAGAGGGAATTTTTAGGGCAGTGAAACCATTCTGTTATGATACTATTATGGTAAATATGTGTTATTACACATTTGCCCAAACGTGTTGAATCCTAATGTAAGCTATGGACTCCGGGCAATAAGGTGTCAACGTAGATTTATCAATGACAGCAAATGCACTGCTCTGGCAGGGATGTTGGTAATGTGGGGGCTACGTGTGCAGCAGGGCAGGGAGCATATGAGAAGTCTCTATACCCTCCTTTCAGAGGAATCTAAAACTGCTCTAAAAAAACCCACCAAAGTCTGTTAAAACAAACAAACAAACAAACAAAAACAAAACAGGCAGTAAAATAGGCCATGTCAGTGGGATACTTTGTGCCTTGTAGAGTGCTGGTGATATGGTAGGTCCTTAATATTTGATGAATAATTCTTGACCTGCCTTATTTAAATTGGCACATTTTCAATCCATTCAGATTCTTCTTTTTGTGGTTATCAGTAACTAGGATATGACAATTAAGTTTCTTTCATCCTTGGGATGCCATGAGAATTAATTAATGTGTGAAAACCACTTTGAAGTTTATTGAGCTTTCTGAATTGGTTCTAGGCTGTACTTAATTTTGATTATACCTTGGATATTCATAACATTTCCTCTTTGTCCTCACTGAAAAACTTTGACCTTTGATTTTATGTTTCAGTCCAAACAGCAAAATAAAGTAACTCTGTCCCATCCAAAAACAAAAACAAAAAAATCACATAATGGACCCTAAAAGTAGAACTTAAAATATTCTTAAGTAATCTATTTTAGATAAATTATACTAATATCCTACTATATTGGAGTAACTTAAAGTTGAAAGCAAAAAAAAAAGTTGAAAGCAAAAGCTGGATTGGCTTTTATTTTCTGTGAAGTTTATGGATAAAATCTGTGCCCAAAAGAATCATGTATTATGATCAACACTGAACTTTACCAATTAATCTTAAGAAACATGCTCCAAATGAATATTTATAGCTCTATGACAAAGTAAACCAGGCTTGTGGTAGCCTGGAACCACAAACTGTAAAACAGGAAGTTTCTGTAAAGAAGAGTAATCCAAATAACTAAGAAACTATTACTTGCGCAAGTAAGTAGTACCACCACCTGAGCTAAAACAGAGGTCTTCTGATTCATAGTCCTGTCTGCCCTTCACCTTGCTTCCAAGTAATGAGGGTGAGGAATACAGTTATAACAGATCTCAAAATTGGAAGGGGAAATTGGAGATAACCTGATTGAGCAGATTAAATTTTTAAAGACTATTATTATTTGTATTTTGGGTAAATGTGATACTCTTCTTTCATATGAAATTTTATATAGAGTTTCAATATAATATAGGTGGGCCTAGGTTAGAGTGAGTGTATGCAAGCAGTATCCCCTTGACTTGCTCTTCCTCAGCCCCTCCAGCTCTGTAACTCCCTAAGCTACAAACATTAACCCCTCCCCCCCATTTCAACCTCTGCTGTACACTAGGAACTAGCTGGATTGACTGACTTGATTAATACAAGAAAGTAAGCTGATGGAAGAATAGGAACCAGAACGTAGGCCTCTGACTGAGTTCAGAGGCCTTTTCACTTTTGCTTTCTATCACAGAGAAAATCTAAACCCTTCTTTTGACTTCTATGAACTAAATGTCTCACTTGATAAAAAAAAACTCACCTTCCATACCTAAGTGGGAAAAAAAATCTCAGGTTTCATTAACATAAGAGAAAGTCATTATATATAACCAAAATAAGTAAATTTTATAATAGACTAATTTCCTTGTCTTTGAAACTTTGAATAAAATACCATTTGAGAATAAAATATAATGGGGAATTATAATCAGTGGATCTAAGATCATCTCTTTAATATGTACCATGTCCTAGAATATTTTATTTAAATATTTATATAAACATATTTTATAGCAGAAAAGAAAAACAATGATTCAAGGCCAAAAAAAAAAAAAATCTAATTACTAAACAACTATCCTAAAATGTATGGCTGATACAATGTTTTCATTCCTGTATCATGCAGGATTTCAGGAGACATTTCAATATGGTTCTGATTTTCTCCTTTCAGAAAAAACTACATTTTCTAGAGTTACATAAAAATTGAAACTATTGGGCAGCCCCGGTGGCGCAGCGGTTTAGTGCTGCCTGCAGCCCAGGGTGTGATCCTGGAGACCCCGGATCAAGTCCCACATCAGGCTCCCTGCATGGAGCCTGCTTCTTCCTCTGCCTGTGTCTCTGCCTCTCTCTCTCTTTCTCTCTGTGTCTCTATGAATAAATAAATAAAAAATCTTTAAAAAATAAAAAATCTATAAAAAAAATTGAAACTGTTGATGATTCTGGAAGATACTAGGAAATCATGTGAATACCTAGTTCAAGGATTCTACTCTATGCTCTCCCAACCAATGCAAAGCCTGAGTGACAACTGAACTTGAACATAGAAGAACGCTGGATGTTTAATTGACAGCATAGCAAACACAGTACTATTCATCAGAGTCCTTCCCCTTATATCATTAACACCATCCACTCTTCAAAACAGAGTAAACAAGCTATTTTTGGCAGCTTAGGCACTCAAGGAAATTGAACTACACTTCATCCTTATTTTTACTACAAGAATATGAAAAAGACTAGTAAACATGTTACCCTTAACAAATTGCAAATGATAAAAATATAGATTGTCTCTTATGCAAAAACACACCTGAGTTTGCTTACAACTTGGAATACAGAAAAAGGGAATGAATGTTTATTCCACTATGTGTTTGGCATTTTGTATTATATCTCATTTAATCCTTCCAACGATGTTTTGAATTACTTAAGCACATCATTCTACATATGAAGAAATTAAGGCTCAGGGTAATTTACACAAAGTTATGTAAGTGGCTATGCCTGAATAAGAGCCCTGGACTGTTTGTTCCAAAATTCTTTCCACAGCATCACATAGTATATATTTACATATTTTGTTTCAGATAGTTTTAATTTTTTCTAATGGTTAGCTTAAGATCATTTTTAAGTAAATGGTATGGCCTCTGCCCTGAGGCCTCTGTCCTAGCATAAACATCATTTACTGGTCATAATCTTTTTTGAAATACTATAGTAAAGTCCAAAGAATGAACATATATTTCATAAGAATGTATACCTCTCTCAAACTCATTGGCTGTTTTAGCTAAAGGTTAAATAGATTCTAAGGTTGCCCAGAAATCAAGGCAGGGAGCACATCCTGTTTCCAGATATGCCAATCTACTCAAAGATTTCCTTGAGAGATACATTGGTATTTGAGCCCTCAGTCTCTTTGGTCAGATCTGAGTCTGAGTTTAGACTCCACCACTTCTAGGCATGTTACTCAATTTCTCTTGGTCTCAATTTTCTTACACAGAAAACAGTAATGAACTCATAGGTTTACATGGGGAACCATATGAAGTAATACCTGAAAAGCGTTTATCAAATAAGCCTTTAAACTGCCTATTATTCTAAAGTAAGTAACTATTTGGCAATATAATATACATGGCCATGTATATTAAACTTTGTTAAACTACCTAGAATCACAGGCTTTGCTAAAATTCAGGAAGTTTGTTGCTAGAGTACTCCTCAAATTGCTTTGGACAGATAAGGAAAGTGGAAGAGCCACTGAAAACAAATGAAAGAGTAAGTGCAAGGAGAAAGATTCTTGCCATCTGCTTTCCTCTTATTTCTATGGTAATTAAAAAAATTATCTATACACTAAAACCAGTACTTTAATATTCTAAATCACTCTGTTGTTACCCCTGGTTTTATTTCTTTGAGAGGAAGTCTTTTTGTTCAATTATAGAGAAAAAGGGCAAATAGAACCAAAAAAGGGGAGGAAATTAGCAAAGAAGCATTTTTTAAATCAATCAAAAGTTATAGACACTATTTGCATAAAATCTGAATATTTTAAGAGGAAGCCAAAAATAAGTTAACATCAGCCTCTTTGAATATCTATCTTGCCTTTAGATTATATCCTTGAAATTTTGGTAAATGCTATAAAAAGGGACCAGTTAGAAACACTATTTAAAAAGTGGAAGTACAGCAAAATGATTAATAACAGAAAATGCCTATCTATGCCTGTTACTATGTTTTCAGGTCAATGCCCACTAATTATCTTTGCAAAAGCAACTGCTTTCTCAAATATGCTAACTGAAGAAATATGTTTTAGAATATTTTATGGTTAAGACATATGAGCACTAATCACAAGTGGTTAATCATTTCACTTCTCATAATTTATATCATTTTTACATCTTAAATGGGCAGGCTAATATAACATAATTTAAGATAGGTTAACTCATTCTTTCTCTGAAAGTAATAATTACTGCACCATCATGCCAGACCACTTCTTACTCTAAAAGTCAGCCTGATGCACATTATGTAATTGACCACCTGAGACAAATAGTTAAGGCATGCTACAGTGACCTGTAATACATATTTAAGAAACAAAGATAGAAAAAAATCTCCATGTCAAATTGATAAAATATAGGCCAGCTCTTTAAAAAGCACGAAGGGTTGGAGTGGGGATGGGACACATGACTTGACATGCTTCATATAAGTATAAGAAAAAGATAGTCATGCCTAATAACACAGAAACAAAATCATTGCTGATGTTTTCACCCCTTTAGTGAAAGTAAAGGAACGTAAGACTAACAGGAAGAGTTAAACATTTAAATCTTAAAGCAGATAGCACCCAATGTGGTGAACATCATTTTTGCATTTGAATTCCATTCACACCTAAAAACCCGTAATAACAAAGTCTGCATAACGAACTAAAAATATTTCTCTTTAGTGAAACATAATGTTAACAGATATTTAGAAACCCTAATCAATTAACAGGCTAGCTAACAAAGCCAGTTTTAGAAATGTGAAGTAGCCCAGGAGTCAGTGATCTGATGTCTGCAGTACAAGAACCACCTACCCCCTCAGAGAACTCTGTTGGAACTCAGGCTTCCTCAAGCAGCCAACTCCACCTCTGTCCTGCACAAGAAAGGACAAATCTACATTTCCACTAACATTTTCTCATTGAGCCTGTTTCTTTTGCCATATGAAAGATTTTAAGCTACTTTAAAAAAAGCATTATATCTCTCTTTCATCTATTTTCTAGAATCTAAAGACTCAGCTCCTGGAATCACTTGTCAAATACCATTATTTCCAGAATCTCCCATCATCTTGATCGTTTTGTTCCTTTATGTATTTTAATATTTACTCTTCCATGTAACCTAGTTTTCAGAACAATATTTCAAGTAGGGTCTGCTTGGAACATAATACTGTTATTTCCCATGATAAGCAAACTCTATATAAATCTATTAATGTAATCTGGGACACCTGGGTGGCTCAGTGGTTGAGCCTCTGCCTTTGGCTCAGGGCATGATCCTGGTCCAGGGATCGAGTCCCACATCGGGCTCCCTGTGAGGAACCTGCTTCTCCCTCTGTCTAGTCTCTGCTACTCTCTGTGTCTCTCAGGAATAAATAAATAAAATCTTTAAAAAAAATAAATCTATTAATGTAATCTAACCTTAATGTTTTTAGCAGCTGCTCAATCACTGCTTGTTCATATTGCGCTTGTCATCAAGCAAAATCCTTACAACCTACTCCTAGGTCTATGTCATTCTGTATTTGAAATAATTATTTCCCCAATCAAAATCTCAAATTTAAGTACAGTTGAAATCCATACACTAATGAAAGATATCATTTTGGCACAGATTTATCACTGGTATACTCTGAGTAACTATAATATTAAGTCAGTTTTTCTGACAAGTTATTTTATTTATTTTTTGCATACTGAAAACTAGAGGACTATCATCTAAAAGGGTAAGACCTAAATAGATGGCTAAAATATTAGTTTAATAGGGGTGGTGGAAGGGGAGGAGGGCGGGGGGTGGGGGTGAATGGGTGATGGGCACTGAGGGGGGCACTTGACGGGATGAGCACTGGGTATTATTCTGTATGTTGGCAAATTGAACACCAATAAAAAATAAATTTATTATTTAAAAAAATAAAATAAAATATTAGTTTAATATTGAAACTAGATTTGAGGGAATTTAGAAGATGAAAAGGGGGTCTTGGTATGAGATTAAACTCTCTTAGCAACAGAATAGTAGGTGAAAGGAATAGGTTGATTTTTTTCCCTGCCCTATGTGAAATACTGCCTAGCCTCCTCAGGAATATAAGCTGATACTTCTACCCACATACATCTTCATCTATTTAAAATTCTCTAAATTCATGAGAATTAAAATTGAATGAGCTAAATGTTTGAAAGATACCTTAATCAAAAAAGTATACCACATACTGAGCACAAGCTTACTGCAATGCTGAATATTTTTATATACACAATTTCATTAAACTCCCATGAAAATCCTCAAGTAGTTTGGTATCATTAATCTTCATTTACAGGTAAAATGTAAAATCACGTACTGTGGTGTCAGTGAGTTCAAAACTTAAATATCAGCTCTGTGACTTACTAGCTCAATGACTGTAGACAAGTTACTTCATGACTCTGAAGCTAGTATTTGTCATCTTCCTTGTGTATAAAATGGGAACACAAAAATTATTTCATAGGGTTCTTGTAGATATTACACCAATTAATGCAGGTCATTATACACGGACCTGTGTGTAAGTGTTCCAATTATAATCAAGTTCTAAAGAGAAGGATTCTAATCTTCACATTCTCAACCATTTCTTCCCCTTTACCTCAATACTTAGTAGAGAAATAAATATCATCTTAGTGTTATCGAAATATAAATTACTCTCAGTATGCTTAAATTTATGGATTTCTTTTCCTCATGTTGAGATTTCAAAATGTTCAGTATATGAGGAGTTAGCTTTTTCTTTTAAAAAAAAAATCATTCTCTTTCCGAGTTTAGGAGACCTTCTCAATCATTTTTGATGGTTGAAGAAAGAGAAAGGCATCACAAAGATTTTCTCCAAGAATAATAAGGGAGAGAACTTATCTCTGTCAACTCAGGTAAAGGAAAATTAGACCATATATGTCACCCAATTTAATTGAGTCTATTAAACATATTATAATTCCCCATAATACTATCTAGATTTACTGAAATTGAGGAACCCTGTCTTAGATGTTCAAGGCAGGCTAGGGAAACTGATAATATACTTTTGAGAGTAATTTGCTTATTATCTTACACAAAGGGAGAACATAATAAATGTTTGTTTCTATTAAATATGTGTTTTGTTTTCCTTGTACAAGAATGACGCTATTCCTCTCTGTTCCATAGAGCCACAGTGGAACAATGACAAGCTAGGAAGTATTACAGTCAAAAGATTTTCTTAGGTTTTTCAAACATTTAATATGTACTTTTCTGAAAAGTATTAAGGTGAAACAATCAACTTTTTAAAAATTCTAAATTCAGCCATAAGATTACTTAAAGTATACTTCTCTTATGCAACTTAAAACTCTTTTCTTCTCTCCTCCACCTCATCCCTCCCCACCACAATGTAAGCTGCTTATTAAAAAACAAAAACAGGGCAGCCCCGGTGGCTTAGCGGTTTAGCGCCACCTTCAACCCAGGGCGTGATCCTGGAGACCTGGGATCGAGTCCCACGTCAGGCTCCCTGAATGGAGCCTGCTTCTCCCTCTGCCTGTGCCTCTGCCTCTCTCTCCTCTCTGTGTCTTTCATGAATAAATAAATAAAATCTTAACAAAAACAAAAACAAAACTAAGGCAAGTAGATCCTCTGGACTAGAAGAAAAGGACAGTACACAATCAGTGATGATGTCATTATTGTACAGGAATTTGTAAAACTGAGGATAATTAAGGCTTGTTGAAAAGTAAGACTAGGAAAGTTTAGGATATTCTTAACAGTTTATAAACCCTGAAAGTTCTAAAGTGTATGATGGTAGTCAAATTCCACTTTCATTATCTATGAATAAGAACATGACAGTCTTTTAAAAGTTGAATCAAAATGAGGAGAAAAGCCCGTCCAGGGTTAAACACTAATTTATGCAATCCCTGGTTTCGACAAGAGTCCTGTCAATGTCAAGCAGCAGGTACGCTGACAGCAGGGTGGGCTGAACAGCTTTGTGTCAGAGCTAGAACGGAAGTCACCAATTTATGAAGGCTGCTACAAACAGTACTTCAAAAGTGTGAAGAAAAATGGTTTTGCATAAAGAAAGTGATGGAAATTTTTATAACTTTGCAGGCAATACTATTAGCTTGAAGGAACACAGCTCTTTCATTTTGTGGGAAAAACTCACTTACTTTAAAAAGATTTATGGATTTTTATTTTACGCCTGCATTTTAAGAATCCTAATAGAGAAGTTCATTATACTAGCAACATTATAATAGAAAAGAAAGTTTTAAAAGGAAATATAAAAGAAAAAGGAATTAATTTAAAGAAAAGGATGGTGCAAAGAAGCAGTTTGGGTTTCCCTGTAAGAGAGATAATTTGGGATGGATACCCAACTCTTGATTTGAAAGTTCCAATCAGCAACTGCTGATGTTGCAGTCCGGGGCCAACAAACATTACTTTGAAGAGATGGACAATAACGGAAGCTGCTCTTTCCAAAGCTTTGAAGGAAAACTGAAGAAGTGGTGCCAACAGTAATTAAGAACCTATCTGCCAAGCATTTCAATTATTTAGTGACTGAACAAAATGTTTACTGAGCAGCTACTATGATCTTTTCAATGACCCTATCAAATTGCATATTTTTTATTACTATTTTTCAGAAGAGAAAACAAAAGTGAGGTTAACAAAGGTTATATATCTTGCCCAGGTTATGTTGGTCTCTCGGCACATCCCAGTGTATGCAGAGGCTGACGGAGAGAATTAGATTGATCATGTGAAACCTCTTCGAGATTTATATAAATAGATCAAAATCAAGTGCTTTCCACCTCACTTGCATTTTAAACACATCAGGAAATTAATAAAGTAGATATAATAACATTTGGGTGCTACCATTCTTACTGTAAAACACAAATTATCCATAATGTTATCTACTCTGAAGGACTCAATTGAGGAACAAACAGCCCTGAGATGGCTACACTCTCCATAAACAGCTACTATACTTTAAATGAATTAATGGAAGTAAAGAGCTTAGACTAATGTTGGCTGCAAAATTAAGTGTTCAATAAAGTGCACTATTATTACTACTTCACAAGTGTAAAGTTCTATTCTTTATAATGCCACATAAAACATAAACAGTTTTTCTTCCACTGCTTTGAGTCGAGCAGTTTGACTATATTATCCTAGTGATTTTGAGAGGCTGAAAACCTAACACACAATGCTAAATGAGCCTTTAGGAGGCACTTTACATTTCCAAAGTGATTCTTACAGTTATTGGTGTTAATAACCGATATAATATAAAAAGAGGCTAAGAAATCCAGTCACAATTAGCAACATGTTCATTTTTCTTCCAATGAAGAAAGAAATCCAGAAGCAATCTTCTTTACTGGGGCAAATCTTACCAGCTTCCCAAATATAGTAATTGTCTTTGTAAAATTCATTTGAGTTAACGTTCCCCATCTTGCTATCTACAGATAAGGAGTATTAACTCCCCAGAGAACATGACTACTGAGAAGGAAAGTATAACAAAGCAGTAAAATGTACCAATACAAACTATTACATGTTCCAAGATATTTATCCTCAGAAGCTTAGATTAACAAAAATAATTCTGTTGTATACTTAATTGTAAATGTTCTAACTTTACCTAAGAATTGATAACTATATAATACATTTTAAACAAGAGATATTCCCTAATTTCATAATTTGATAAACCTCATAGTATTATGCTTCTCTGTTTGTTTCAGTGTTATCACATTCAGAAGCATAAACTTTCAGACAGACTATTTTTCTAAGCTGTCTCTGGTCTCAGTGAGAGACCAAATGTTGTTTAGACTCTTTTAGAAACTTTATCAATACTGTCGTGTGGTATGTCCATTAAGACTTATCTTCTTCAATGCCAGAATAAGAGCATTCCATGATAATTGATAAATTAACTCTATGATCATGAAGAGCATATGTTCTTAACAGGATTACCTAGTTTCTTATTTGGATTTTGTTTTATAGCTAGTAGGGGACAACTCTTTATAAGTGTCAAGAAAAAATTTAGAAGAGCATTGAAAAAAAAATTCCTCATTTAATAGTGTCCGTGTTAGGAAAATCTCTCTCCATGAATGAGTCAGTAATAGATGGATAGGTCAACAGATAGATGAGGTCTCATGAGATTTAAGTTTTCTTTTTTTCTTTAATTTCCTACCTTATTTTGTTCTCTAATCAAACAATTTAGTAACTATCACAGCTTTCTAAACATTGGTATCTTTCATGTGCTTCCGTGCATGTACACACACACACACACACACACACACACACACACACACAATGGGTCTTAGAATGTTCAAGTACCTAATTAACATTTCTATCTATCTACTATATCACTCAGTACCTGGTATGAAGTTGTCAAGAAGCTCCCAAACTTTGGTAATATTCCTAGGATTATATTAATGTTAATGGTTTAGGCATAAGTGCCCACCCTCACAGAACATTTTCCGGGACTGAATTTTGCTGAAGCTGTAGGGCAATAATATAGTCATTATGTAGACTTTCAAATATCAGGTTGCTAGTGAGGCCCTCTACTGAAGACTGGCTAGGGGTTAACTATTAGTTTCTGTTTAATAAACACGGAAAATTCTTCCCATTTGTACATTCATTTAAACTTTTTTGTAGCTACTAAAAGACTTGAAACTGAGAATGAATTCTCACAGTATGTTTTCCACATGATTTCTACTAAGGGTTGAAAACTTTTGCTGTGAAAAATACATTCTTGGTCAATTCCATCTGCCATGTTCCTGGGCATTTCCTAAATCCTTACTTTTCTCTTCAAAATTCCTCTCCTATTCTTGACCTCATTTACTTTCAACTGATGACCTGCTTTTACTTCACAGAAAAAAAGGGTTCATTAGAATTATTTAGCTTCCTTCCCTGAAACCCAACAATTTAACCTCACCACACCTATGTTTACTTCTTTCTCCTCCTCTTGCTAGTGTTCCTCACATACTCAAAGTCACATGTGACTGTGCCCCACTTTCTTATCATGGCCTGGGTTTTTTAAAAATCTTTACTCCTATTTTCACAACCTCTCCTCTCTTTGCTTCACTATGCCTTTGACGTAAATAGGCTTGAGTTTTTACCCTGAGTTCTTTTACTCTTTATTTTCATCCTCTATACTTTTCGTCTTCACAACCAAGATCTTAAAAGTAGCCTACACTTCATTTTCTTATTTCCCAAGAAACCATAAGTTGCGATACACATTTCCAGCATTCCACTGGAAATGCATTCATTCTATAGTTGCCAATCACCTATTGATTGCCAAACCCAACAGGTACTTTTCAGTTCTTATCTTTCTTGATGTTTCCAGCATTAGATATGGATTCAGCACCCATACCTGCTGTCCTCTCTGGCTACAGCTTCTCAGTGCCCCTTCCCACCCCTTAACTGTGAAATTCCCCCAAAGTCTGATCCCATTCCTTGGCTTTCTCTTTTTGCACACTTGCTCTAGGCAGGCTCATCTATATACTCTTTACCTTTGCCTAAACTCTGATGACTCCAACATCCTTACCACTTGCCTTAACTCTTATACCTGGTCTACATGCTCTCTGCTTTCTGAAACCCATTTTCTATACTAGGGCAATAATCTCTCTCTTTCTAAAAGATTTTATTTATTTGAGAGGGGAGGGGTGGGGGGGAAGTCTGACAAGGGGCTTGATCCCAGGACCCGGAGATCATGACCTGAGCTGAAGGCAGATGCTTAACCGACTGAGCCACTAGGGCAATTATCTCTTAAAGCAAAGATCACATCGTGACATTCTAGTGCACACAGTGTTTCAGTCTTTTCATCCCTATTGTAAGGGATGAAATTCAAACTTCTTAGCATAACCCACCTTCCTCTCCACACTTTGACCCCACCTGCCTATGCAGCCTCATCTATTGACATTTACTACACCCATCTATACTGTTGCCAAATATACCTCGTTCTACCATGCCCTCTAGAATTTCCCTGACTTCTCTCTTTCCTCCCTTTTCCCCCAAACCTAAGTCCTAACTAACTGCGCTTCCAGACTTTCAAGACTCACATTAAACTTCAGTCATCCAGATTTAACAAATATTTAATTGAGGGTGCCTTATTTTTCAGTGCTGTTCTGAACGCCCAAGTATTAGCTGAGACAGAGTTCTGTTCTCACACTGATTTCACTTAGGAGTTGGAGGCAGGAGCAAGATATGCAGAAAATAAAGCAGGGCAAAGGGGATAGAGAGTTTGTGTGATGGCTCACTGCTGCTTTAGAATAGGATGGTCAGAGAAGATACTGATTCTTCCATGAGCCAGTTCCTGACTCAGTTAGGTATTCTGTGCTCTGTTCATGATAAAGAGATGTTGGTTTACTTGCTGGGCTCCTCTGCTAGTCTGTGACTCCTTGAGAGCAGAGATTGCTCATCTATGCATTTCCATTTTCTAGCACATAATCATTATAAGGAAATGTGTCCAGCACTGTTCTGGGTGGAGAGATAAAGCTACATAGTAAGTGCTCAAAAAAGGATTTTTGGAATAGACTGATACATACTTGAAATGATAATAGGAAAACCTCAAATATAAAATTTCACTTTATATTTAATATTTTAAAAATATATCAAATACTAAAAAGGGATGAAGAGCCAAACAAAATATAACTATATAGTAACATATTTTTGAAACCATGAATGGTAAGTACAGATTAAAGAAACATTTCATAGGAAAAATTTATTTTGCTCTGCATATGAAAGCACTTGGAAAAGACTAGATTCTGAAGATGTGTAAGCATTTTGGGAACAGTATAACTAAGGGAGAATATTGCAAGGAAATGGGAAATAGGTTGTATGGATAGAGTGAGAGCAGGTGATAAGACTTTGTATAGGTAACTCTGTTTAGTTGTGGGGGTATTTCATTTACTAATGATAGACAGGAACAAGTTTAAGGCTCATGGTATTTTATCATGAAAAACCATAATCATGTTGCTGTTACCTTCATTGAAGGAAAAGGCAAAATTAAAATTGAAAGGTGATGTTTTATCTCATCTTTCTCCTCCCATATTTTGATATCTTTTTGCAAATTTTGAGGTTTTTTTAAAGACTAAAATTCCTGAGTTATGAACAACTTTCCTCTTACTATTTTATTTTGCTTGCTTTTACTTTTTCAAGTTAAAAATGTGATACAAAATTAGAGTTTATAAAATCGAAAAAAAGTATGTATGCACATACTTAAGAGTGTACATAATTCTACTACGCTAAACCACTCAGTATATTCTCATTCAAATCTATACATTACTTTCATTCAGTCATCATAAGTATTTCCCATGATATTACAGCCTTCATAATGATTTTTCAACACAGCTGTTAAATACTTCATCTAGGAGTTGGGAGATCACTTATTTTAACATTCTCTTATTATTAGGCATTTAGGTAACTTCTAGTTTTTACTATTATCACAATGCTCCAATCATCTCTCAGAAATTAGCTTATTTCCTTTGTTCTTTCCCTAGAAGAGATTAACTGTTGGATTATTGATTTAAAGGGTATGAACACTTTTAAGGTTAGTAAAATTAGAAGGGCCACATCAATTTACACTGCCATCATCAAAGTATGAGTACTCACATCCCTGCACCTTTGCCAGCATGAGCATTATCTAAGTTTTTTCCCATTAACTTCTACATTTAACACTGCACTTAATTGTTTCAATTTGTATTTGAATACTACTAGAGTTCAATATTTCTCTCTCATTTTTAGTAATGAAAGATGACACTGCTACTTCAGCAAGAAACCATATTGAGCGTAAGTCAACGGTTCAAGGCTGTAAAAATAAAATAATAAAATAAAATAAAATAAATAAAATCTGTAAGTTAATCTAATCATGGCATGATTAACTGTTATTGTGCTCCATGATAATTAGGCATTAATGGCAAGCAGTTCACGGCTATTATTACTATTATTTACACATAGCCAGATCAAGCATTCTTAGATTATGAGGAGGGCTGGACCAAGTAGATATATAAGGTCTTTTTTATGCCCTCAAAGAGCCTTTGATCTGGAACCAGATGTGATCCAGAACGCAAGTTCTCTTTCTTCCTTAGCTCCACATAGCCTCCATAAACCAAGCACCCAATAAAGATTACAGGCATTATAAATGTAGTTTGGCTGAAGGTGGGCTAGAACTTACTTTGGTGGGAAGCAAAGATGGCCTCGTCAGATATAACTCAAAGACTGGCCAAAGAAATGCCTATTAAATCCCTTGTTTCGTCTCTCTATGATTATTTCTCAAGCTAAGGATCTTGGTTTTCAGAGAGACACCTGAAGAACTTTTAAATTCTGAACTATTTCCATCTTCTTTCCCACAGAGGAAAAAAAAGGACTAGAGGCACAATCATATTCCCATTTTCCCAGTCAACCTTATTAACTCATGCAGGAATGATCTGGATACAGGATTTAAAGGACCTCCCTCCGCCAAAAACCTTTCTTCTCAACTCTGTCTGAACGTCCATGCATTAGATTTCTTGACATTTCTAAACACATAATTCTGAGAAGATTAAAGGAGAAAGGTTGGCATGTGAAGGGTAAGAGGGGGTAGCAGTAATCCACACTTCACTGCGAAATTAATTTAACTAGACTGGTTTTATATTCTTAGAACACTTAACTCTGAAGCATGCAGAAGATAGGAATAAGAAATTCTAATATGGGGATGACATAAGGACAAGCAAAAGGAATTAAGTCATTTTGAGTTGCTTTAAAAACAATATAGCTGAGGACACTATACTATACAAGAATAGGGAAGAAGGCCAAGCTTTTAATAAAAATGTATGTTTCTATACACCTTGCGAGTTTACAAAGCACATTTCCATTGATCATATTACTTAATCCTCACAGCAACCCTGTACTGAAACTGAGACCCAGAGATAGTAAGTAACTTACCCAAAGTCACATAGGTAGTAAGTGGTAGAGCCGGGACTCGACCCAGGTCTTCTGATTCCTCCTGTGCATTTCCAGCTCCCCTGGAGCTGAAGCAGGGGCAAAAAGGGAGGTGGAAGTAATTTGCCCAAGACCAGCCTTGCCCTCTCCCCTTCTTTTAAAGGCCAAGCAGAGCAGACATTTAACTGTTGCAGTGACCCTTTTCCATCAATTCCCTTGGGATGCAGCACACAGAATCTGAAAATGTGTCTCAGCCTTGGACTTAAAAATGGCAATAAGTAGTAAACGATGTCAGAAGCAACTTTGGCAGTACTTTGCCACTGATGTGAAATTTCCTGGAATTTCAAAGTGTAGTAAATCTCACTTCAGAAAGTAAAACTTATTTCTATAATTGAAATTATTTAAAGCAGTTTGTTTGAAATTTTTTGTGTAGCAGTTTCAGTCAAACCTTTTAAACTATACCGTTATAAAAACTATTTTAAAAAATACTTAAGAACCAAGATATCAATTCTACATTTAACCTACTGTATGGGTGTTTTTTTCTAACTTAATGATTTTCCCTCAGTGATTATTTTCACTAAAGCCATTATAATCATTAGAATGGACAGAATATTCAGTCTTTTTATAGCCAATTTTAAGCATTTTCAACAAATTATTAGGAAAATGTATCTTCTTGAGATGTAAATCTTATGTTCATTTCTAAATTATATCTAAAATGTTTTTAATGTAGCCTTTTATAATTAATTTTCTATGACAAAATTTAGAGTTTCCAGTCTCCAGTTTCTTGAAGAGTTTCTTAGGGAATTATATATTTTAATTTCTCATCTCAATTACTTATGTTTCTAATAACTTTTAAACACATTTAGTGAGAAATTTTTCTCTTCTTCGCCTATTTCCTAAAAATGCAAGGATACAATTTAAATCAAATGGGCATATAATCAACTTTTCACCATTTCTAGATCTTTCTGTACTCAGCTCCAGTACATCTCAGTCTCTAACAGTCTTTGTGTTTATGAGAACTACTATCAGTAGGGCTAGGTGTTAAGTAAGCATCAATTATAATCAGGGATATGAAAGATCAATCAGGAAAACCAATTTATTTGTGCACAAATCTTTTAGAGGCTTTCTGAACTTGAAAAGATGCTCTATTTAACCAGACTTCATTTGAGGATTAATCCTGTCTGAGGTGGAACAAATCCAACCTAATAGTTAAAAGTTATGTGAAACCTTTAAGATGAATAAAAGGCAAATATTCAGATAAAAACAAAAGAGGAAGAGAACAAGGAGGAGGAATCTGGATAAGGAGGGAGAGGAAAAGGAGAGAAGGGGAACAAAAGAAGAGAAAAAAATATTTACCTAGAATAAACAAAAAACTTCAAGTAAGTACTAATACTCTCAAGCTTTTGATATGGCTCCCTTTTCCCTTTGCTTTAAGACTTCAATTTCATATTGTAAAAATCTAATTGTCTAACATTGTTTTATCCACTCATGGTCAAATTCAGAAATTCCCAATGATAATAAGACTTACATTATCTGATCACTTTATGAGATAAACAAAAAATTAGTGTACTTTTCTCCATGTTATTTTCAGCCTTATTTACATAAGTCTTTTCAAGATAAAATTATTATTATATTCTCCTAAATCATTCATTCAATCGTACCAAAAATGGTTGCCGACATTAAAAAAAGGAACACGAGCCCACAAATTTTAAAATTTGAATCATATAGAAACAGAATTAAACTGACTTCTAATATCTTACTTTGTATAGTAAGTTCTTGGTTGAGCAGGACCAAGAGGGCTTACCCTAATTTCTTAATCACATGCCCTGGGGAAAAATGAGCATATTTCAGGCAAGCTAAAAATGCCAATAAAAGGTCATTAAAAAGTTACCACTGGTTTTGAAAAGTCAACATCAGACTTCCCCACTTCCTTCCTTCATTGCTGGCCTTTGTTTACCATGCATAACAAAATTGTAATCAAGAACCACACCAACAACGGTTCCCAGACTTGAACCATCTCAGTCTGATGGAGGCCTTATTAATATTTATTAAGTGGCTTCTGGAAGGAAAGAAATATATCTTCGGCTTCTCTTATATTCTTTTAATCCCTTGGGTATATAGGACAATCTATTTTCTAAAGTAGCTTTGCTACAAAAAGCATTTGAAGAATATTTATTGAAAAACTATCCTATTTAAAACTGTTATGCTTGGGCTTGATTTCTGACAAAGGACTCTTCAGTAATAAAGGTGACTACCAGAACTACATAAATCATTCAACACATAATTTCTGACCTCCTTCCCCTGTTCTAGTTATCAAGCCAGTTCATGTGCTCACTTAAAATTCTAATCCCCTCAAGCTCTAAAAGAGCTAGTACTTACAGTATATATATATATATACATCTTATTTATAGAGTTCCTATGCACTCTCACTAACTATTATCCAGCCATAAATTCTGCCCTTGTTTATAATTATAAGTGCCTGGAAAGGGCAGGTTTCTTAAAATAAGAATTTTTCCCCCTCCAGATCACTCAAGTGAGCTCTGGAATTATATCCAAGATTATCAATTCATCTCACTTAACTGCTGTTACCAGGAAAACAAGAACAGGGGATCAAGAGCAGTTAAGTATAAGAGCTTACTTATTTTCCAGGAGGCTTTAACAAGCTTTTAACTAATTAAAACAATATTATTCAAGAGCTTTAGAACACAACAACGTATTAGTAAAAGAGCATTATAAATGTTGAAACAAAACTGAATTTTTGGTCTTTCAGATTCTCCATCACTTAAAAATGTTCACTTATCCAATGGAATTAACTTGCTTTGAAACTTTCTTTTGAAATGTCATCTTAACAAAAAAAGGGATTTCACATTTTGCCTTAGACTAGTTTATTGCAAAATAACAAATAAAAATCCAAATAAATGGTGAAAATACCTTACTGTTGGAACATGTAAAGATCATGTGGGTTATTAGGTGAGAATTACAAAGACAGTAATATTATAAAAGCTATGATGGTAGTCTTCACAAATGACAATTTCTAAAAGTTAATGCATAGAAGTTTTCAGAATTAGAGTTAAGTTAAAATAAAATTTAAAAACCAGTGAGTTATGTATAATTCTATGTAAGATAAGATCTTAATTTTATTTTTATGTAATAAAATACTGTTACTAATGGCATAAGTACTTAGAAGGGACATAAAATTTCAGGAACATATTCTGTCCTCTATTCAAAGAAAGGTTAAGAATCTTAGAATGTGTTTGAGGACAAACTGTCTTTTATATATTTAGTCTCTATTTGTAGCATAAAAATAGAATATTATGTTATAAATAAGAAGTTTAGAACAGCTAAAACCATTAATTAAAGATAAATCTTCATCCTATCTTAAAGCTGGAAAATTTGAAAACTAGAAAGAAGGTGACAAGACAGCTAAGATCTTTTCCAGAATATATCCTATAGGCTTTCTATAATAGGCAAAAAAAAAAAAAAAAAAAAAGAATTCCATGAGCAAATACGTTTGTGAAGCAATATACACTACTTCTCTCTCTTACAGATTAAAATACGTATCACTGATGTGAATGTTCAATAGCAATTTCTAAATAAAAATAATCAAAAATAAAAGCACTCAAAGCAAATGAACATAAGCTATAGATCTAATAAGTGATTTCAGCAAGGTTGCAGGATAACTATAAATCACTATCGAAGGAAATTACAGAAGAACCCAAAAAGATAGAGAAAAACATAATAAAATAAAATAAAATACTTAGTCTTGAGAAGTCCCATAATAAAAAAGTGCACTTGTTTTTTTTTAAGCCAGCATTTTCCAAATTTACTTAATCCGAGAACATAACTAATGTTCTCAGAACACACTTCAGAAAACTCTGAGCTAGATGGACCAGGCATTAAAAAGTATGCACAAAAAAATTAATGATTTTTGTATTCTTATGGTGGTCTAAGATGCTTAATTAGAGCCTCTTCAGTTATGTTTACTCTTAATAAACTACATGGATTTTCTTTTTTAAGGCAAACAAAATGTACTCACTGTTGTAGTATTTCCTTTCCCTTCTGAATGGAGCTTTCAGTCAATGACAGGTGCTAGGGGAGTTATTTCAAGCCAACGTGTAAAACTCTTGCTAGTAGTTCCCAAGTTTAATGGATTTGGAAGCTCTATAACACAGAGTATTTCTCACAAGGAGACATATCAACTCCACTCTTTCCTAGAGATGTGATAGTGAAACCTATTGCTCATGATTCTAGAGTAAGCAGTCCAGGTCTAATAAAGTTCAGAAAATTAAGATCAGTAGGAAGGGTAGTCCATGTACATCAAGAGATAATATCTTCTGAAGGTACCAAAAAGAAAAAAAAGCCAGGTGGATACAAAGCTGTTTTGGAAATAGAGTGATAACAGAGAGAGATGACTAACAAACAAGAGAACCATGTAAAATTAAAAAAGAGAATGGACAACTCACAACTGACTATATATAGTATGCCATCAAATATATATCCTAAATCCCCTCATAGCCCATCACCATCAAGGATCACAAGCACTGACTTCGAAGGAGGAAAAATGTGCTGTGGGGGCTCCATCTGAAAGCAAATAAAGTCTATGGTGCAATGAGCAACATTATTTTTCTGCTTTTTTAGATGCAGATGGAAGAGGGTCAGAAATTTACTAGAAACTAAAATAGAACTATGTGTATCTTTTTAATTCAAGGATGCGTCTTCAGATTTATAACAGTCTTTAAAATATACTGAATATGAGTGTCTAGTCAAGGCACATGTCCAATACAAGAGTAAGATCTTTGGGAACAGAGAAATAAAACAAAACAAAAATATTCCTCAGATTCATTTATTTTATTACTTTACTTCCCTGTGCAGTGAGTATATTAGCAAGTCTTGTATTGTAAAAGAATGGTAAAATTCAGTGCAGTCTGAATTGCAGTTTTAAAAGTCCTGGTAAGTAAAATAAATGAAAAAAACAAAAATTTACTTTTAAAAGAAAACAAGGCTTGAGCCTACTGAATCAAAAAAGTCAAAGGGAAAAATAAGTTCACCTGACAATCCCAGCACCCTTCATTTGCAGGCCTCACTCATGATGCCTCCTTAAGACTACTTTGAAGGAAAAAGTAAATCATGTAATATTCAGCATAAACCTAAAGCATCATAATTTAATTCCCAATTAACCAACATCATAATTCAGGGCTCCACACTTTAGGTTGCTATTAATAAAGGTGAGACTTAGAAGATAAATGATTAACATAATATCTATTAGTATTCATTTATACAAAAAGAAAATGCTGCAGATTTTTCAACTTGATTCTTAATGTTGATATTCAAATAATTTAAGGCTTGAATTATTTTATGAATTGTAATTAAAGTTAGAAGCAAATCTGAGTAGTATGTCTATTCTAACTGTAAAAAAACAGAAAGCATCTTAGGTAATACCCTGACATGTTGCTTTGCTTCAGAAGTTATTTCATCTTCAGAAAAAGTAACATGAAATAATAATATAATCTGTACATTCACTGCTCAATAAAGAACAACTCAGATTACCCAGAAACCTTTTAAAGATGTTTTTATATATAGTTCCTTTGAGTAGATTACAATATATTATCAAACAGCAAAATTCAAACAATACTTTTTGTACAGGTTCTTAAAATTATTATCTAGCATATTATTCTTTTACTATTAATTTACGTAGTGAAATAAAATGTCTCTTTTGAATAATATAGCAGGGTCAAAACTAGATGTCAGTATTTTCATAATAATCTGTCAGGTTTGGCTATCACAAACGAAATATGGGCTTCAAAGGGTAGATACCAACAGTATTAAATTGACATATCCATGCATATGGCATGCATTTATGAATGAATAATCTCTCCCTCTATGTGAGCAGCTTTCATATCTCCAGTAAAATCCTTCTGTATATTCTACAACCTTTGATGGGACTTGTGAAAGGCTGGGTAATTGATGAAGAAATAAAGAATATCAAATACAACCAAGCTTCATTAAAGTGAAGCTTGAAGATGTTGCATGGAATCCCCAAATTCCACCACCTGTGATTTGAAAATTATGTTCTTAAATGGAGCCAAGCCAGCTGTACAGTTTTATCTGCTTAATTCTGTTAATACTGCAACAAAACAGAACAACATGAGCACTGCCCATATGACAATGTTTGAAGGAAAGTTTCTGGAAATATGTATGGTGGAAGAAAATATATTTCAGTCTTTCAGTGACCTTGATCAACTTGTACTTTTAGTGCAGAAATTTAAGTATGGTAAATTATACCCATTAATTTATTTAAGAATTTATCAGCAAGAATGAAAAATCTCTGGACTATGATCAAATATGGGCTTGTACTTTTTATTAGATACTAATTGGCAGAACTTCACTGTTACATAATTCTAATTTTCCTTTGAAGTTAATGATTTCTATAACAATTGTCCTCTTTTTAATATCTATTATGATCTTTTGATATCAAATACAAACTAGTTATAGCCTAACTTTATCACTACATCATTAAAATTACTAACATGACCTTGTTCTAATACGTTTAGGATCTATTTTAACTCATTAATTTATGTATCCTCTCAATCTCCTTCCTCATTAAATAGGTTAGAGTTTTTTGGTTATATGTTTCTTTTTAATATTTTTATTAGTGGTAGAATAATTTATAGTTTTTTGTGAACATCATTTGAATTTAAAAAGATAACTTTCAAATGTGTATCCCAGGATGTCATTATAAAATATTTGTGCAAAGTTACTTCGAAAGTAAAACTTGAGATAGTTCTTTTTGTAAAGTATACAAAACCTGAAAAAATATATATCATAATTATTTAAAAAAGAACCAAAAAATAAATTTTACTTTTAAAATAGATAAATAGATAAGAACTTTAAAAATAGATAAAATTCATTAGGTCATAGCTTTTCCTTCCACATTAATTTCATCTTCAAACTAAGGTGGAATAAAATAAAGACCTAAACATTATTTAAATTACAACTTCAGTAAAAAAGACTTTTTCCACTTGTATTTTATCTTAAAGCTTCAAGAAGAAAGAATAAAGACCCTCGTGAGATATTTTAGTTTGTTTCACATAACTGGACCTGTAACTTTCTTCTAAATTTATGCAGTATGCAGGGATTTTTGTGTGTTTTATGCATTAACATATACCCTTCACCTAGAATAGTGCCTGGCACCTAATAGATGTACAATGAATATTTGCTGAGTAGATGAATACAGAAAAATATTTAAAACAGGATGATTATTTAAAAGGTAATAACAATCCATCTGTCCAGAATCAATGCCCAAGATGGTGTGTATGTTAAGGCCTTAGAACTAAACATTATCTACATAATTACAATTAATTTCATTGGAACAACAGCTGAACAAGCTCTTTTCCTGATATTAAGAAGTACTATGAATTTATAAAAAAAGGTTTAGAAACCACCAAGTTCTAAAACATTTCTTGGATATAAAAGCCTCCATAGAATCCAGGTCATAAAAATACTTGGAAAATCAAGACTTGACAAGTGTCTCTCCAGGCTTAGGAAAGCAATTCAAAAGCAACTACACTTTAAAAACACAAAAGGTTTGTCTAAGCAGCAGTGCCAGGGTATTTTACAGTAACTCCAAATTGCCTGTGGCATCTTTTTACTGGTTTCCCGGTATTAGTTTTAGAGTTAAAAGGAACCAATTTGGAAAGGGCCTGCAGGAAACACAAAAAGCAGTTTTCTCTGCCCCCCAATGTTTTCTCATACAGTCATCAGAAATATAAGATAATGTTACACTTTTCTTCCTATATAATTTTACAAATAATATGAGACTCCCTAATGCTTCATTTACTTTGGAAAAATAAGGAAAATCGTATAATGTTTAAAGAACATTGCGGGAAACAGTGAGAGCGTTTATCCAGTTAAGAGTAAGTTATGAACCCCATACTATGTGTGATAGTTGGAGAGTTCACCATAATAAAGTCACTAAAATTAAGAGAGAATATTTAATGACAGCTAAAAGAACCAGCTGAAGTCTAGCTAGGACAAAATAGATATTTAGTCTACAGAGCAAATAATTCCTAAACTTCACAAGAAAAATATTAACCTTTAGATTTAAAGTATTAAGTTGGTTTTATTTTAATTTTCCATACAAGAGACTATTAACTTAGTCACTGTGTCTTTTAATATTTCATGCTTTTTATTCAATGATTTCTCCTTATGCCTTTAAGAGACCATACAGGCAACTGATTTCTACAAAAGCTTTTGATTTATATGCAGGCTTTTGGGTGGTTTTTCCTGCAAACTATTAGAAAAATCTTCAATGAGTGATCATTGCTACATTTAAGAAAACGAAGTTCTTCCAAAACCTTACACCAATAACAAACACCTTAATAAAAGATACAATATAATTTCACAATTAAAAATAGTGCAAGAGTTAAAAATTAAAAGTGACACAATCCATGGTGTGAGTGAACAACTGTGCTAAGGCTTCTAAAAACTTCACTGTACCTTTGCAACCCTTTAATTTTTCTAATGGGACTTATCAATTAGAGTTATCGTCTTATTCATCTGGTGAATATTTTGCTTTTGATTAATTTAAAATTTGTCACAATTCCAGTTACAAAAAGAGAAAGTGCTCATAGACCCTCAACATGGATATTCTCAGAGGCCAAGACAATTCAACACTAACTCTACATTAAACGTATTGACAACTGCATACATTCTTTTTCTTCAGGGGCTTTTTTATGTATATATGTACATATGCATTTTTTTAAAATGGAGATGAATGAAGGTATGTTAAGCTGGTGGCTTTTGCATATCAAGGAGATGCTTCCACAAACTAAGTCAATTATTCATGCAGAAAAAGAAGAAAGAATGCTCTCATCCCCAATAACAATGTTCATGATCCAAAAATATTTGTTATATTAATGCAAAATCATAAAATATCAACAAGCACAGGAGAAAAAAATATCAGAATCACCAAAAGATTTAATGATTCTATTCTGCTTCTTTCTGTAAAATATTTCAATTATCTTATAAAAATTTTTTACGTTGACTGCAAAAAAGTAAATCAGTAAAAAAATAGAATAAAGCATAGATGAATATTCACAAATGGGTAGAAAGAATATGAAAATATTGCTGTGGTTCAGAATCACTACATGGGCTGTGACAACTGATAAAACTATTGTCCAGCTAAGTTTACATAGACTTAAAATCAATGATAAAGCAATTAGGACTATTAAGGGGAAGAAAGGAAAAGTCACTGACTGTAGAAAGAAAATGATCACTCAGTACCAAACACCTTTGAATGAAAGAGCTACAGTGAGGAATGACAAATGTGCTCATCAGTTATGGCCACCCTGAAACAGAAAAAGGAAGTAGAAAAGAAGTGAAATAAGGAAACTAAATTTTTCTCTAGGGAGAAAAGAATAAAATCAATCTCATCAAATCCTCTTAAAAAATTTTAAAAACATAAAGGTAAAAATTCCATTTTGACTCTTCGACTGTAATAGTTTAAACACATTTGGGAGCACATTATGAACAGCAAACTAGGCTTCATCTTCTAGAAATACAGACTTAAAAATAATTACTTTTACCATCAAAATAAGATTAAGATGTATTAATGGAAAAAAGAGAATGTAAATATAGTCACATGAAAGTCAGAAGGGGAAAGATATGTTACATCAAATTTCTTCAAGAAAAGAAGACATAAACTAAATATTGATGGTATTTCAGTCTTTCGGAGAAAAAGTGGCCAATGAGAGTGAGGGAAAAGAGCTCTTAATTAAACATATGAACCATTAGTAATATACTATAAAATATGAAATGATAAATTATCTAGAAAATGATAGTTTTTCTAGAATAAAATGGTAAAGAGTAAAGTTCCATGGCCCAACGCATAATTACTGGTACTAGGCTTTTTGTTGTTATTTTATTTCTCTTGGAAAGGAGTGATGGAGGGGTAGATGACACTGAGGTGGTAAGAGAAAAATATGTAAGAAGACCAAAACTAAACTAAAGCTAGCAAATGAGAAAACACTGTATACTTCAATGATAAGGCTATCATAATTTTAGAGTGTATTTTGCTATTTTAGAGAAATAGAAACCTATTAGACTTCTAATGATAAGTATATTAACAGGTATCATAAATTGAGGAAAGGAAATAAAAAAACTATATGAAACTAATTTTAATATACCTTGCCCTCCTGTTTTTCCCTAAATATAACTGAGTATCTAAAGTTACCTAAGTCCTTTATAAAATGGACTCCCATGAGACCAATAGTTCTAAATTACATCAACAAAATTATCACAGAGCTTTGACATACATTTGGCAACAAAATCAAATAATCGTTAAACAGAGATATTATAGTTAATACATACATATATATATGCAGCATGACTTCATATGTAATTCAAAGTTCTTTTCTTAATCTGATATGTAAAGAATATACACATATCCAACAGAGATTTGAATTTGACAACTGCTGGACATAATTTAGTCAAATTTAAAGTAACAAATTGGGAAAGAACAAAATATGCATAAAAACTTGCAAACGTAAATAAGGGCACCTATTTCCAAAGCAAAATATAACAAAGCATTACACAAGAAAAGTTAATTCCAACGCATTCATTTTTATTGTAGTTCAATGTAATTAATTAGAATATTACTTTAAAAGTGGCCAGTTTTAAGCAAATTCAAAATATTTTTTCACACTGGCAAATCTTGTGTTGCTATGACTAATCATTTAGAGCTATGTATTTTCTTCAAAATAACTTATGCCTCCGTACAGAATTTGGATCACGTACCCATGCCTCTGTCTGAATGGGCCTGATGTTGCTTAGTAGCACCTCTTCATAGTTTCCATAGTCAATGAATTTAACAACTGCTGTCATACCTGAAGAATGGAGAGCTTCAACTTCTGCTCGGTAAAACTGAGGAGACAAAAAGGAGTTTTCAACATGGCAATCGACATTGTCTACAAAGGGCAGTATTTGATAGAAACAAATACTCAAGAGTGTTACAATGTGCATTTTTTTGGAAGCTCAGTTTTTAGATTAATTTTTAGTGAGATATGTATATATTGTGAGATGATTACTGCAGTAAGTTTAGTTAATGTTCATCACCACACATAGTTACAAAACTTTTTTTCTATGCTGAAAACTCTTAAGATCTACTCTCTTAGTAACTTCAAGTATGCAATATTTCAAAGGAAATTTTTAAGGGAATAATATTTTTAAGAAAGAAAACTTACCTTTAGATAATCATAAATTGGCTAAAAAAACGGGAGAAATTCTCACCTCCATATGAGTTCTGACAAACACTGAGCAGTAGTAAGATTTCAGGACAGAACTAAGAAGCTCAGTAGAGAAGAATATTCACATATTAATGGGTGTAAAAAGAACTAGTGTTATGTCTTATAGTTAGCCACTGAAGCCCTTTGAGAACATTAGTTACACAATTCTTACCTACTAATCAGAAAATGTAACTATGGAGCAATCTATGTAACAAATAGAAATATATGACAAAAATAAATCTCAAAGAAGGGGACTGCCACCACGGGCAGCTGGCATGAAGTAGGAATAAACACATTAGTTATATTCAAGACTTGTAGGATTTGAGACATGGCAAGACCAGACACTTTTATTTTGTCAGTTTACCTAGTGTAATTTGGCTCTGGGAACTAATTCACGTTAACAAACACACAAGGAATTGATTTACATAACAATAACAATCTTAAATTTTTTTTCTGTTAAGGTAACTAGGAATAGCTCAACTAACTATTTGGAGTACTTCTCTACTATATGTCAACCCATTCAGGACCCAAATTACAGGTCTGAATGTTGCTTAGTGAAGATGAAATGAAAATGAAAACTATTTATTCTTAAGGAATACTTCCTTCAAATGAGGGTAGCTGGAGGCTCTTACTACAACAATATCTACTCTAAGAGTATCTCTTCATAAGCTCACCAGAATCAGAAAAAGCTAAATGTAACAAGAATTCTTATTATCTATAACCTTGTAAAATATGTTATCCTGAGTATAGTAGGAGAAAAAAATCTGTTTTTACTGATCAACTAGTATATGTAACATCACAAAGGTTATTAAGTTAATCCATAGTGTTTTCTTCCTAGGTCTGGATGCTGGTAAATTCAGAGACACCATGCTGGAATTTTTCTTTCCTTTTTTAGGGGGGTGGGGGGGTTCTTGTATTAGACTTCTTGATATACATTCACATCTATCTCCTCCTCCTTTATTTCTTAGCCTTACACTTCAGTGATCTGTGAATTACTGTGAGAATTTCTGGACCTATGCTTCAATTATAAGCTCCTCAGATAATTATATCAGTTCTGATAAGTTCAATAAATGAAAGTCATAATATAGCCTCGGAAAATAAATAAGTTGACATCCTTTAAGAAGCTTAGAGTCTAATAAAAAACAGCCTGTGTAAAAAAAAATGACTTTTATATAATGTGGAGTATACTGTACTAATGGTGCAGTGATATGGTACTTAATAAGACTCAGGAGTTTGGGAAGAATTTGCTGGAACAGATGACAATGGATACAGTCTTCAAGGATGAAGAAGGTTTAGCTAAGTAAAAAAAACTGAGGAGGGTGTTCCACAGAAAGTTAATGAGACATAAAATATGGAGATGAGAGCAGAAAACTACAGTTTAGATAATTATGGCATGATGTGAGAAGGGTCAACCAATAGGAAATTAGACAGGACAAGAAGGTAAGTGACAGAAGATAGAGGCTCTATATGCATGCTGCAGGCTGTATTTGTTCCACAGTGAAAGATTTTAACTAGGAAGAATGACATGGTATAAGATCAGGATCAGTAATAATAGTCCCAATGACAAATTTAAGAGGAATAAGGTTTAAGGCAAGAAAACCATTTTGGAGGCTGTTATAGTATTCCAGTTGAGAGGGCAGAAAGAACTGAACTAAATATAGCAGTCTAGAGAAAGAAGGAGAATTTTCCCAAATTCTCAAATCTTTCTATGGAAATAAAGGTTGAGAAAAGGCAAGATAGTGTGAAGAATTTTTTAAATGTTAGATTATTCTAATGAGTTGATTATCTTCATAACAGCACTATAATGCAATTAAGATTACAGTGTCTTAACGACAGTTATAACTCATGTTTTTCCTAAATCTTTATCTTGGTTGGTCTCTGGTTAAAAAATAGGAAAGTTGACTATTCTTGACAAACCTTTAAAAGCTATCTTACATTAGGTGTTTTCAGAAGATAACTAGTCCTATCTCTTTCAGGGGGTAAATATTGTTTATTTGTTTAATGGTGCAATGTTTAGAGAGCCCCCAGTCCCTCAATCTAAAATGAAAGTACACATTCAATTAAAGTCAGAAGAGTCACCTTAGAAGATCATCCAATTATTCTAAGAATACTCTAAAAGCTCAAAACATTTTGGGAATTGTTAGGTACTCTCTTTCACAAACTATATGACATTATATTAAATATATTCAGAAAAGGCAACAGATGAATTTGGTATTATTGATCTTTTTGAGATAATTACACCTATAAGTAAAACTTTGTTAATAATTTCATCAAGTGTTTGAAGAAATTAGGATAATAGCATATCCAGAATTATCTGATATATCCCAAGTACCTGACACTTACCAGCTACTCAATTATGGTTTTACTCAGTATTTGTTAAGGAACTCGTCTGTTAAGTCTAACATCTGAATACATATAGGTCTGTTATTATTCTCTGTTGCTTATTTGTTTCTCACTCATTTTCTCTATTTTTAACCATGCTTCCAAATTTTTTTTATAGGATACCAGACATCACAGATGAAATACTGAAGAGGTTTTAGAAAAAAATTTTTTTCCAAAAGGAAGATTATATTTTCTTTTGGCAGGCAGATGAAGTACAAACAGATATCCTTGAGCCTGTTAATGGTTGGTTGTAGGCTTTGTAATGGCTTGTATTAGTTTTGCACTTACTACTAGGGCATGATCCTTGAGGGATTTCAATGGAAAGCATGAGTCATAATACTAAGCCTTTCAAAAGTTAATGCACTTGGAAATCCTTTTACTTCCTCTGTTCATCAAGATCACCAACAATCAGACATTGTTCAATACAAAAAAAAAAAAACATTTTTCCATTCTCAGCTTAATCAAACTTTCACAGAAGCATTTGACACAAGTACCCCTCTCCTTGCTGCTATCATCAAGGAACATCTAACACCCTGCTTATGCTTCATCATTCACTGAACACAGGAGGGCCTGGTTCCTGATCCCTGGCCCTCTCGTATCCTTTTAAAAGATCCAACCACATTCCCTAGCCTGAAATTCAGTTCCTTGAAAACTACAGTTAACTTTGTCTTCATCACTCCTTCTGGCCAAACTCTCATTGAGCATAGCCTTATTTTATCAACTGAAACTACTCTACCTATGAAATACTTATTTCCAATATTTTTTCTTTAACTTGACCCTCACATCCAACCAGGTCTCTCACACTAGAACTACTCTTTTTTAAATTTTTTTTTATTATGATCTTGCTGATATCTCCAGTGCCCTACCACTCTCCTTTTTTTCTAATGTAAGTACCCCCTTCAGAATTAACTAATTAACAGATCCCTCCACTGTGGGAGAAGCAGGGCAGTAGGGCTGCAGAGGAAAACTAGACAGACATAACCCTGCCTTTAAGAAACTTAAAATTATGGTAGAGGATGGAGCTATCAAGCCAAGAACCAACACTAAAAATACTGACAAACTGTAGCAAGTTCTGGAAGTGGCCCCAACATCACTTCCTGAAGAAGTCTTCTTTGACTTGCCCCCAAGCCCCCAAGAACGAGAAGAGCTGGTAGAGGGGGAAACATGTGCAAAGTTCCTTCTCTCTGAGGCTCCCTCTTTCCTCTTCCCCTTCTTATTCTCTGTTGGGTCTTCTCCTCTGATCCACTGTATTCCTTCTTGACCTTATCTTCTGTCTTTCCCTTCCCCTTTCCTCATGATTTCTTGCTTTCTTTTGTAGACAGCATATAATGCAGAACTAAAGAATGCTTAAATTACTGTCTTAATTATTATCATTTATTGTTAGCTAAATAATTAGCTTTTCTGTTCTGATTTCTTTTAAGTAGGCCAATTGTGTATATTTTCTTTAATTTAAATGAAATCCATAGAATTTAACTCTGTGCCACTCCACTCATTTTCTTCCTTGTGAATCGGCATAACTTTACTAGAAAGAAAAGCAAACACTGACAGTTGATGATAAATGAAGTAACTGATCAACTTCACTTCATCACTTTTAAATACTGTTCTGATATACAATCTAAAATTAGAACTTATCTAACCAAATTTTGAGACTGATTCTCCCTAAACATCCATAAAACATTAAATATTTTACTTTTCCTCTTTTATAAATTACATATCTATGAACCTGCTCAAAGACCTTAAACATGTACGGCCATAGAACCAAAGTCCCAGTCCCAAGGCAATGGCCTTCTATGTCCTTGCTAGAATGCGACATTCAGTAATATTAGTATATGATAGCTTGACAGCATGCATACCTTGTTGTCTTCCCAATAAAGTGCAAAACATTCATCTCCAGGTTTCCACAATTTTGCATACTCCATAGGAATAGATGATTCTAGTACTTTTTCTGGTTTAATGGGCCCAGATCTTCTTTTGGGCCCACTGTTGTAAAATACTTTATCATCATAAGGTGTAGCTGTGATGGGTCCTGCCGGCTTAATCGGTCCCACTCGCCTGCCCCTCAGTGGCATGTCTGTCTCTCCATTTGGAACACCAAGGAAACTATTAGTTCGGACAGGATTCTGGAAATCGGTATTTACATTAAAATGTTTTTCAATTTTTACACCACTGAAAGTTTCGTTACTTGTTCGTGGTTTCCTGTCATAAAAATGATCAGGATTTGCTGTTTGGTTTTCTCTTTTCCCACGTTTCTGGTTATTATAATCAGTGGATTCTTGAGCAAGTGGATTTTCCTTTGCCTCTGCATAGGATGGACCTTTGCCTGATCTGCTTTGCATAGAGTTATCCCTTTTTTTAAAAGCACCGTCGTGCTGAGAACTGAAAGGGTATGAAGGCTCTTTAGTTCTGTCGTATCTAGAGTAGGGTCTATCACACTTGATTCTCTCTTCAGCCCATGCTTCAGACCCTGAAGAAGTACTGGGTCTTTCGGAACCTCTGTTTCTAGGTAATCCACTGCCTTCTAAAACTGACTTTGAATTTTGGGTGTCTCTTTGAAAACGAGGAGGTTTCTCATTTCTTGGCTGTCTGGTATCATTTCGAGGAAGATGTCTTGGTTGATTGTTATCTTTTACTCCATTTTGCTCAGTATTTGACAATCTGTGTTGTCCCTGATGAAGCTGCTGTGGCTGTGATTTAGGTTCTGAAAAGTACAAGGGTATTATATACATATTAAAACAAAGACTCTGCATTAATATCTAGTGATTTAAAGATATCTAAAAAATTATTAATACAAATCATCAAATTACTTATTTTAACATTTTCCACTACCTTCCCACCTCATTATCTTAATCCCCCTCTACTTCCTTAGAGTTCTGTTGTTTCTAATGTCCAGTTTTCCTGGTCAGCCGCATTAGTAAAGTAAAGCAATGATATGAACCATGAGAAAATGAGGGATGATCCAAAAGGAATTTGTCTTTGTCCTTGGATGTTTGCATTCTTATAATATAGCTATCTACATGCGCTACTCTGGTCATTCATTTCCCAAGACATTAATGAAACAGAATTGCAAACTGCTAAGACGCTGCTATGAAGCTGCTAAGTACAATTCCTGGAATCTTGTTTCAATTTAAATATGTATGCCTTCAATGTCAGTCAAGTTCTAGCCTTTGCAAAAATGTTACTCCTCTAACCTGCCTGGATCTGGAGTTGCTAAGTGTTTAGATTACAAATAGATACTTTACTACAGAAGAGAATTAATAATTGCTTTTGACTTATCAAAGTAATTAAGAGGAGGTACCACTTGGAAATACAGAAAAAAGTATCAAAAATATGATTAAGCACAATAGTGCAGATAATGTCCAATTAGGAAACCCAAAGCAGTGACAAAGGTAAATATGTACTCATAGATAACTTAATGGCTGTATTTCATGTAGGGATTTTTGTTCTATTTCAATCTGTAACTTGTCATTTACACTTTCTTCCTCCATTGTTTTATGTAGCATGTCTATAACCCTATCACCAAACATATTGACTGGTCTTTGGTGTACATGTCTTGTTTCTCTTGTCATACACAAGGGTCACAATATTTCTCAACAGTGGCACTACTGACATTTTGGGTGAGACTGTTTCTTGCACTGCAAGAAAATTAACCTTTCTGTCATCCAGACACTAAATACCAAAGCATCTTCCCTAATCACTGGGACGACCAAAACAGTTTTCGTACATCTGCAAAAGCCACTGGAGGCAAAGGGTACCAGGTAAAATGTCTCAAGCAACAGGGATAAAGAGAAGACCTTTAAAAGTTCCTGAATGGCAAAATAAGTCACAGTCTAAAGACCAAGACTCAAAATGGCAAGAAACTTCTCAACAGAACCACTGGAAGCTAAAGCCAATCTAGAGGCTTTAAGTGTCTTTGAAATTAAAGGAAAATTATGTCCTAAGTACAATTCTATACCCAGCCAAATCACCCATTAATTTTGACAAAGAATATATATTTTTTCATATATGTAAGATCTCAAACAGTGGCCAAGACTACTTAGAGATTTTCTTTAAAAATCACCTTTTCCCAAGATTTGCTTTATAACACAAATATCTTATTTTTAACAATTGTAATCAATATTGTATTTTTCTTTAGAGAGAAGAAAAATGGTCACCTTTAGTTTCTCTGGCATTATTATCCAGGAGTGATAATTTAGGGAAGCAGGAAGACTGAACATAAGGAGGACACAAATGAGCATTTTCAGCAGAAAGCATGTACTAGCATTTGTTCCAGTCATTCTCACAGAATAAAAACAGCAGTTGCCTCTTGCTGACTATCTGTTGTGTACTAGGCCCCACATACTAGCACTTTATATACATTACCAATAGTCTGCAGGGCAGTCTCAAGATAAAGATGTTATGAGATTTATGGGATAGAAATAGGTCCCTTGTGAGTTAAAGAAGATTTTCAGCTTCCAAAATCAGTTAAATATGAAGACATTTTATTTGCTGTCAATAGGTTTGAATAGATATTTGAGAAGTGAGCATTTTAGATTTGCTACGTTTAGGAATGAAATTTTAAAGGTATTCTAGTTAGAGCCACCAATACCTCTGATGGTCAGGAAGTACAAGTAACTTAGGTCATCATGAGAGTAACTAAGTATCCTGGACTATGGATAGGGATCTGGATAATCATGTATACAGAATGTAGGTGTGAGAGAATTTGATTTTAATTCTTCTAAAAGAAAAAAAAAAGGAAAAGATTTCCATACTTATTTGATGATGTACATTAGATTACAGAGTAAAACAAATAACTTACTAATAATGAATATACTTTATCTCTATTATTATGCTGAGATAGTACAGTGAGAGAAGAATCCATAAAGAAAACTACTTTTAAAAATAAGTTTAGAAATAAACTAAGTAAGGAGAAAATACAACTGTGATTTTTTAAAAAAAGATTTTATTTATTTATTCATGAGAGACACACAGAGAGAGAGAGAGGCAGAGACACAGGCAGAGAGAGAAGCAGACTCCATGCAGGGAGCCAGATGTGAGACTCGACCCCGGGATCACATCCTGAGCCAAAGGCAGATGCCCAACCACTGAGCCACTCAGTCCCTACAACTGTGATTTTAAAAGAACATAGTTTTCATATACATCCATTTTTTTCCTAAAATAAAATAACAGTAAGCCAAGAAAAAAGGAAGGTCATTAAATGTTGCATCATTCCTGAAATGTCCTTAAATCCAATATCTTTTCTTAGGTTATGTAATGAAGTCAGATACAATAGTAAGAATTTTGAAAGTGAGCTAACCTATTAAATAAATACCAGAAGATGCTCAATTACTAAATTGTGGAAAATGTGATTTTAAACAAAGAAATAGCCACAGCAACTTCTTGCAAGATACATCCATGAAGGCAAAAGAAACAAAAGCAAAAATGAATTATTGGGACTTCATCAAGATAAAAAGCTTCTGCACAGCAAAAGATACCGTCAACAAAACTAAAAGACAACCTACAGAATGGAAGAAGATATTTGCAAATGACATATCAGATAAAGGGCTAGTTTCCTAGATCTATAAAGAACTTATTAAACTCAACAGCAAAGAAACAAACAATCCAATCATGAAATGGGCAAAAGACATGAACAGAAATCTCACAGAGGAAGACATAGACATGGCCAACATGCACATGAGAAAATGCTCCGCATCACTTGCCATCAGGGAAATACAAATCAAAACCACCATGAGATACCACCTCACCCCAGTGAGAATGGGGAAAATTAACAAGGCAGGAAACCACAAATGTTGGAGAGGATGCGGAGAAAAGGGAACCCTCTTACACTGTTGGTGAGAATGTGAACTGGTGCAGCCACTCTGGAAAACTGTGTGGAGGTTCCTCAAAGAGTTAAAAATAGACCTGCCCTACGACCCAGCAATTGCACTGCTGGGGATTTACCCCAAAGATACAGATGCAATGAAACGCCAGGACACCTGCACCCTGATGTTTCTAGCAGCAATGGCCACAATTGCCAAACTGTGGAAGGAGCCTCGGTGTCCATTGAAAGATGAATGGATAAAGAAGATGTGGTCTATGTATACAATGGAATATTCCTCAGCCATTAGAAACGACAAATACCCACCTTTTGCTTCGACGTGGATGGACCTGGAGGGTATTATGCTGAATGAAACAAGTCAATCGGAAAAGGACAAACATTATATGGTCTCATTCATTTGGGGAATATAAAAATTAGTGAAAGGGAATAAAGGGAAAGGAGAGAAAATGAGTGAAAATATCAGTGAGGGTGACAAAACATGAGAGACACCCAACTCTGGGAAATGAACAAGGGTAGTGGAAAGGGAGGTGGGTGGGGGGTTGGGGTGACTGGGTGATGGGCACTGAGGGGGGCACTTGGTGGGATGAGCACTGGGTGTTATGCTATATGTTAGCAAATCAAACTCCAATAAAAAAATAAATTAAAAAAATAAAAAATAAAATAAAGAAAGAAATAGCACCAAAATCAAATGGAAAGCTCCTCAGTTCTCCACTCAGAATCTAGTTGCTCTCTGCCACACTTCTTCAGAAGGCATGATGATTTCAAATCACCCAAAATACTACTCAACACCACAGGCAGGCTACAATCACTCTAGTAATAAATATACTGAGATATTTTTCTATACAGGCAGTAAAATAAAATTGTTTTTAATGACCCGAAGAAACATGAAACAAAAATGTATATAGAAATCGGTAACATTTAATATTAAATAGGAGAAAAAAGGGGCAAGATTAGCAAAAAATCATGGAAAAATTCATCAAAAACTGGATAAACTGTGAAAACCTCTAGAAGAACAAAGTGATTCCCCAAGAAGTCTCCACACCCAGTGTGAGGCTTGAACTCACAACCCTGAGTTTGGGAGTTGCATGCTCCACTAACTGAATCAGCCAGGTACCTCTAAAAGATCAAAGTGATAAAAGCTCATATGAAAACTAATAAAAGATTGCTGTATGAGTTCTGACTTATGAGTTTCAAATGTATGTTTATAAGATAATTGATTATGTTTTATATTCTCATGATTTGAAATGCAAGGGTCATTAAAAATGAATTTATTAATTACCACAAATTATTTGGGTTTGTATATAGGAATGTGCTGAATTAATCAGGCATCTTAAAATATTAATACTTCTTCACTGAATATTCATTTTCCAGTTGTAGATGTACCTGAATTTTATAGTAGAAAATCAGGTACATTTTGCTTCCCAAGGCGATTCTTCAATTTATTCTGAGATATCTACCAGAAGAAGTGACTTAATATTTATTAAGACTTTACTATGTGCTTAACTCTACTCTGAAGATCTTTTGCCTACATTATTTCATGTAATTCTCACAATCATCTTGAAGGACAATATTATCTTTATTTTACAAATAAAGAAATAAAGAAGGCTAGAAGCTACAGAATGTTGATGCCAGAATTTAAACTCAAATCTAACTGAAGCCACTATTTTCCACTATGCCAACTTGCCTACCCAGAGAAACAAAACAATGCAACTAAGAACATTTAGCTATAATTTTATCGCCTACATCTGTTCATTTCTGGTGAAATGCAGAAATCACAAAGGCTTTTTCCCAATCCCTGATGGGCTGAAAAAATTGGATACCAGGGAAATTTGGATACTACCAGAATCCTGACCTAAAATTAAGTCTTTATCTGTTAATGCAGAAAAAAACTAAAACCCTTATTAACAGTTGGACAGGTATTTGGAATCAGAGATAGCAGTGTGTAGGGTACAACCTCTGGAGAAGGACTGCATAGGTTATACCACAGCTCTGCCACTTAATAGGTTTGTAATCTTACACAAGATAAAACTTTTCTGAGCCTCATCTTTAAGATAGGGATAACAATGGAGTCTACCTCAGAGGATTAACTAGGTTAATACATGCAAAGTACTTAGAACAATATCTGGCTTTAATAAGCATGCAGTAAATGTGGGATGTCACAGTTATTATTATTACTAGCATTATAATTACGCAAACAAATTTAAACAATACTGGATGATAAATTGCTTCCCTATTTACACATCTCCCCTACCACCAACCCCTAACTTTAGTTAGGATCATTCCCTTGCTTTATTTATTTTTTTGTTTGCATTTATTTTTATTGTTGTTGTTGAAAATAGAGAAGAATGTTTTAGTAAAAACTTCACTATCATTTTGATACTGCATGCTCTTTATTTTTTAAAGGAGGATACTTTAAATATTATTATATATTAACCATATATATAATACATAATATTATATTAACCAAATTGAGGGTGAAGTGTAAGTCTTACTCAGCATTGTTTTTTCCAGTGCCTACCTATAAAACAGCAAACAGATGGTATTCAGTAAGTATTTGCTAAAAGAAAGATATAGTTACTAAAAACAATGGGAATGGAACAAGCTTCTAAGTTCAAAATCATTACCTGTAGAACACTGTCACCTGGGCTCTGCTAAGGGAGCAACACTGAAATAGAAAATCCATTTTCTGTCTTACTTTCTCTTAGAAAGGCTTGCATCAAAGCATACTGGGACAGAGTTAGAATGAATTCAAGAGGTTACAAAGAAACATTGCACAACATAGAAACACTGAGCTCAGGCCAAATACATTCATTCTCCCACTTCTGAATACTGCGTCTTTGACAAAGCCACAAAGAGCTCCAGTTTCTTCATCTGGAAAGTGCAGATAATTAGACTTATTACAAGATTCTGGTGAAGAATCAATTAGAAATAGTTGTGAAATTGCTTTTCTCGTGGTCCATATAGGGTCTTTGGAATTAGACTGACAATCAAACTTAAATCCCAGTTCTACCACGTGGCAGCTGTGTGACCTTTTAAAATTGGAATAATGCTACCTACCTATTTTCTTCATTCAGTTACTCTATACTATAGTTAAGTGAGCACGGACTATGGACAAGTGTCAACACATCTAGTCACTATATACAAAGCAGCAGTAAAACTCATAATCTCTCTATCCTGTGGTGCTTTAGGTATAATGGGAAGAAGCAGACTTCTGCTTAAGTAAACAAACTAACAACACAGTTTAAAATTATGATAATGACTAAGAGGGAAATAGATAGACTTTTATATAAAACTGGGAGGAGTGGGAGTATCCATTTTAGGAGGAAAAATTCTCTGAAGAAGTGTGCTTTGGCTGTGCCCTAAAGAGAACCAATGCAATGAAGGAAGAGTAGTCCAAGAAGAAGGTATAGCACACACGAAAGTCTTGGGCTGGAAACTTGCTTCATAAAGATAATGTGTCCCTGAAAAGAATCCTTGCAGGTAAAAACATAATCACCAATAACTATTAGTTGCAAGGGAGAAAAGTTAAAAATACCAATACTCCAAAATTGGTGTCCATTACGCTAAATAAGAACAGCAAATCCCAGAATAAAAGGACACAAAAATGAACATTAGTAATCTGATGTGACATTTTTTTTTTAAGATTTTATTTATTTTTCATGAGAGACACAGAGAGAGAGAGGTAGAGACACAGGCAGGGAGAAACAGGCTCCATGCAGGGAGCCTGATGTGGGACTCGATCCCGAGTCTCCAGGATCACACCCTGGGCTGAAGGCGGCACTAAACCGCTGAGCCACCTGGGCTACCCATAATGTGACATTTTTCTTTTTTTAATATTTATTTATTTATTTTTAAAGATTTTTATTTTATTTATTCATGAGATACAGAGAGAGAGAGAGAGGCAGAGACACAGGCAGAGGGAGAAGCAGGCTCCATGCAGGGAGCCCGATGTGGGACTCGATCCCCGGACTCCAGGATCACCTTCGGGCTGAAGGCGGTGCTAAACCACTGAGCTACCCAGGGATCCCCAAAATTTTTCTTTTGTTACTCAAAGATAGTTTCTTTTTATTCTCATGATACTCTTTCATAGTTGTGACACACATTAAGCTTAAGGCTAAGCTCATAAATCAACTTATTTATGATATTCAATGTTCACAGAATTAATCTTTTAGTATCCCAAACTCCCTTTAAAAACAGAGAGAGAAAAGTCCATGAAGAAAACGGGGGCATGAAGCATAAAATCATTGCTGCTATAAATGAACAAATATGCAAACACTGAAAAAGCACACAACACCCATCAGTGATACAGCTACAAAGATGGCCCTTCTCCAGTCATGCTTAACAGGCATGAAAAGTCCAAGCCAGTCCTTACAAATGCAAAAGAAAAAAAAATTCGTTCGGGAGTACATAAAATTCCTCATACAGTTAAAAGACCAACTTAGCTCAGGGTACAGCTATAACATTCCCATTTTACAACCAAGGAAGTTGGAGAAGCTTAACCAAGGTGATACAACTAACTAGGGCCGAGCTGGGATTAACCATCCAGTCAGTTTCCAGACATCACTATTAACTTCCCTGCTGTACCTCCTCAACAAAAGATACCATTGTACTAATAGCATTAAATCATTAATAACCATGAGTCACTTTCAGTATTTCCCTGTGGAACACAGGTTGGGATTACCACAAAAATATTTTTGCCAGGATAAAAAAATAATTGCCTGTACAAATCAATTCATTAAATGAGAATACATATGTTTAACTTAGCTGATTTTCCTTCTTTTTCTTCTTTATTAAACAAATTGCAGGAATACGAATACATCACAAATTTCATATGTAAAATATGCCACTGGATTAATTTGATTTTTCTTCTACCTCTAAACACACTAAACGCAAATTTTGTTCTCTTCAGAGGGTATTTGTAGCCACAATTTGGCCTTTTCTCTATCAGTAAGTAACAGACACTCTAAAACAGAGTTTTGCCTCCTGGTAGATGAGCAAAGTCTTGTTCTGAGTATTTTCAGTGTATTACGATCACACATGCATCCTTGCCTGCACAGTGCCAGAACATGTCCTAGTTGTCTTGCCTCTAGCCTCTCTTCACTTCTCAGCTTGGATTTCACTTTTTCTGGGAGGTCCTTCTCTATACCCAGATACTGAGCCAAGCATCCTTGCTCTGTGCACAGCAATATACACAATAACAGCACAACAGAGAAATGCCACAATCTTTCTCCTATGCTAGACTTTAAGACCTCTAAACGGTGTTCTTTTACCAGTATATCCTTTCTAACATAGTACCTGCCACATGGTAAGCCTCAAGTTAATACTGTGGAATGAATAAATAATCATTCACTATTTCCCAGACTGAATATGCATTGCTCTTACAAAGAAAAAACAATTTTAGAAAATAAAGGTTTTTTTTCCTGGTAATTACTACTGTCTATTCATACCACCACGGTAGTATAATCTCTTGTAATCTGTATTTTCTAACAAGTGCAAGAAGAAAAAATACCCCTCTATGGGTATAATGTTCTTTTTCTCCAGTGAAGAAGCATTAAAGAAGATGAGGTAATGGGGTACAGTGCCATTGCTTTGTGGAGCCTGACATGTTTCCTGCCGTTGCTCCATCCTTACCTGAGTCATCAGAGCTCTTAATCCTAACGCATTAAACCCTAAACTATACAGGCCCATTCCTTATTTCTTTCCTTTCAACCAACTCTAATACCTAAACTGTCAGTCACACCTCTGTGTTTCTTTCTTTTCTTTTCTTTCCTTTTTTTTTTTTTTTTAGAAAATCTCCAAGCATTTGGAAACTTTTTTAAAAGATTTTATTTATTTATTAGAAAGAGAGAGGGGCAGAGACACAGGCAGAGGGAGAAGCAGGCTCCGTGCAGGGAGCCTGACGTGGGACTCGATCCCGGGTCTCCAGGATCACGCCCTGGGCTGAAGGCGTCGCTAAACCGCTCAGCCACTGGGGCTGCCCACCTGTGTTTCTTATAAAACTCTTCTCAAACTGGATTATTTCATCTTCCTAGCATATCCTGGACATACAATAACACAAGAATTTTTAATCAACGTAGCACTGCAGTGTTACTATCATCCCCATACTACTCACTGCCTTTAATGCCTTCAGTACAACTGCGCATTGGTGGAATTGCATAAATCAGGTAATGTTCCCTTGTTAATAGGCTGAGTGTTTATACAAGAGGTGCTAAACTGGCGAGTCAGAAACCATTCAAAATAACAATTAAAAAAACCAATTTATATTATTTTTGCTTTAACTCAAATATCAATGTTTACTACAGAAAATACACTGGAAACACCGACTAAAATGTCACTTATCAAACTTGTAAAAACTGAAAGGATGATGTGTCAAAACAACTAGAACTCTCATATAGGAAGCTCAGTCAAACATAAGAAACTAAATTTAAACTAAACTGATCTTTTCTTCCAAGCTGATTAATATTTTTCAGGATCATGAGTATAATTTTAGACTCCACATTATCTTTGTAACACATTTCTTGCAAATCACACAGAAAACTATAGCAAAACAAAAGTGAGAACTCTTACAACTTAAAGCCAAAATATGCGAGTGAAATTAAAACTACTATAATTTCGGGGACAAAAACAAAAAAAAATGAAAGTAAAGAGGATTTTTATGAAGAAAAAGCAAAATAATATCTGTTGATGGCTAGAATACTATTTTTATTTAATTATTATTTATTTATTTATTTTTAAATATTTTATTCATTTATTCATGAGAGACACACAGAGAGAGGCAGAGACATAAGCAGAGGGAGAAGCAGGCTCCCTGCAGGAAGCTCTACATGGGACTCGATCCCAGGACCCCAGAATCATGACCCGAGCCAAAGGCAGACGCTCAACCACCGAGCCACCCAGGTGCCCCTAGAATACTATTTTAAAAAGCCACAGTACCATGGTACAAGAGGTTACCTACTGACATATAAAATGATTCAAGAATAGCTCAAACTACTGCAGAATAATTCTCCAACAAGTAAAACAAAACAAAAATAAATTATTGAAGGTATTTGTTACAAAAAGCTGGTCTCAACTGACTAGAACATGAATTCATATCGTAGCTAAAGCATAACCCTTTCTAATATTTCTATGTCTATATTTCAGCCATTTTATACCTTTTTTTTTTTTTTACCTCAAAACAATCATGATACAAATTTGGGCTTTTTGTATAAAATATGTAGTGTATATTCTGTAATGAGAACAAAAACTCTTTGGCTCTGAAAATTTGTCTATCAGTTCATAATTTATATACTTGTTTCCTCAATAAAAAAATAATTTCCTCTACAAATTTATTCTGTATGAATGAATTCTGACTTGGGACTATAAAATATAAGACCAAGGATTATGTCTCATGCCTTGGAGGTACATATAAACACAAGTAGTTTTTAAATGATTATGCTTTCCATATATCATAAAAATAAAACGTAACCTTTTAAAAATATAGTGCGAGAGGCAGGAAGAGAGATCACCCATCACCCATCATCCTAAGCATATGGCTTAACTTTTTCATGCTATACTAATTATGCTTTTTTTTTTTTTTTTTACCAATCTCTTTAAAATACTCATTTTAATGCCAATATAACATTTATCTGCTGGATATCCTTCAGCTTGTATTCTTTTTTTTTTTTTTTTTAAGATTTTATTTATTTATTCATGAGAGAGAGAGAGGCAGAGACACAGGCAGAGGGAGAAGCAGGCTCCATGCAAGGAGCCGAACGCAGGTGCTAAACCCCTGAGCCACCTGGGCTGCCCTTCACCTTGTGTTCTAACCGCACCACTTCACTGGCACTATTTTCATCAATGTTTTTCAATCAGTGGTGTGCTGGACCCAACTTGAACACTGCTCTAGAGCTGACATCAAATTTTTAGAAAAATCTGGAAGCTGGTTGTTAAACTACTGATGGTGTGACACTGGACACAGTGGAGATATTTCTACCACAAAAATCATCCCAGAGCCTGCTGTTAAACATTCACCTGTACCCTGTTGATGCTATGTAAACTCAGTGGACACTCTCACTTTCCCTCTTACTCCTCCTGCTTCTTTGGCAGCTGCTTTGTCAGTTTCCTTTACTGGCTCCTCTACCTCTACTTGATCTCTAAATTCAACTGCCTGCTTGATGTCTCTCCTTGATTTTTAAAAATTAACATGTCTTAAAATTAAACTCTTGATTGCTCTTTCTGCCCCCCAAATCAATAGGCACTTAGAAACGTAGTTGGGAATCAGACAGTGGGCCATGTTACAGTTCCTTAGTTCTTATGGGTAACATGTATTATCACTTCAAATCTATTATTTATCTGTCAAATGGAAGTAATATATATTTTGCATTTGCAGATGATTAAACAAATGGCATGCAAAGCACCCAGAACAGTTCCTACCATATAATAGATGTTCAATAATGGCACCTATTATTTTATTTTTATGGTCAATAAATGCTTACATGAATGGACCATTAATTGAGGAGGAGGAAACAGAAGAATGGCAAAAATGAAAAAGAGGCTCCTGTGTTCTAGGATCCTGAGAAAAGCTATATCTATCTTCTATAGATCTAAGTCCCCCCCCCCCCAAATTAATTATATATCACACTTTGTAGCCTGGTTAACAAATCTTAAAAATATATATGCCAAATAATTTGATTTCCATACAATTGCCTGAAAAAATAACCATTGATATGTAAATAATTCAACTGAAATATTTTTGGAAGTTTATTGTTATAGCAAAGTTTAGAAACTTTTACATAACTAACAACATTAATGGAGCTACAATCAATTACTATGCAGCCATTAAAAATTATGCTGACGGGGGTGGAGTGGCGGGGTGGGCGGGGGATCCCTAGGTTAGCACCGCCTACAGCCCAGGATGTGATCCTGGAGACCCAGGATCAAGTCCCACATTGGGCTCCTTGCATGTAGCCTGCTTCTCCCTCTGCCTGTGTCTCTGCCTCTCTCTCTCTCTCTCTGTGTTTCTCATGAATAAATAAATAAAATCTTAAAAAAATTACGCTGACAGGAATATATAATCACACAGAAATATGGTTGTATTTTATTATTAGGACAGAAAAAGCAGCTTTATGTAAGTATGATCTCACACAGAAACAAAAACAGAATATGGTGATGAGATCATGGGCCATTTTCCTTTTCTTTTGTTACCTATATTTTGAACTTAATTTTTCCTAGATTTATCAATTAACATCTATACAACAGGAAACAATACACTTTCTGTGGTACCTGATCAAGACATTTATTAACATCATTTCTGGTTTTCTATTCTTAAAATGCCCTTCTAAGATATGCTTTAAAAAGTGCATTTCAAATTTATGGTAAGTTGATTTTAACCAACTTTCTATATATTTCCTTTAAAATTTTTCCTAAAGTTATCCCTAAATCCACATATGATATGCTATATAAATTATTAAGTTCAAATCACCACTAAATTTACATTCATAAAAGGACATTACATATGCAGCACTCTGGCATATTTTTATTTCAGTATTCTATAGATTGCATGAAATATTCAACCCTTTGTTTTAGAATAAGCTTTGTATTAGACAATTTTGTCCAACTGTAAACTAATGTCAGTGTTCTTAGCACATTTAAGTTAGGCTAGGCTAAGTTATGAAATTTGGTAGGTGAGGTGTATTAAATACATTTTGACTTACAATGGGTTTACCAGGATGTAAACCTATCTTAAGTCAAGGAAGATCTATACTTGGGTGATCTTTTCTTGAGGAAATTCTTCACAAGAACATCTGGGCTAAAACATACATTTTCTCTTTTCATTACTTAGGTTCCCGCCTTTCCAATTAAGCCATTATCATTATATCTCATTTCCTTCCTACAGGCCCTTCTTCTTCAGTTTTCAAAATTTGATTCTTTCTGTTATTATGGAAGATTGGTTATACAGAGATGGGGTAGGAATGCTTTGATGAAATTAATTAAATCAGTTAAGATGTCCTGTGCTTTCCTAAGGGATAGAAGACCTTTTTTTTTGGTCTGACTTTCCAGATATGGGGACCATTTCCTTGTTTCTGACAAATATTTTTTATTACCTTTTATCTCATATTATGAATGGAGATTTGACACCAATAGCTACAGTGCTCATTTCTCCAAGTCTCTCTGGGTCTGTCCCAGCCACTCCACAAACAGCAGTGCCAAAATCCCTAGGAGAACTCATTTGAGCTTGGTTAACCAATAATTTACATGATGAAAGGTATTTATCTTTGCCCCCCCCCAAAATTTACTTGCAAAGCTGAGTCTTTTTACCTGCATATCTTTATACATCATTATATGTTGGCTTTACGTTACACCTGGAGCTGCCTGGGTCAGTCATTGCTACCACATGGAAACACTCTGTCAACATACAAAAATAGCAGGATGCAGAGACAAATTTTCTAGTTATTGAGCCAAAAAAAAAAAAAAACCCCTTTTTGCTTATTTCCACTTCTGTGGCTTGCATCTTAAAGCAAACTAATTTAGAAGTTGGTTCCAGATAATAGGGTGATAAAAGTGATAGAATCTCAAAAACTTGTTTACAAAGAAAGAGTGCAGGGCAGTGAACGTCTCATCCCCTAACAGGAAGTTGGAACTCCTTACTGTGCATTTAAACTGTAGCCTATTGTCTTGAAACGGACCACCTAAGGACGCTGATACTTTAAGAGAATACGGTATGAAAAGAAGGTGTTGATTTCTTGTTGTTGTTGTTGTTGTTCTTCTTCTTCTTCTTCTTTTTCTTCTTCTTCTTCTTTCTTCTTCTTTCTTCTTTCTTCTTCTTCTTCTTCTTCTTCTCCTTCTCCTTCTCCTTCCTCCTCCTCCTCCTTCTTCTTCTTTTTCTTCTTCTTTCTTCTTCGTTTTTTAAGATTTCATTTATTTATTTATTTATTTATTTGAGAAAGAGAGAGATGGTAAGAGCATGAGTGGGAGGGAGGATCCCCACTGAGCAGGGAGCCCTCTGCAGGGCTTGATCCTAGGACCCTGAGATCATGACCTGAGCCAAAGGCAGATGCTGAACCGAGTCACTGCCTTCAATATAACCCTACAAGAAAAAAACAAGTTGGCAAGTTTGAAAGTAGAAGGGACACAGATACAACTAGGTAAGAGGTGCTCTTCTCAATTATCACCAACAAGCCAAAAAGGCAAAATCAGATAATCACACATCTTGAGGAATTACAGAACTCTATGACCATGAAACAAAAGAGTTTCGGAAAGCAGAAGATAAGATTAGATCCTGGAAAGAGGAAGCTTGATCACCTATGACCATGTCCAACATTTATAAATGTTGGATGATTCTTAGCTCCTATATTTACTTAATTTAATATCCTTTTCATAAAAATGTCTCTATTTGATTTCATATTTTTCTAAGTGTTTACATATAACTAGGTTATATTCTTTTTTTTTTTTACTAGGTTATATTCTTTATTCTGCTTTCTAAAATTCTGAGGCAAACTATGAAGAAACAAATAAAACTGGTAACATATAATTTACAGAATAAACTACACAAAAAAGGGACTGTTAGATAAATATAAATATAAGAGTTACTCTGTCCAATATTCTCATGCTCTTTGTTCCTTACTCAGAACAAATTAAGGTTATCCTGTTCTTATTTAGATATAGAAAGTTAAAACAGTAAAGTTACTGTCTCAAGGCATTCCTAACCCCATCTCTGTCCAACCTAGCTATCTTCCATAATAACAGAAAGAATCAAATCTACTCTTTCTGTCTCAAGTTGAAATTTAAAATACTATTGTTTTAATGATAGTTATGAATCACTGAGGTGATATATTGATAAAGTATATGATGGAACAAAAATGTATTTTTGAAAGTTGGCTTGATAATCTAACCACCAATTATAATAGCTAGTCTGTAAAACCAAATTCAAAAAGAAAAATCTATATACAAAAGCGTTTTGAAACACACCCCTATCAGAAGCTGATCAATTAAGTCTTCCCAAGTTGACATCAAGTCATTACATATCACATAGAAACACTTTAATTAGTGATTACTGTCAGAGCATAATATAATCCAACCTCATTTTTTTCAGAATACTGATAAAAATGTCAACTAGAATTATGTTTGATTCCAATTTAAAGATACAACAAAAAAGGTAATGTTAAGAGAAAATCTTTAAGAAAAGACATGTGATGATCAATGACCTCTGAAAGAAGTTTTAAAAAATTAGAATAAAGAAATGATAGGACACTTTTAGAGAAAATTATATGATATAATGTGAAAGTAAATGTGTTACTAACCTGCCTTAAATATGTCAAAAGTATATTCTTAAAGGACACATTTTTTCTTCCCCAAGAAGCCTGACACATTACACAGAATCTGTTATGATAATAACAAGTCTATCCAGGCCTACATTTACTCACCTAAAAGATGATTTCTAAGGTGCTAAAATTAAAGAAAATTCCGAGACAGCTCATATAAAACAAAACATAGAAGCAAGAAAGATCTGGTTATTCAACTAACCTAGAAACAAAAATTTAAAAACTCCAAATATATGTATCATGATGATTTCTTTATAATCAATCTGGGACTGTAACAGACCCACATAATGACACCAATGTTATGAACATTAAAATGATTAAGATCCTAACTTTTTCCATTAGCTGTCCATGAAGCATTTAACTATTAAATATTATGGAGACTCCATCCTGAAAAGTCTCCTTAATTTTCCTCAGAAAAATGGCCAACAGTTTCTCCCATCAATGAAGACTTACTTTTAGAACTCAAGATTTATAGAACAATGACTAAATTCTGAGAGAAGACCAATTTTATGAAAGTAAAAAGTTATTTTAGGCTTTATTTCCAATTTAGGAAGAAACATAAAATCATAAAATGAGCAAAAAACAATTCGGTCTGCCTCATCCATTCACTTTCCTGTGAACCCCAGCTCCCCTAAGAAAACTGCAGCAGCACTGAGTGGGTTAACAAGAGAAAGAATAACAGTGAGGGCCACCACAGGTGAGCATTCACACCTATCCTGTCACCTTCACTGAAATAGGACTGATTACATGAAGGCAGAGCCAGGACAATATAAGGAACATCTACAACCACAGTAATCTTCAATATATACACCTATCAATTTATTGTTCAGCTGTTTGTGGTTATGTGTGTTAAAATGAATCTCTTACGAGTGATGTCAACATCAGCAAAGAAAAAGTTTAGGGCCTGAAGAACTGCTCCTGACAGAATCAGCTTTTGGTCACACATTTAAAACAATGAAATATTAGCCCAAATAGTATTTTCAAGTCTGCCTGATTCAAGTATTTCCTAGCCATTCAAAATAACTAGTTGGTTTTATTTTGGCAATAAAACTTCGAAGTAAAGGATGAAATACTATTACAGATTACTGGCATACATTATTTTATTGTACTTCATAGATATTATATTTTTTTTTACAAACTGAAGGTTTGCGGCAACCCTTTGTCCAGCAAGTCTACTAGCACCATCTTTCCAATAGCATTTGCTCACTTCATGTCTCTATGCCACATTTTGGTAATTCTTACAATATTTCAAATTTATTCACCATTTTTATATTTGTTATGGTGATCTATAATCAGCGATTATGAATTTCCAAAGGCTCAGATGACAACGTTTTTTAGCAATAAAGTTTTTTTTTTAAAGATTTATTTATTTATTCATGAAAGACACAGAGAGAGAGAGAGAGAGGCAGAGACACAGGCAGAAGGAGAAGCAGGCTCCATGCAGGGAGCCCGACGCGGGACTTGATCCGGGGACTCCAGGATCACGCCCTGGGCTGAAGGCAGGCGCTATCCCGCTGAGCCACCCAGGTTGCCCAGCAATAAAGTATTTTTAAATCAAGATATATACATTGTGTTTTAGACATAATGCAATTGTACATTTAATAGTCTACAGTATGGTGTAAACATAACTTTCGTATGCATTGAAAAGCCAAAAAATTTATTTGACCCACTTTACTGTGCTATTCACTTTACTACACTATAAGCTTTACTGTGGCAGTCTGAACTGAACCTGCAATGTCTCCACGGTATGCCTGTAGAAATATAGATCATGTCTGATTGCTGTGTTCAAAACTGCTTCTGCTAAGCCTTTATATTTTTTTCAGTGTTGTTTACACTAAAGTGTATGATAAAATCCTTTTTAGTAAGTATTTCAATGTCCATTTAATTTGTAGTTTCTTCTACCTCACAAACTAGACAGTAAGTTTCTTTGGGGCAAGAGCTACAAGATCCCTGTATTTCTCCAAATGTTTAGAAACAGCTCTTTTATTATATCATGTCTCCCTACCACTAACCATAGACCCGTTACAAATAAATACTACATAAAATCCATTTATAGAATGAAGAATTCCTTGTAACCCATAGAATGAAGTCTCGCTTCAGTCTCAATCCCATTTTCCACTTTGTAGACAGAGAAAAAAAAAATGTTTTTCCTAAAAGCACCAAAGAAACTTCATTGGTCTTGTGCCAAGAACCCTTTCATGGCTTTGCAATGCCACTTAGCGAAAATAAAAATTCCTTAGTACACAATCCTCTTTATCTGTCCCCAGCTTCCCACTTCTATCCCTGGTCCTCTCTCTCCACCTCTCTCACACTGTCTCAAAGACAGGGAACTGGTGGTGTGCTGCCTCCAAGCCTGGACACCCAGAGCTCCCCCTACTTGGACTGTCTTAATGTAACGTTGCTCCATGGACTTGTCTAAAGTGCCACCTCCTCTACGAAGCATTCTGCTCATCTCCCATCGTTTTCAGCTGGCCTTCCCTCCCAGTACTTCTAGGAAAGAAGGAAAATTTTGCTTCTCTGAAAATAGTGGACACTAAGTATGACAGAAAACAATATATGGGGCTCCTGGGGCACTCAGTCCATTAAGTATCTGACTCTTGATTTCCACTCAGGTCACGATATCAGGGTCGTGAGACAGAGCCCTGCACTGGGCTCTGCACTGGGCATGAAGCCTGCCTAAGATTCTCCCTCTTTCTCTGCCACTCTTCTCCTGCTTATGCTCTTTCTCTTAAAAAAAAAAAAAAAAAAAAAAGAAAGAAGGAAGGAAGGAAGGAAGGAAAGAAGAAAGAAAGAAAGAAAGAAAGAAAGAAAGAAAGAAAGAAAGAAAGAAAGAAAGAAAGAAAACTAATATAAGTTGGAGGGGTAATCTCTGGTGTTAGGATGATTGCAGAAACGAGATTTGAGATCGATTTAAGAGGCTGTACTGTACAAATGTTAGAAATATCTAATTTCTTGAATTTAGGAATTTATAAAGGTCACAGATTATATGCCCTGTAAAAACCAAGGATCTAGAATATTATATATATATATATATATATATATTACAGTATCCATATTTTTCTCACATGCTAGCAGATTCTGTATCATATTAATAAGTGACATAAGTAAAACACATTTACTAAAACAACGCCCTGTATGGCCAATGTGCTCATGAATTTCTGTCTCCTCAGAAGCATATCTCTCTAACACTGAGTTAGTTTTTAAGTGTAGTATTTATGTCATGTATCTTAACTTTGATACCTTTTTCCAAATGGAATGCTATTATTTCGTATAGAATATGTTCTGTAAGAACTGAAGCATTATAAGGTACATGGGTCACCATAAAATTGCTATTCTCAGTCTCAATCTCATTATGATTTAGGAGACAGTGTAGGAGTCAAAAGCAAATGTACAGAGACAGAAAGATAAAAGAAAATCACATAAGTTCTGATTGGGAGAGTATAAAGGAAGTTGAAACAAAAATATCAAGAAGTCAGAGATTTGAAGAAGCAGTAGAGATTTTCTTACTGGCTTTATAGAAGCAAAGAAACATGTTGTGAACTGCCAATGGAGGGAGTCAGGTGGCAAGAACCTGAGAACTTCCAGGAGCTGAAAGCACTACCCAGGCAACAACAAGCAAGAAAATGGGGACTTTAGCCTTATCTACAAGGGAGCTAAATTTTGTTAACAACCAGTGAGTATAAGAGAGGACTTCAAGCCTCAGCCAAAATCATAGCCCCAACCAAAATCATAGCCCCAAATGAAATCTTGATTTCAGGATATGAGATGTTAAGCAAATGCCCCAACAAAGTTTGCCTTGATTCCTGACTCACAGAAACTATGAGAGAATAAATTTGCAGTGTTTTAAGCCACTGACTTTGTGGTAATTTATTAAACAGTAATGGAAGACCAATACATTATGCTTTACAACCAAGAAAATATTGCTGTTGCATGTGTCTACTTACAGATCTTGTCTACATCAAACAGGTTTCTCAAAACACACTGCCTTTTCTATATAATCTAGCAATGAACTTCCATTTTCATGAAATCTGGAAACTTCAAATTTATCAAAGAATTTTATCTCCAAGCTTTCATTTACTTAAAAATATTTCTGAAAGAGAAAACTGAATTTAAAAGTGTATTTCCCTAACTTTTTAGAATTATATTTTATTTTATTTATTTATTTTAGGGGGAGTTCAGGAAGGGACAGTGAGGGAGATAGAGGATCTGAAGCAGGCTCCATACCTAGCACAGAGCCCAATGTGGGGCTTAATCTCATAACCCTGAGATGATGACCTGAGCTGAAATTAAGAGTTGGATGCTTAACCCACTGAGCCACCCAGGTGCCCCTGGAATCATATTTTAAAAACATACAATTTTAGAAAATATTTACTATATCCCATGCTTAGAAAAAAGACATACATTTCACATACTTATTTATCTTTTCAGTATTTACGTTAATCACTAAAATATATCATGTTAAGGAATACATCATATTGTGAGAGCATACTGACTCGTGTGAATATTTTCATATAATATGTAATATGTGGAGAAAGAAGAGAGAGAACAATTTCACAGTCAAAATTTCATATTAGATTATATAATAATAACTTATCCAACATAACAATCTGTTTTCATAGCTAAATCTATCATCTAGTGAAGCTGGGGGAAAGAGTTGGTGATATTATCCATCACATAGTTCAAGGGCAAAATAAACTGCCTTTAAGTATTTTCAGAATGTAACAATTAAAATTCTGTTCTGTTTCTGTCAAACAAGAAATTTGTAACTAAAATTTTTAACACCCAGGATAAAGGTTCATATTATCAGTTGCTTTATTAAACTCTTTTTCTGAATTATTCCAAATCAAGTTTGGTCTTTTAAAAAGAAATCTACTTTAAGTTAGCCTACCTTCCACACTCAATGTCCCCATTTTAGACTCCAAGAAATCAAATAATGTGCTTGGTGCTGATGGCCTTGCATTTCCCAGTTCCTCCTCTTCTTCAGATCTTATTCTCCCCCTGCCTTTTCCTTTACCTTAAGAAGTGAAGAAATGACATAGTTACTGTACATGCAAAAACAAAAGGAGAAAACCCACTAAAATATAATCATCAGTCATCTTAAGTTTGATTTTGTATTTCTTTCTTTTCATATTTTTCTGTGTATTTTATATCTTTTAAATAAAAAAGTTTTAAAATTATTATATTAACCAGCACCTTTAGTTCTCTAAATGATCTATTTGGAAATTTGAATTTCTTCACGTAAATTATCTCTTAATAGAAAAAATTCATTTTTATAAAATTTTTCTTTAACCACTTATGCTTTAAAAGAATATAGGATTAAGGCTTGAATGACTAAAGAATAACACTAAGTAAAAGTCACGTGCTTGTTAATTTTAAAGTTTGTAAACTAGTTATACAAGGGGCAAAGTTCTAGAAATAATTAATAGAACTTACTTTATAACATTTTTTCTCTATTCTGTTAAATAAGGTATTATTAGACCTACTTTACATAAAATGAAGACAAACAGACTTGGAGTAACTTGAAAAAGTCTCCGTGGTTCCAAAATTGGGCTCCTTCCACTTATCATAAATAGAAATGAAGTTATGGTGCTTCTCTCCCCCAACAAAACCCCAGCCTGAAAAGCAAACAATACTATCTGGCACATTGCTTAATGAATTCTACCTCTCAGAGGTGGTCCTGTAACAGGTTTGTGTTTATTGCTGTTAAGAAGTACATTCAGTGCTGCTTCTAAGTTGTTGCCATTATCCATTAGAGCTTGCCTGGATGCTTCTTTACTGAAGCCCATTTCTGTTATGTGTTTCAGAGCCTTCTCATCAACCTGTAAGAAATTAAGAGCAAAACTGTGCTGATGGCCATAAATAAGCAAGGTATAAGTTTTAAACTATATACTGTTTTTTAACTAAAAATTACATCTCTTGCTTATGGAAAAAATATCATACATACAATATTCACTTGCTGCTTTTTCATACCAACAGTCAAGGAAAAATATATATGATATGTGGGGTTATGCCTCAAGTACTCTCTGACTTCACAACTACCATTACAAATGCATGAAAGAAAGAAAGAAAGAAAGAAAGAAAGAAAGAAAGAAAGAAAGAAAGAAAGAAAGAAAGAAAAAAAAGGGAGAGAGGGAGGGAAGAAGGAAAGGAAAGGAAAGGAAAGGAAAGGAAAGGAAAGGAAAGGAAAGGAAAGGAAAGGAAAGGAAAGGAAAGGAAAGGAAAGGAAAGGAAAGGAAAGGAAAGGAAAGGAGGAAAATGTGTCAGAATAAAGCTTCTGAAAATAAGTGAAAACTATATAATGAAAATTTTCCTTGATTGATATTTCTATACTTCTATATCCTCAGTGGGATCAATTCCTGGAGCTCTCTACTCCATCATCTTTGTGATGTCACTCCCTTCATGTGTTTGTTACCACAACCCCAAACTGCTGGGCTCTGATGTTCCACAGCAAGATATCCTCAGAAAAGTATTCTCAATTTACTGAAATTTAAAGACTTTAGTTAAGGACCATATTTTTTTTCAGCTCACTATATCTACTTTAACCTGAAAATTGACTTTTTTAAGAGAATGAAATGGTCATATGTTCAAGGGAGACACAGCCTGGCCCATAGTTATAAACCCATTCTCCCTGGCCAATGACTGATTTAGAAGTGGACATGTGACTTAGCTCTAGATGATAAGACATAAATGGAATTTTCTGGACATTTCATAAAATATTTTCTTATCTGATAAAATGGCCTATACTCTTTCCTTCCTGTCTTTGAACTTTTTGTGTGAAGATTTAACACACAGAGAATCCTGTAACCCTGAGAAGAAAGCCAAAAAAATCATAGAGATGCCCACCAGAGCTCCAACATTGTTAAACTACTGAATTTATCAGTCTTTGTAACCACCTACTTCTGAATTTCTAGTTATGTGAAATAATAATTCCCTATTATTTAAGCCAGTCTTCGTATTCAGTACCCTACAGATAAAATCATCTAAAGTCATTTAACCTCTAAAGGCAGAGAAAAATGAAGTCTTGTCAGTTCCCTTGTATCTGAGGACACTGCAGCATACCAAAAATAATCTGACTCCCACCATTAATCTTAAAAATCAAGGTATATTTCGCAAATGAGACCATAATATACATGTACTCATTCTAATATATTTTTCCCAAAGAATGAAGCAAAACAACAAAATCACTTCTGACAAAATTTGAGAAAGATGTGGGGAAGGGGAGGGAAAGGATGTTCCTGATGCATCATCTTATAGAATATAATCACTATGAAATATTCTCTAATTTGGTGGCTTTTTATCAATCTATTCCAAAAGACATTATTTGGACATTAGAAATTTAAGAAAAATGGAAGACTTAAGTAAATTATCTTTCAAATAATTTAGATTTTCCATAAATTAATTATAATCCTTATTAAAAGCCTTCTGAAAATTGTAAAATCTATCAATAATACACTGAACAAAGTCAGTGGTGGTTATGAGAAAACACAAAAATCAGCAAGGCAAGGAAGAACACATTAATTTTGTGGTTGATTCTTTACCCTTACCAGTTCTCTATAGACACCTTCGTGTTTCCCCTCAGATTTGGCTGACTTTTCTTTTTGTAAAATTTCTCTATTTCGGTTACCAGCAGCACTCATGTTGAGATTACTTCTAGCACCACCACCACCTCCTCCAAATGTCTTGGTCTTTTGATAAGGGAAAGACAAAAGAGATGCAAGTAAATAACATTGAAAAATAGTTCTCAAGACTAATCTACAACTAAAACACCTAGTAAAACTGAAGCACCAAAAAGCATCTTAATTATGTTTTACATGAGAAGAATTGAATATTAACTAATTATTTTTAAACAAATATCTACTGGCCATAATCTCTTCTTTTTAATCATCAAAATAAACTTAAACAGACAACAATATAGAAGAAAATAAAATAGTACCAGTATCATGGATCAGGTGTTAAAATAATTCTAGGATACCATACTTTACTGATATCATGAGACCTGGGTTATATAACCAGCTATAAAGCAGGTCTACCTTTAGCAGGTACTAAACATGTCTAGGAATTGATTACATTATGCTCATGATCCAGTAATAAGGTTTAAAAAAATATTTATTCATTCATTCATTCATTTATGAAACAGAGAGAGAGAGAAACTGAAAGCAAGTCACCAGGAGTGGGAGGGACAGAGAGACAAGCAGAAGCTCCGCTAAGCAGGAAGCTGGAATTAGGGCTCCTCCCAGGATCCTGAAATCATGACCTGAGCCAAAGTCAGGTGCTTAACCAACTGAGCCACCCAGGTTCTCCTGATTTTTTTCTTTAAGATTTCATTTATTTATTCATGAGAGACACAGAGAGGCAGAGACATAGGCAGAGGGAGAAACAGGTTCCCTGTGGGGAACCCAATGTGGAACTGGATCCCAGGACCCTGGGATCATGCACTGAGTTGAATGCAGCCGCTCAACCACTGAGCCACTCAGGCATCCTGGGATGCTCCTGATTATATGATCTTAAAAAGTAAACAAATCATATTAATTTTAACACTAGATTAAAATGCTCCTTACTAACTTATTATTTACATTAATTATATAATATGCTATCTTACCAACTATATATAAAAACTTTAAAGTCTGTGTTTCTTATTTTGCCTGATTTATTTGAATAGTTATGTTTAATCACATTTGAAAATCTGATTTGATCTTACTTTTATTAAAACTATTGTGGAAAGACTAGAATGTAAAAATGTTAGTTTGGAAAGATATAAATTCATGACTGAAAAGCAGCCCACTGCTGTTACTTGTACAATATCAAATTAAACACCTGGTTATGCAATATCCTTATAGTTCTAGTAGATCTAATAAAAGAGAAAGAAGTCAAGACTTGCTTTTTTATTAGTGATAATAACAGTTTTACATGTGTTTTGAAATTATGACAGTAAGAAAACATTCTAGATATAAATTTATATAACACTGGGAAATTATTTTGAATCAGATGAAAATATAAAGAAATAGAAAAATGATATAAGCATTAACCAGACAATACATTAAATATTGATTAGGTAGTTGATACACCACAATATTTATATTTTATTTAAATCAAAATTAAAACTACATCTTCAAAGACCAAAGTTGCATTTTTAGATTCATTCAATTTTTGGTTTATGCAATAGATTTGGAATGTCTTGACAGTCATCACTTATAAAACCATAAAGAAAAATGGGAGTTCATATTATTGTGACATAAAGTTTATTAGACTGGGATATAGTGGAGTATAGTTAAGAACATAGGCTTTGGAACTTGACAAGACTGGGACTAAATCTTTGCTCAGCCACTTACTAGTTCCTGCCTTCAGCAAGTTACTTCCATCTCCTGTAAGACAGCTTTCTCATTCTTAAAACAGGGATGAGAAAACCTACTTCATTGGGATGTTGTAAGAATGAAATGACATCAATAACACAAAGTGATCAATTTAGTAACTGGCACATGGTCAAACACTCAGAACCCATGGCAACATTAACTGTTTCACTGAATATATTAAAACATAATTACCTGAGAACTTGGACACTGATGTGTTCCAAATTAAATATATTTCTGGAATTTAAATTCTATAACTCCAAAAGTACTTTTTCTTTTGGTACTAGTAAAACAGTCCCATCTTCTGGATGCTTTTCTTTCTTATTTTCTTTTTCCATTTTTATGGATTAAACAATAAGATAAATAAATTTTCAGAATTGCTTTTCACTGTTTTAAAAGTTGCCACTCACTAAACATAAATAGCTAGAAACAACACAACTTAAACATTACCCATAAAGTAAATGGTGTCCTTTATGAGTGACACCATCTTGTCCGTACTGTACAATTTACTGTGAAATCATCATGAAAAGAAACTCAAGTGGGTCCCTAATGCTCCATAGCAACCTCACTTTATTTCCTTACCCCATCCACCCTTCCAATTTTCTAGACCACTATTTTACATATTCCTCTTACTCCTCAAACCTCCAACATCTTCTCCATGTCACCGTTGACCTTGCTGACTTCCTCACTGAAAAAAACTGAAATAATCATTACAGAACTTGCATAGATTTTCACCACATCAACCCACCCACTGATATCTGCATACTTACTTTCTCTTAACACTGTATATTTTACCATCCACATGAATATCTAGAGGAATCTAAAGGAAATGAATTCCCCAACTCTACATTATGTCTCAGACCACATCTTACATGATCTTTCAGCAGCTTTTGACAAGTACAATACTCCTTCCTCCAAGATGCAATTTCTGCATTCTCTTGTTTTGACACTAACTTCCTGGTTGCACCTTGTCTGGTTCAACCTTTTTCATCCAACCTCTAGTACAACAGGGTTCATTTGTTGCCCCCATTTTCTCTTCTCTTCAGCACTCATTTGATGATCTCATTTAGCTTCATGATTTTCAAAGGGCATTCATATATCTACTACTTCCAAATGTGTATCTCTTCCAAAGCTCACTTTTTAAATTACACTCTTCTGTCTCACTGCCTATGAAGCCACATGGATGTCTAACAGGCACACTTCAACATTAATATGTTCAAAACAGAATATCAAATCTTTACTCTCAAATCCATTCCACTATAGTCTTCCCCAATTCAAAATGAGCAACTCTAACCTGCCAACTTCTCAGGGCAAAACCCTTGGAATCATTCATGACACCTCTTCTCATGTACCACATTTGGTATCTCAGAAATGGTGACAGCTCTACTTTGAAAATTCCAGAATCTGACTACTTGGCACCACTTAGACAGGTGCCATCTTTATCCAAGATACCATTATTTTTCCCTCCTCGGCTTACTTTAACAATTTTCTAGCTCATCTGACTCAATTTTCTGCTCTAAAATCTACTCTGAACCTAGCAGCCAGAATTAGCCTTTTAAAGTTGATGTTACTGCTGTGCTGAAAACCCTTTAAAGACTCTCATTTCTCTCTCAATGAAGGTCAGTGTTTTTAACATGGCTTACAGAGCCCTACATACACTGGCCTCCAACCTCCATTATCACTCGACTTTATATTCTACTTCTTGTCCCTTTGTTCTCTCTGCTTCCACTGACTACTTTCCTATTTCTTGAACATATACTCCTGCTGTTGAACCTTTGCAAAGGCTTTTTCTTCTTACATAACCATATAGCTAATTCTCTTACCTCCTTCAAGTCTTGGCTCAAATCTCATCATCCTGAGACCTAATCAAATTACAATATTTAAAACTGAAATCTGCAACTTACTTATTTAGCATGTTTATATTACTTAGTGTCCTTACTAGGATGTAAACTACACAAAATTTAAAAGAATAGTCAATTTCTGACCATCCTATTTATTTTCTCCCAAAAGGTTTATTTGTCACATTTAAAGTACAAAATCAAATACACAGATCCAAATATTGAACCATGTATACATATCTATTCATATTACTTGGACCACACAACCCATCTGTACATTCTAATCTAGTCACCAACACTATCTTCTGAGTAAAAAGCATAACCTCTAAAAAAACAAACTTTATTATTAGTAACACTGCTAAAGGTAAACTATTTTCACTTTATCATTTGGAAGGACAGAAACAGATACTGTGCAGGAAGTGGGGAATTTCTAAGTATAAATCCAGTATGTCTACATGGGCTTCTTAAAACATACTCTATAGGAATAATCAATAGATGAATTTTGCCAAAGTCTTTGGGCATATTAAGTATAAAAGAAACATAAGTTATGAGAAAAAACTTTGTTAATTAGTTACATTCCAGAGTTTTTATTTTGGTTTTTAATGCAAAGAAAGGACTTAATTTTGTCTAACAGTACAGCATTTCTAAGTCCTATTTTCTATAGAATTGTAATGAATTTTGGGGGAGATACCTGTATCTTAACCATCCTATTTAAAAATGCACCCCATCCCCAACTGGCATTCCCAACTCTCCAACCTACTCTACATTTTTTCTTCTAATAGCACTTACCAACATCTAACCTACCACATAACTTAGTGTGCTAACAGTCTGTCTCCTTTACTAAAATATAAGATTGATAAGGGCAGAGGTCTTTCATCTATTTTGTTCACTGATTTAACCTAAGCATTTAAAACACTTCCTAGGAGGGTCCTGAGTAGCTCAGTTGGTTAAGCATCCAACTCTTGATTTTGGCTCAATTCATGATCTCAGGGTCATGAGATAGAGTCCTGTGTTGGACTCTGCATGGGGTGTGGAGCCTGCTTAAAATTTTCTCTCTCTCCCTCTGCCCCTCCCTGCCCCTTCACACTCACTCTCTCTCTCAAAAATAAAAAATAAAAAAATCCACACTTCCTAGCATATAGATTTTCAAAAGATATTTGCTGAATAAAGGAAAAAAATAAACAAAAATCATGGCTTGATCATGTACAGTAGACTCTACTAAATCCACATTGTTTATATGGATAATCATAAAACATCTCTTCAGTATAATTACAGTGTTATATGATTTGGCTGTTCAGACATTTAGATTAAATATAAATCTAGGCAGCCCGTGTGGCTCTGCGGTTTAGTGCCGCCGTCAGCCCAGGGTGTGGTCCTAGACTCTCGGGATCGAGTCCCGCATCGGGCTCCCTGCATGGAGCCTGCTTCTCCTTTTGCCTGTGTCTGTCTCTCTCTCTCTCTCTGTGTCCCTCATGAATAAATTAATAAAATCTATAAATAAATACATAAATACATAAATATCTGTGTGTGTGTATGTAGGTGTACTTATCTCTATAGAGAAACATATAGATACAGGGATAATCTACATAGATACAGGGATAATCTACTATAATGCATATAGGTTTAGTCCTAGATTTGCCACTGAGTACACTAGGCAAGTTCAGTTAGTTTCGAACCAACATCAGTTCCCTCATATATAAATTGGGAAGTTTTAAGCTTCTTCAGAAACTAGGATTCTTTACTTATCAAATATTATGTAAAATATAATGTGATCAATTATGACTTTAAAAAATGAAGCATATTACAATATAACTATATTCTAACAAATAGCTATAACCACATCAAACAAAATTTTGGGAGGAAAGTTTGTGTGAGAAAAATGTACATCAAAGGAACCACTTTCCTATAATCATTAAGGAATTGACATATACTCAATATACTCTTTTTAAACTTCATAATTTTAATAGCTTTTTGGGAAAGAAGAAATATATTTTATGTGAACTATGCAAAATATATTAATTTCAAAAACATTAAAAATTATTTTTAAAAAATGTACCTTAGAACATAGGAAATACTAAAGAATACCAATAGTTACATTTATTGAGTGCTCTTAGTTGAAGGAAGATTTGATCTGTGTCATACAGGGTTCTAAATGTTTTAAAGATTATTGATTTAATTCTCACAGCAACCATATGAAGTGGGTACCATTATTATTCCCTTTCATCAATGAAGAAAAATAAGGCATAAAACACTAAGTAAACAACGCAAAGTTGTCAGCAGGATATGCTTCCAGGATGTCTGATTCCAGAACTTGTGCTCTTGGGCCCTACATTAGATTGATAATAGAAAAACACTGCAGGAAGAACAATCAAAATGCAATAAGTCTCTTACTTATACTTCAAATTTAAATAGGAAAGTAGTTGCTAGCTAAGCTTCTAATGAATAAAGGAAAGTATTTCAATCTCACTGATTAAGAAAAGTCTGTCTAAGCAACTAATTAATGAACTAAAATATCTTATCAAAGTCTAAAATCAATAAATAACTAGAAAAAACACCTATTTCAAATAAGCAGGAAAGCTTAAATAATGAAAAGAAAACCATTTGGCTGTTAATAGAACATGATGGATTACATGTGTATATAAATATATATGATCCAAAGAAAAAATTATTTTTTACTTAGTAGGTTGAAGAATGAAAACTAACAAAAATGTTAATCCTTGAACCATTGATTTATCCTCTGATTTTTACCTGCACTCCTCAGAAGTGGCATTTAGCCCAACTAACAAAACTAATTCTGCCATAATGCAAAGTGTCATGTTCAGTTGCCACTCTATTAAGAAGAAAAGGAAGAAGGAGAAAAGGGTAGTTTGTTAGCAAGAATTGTCAAAGAGAGGGCACTAGAGTGGCTCTTAAGCATCTGCCTTGGCTCACTCAGGTCATGATGCTAGAGTCCCAGAATGGAGTCTCGGATTGGGTTCCCTGCTCAGCAGGAAGTCTGCTTCTCCCTCTCCCTTAGCTCCTCCCCCGTTCATGCTCTCTCTTTCACTCACTCGCTCTCTCACAGATAAATTACAAAAAGAAAAAAGAATTGTCAAGGAGATTAAGAAAAAGAATGTATGAGCAAAATGTGTAAGCTTAAGACTCCATAAGTTACCATGGCATTTCTACTGATGAAATATGCAAGAAGAATGTCAAAGTTACCTTCTATAAAAAGACAATAATGATTATGAGTAACCTAAATAGAACATACTGATAAGAAATAAGAGAAATTTATAATGATTTAGTTTGTTACTTCTTTGCTCTTTGCAACTTCCGCAATAGCAGCAGTCCTTTGCTTTTCAAATTCATCATTATCATTTGTTTGTTTGGCAGGCATCGTAACTTGCAATGTCTTTCTTCGGTCAAGTTCTCTACTATCCACTTGGACGTGGGATATGCACTTCTGGTAACAATAAATAAAAATAAAACATTTCAGTATTTCCAAAAGAGATTCAAGTTTTTCATAAGAAAATAATACCTCAAAAGAAATGTTTGTGTCACAACTGAGAACTCATAAAAATATATTTTTTTCTGAAAGATTTAAAAATAAAGTAGAAAATTAATTAAAGTAACTTTTAAGTCAATATAACTGTAAATAAAATAAAATGTAAAGCTACATAAAAATGGCCATCTAAAATAGGACACATATTTAAAACATACAATAAACCAAGAGATTTAAATTGCTTTTTTAGGATAATGACTTGAAATAATCTTACATTTCAAACAATCTATATTATTGTACAAGAGAATATAAGTTTAGTTTCTTTTGAGGGGGCAGAATAAGTTTAGTTTCTTATTAAGAGTTTGATTTCCATATTATGCCACAATATGTTTGTGAGGGTTAAGGAATATGGTTATTTTAAATATAAAGAGCTCTCTCTGAATTTATAAACCAAAAACTAAACACATATCTGCTCTCTCAATCAGGCTACAAAGTTTTCGATTTTTAGTTTCAGAAGACAAATTAAGAAAGTTATCACTGCTGAAAAATAAGCCCTGAATTCTGCTCTCCCTCCCAATCCTAGCAGTAAAAATCCTACAAAATGAACCTTGTCTCAACTTACTAATAAAAAAGAAAAACATGCTCTCAAACAAATATGTTACATAAATACAGATTTTTGGCAATGTAAATATATCCTGTCGATACCAGAACACATTCTGCATAATCTATCTTTAACCCATGTACAAGGCTACAATAAACATGGAAAGAATTTTTCAGAATGGACTCTTGAAAGTAATTAGATTATAAGTCTGAGCAATTCATGAAATTTTATCAGCAATATGTTTAAGAAGAAAGCAAATTCTTGCAAACATAGATTTATTAGATTCAAATGCAAATTATTAGACTGTTTATGCTCTGTTTCCATTCTGAAGGTTCATTATGACTTTGATAGAAGAGAGACAGTATCAACATGGATCAGACTCTAGGGCATCATGCCTCCTCTCATCTTGACTGTGTCTTGCTCCAAAGCATGGTAAAATCAACATATTTTTAAAGTATTTTCAAAACAGACATGATGCAAGAATGACTTTTAATTTTGAGTAACCCTACAAAAATATTTTTGAAAAGTATGTGTCAACTGATTCTACCCATTTATCTGCTGATCAACTAGATATCTTTTTATCACCAAAATTTTTTTAAAAAGCTGTTATGCTATAGATTTCTGTTTCCCACTTGTATCCCTAAGTCATCTTCGTTCTGAGCTAGCATTCTCAAAGAAAAATAAAGAGCAAACACAAAAAAGATTACCGACAGCTAAATGCTGGTGCCATCATGAAGCAAAGAGAAAGCTGTCACAGGGATTATTCTCAGACTCAGCAGGGATAAAGTAGGGAAAGGCTGCAGGAGACTGTTGTAAACACAATTTGATGCTGAGTACAATCAGGAAGACCCAAGATACTCACCAGCCAAGGAATTACCTCAGTGTAACATTTTGCAGAGGGAGGATTAAAAATAGGAAGTAGAATACTTTTAGCTTTTATGAAAGAAGGATCAGAGCTGCTGTGGTTTAAAAAATAAATACCAAATAGAAATTAAATTAAGCTCTTGACTGAGATGGGTATTTGGATCAAGAGAGAAGAACAGAATCCAAGAGAGGACAGCTGGGACAGCAGGCCCTACTGGAGTGCAGTGATGCCCCTCCCTGCCTCTGTGTTCTCACCTTTATGTCTCAACCTTCTGTTGATACTTTTATTTTCTCTCTCCCTCTTTTGTTTTTACTGACAAAGTAGGAAATTAGAACATACATTTGTCTTCTTACTTTCGAATTTTTCTCTCTCTTAAAAGAAAAAGGCCTCTCCCCATCCTATCTTAATTCATTATTAAGTTGCTCTTCAGGTGCGCCTCTTAATTGTTTCAATCTTTGTGTTAAGAGTTCTTGAGAAAAGAATCTACACCAATATTTTAATTAAAGAAAAAACTCCACAACTATTAAATTTCTGTATTTAATGTATTTCCACATAACACCCATGACCTCTAAATGAATAGTTCTGCACAAAACTAAACACTGTTTGAATACAAATGAAAAACAATTTTTTGCTGATTAAAATTCATTTGCCAACATGAAAGTCATTACCTGTCCAAAAGGCACAAAAGGAGGTGGTCCACCTTCAGTTCCAATATTACTTCTATTGTGTTTTGACAAGCTCTGTGAGAAAAGCGAGTCATGAAACAGAAATTATACAATTTACAATGTACCAGGAATCCACTTACTTTTGTAGGTTACATGGAACAGGAAAAAAAAAAGCCTTCTATAGATTATTTCAAACTACATAATACACTTCATGTAATTAGGCAAAGGTTCTCTCCCCACCTTCCCATACTAAACTACACATTCACATACAATTTTCAGAAGTACTTATCAACCTTCTCCCATAAAGAGAAAATAGTTAAAAACAAAACAAAATGCTTCCTCAACAAGGAGTAAATCCAGACAATAAGCATTGTTAATAAGAATTTCACTTTAAAGTATATTAAAACTATAATCTGACAGACAAATATTACCTGGAAATTATCTTCAAAATAAATTTTTAGACATAAAATCTATTAACCAAAAACATACTTGTGACCTTGTGATAATATATATATATATATTTTTTTTTTTTTTTTTTTTTTTTGGCCTTCTTCCCCAGTTCCTGGAACAGAGCTCCTAAAAACCTTGGAATATCCTGAGAGATAGGGGTAAGAGGAGCATCTTCTGTTATTCATAATATGCTTCTTTGACAATACCTGAGTTTATGCTAATGAGGGGACTATTAATGGGCCCCCAGATAGCTCCAGGATGGGGCTAGCTGCCAGAGGCACCAATAATGTGATCAGAAAGTGGAGGAGACTGAACTAATCACCAATGTCCAATGGTTTGGTCAATCATATGCATATAATGAGCCTCCATGAAACGCGTAACAATGAGGTTCTGGGAACTTCCAGGTTGGTGAGCATATCCGTGTGCTGCGAGGGCAGAGCACTCCCAATTCTACAGGGACAGAAGCTCCTGTGCGTGGGACCCTTCTAGATCTTGTATTTCTTCATCTGGCTGTTCATTTGTATCTTTTAGAACATCCTTTATCATAAACCTGTAATAGTAAGTAAAGTGTTTCCCTGAATTCTGTGAGCCATGATAGCAAATTATTAAACTTGAACAGGGGGTCATGGGAATCCCCAGTTTGTAACCACATTGGAGAGACAATAGGTAACCTGGCAGGCCCACTATATGCACTGGCATCTGAAGTGGGAGAGCAGTCTTGTGAGACTGAGTCCTTAAGCTGCCGGGTCTGTACTAACTCTGGGTAGTGTCAGAAGTGAATTAAATTTTAGGACATCCACTTGGTGTCTATAGAGAAGGAGAGAATTGCTTGGTGTGTAAATCCCACACATTTGGTGTCAAAATGTTGTGACTAGCAATAGTTCATAGGGATACTTATGATAAAAGTGATTTCTAATTATTTAAAGAGGTCATATTATTATAGTTCATGATTTGGAGGTTACTTTTAATTACAGTAAAATTTCCTCAATAAAGTCTTGTTTTTCAAACCAATTATACCTTGAAGAACTATTCAACCCCTTGCTCTTTAATAAAGTTAAGCTTTCAAACCCTACTAATTTTAGTTTCCTTTTTTCCTCTTATATTGAAGACTAGAGAGATAACAACATATTATAAAAATGGAAAAAAAGTTTCCTCCCAGCAAAATAATTTCTCACGTCATAAAGTCCTTCAAAAGCATCATAAGAAATCTTCTGAAGGACTTCTTTCAGTCATCTACTCCTCCTATTTGTTTCATTTTTGAGATGTTAACATGTCTATTAAGTACTAGTTGTCATTTAATACATCTTTTCACCTTAAAATTTTTTTGTGTATCCCTAATAATTATCATTAGAAAATATTATGCTTAAAATATGCTGTTAAATAGTGGGTGGAAAGAAGTTTTAAAAAATCATGTGCACTTTTCAAACATATTCTTGGAGTTCTCGATTATGTAAAGAATACTACACATTTTAGATAACTTATATAAAGAATGCTAAGACTACAAGTGCCTGAGTGATACAGTTGGTTAAACATCCGACTCTTGATTTTGGATTAGGTCAAGATTTCAGGGTCATGAGGTTGAGCTCTGCATCAGGCTCTGTGCTCAGCAGGGAGTCTGTTTGAGATTCTCTCTCTCTCTACCTCCCCCACCCCCTGCTCACTCTCTCATGCTCTCTCTCTCTCTCAAATAAATAAATCTTAAAAAAAAAAAAAGAATGCTAAGACTAAAGGCAGCAATACTACTCAGTTGATTAAGCAAAGAATAATTTAAACTGTATAGGAATGTCAGATTTCTATACAAGCTACAGTTAAGATGTTAACCTATTTAAAACAAAAACAGCAAATGCCTAGAGTTATCTAGGGGTCCTTTCCTCAGGTTCACTTTAGATATAAGAAAAGGATTATTCAAAATCAATCATTTCAATTTATTCTCTAACTTCCTTAAAAAGCTCACATAAGCTACGAATAATACCATCTCTCAATACATATTATATGATTTAAAACACAGAGTTTCTACTTCTCATCCTGATGAATATATAAAAGTCAGACTTTATCTACCTCTATAAACAAATAAGAATCTGGGCAGCATATAAGAAACAACCGTTTTAAGACATAGGAGAGTAAGTAGTGCAGGCCTATAATCCCTCAAAGAGAAAAAAAAATACAAAACAGATGGAGCTCTGAATTACTGCTCAGAAGCATGATGCAGGCAGGGAGCACAAGGAACCAATTTGAGAATATCAATTTCATAGTTCAGGCAGGCTGAAGCAACTGAAAGTTGTAGGGCAGAGTTTTGTAAAAGAGGGACCCGTAGAGAAGACAGACTCCAGAAACCAATAGATGAATTCCTGACCTCACTGCTGAGAACCAGAATGAGCAAAAAACAACTGCAAGGTGTAAGCTTCCATTTATAATAGCATCAAAAAGATAAAATACTTGGGGATATTTGAGTAAAGAGACTGAAAGTCATAAAAAATTGCTAAAAGAAATTAAAGATGATACCAATAAATGTAAAGATATCTCATGGTCATTAATTCAAAGAATTAATACTGTTAAGATGTTAATACTCATTTTAAACATAAGAGACTCAATCACAGGAAACAAACTGAGGGTTGCTGGAGGGGAGGGCAGTGGGGGGGTGGGGTAACTGGGTGCTGAGCATTAAGGAGGGCACATGATGTAATGAGCACTGGGTGTTATATAAGACTGGTGAATCACTGACCTCTACCTCTGAAATCAATAATATATCATATGTTAATTAATTGAATTTAAATAAAATTTTTAAAAAAGATGTCAATACTATTCAATGTGGTCTAGAGATTCAATGCAATTCCTATAAAAATCCCAAGAATTATTTTTGCAGAGATAGAAAAATTTATCCTAAAATACATATGGAATCTTAAGGGATCCTGAATAGCCATAACTATCCTGAAAAAGCCTCACACTTCTCAATCATACAACTTACTACAAATTTCTTTAATCAAAACAGTATGGCACTGGCATAAAGACAGACATATGAAACAAGAAAATAAAGAACCCAGAAATAAACCCTTGCTTGCATATATGGTCAAATGATTTTTGATGAGAGTGGACAAGACCACTGGAGAAAGGAGAGAAATGGTAGTGGGTTAATGGATATCCACATGCAAAACAATGAAATTGGACCTGTAATTGTATCATATGCAAAAAACATTAATTTAAAGTGGATCAAATACCTAAATTTAAACCCATAAAACTCTTAGAAGAAAACACAGAAGCAAAGTTTCAGGACACTGGATTTAGCAACGAATTCTTATATATGACACCAAAAGCACAGGCAACCAAAAAACAAACAAACAAAACGAAATTAAACTTCATCAAAATTAAAAACTTATGCATCAAAGGACATTATCAACAGAGTGAAAAGGTAGCCCACAGAATGTGAAAAATATTTGTAAATCCTATATCTGATAAAGAATTGATATCCAGAAAATATCAGGAACTCATGACAAAAAACTAAACAAACCAGTTAAAAAATGGACAAAGAACTTAAACATTTCTCCAAAGAAGATATACAAATGGCCAATGAAAGGCTACTAAATATCACTAATCATTAGGGAAATACAAATCAAAACCACAATGAGATTCCACTTCACGTGTTAAGACGGTTATTATAAAAAATTAAATTAAATAACAAGGATTGGCAAGGATGTAGAGAAATTAGATCTCCTGTGCATTGCTGGTGGGAAATAAAATGGTGCAATCACTGTTGAAAACAATATGGCAGTTACTCAAAAAATTAAACATAGAATTAACCATGTGATCTAGCAATTCTACTTCTGGTTATATGCCCAAAAAAAACTGAAAGCAGAAAACTGAACAGGTATTTGCACAACCATGTTCATAACAGCATTGTTCACAATTAGCCAAAACGTAGGATCAACCCTAATGTTCATCAATGGATGAATGACAAAAACACTGTCTGTCTATACACACACACACACATACACACACACACATATACACACATACACACAATGGAATAGTATTCAGTCTTAAAAGTCAGGCAGTTCTGACACATGCTACAATATGGATGAACGCTGAAAACATTATGCTATGTGAAATAAGGCAGACTTATATGAAGTACCTAGAGTGGTTGAATTCATAGAGCAAGAAAGTAGAATGGTGACTGCCAGAGACTAAGGGTGGCTATAGGGAGATGCGAAGTTATCTCAGGAGTACAGAATTTAAGTTTTGGTACACAAAAATTCCAGAGATGGATGGTTGTGATGATTGTGTTAACAATATAAGTGTACTTAATGCTACTAAATTTTCACTTAAAATGGTTACAATGTTAAATTTAATGTTACGTATATATTACCATACATACACACACAAAGAAAAAAAATACAAATACAAATCTGTCATGGGAACAGGGTGAGGGGGCACTAAAATGTTCCAGAAACTACATTACTTCTTAAATTACATCTGGTTCAGAACTCTCTAGAACTTGTCTTTATCCAACATACAAAACATTCTGAGGTTTGAGTTTTTCTTCTTTTCATCCCCTATTACCAATTCATTTAAACTGTGTGCTACAACAAGTGCTCACAGTTTAAATACTGCCCAATGTCCCCTTGCGCTATTTATTTTACAAAACAGGGCCCTCTTCCAAAATTAATTCTGTGGTTTATGGTTTCTGTGTGTACATCTGACTTCTATGTGTACTACCTGCCAGAGGCTTATTAAGTAATTAAACTCTCCATGGTTTCTATATCACTATGGTTACCAAATCAAAACAGCAACAACAACCATGAAACCAAAGAGAACTATAATCATATTAAGATGTTTTTAAATGCTTTTTAATGTATATTTTAATTGCCTCCTAACAAGAAACATTAACAGCTTTCAGGAAACAAAATGCAAACGATATAATAAAACATTACAAGGACAACTATCAAACTACTAATAATCAATATGTATGTGTGTGTTTTAGGGGTGAAGAAGTTTCTAGGAATGTTTAACTGACTTTACAGTTAATGAGGTAATTTTGGCTGGGGTTAGGAAAATAATATAAGGTACTGATCTGACTTGAGATCAGATCTGACTTGCATCTTAACACATTTTTAAAAATCTCTAATAATAAAAATACAATTTATTAACTTGGGAAAAGAAAGAGCTACATGAAATGGGTGAGATTTCTCTGGGAAATTCAGAGTTCATAAACTTGGCTATTTATGTAAAACTATCAAGCCACTTCTGAATTACTTGCTTTTATAACATTTTAACTAAACAATGCAGTTATGGAACATTATCTTATACTGCATAGTACTGCAGACCTAAATGTAGCTCATTAGTATCATAAGTAATGAGTACTAAGGAATAAAAATGTGCCTAAATGTCTTTATCTATTTACCTCCCAAACAGAGGCACTTTCAAACTAGGACAATAGAAAAGAATAAGGTATCATAAAATAGCAAAAGCTTCTATTGCTAGGCTCCCTTGGCTCATTGTAGATAATAGGAAAGATTTGAGGGTAGCACAAGAACATCAATTTTAGCAAAGAGTAATTAGTTTTATCTGCTTTGTAATTCACTCATTCCACCATCAATTGTTATAAAGTTTTTTGTATGTAAGAATCAAGGCTTTCCTTTAGAGATATGGGAAGTCTAAGAGCTCTCTAATCATAAAATAAGTTATTTAACAGTTCTTTAAGTCCATTTTCTGATCTATATGGACATAATACTCTTTCATAATACTGTTAGGAAGATTACATGGTATACTGATGAGAAGAGTCCAGCATAATACCTACAGATTGTTCAACAAATATTCATGCAATTAAACAAAGCCACAAACAATTCTAACCTCAAGAAGCTTATAATCTATTAAAGGATGTAAGTAAACATAATTTTAATTCTAGGTAAAAATAAATGTGTTTTTTGATACAAATAAAATGTTCTAAGAATTCCATAAGGTGCAACTACTTCACTTGGTGAAGAAGTAAGCATTTGACCAGGGTCAAAAAGCATGGGGGCAATTTGGCAGGTGTCAGGAGAAAGAAATTAAGATGAATGATATAAATTGAGAAAAGTTTTTTTTCCCCAAAAAAGTATAACCGAGGAAAGCATAGAGAATCAAAGAAAGATTTGGCTAGAGCAAAATCCATGCAAAATAATTTAGAAAGTTAAAAAGGAAAATTGGAACTAGGGCTAGACTGTAAACAGCCTTGAATCCAAACTAAGGCATTTGAAATAAAAGCAGGCAGTGATGTGTTCTGCGTGATGCTGAAGGAAGGTAATCTTGAAGAAATAAAATAAATCAGAAGATGAAGAAAGGAAATTTGGAGAGACCAGTGAAAAAGTCACTGCAATAATCCAAATAAGAGATGCAAAAAGGGGATCCCTGGGTGGCGCAGCGGTTTGGCGCCTGCCTTTGGCCCAGGGCGCGATCCTGGAGACCCGGGATCGAGTTCCACATCGGGCTCCCGGTGCATGGAGCCTGCTTCTCCCTCTGCCTGTGTCTCTGCCTCTCTCTCTCTCTCTGTGACTATCATAAATAAATTTAAAAAAAAAATTAAAAAAAAAAGAGATGCAAAAAACTTAAACTAAAATAATCAAGTTGTGAGTATTTTTAAAAATTAAAAAATAAGGGCAGCTCAGCAGTTTAGCGCCACCTTCGGTCCAGGACATGATCCTGGAGACCCGGGATCGAGTCCCACATCAGGCTCCCTGGATGGAACCTGCTTCTCCCTCTGCCTGTGTCTCTGCCTCTCTCTCTCTCTCTCTCTGTGTGTGTCTCTCATGAATAAATAAAATCTTCAAAAAATAAAAAAATAAGCTAAAAAAGAAGAAAAGACAAACTATAGCAATAGCAATGGAACTGGAGAGCAAGGAACTGATATAAGATCTGACTGCAGTGGATCAACAGAATTCTTGTTGGAAACAAACTAGAGACATAATCACTAGATAACCTAGATAGACCAGAAGGATGAAGATATCATCAACATAAATAGGGAAAGCATAAACTAAAGTGCCTAGGAAGACAAATGCAGTTAAGAATCTCTCTGCTAGGGGCAGCCAGGGTGGCTTAGTGGTTTAGTACTGCCTGCAGCCCAGGGCCTGATCCTGGAGTCCTAGGATCAAGTCCCACATCGGGCTCTCTGCATGGAGCCTGTTTCTCCCTCTGTCTGTGTCTCTGCCTCTCTCTCTCTCTCTCATGAATAAATAAATAAAATCTTAAAAAAAAAAAAAAAACCTCTTTGCTATTGTGAAATTCTATACTACATACTAATTGCTTTCAGTTGTATGTATGTGTGGTTGTACATAGGACAAATAGACATATATTCACATATGTTCACAAGCACTATTTTTTTGCAGAATTATACACGGATACATTATACACAGTTTATAACTGGTGTCTTGGGAGTTTTGAAAACTTGTCAGTAAAGAATTACTTTTTAAAATATGTAATAAAATATAGCAAATACTGAAAAATGACATCTGCTCAAAACAATATACTTAAACAAAGGTAGGTAGTTTTCTGTAAAGATGACTGTGTTCCATTTGATTCAACTCTGACACAAAAGACTGGTTTTACTGTTCATTATGGGAATATTTCCTTAAAACATAGAATGCAATAAAAGGAATATAGTTTTTTTAAAAGTTCAAGCCATTTTTCTTAGTTTACACTTACTCTCTGTAACTCCCATTTCTCAATAAGATGTTCTACTTCACCGCCAAGAACTGTGGTGTTAGAGTCATTCAAGAGCAGGAATCCATTTTTTATATCCACAATGCCCGAGAGCTTCACTTTAGTTCCAGGTGGTGTGTTCAGGCTAAAGCAAAGAAAAAGGGGGAAAAAAAAAAAAAAAAAAGTTAAAACACACTGAAGCTCCCTCCCCCAACTGGAATTCAGTCCTCAATCTAGTCAAGTTTTTCAAAACACACTCTTACAAAAAAAAAATGTTTTTTCAGAGGAGATTGGCTATATATTGTGAATAAATCACCACGGAAGAGGTCAGAAGACCAGGTACAAGGCTATCACATTTTATCTTACTGACAAATGAGTTTCAGTTTCTCCATTAAAAAAAAAAATGTGGACAATAAAAATCATATCTCACAAATTTGTACTAAAGATAAGTAGAATAAGAGATACAAAAGTACCTTCTCAACTATGCCATGCTGTGCAAATGGAAGATCTGTCATGTTTTCCTCTGAGCTTTGACTATGCATGGCAATGATACTCTATGTGCAAAATTAAATTTCAGTACAGAAAAAAAGATATCTGACCAGTAATAATCCTAGAAATTTTATATCTATTTGAGCTACCATAATCCATACGGAACCATGCTCTTTTTTGTTAATTATCTGGTTAAAGATCAAAAGAGAATTATTTACTTTAAAGTTTATTAATTTTAAAAGAACCTGTTATAGGCAACTAAATATTATCAGATTTAGGGCAAATGTTAATTAACCTATGACCCCTTTTACAAAAACCAGAGACAAAATATTTATCCTTCTACTTACTGTTTGGTAAAATAAACATGGGAAGGAATCCATTTCATTACTGAGATTTATTCTAAAGTAAAAGCACAGAGTCCTGCCCCATCTCTGTGCACACGCAGCAAGGGATAAAGTACTCTAAACAGGAGAAAAGATATTCTCAAACACTTAGGACAAATTAGAAAATCAGGCTGAAATGGCTTCACGTTGTTCACATTTTTAAACCTCAGGATATTCACCATGTGCTGATATATGCAACAGCAAAATCAGTGCAAGTGGTGATATCATTGGTCTATTTTGAAGAAAGATGGTTGTAAAGCAGTTATTAACAAGAAGAAATAGAATACACTTGTTTTTAAAGTCTCAAAAATCTCATAGAGAGTAAGACATTATCTGGTGAAAACTATTCTGAGGATCCCAAGCTTTGCCATCCCATGTAACTTACAGAACAAATGGTTATGAATAGCCTTGCCTAACCTAACCCTTAAGGAGAAAGCTCTGTGGTAGTAAATAACTAAGGACAATATTTATCAGACTTCAGTATCAGCAATACTTGAATATGGTTACACTAAGTGAAGTTTTTCCCAATTTCAGGCAATTAGCAGATCCAGATTTTTATATCAACATTTAGGGATTAAAATAAAGTATAGGATACTATACTCTTTAAAGAAAGTACTATAATAACTGAATTGTATCATTTACATAAAACTTATTCTTCAAAATCATTTTTAGCCAACAATTTCTTACAAATTGGTAAAATTAGAAAAAACAATGAAAATGTAGAAACATAAATTAGCAATAAAAGAAACTACATAAGAACTTTAAAAAAAAAGAACTTTAAAAACATGCAAATTACAGGGACATTTAAGTTGTGATAATATAACTTTAAAACTAAAAGCTAATCTGAAAACAAATGATAAACTAATTTCGTATAAAATGACTGTACCTTTCTCAAACCTCTCCCTAATAGGTTAAGAGGAAAAAGTTGCCAAGTTATTTGAAGATGTGCTTACAACTTCATTCGGATAATTGATAAAAAGTCCCACTCACCAAATTAAATGATAGTTCTATTCCCACAAAAGGATAAATAGGTACTAAAATTTTAATATAATTTTTAATACATCACCTTCAGGGCCCTAACTAACTTTTATTCAGAGAGCATATTTTGATATAATTACTACTTTTATTGGCACCCCAAAGTGCCTCTACTTTCTATTCAATGCAACTTTTAAAAAGCTATAACCAGACAAATAAACACAAAAACAATGAGAAGAAGGTGTTTAAAGTTAAGGCCACTTGAGAAGTAGGACAGAAGAGTTGAAAAAAGCACCAAAGAGAAATGCAGTGTCCACTGAAGGCAACACAGTTCGTACCAGGGCCTGCCGTATCCTCTCCAGTGAGTTATTCTACTTTGCTTCTAAGATAACCACTAACCAATCTTACTTTGCTTCTAAGACAAACACCAACTAAGATAAAAGTCTCCCAAATGTTCACATGTAAGAACAGTTCTGCAGGCTGTTGCTCTTATAGCAACAAAAGCAGACATGCTACTTCAATGATAAGTCAATGAGCAAGCAGTGTTTTTTTTTTTTCAATCATCAAACTGCAATAAACTCAACAAAAGAAGACAGTGAACAACACAAGGGATCCTCCTTTGTAGACGATCTTGTGTTTTCATTTAGCTCAGAGAAATACACAGCAGTAAAATCAGAGAAGGGGCTATTACATGCCAAGTCTTTGAGTCATTTGTGAACTCCTTTGTAGGGAGTCTGACTGAATTTGCCAAAGGAGGAGAGGGAGTCTTTCTCCACAAAAGTAGAAACCTTTCTATTCTTCTAAAAGGCAACAGGGACACCTGGGTTGGTTAAGCATCTGACTCCTGATCTCAGCTCAGGTCTTGATCTCAGGATTTTGAGTTCAAGCCTCACACTCTGCTCCATGGTGGGCATGCAGCCTATTTAAAAAAAAAAAAAAAAAAAAAAAAGACAACATAATCACAAAATCAACAAAACCTGCTTTTTATATGAAAGTCAGTATTTTAGACAAACCTATCCTCTACAGAAGGAAATTCCTTTATCAGAGGCAGATAACAGGTTGAAGGAAGAAAAAAAAAAAAGGAAAACTATTGAGCATGTCATAGAATGCCTCAACCTACCACATTTCTTCCTATATACCACCATCTCAAATCACCTAAGCTCTTCCAAATGGAACTTTTCAATCAGTTGTTTTCAGGACTCTGTCTCTGCATGTGCTATTCCACCTCTCACCTTTCTCAAAACACCTATTCATATTTTAGGTCTCATTCCAGCCTCCTCCTAGTAGTTAATTTTCTAGACTCCTAATTCTTTTAGTTGATACATTCATCATAACTTGTATGCCTATCTGCCTACCTCATTAGCAGATAGTTACTTGGGGGCAAAATCTAAACTGTTTTTTGTTTTGTTTTGTTTACCTTTGTACCTCCAGCACTGGATAAAAGGGCTGGAACACAGTGGATGCTAAACACTTGTTAAATGCTCGCTAAGGAGAGAAATACAGTCTAGGAGTTTACATTAAGTGAAAAAGCTCAAAGGACCCAGAGCAGCACATGTAAGAAATATAAAACGACATTACAAATGTCCAATGAAAATTCCCACCTTGGAAAATTGCTCAAACTGAACGGGCACTGAGGAAAAAGGGAACATTTCTCTTTCCTTCTCATTGCTTTTTTCCATTCCAATAGGAATGACTCTAAAAGCCTCTCATAGAAACACATACAGAAGAGTGAAGTTGGACCTGTCTCCCAATACTCACAAAAATTAACTTGAAATGGATCAAGGACTTACGTATAAAACCTGCTACCCTAAAGCTCCTAGAATAAGACATAGGGAAGAAGCTTATCAGTACTGGTCTTGGCAATGGTTTTTTGGACATGACACCAAGAATATAACAATAAAACAAAAATCAACAAATGGGACTGCATCAAACTCAAAAGCTTCTGTATCACACAAAAAATAAAGAGACAATGCACAGAATGGAAAATAGTTTTTGCAAATCATATTTTGGATAAGGGGTTATTTAATATCCAAAAGAAATAAAGAACTCGGTGAACCTAACAAAAAACAGTCCGATTTAAAAATGAGAACTAAACAGACATTTTTCCAAAGAGAACTGCAAAATGATCAAAAGGCAGGTGAAAGCTGTCTAACATTACTACTCATCAGGGAAATGCAAATTAAAAGCACATGAGCTATCACCCCACACCTCTAAGAATGGTTATCATTAAGAACACAAAAGATAACATGTTGGTGAGGATGTAGCGAAAAGGGAACTCATACGTTCTTGGTGGAAATGTAAACTGGCCCAACCACTATGGAAAACAATATGAAGATTCCTCAAAAAATTAAAAATAGACCTACCATATAATCCAGCAATTCTACTTCTGAGTGTATACCAAAGGAAATGAAAACAGGATTCTGACCAGAAACACACACTCCCCTGTTTACTGCAACATTATTCACAGTAACCAAGATATGGAAACAACTCGAATGAATAGATTTAAAAAAAAGATATGGTACATATACACAATGGAATATTATTCAGCATGAGAAAGGAAAATATCCTGCCATTTGCAACAACATGAATGGACCTTAAACATATTATGCTAAGCAAGATAATTCAGATAAAGACTATATGATATCATTTATATGTGGAATCCAAGTAAATTAAACCTGTAAGAAGAGAATAAAACGGTGGATACCATGGAATGGTATAGAGGGATGAGATTAAAGGTGTTTAAGGGCACAAATTTATAATGAGTAGTATATAAACTATAGAGATCTAATATACAGTATAATAAACACAATGACGGTATTGTATTATTTATAATGTGATAAATACTGTTACATTAGGGATCATAATATATAAGGGTATCAAAGTACAATGCTGTACAATTTAAACTTATGCAATGTTACACATCAAATTTATGCAAATAAAAATAAAAACTTCTTATAAAAATAGTCAAAAGAAGAATTCAGAAAATTGTTAGGGAGTTCCTTGTCCTCTAAGAAAGTGGAATGATATCTCTGATATCTTCTTCATTTCCTAAGAAAACTCATTTGTCTATAAAACTTTTCTATGTGATAGACACAGCTGTCAAAGAAGAAATTGTAACATATTCAGAGAATGTGTTTGTTTGGGAAATTTTTGAGTGACCTAAAATGTATTGCAAAAACAGAAATGATTACTTTTCATACAAAAACATCTCGGATTTTTTTTTAATAATTAACACTTAAGGAAAGAGTAATCCCATTCTTATTTTCCTATATAGATAAAGTAGAAATATAAACTCTTGAATTTCTTCTGAAAAATTGTAACATGCACTTAACAGTTCTTTCTAAAATTCGTAAAATTCATTTTGAATAGCACCTTCACACTCTGTAACAAATATACTAAATAAAGTGTCAATCACCTTATTTTTGACATATAACTAAATTCCACAGCTGTGCAACTTATGTGCCCATCAGTCATCTGCAAACGCAGCATTCTCGGTGCAGCCTGAGATTCTTCATTGTCCTTTGGTGCAGCAACATTGCGAATTTTCTGAATTTGCAAAACACATGGACCTTCAAGCTGTCAAAACACAAGGGAATAAATATTACTTTCCAGCCATGGGTTTGTTTTTCATTTATTGTGTTTCTCTCTTTCTTAATGGTCATACTTTGTGATTTATAATAATTTCAATTAAATAAGGTCAAAAATGAAATTATGTAACATATGTCAGAGTTTGGGGGGATTTAAAGATAAAACTTCTAAAGCATGTCCTGAATTCATTAATTCTGAATGCATTTTCATAAAGTAATGGGAAAAGTTAAAGAAAACAAAGTTATATTTCTGGATTAAAGGTATATTAATAAATGTTTTTAGTGTTATATGCTCTAAATTATTCACATACATGCCCTCCCCATCTTCTCCATGTACATTAAGGGGCAATCTGGAATTAAAGAACTCGGTAATTTTTTAAGGGACATCAACTTTACAGCACCAGTTGGAAGGAATGTTTCCTGTTTAAAAACATCAAGTTTAAAGTACACCCTCTTCTGGTATTAATGAAGAATACAATACTCCAAAATTTAAACCATATAAAGTTCAAGAAGTGTGAGCTGTACTTGATTTATTTTCACATTATCTTTTCAAGTAAATTTAAATCTAATGCTGTACTACATGCCTGGCACTAAGGAAAAGAAACACTCTCTCCAGCCACATTTCAATCAAAGACAAAAATTAAAATGATGGACTAACCAGCTATTAAAATTTTTATATAATAAAATATCTATGATATAATTGGGAAATGCTGGTAAAATCTGCTTACATGGCTGAAAAATAACATAAAGTGATATTTTCCACATTATAAAATATTTTATCTCTAAGTAGTATCATACCTACAAAGGAAGAAAGGGGCTATTTTTCTGTGACACAGTCCTAAATAAAATTTTTCTGTTCACATGAATGTAATTTATATTTTCAGCAAAGAAAAATGTAAAATGATTGACATTTACACTTAATCCCTTGAGTGAGCATGTCCCAAGTTAACAAATCTGCTACTGCATATTTACCAATATTTTGCCTATAAAGGAATAATTTTGTTATAAATTTAGTCCTAAAGAATATAATTAGAAAAAAAGAGACTAAAATTTCCACCTAAAATTCAGTTACAAAAAAAATTCCAAGTTAAAACAAGTCAAAACCTTTAACAAATATAGATAAGCTGCTAATTCAGGATGAACTATTTCTTTTGCTTTGTTAATTCCCTTAAAATAAGGACATTTAAGTTATTATTATTATTTTTAAGATTTGTATTTATTTATTCATGAGAGACACAGAAAGAGAGAGGCAGAGACATAGACAGAGAGAGAAGCAAGCTCCCTGCAGGGAGCCTGATGGGGGACTTGATCCCGGAACTCCAGGATCACACCCTGAGCCAAAGCAGACTCGCTTAAAACCGCGGAGCCACCCAGGTGATCCAAGGACATTTAAATGAAACCACTGGAAGGTTACAGTTATTATGTTTATCATTCTCTTTATTTTACTAATATTTTTAGCTTCAACATGGATGAATATTCAGCTTGCAGTGTTCAATATGACCCACCAACCATATGCAACTATTAAATTTATATTTAAATTAATTAAAATTAAACTAAAAATTCAACTCTTAACATTAGCCATATTTCATATTTCAAATGTTCCGTATCTGGACAAAACAGATATAAATTATCTATATCACTACAAAAAGTTCTATTAGACAATTGATGATCTAAATCCATGTGTTCCAAAGTGAGACTCAAGCATGCTAAGGAGAGTGCATCCATTGAACCATGAGAGGGAAACTCTTGCTTCTGTTTAATTCCTGATAAAGAAATTAAACTTTCCTAGTATTTCTTATCCAGCATGAGAAGGGCATCCTAACTCAGTCATTTGACATACAGATCACAATGTATCTTTATGGAATTGGGGAGTTCTACAACCCATGAGGGTTGACAGGACACTTTTGGTGATTTTATTTGCTTCCAATGTGTGTGTGTGTGTGTGTGTGTGTGTGTTTTAAGATTTTATTTATTTACTCATAAGAGACACAGAGGCAGAGGCAGAGACACAGGCAGAGGGAGAAGCAGGCTCCATGCAGGGAGCCCGAAGTGGGACTCGATCCCAGGTCTCCAGGATCACGCCCTGGGCTGAAGGCGGCACTAAACCGCTGAGCCACCCGGGCTGCCCGCTTCCAATGTGTTGTAACAAACTGCCTTTTATTTGTGTGCAGTTAAATGGATATATAGAATATATTACCTAGTTTTAACAATTAATGCTCATAAAATAGACAAGTAGCTTTAAGTTTCTACCAAAGAAACATAAATTGAAGATAATATCGATGACAAAAACACAGGGTGGGAATACAACCATTTTGCTGATCTCCTACATCCTAGCTGACCATAGGAACAAAAGCTAGAGAATGCTAGGAAATAACACCTGCCCCTGGCTCCTAATATTTCCTAATAAGCAACAAGTTCACTTACTTAATTACTCCAACTCCTGGTCTCTCTAGCTCTTTTAGTGGATTGAATAGTGGCCCCTCAAAAAGATACATCTACCTGGAACCTGTAAAGTAACCTTATTTGGGAAAAGGGACTTTGCATACATAACTGAGGTTAGGATCTAAAGATGAGATCATCCTGAATTAGGATGGGATAGAAATCCAATGATGAGTGAACTTGTAAGATAAAGGGAAATAAACACACGTATAAATAAACACAGAGAGATGCAGGCTAGAGAGGCCATGTGGAGATGGGGGCAAAAATTGGAGTTTCACATCTATAGGGCAAGAATGTCAAAGACTGCCCACAGCTACCAGAAGCTAGGAGAGAGCCATAAAACAGATTTTCCCTAAGAGCCCCCAAAAGGAACCAAACCTGCTGACACATCGATTTTAGACTTCTGGCCTACAGAACAGTGAGAGAATACATTTCCGTGTTTCATGCCACCAAGTTTGCAGTAATTTGTTACAGGAACCTTGGGAAACTAATACACCCACTCATGGAATGACCTATCTGATTGGGAAGAATATATTGTATACACTGAGCTCAGCCTCACCCTTCTTCTTCCTGAGATCTAGCCAGGATCCCTGAGGTATGAACTACTTATTCAGGTTCTGCACGGGACTGACACGACCACAAAGGAGTGTATGTCTACCTGGCCTGTGGTTCAGTGGGTCCATTTGGCTCTCCCACTAAACCACATCCTTCAAAGAAATTTTCATTCATGATAAAGTTGATATTTTGGCCCACATCTCCCACACTTTACTTCTCAATTGATTCAAAAGCAAAGTGGAAAAGGAGGTACTGTTTATTAGGCTCTTCTTAGAAACTCCTAAATTATACAATCTTGTCATAGTCACTTCTCAGTGTGAATCATCAGGCCTTAATATTAGTGATCCCACAATTCAGAAATGTTCTGTAAGCCCACATGTATAATGATATTTCTATTATTATGTTCATAGAATTCAGTTTATTATACTCTGTAGAAAAAAAATACAGAGGTATGGGGTCTAAGTAAAACACAATTTGTAGAATAAAATGCTACAGTTCTAAGATTATAAATCCTAACTTTACACTCTGAATCTAAAATCATCTAAAGATGGGGCACTTGGGTAATTCAATCGATTGAGCATCCGAGACTCGATTTTGGCTCAGGTCATGATCTCAGGGTCATGAGATGGAGCCAGAGTTGGAGTTCCATGCTCAGCAGGGAATCTGATTTCCCCTCTCCCTCTCCCTCTGTCTCTGCCCCTACTCATGCATTCCCTTTCTCTCTCTCTCTCAAATAAATAAATCATTAAAAAATAATAAATAAAATCATCTTAAGGCATCCACAATACTGAATGTGAATTAACCTCAAAATCTGTGTCCAACTAGTGTCAACAGCAACCCCAAACTAAAAAAATATATAAATTTTAAATAATAAAAAACAAAGATTAATCTTTACCCAAGATTTCTCCTTCTTTGGGGAGGGAGCCAAAGGGAAAGAGAGAATCTTAAGCAGGCTCCACCCATAGATAGGGGCCTATCTCATGACCGTGAAATTATGACTGGAGCCAAAATCAAGTTAGACTTAACCGAATGAGCCACCTAGGCACTCTGCCTAACATTTCTTTAATGTCTGATTTTCTTTTTTGCATGAGTAATAGGGGACAAGTAAAAGAAATTACTGTAAAAAGTTTAAATAGGTAAAAAAAAAATTCATTATTGTCTCTCCAGGTAAAGATTTCTCATCATAATAAATGATACCAAGTATCTGCCAGAAATATTATCTGAGGCCAAAACAATTCATTCAGGCTTCATTCCTTCTTCTGCTTAGGACGATGGACACCTCTCTCGTGTGAACTCCTAAGCAGTCATAGAAACTGTTTTGGAATACCAGATTTAAATGGCTCTATTAGTTTATTACTTTATTGATATTAAGTAACACTCCTGTTTATTAATCAGACTCTCCAATGACATGGAGATGGCTGAATGACATGGAACTAGTTGTTTATTGTATGATCACACCTGGAAAACTGAGATTTTTTTCTTTAGGACTCTAGAAAGAATCTAAATTTAGAGAGTCTATGATTCTTTTTTTTTTTTTTTTTTTTTTTTTGAGAGTCTATGATTCTTACTGTGAAATATCTGGTAGCCATTTTTAAATAATCTTATCAATTTCCTTGAGAAATAAATTTCCACCATTGATACCTAACATCATAAGCACAGATTCTCCATCAAACTTAGACACAGGACCTACAAATATATTAATTATGAAGGAATCTATGAGTCAGATTAAATTCTGATCAATTTTCCAATATTATTGCAAAGTGGGTTAAAATTAACAGAATAAAAAGTTTCATCCTCCAGTCTTCTTACTTAAAATCATAATTCATTTCATTCTTTATCACTATTTTCAAAGCATTTCCAGTGGCTTATTTAAGATTTCCCAGGGTTCATTTTTCATTCACTTATATCTAGAGAAGTTTTTGATTAGACTATTCACATCTCTATCTTAGGATCCAAGCCAACAGGACAAATGATTCCAGAAAGCTGTCTTGGAAGAAGAAACAGTGGTCCTGCTTTAGCTACTTTAAAAGCCTGAAGGACAAGCATTTATGATGCTCTCTTTCTTATCCTACTTTTTTGCCTGTCAAAACAACTCTTAATATCATTTTAAGAAAATTTTAACAAAAATGAGGATAGGGCAGGAAAAGATCACAGGAAAAAAAAGTATGATTTGTCACACCCTGTACCATTATAAGGATAATATCAGACTCAAAAAAACTAGAATGAAAGACAACTATCTATACAATGTTAGAAATTTCAGAGCATTCCTCACATCATCCATTCAAGCATCTATGCTAAATCTCAATTTGGTGGACATTTTCCTCCAGAGAAGATCTATGTGCGCTTCTGGCAGTAACAACACTACAATTGAGAGAGCCTTGACTTTGGGCTAGTGTAAAAGTAACAAAAATGATCTTAGCCAAACCCTCAACTCAATGTAAGTTAGTAGCACCCCCACTAGCTCCACGTATCCTTTTTGAACAAAGCACTGCTGATTCAGGTGCCCAGGATTCCCATATAGAAAGATCAAGAAAGATCAAATCACAAGAAAACATCAAGAGACTCACAAAGAAGCCACAAAGCATGAGAATCATAAATAAAAAAAAAATTTTAATGTAAGTCTCTAAGGTCTAGAGATTTTAGAATTATCAAAAGTAGACTATAAGATAATAAGCAAAGACTTGTGCTGGTTCTTTGCAAAAACTAATGAAACTGATACTGAATAGGACCAATCAAGCAGGAGAGAGTAAAGATGCCAATCAGTGATTTAAGAGAGAATATTAATAAAAATATCAACATACTTTCATCAGCAGTGGAAAAGTAAAAGAGAACTATGCAGAGCAGTCTAAATGCCTATCAATTGGTGAATGAAAAGAAAAAGTGGTATATCCATACAATGGAAAACAACTCAGCAATAAACAGAAACAAACTACTGACACATTAACCTCAAAAACATTACACTAAGTTAAAGAAGCCAGATACAAGACAGTACATATGGTATGATTCCACTCATGCGAAATGTCAACAAAAAGCAAATTAATAAAGAAAACATAAAAGACTATAGATATAACATTAAGAATAATAAGTAACAGGTAGAAGAATTTAAGATCAATATACAGTTACCAGAGAGAAAAATTAGTAATTTTTTTAAAACACCATTTATAGCAATAAAAATAAAATACTCCAGGAATAAAGCTTACAAAAGATACAAGACCTATATGCCTTTAATAAATTATAAAACTATGGAAAAACCAAATAAATGAAGAGATATATCTAGAAATGTGCTAGAGGCAGCTCATACCAGTTCACAAGAACCTACTGTACACATTTCTTTCCAATTCCAGCATCAGTGATTTCATGGTGTAGCTTATAATCAGCCATGTAGTAATACTTTTGCTACAAAAGGTAGGAAATGCTACATATCAGAGCTTTTTTCTTCTCTTCATAGAGGCAGCTTATTAGCATTTCACTGGTAAATATGATATCATAAGCATATCAATGGTCTTTAAGCTGACCTGTAAATTCATTGCAATTTCAATCAAAACTCCAACAAATTTTTAGAAACTTGATCATTTGATTCTAAAATTTATATGTGTGTGGGGATGGGCAGGGACAGAATAGCCTAAAGAAGAATAACATATCTTACAACCACAAGATTAGAAAAACGTGATCATTTCAAGTGCCACAAATGATATAGATCAGTGGTACCTCGCGTGTACTACTGAATACAAATGATATAAATTTGGTACAACTACTTTGAAAAATAATTTGGCATAATCTTATAAAGTTGAACACTGGCTTAGCTCTAGCATGTAACAATTCAATCCCTGGCTATTTCCCCAGAGAAACTCTTACAAAATGCATCAGGAAACATATACAAATTTATTCCTAGAAATAGTGCATCTATTATAAAAATAAAAGAAAAAGAAAAGCACTTAAAATATCCATCAGTAGGAGAATGAGTAAGTAAACTGAGGTATATTTAAACAGTTTAATATTATATGAAAGAGAAAACAAATTAATAATAGGTACATGCCACATGCACACATATTAGATATAGAACCCTAAATGATAAGCAAATTACAACAGGCAATGTGTGAACATTTTTAAAACTTAAAAACAAAACTATGTATTGTTTAGAAATAACTATATATGTAAAATAGTTTTAAAAGTAAAGTTAAACTCTAAATTCACAGCAATCATGTTTTGGTGTGGGAGGAGGGAAGAGCTAGACATGGAGGTAGGCAGAGTAGTATTGTAATGTTCTAGTTCTTATATCAGGCCAAGGCTTCACAGGTACTCACTTCATTATTAAGCTTTAAAATATATAAATTTGTATGTCTCAAATATTACATTAAAATTGTTTACATGATATTTTGAAATTAAAGACATTAGGTAGTTCACAGAGGTATTAGGAGAATTAGAACTAGAACTGCCACCTACACAGTGAGGGAAAAACACTCATAATCAAACCATAGAACTGGTTTGATGGCCATGGTGTGTTGGTAAAACAGTTCTTAGATGGGGAGAGGAGAGAAGAAGCCTTAATATTTGTAGCATGTCAACTTCCATGGCTGATTTCAATTACCAATAAGTTACTAACTCTAAACTAGGAAGACATGCTGACAATTAGCATTCAGGAGCTATAACAAGCTGGATCCAGCACACTGCAAGTGTCTAGCTGTACATCTTGTACCATCAGTCTCACAGGCCCTCAACTGCTAATACCCTATAAACTCAATCTTGCTGTAGCTTCTACTACTAGCAGAGAGCATTCACCACAGTTCCTGCTTATTTGAGTGACTAGCCCAAGTCAATAGCAGCTACAGCTGACTAGCAGAGCTGCGGTACATATGCATGGCATTGCTGCAAAGGAGGCTGGGAAAAATGCATCCAGCATTTTCTTCTCCACCATATGACTTCTCCACTACATTCCCATATACACAGGAAGAGAACTCTGGTTCTAGGAATCACAAATGTCCACTGTACTTATCTTCCATGTATTATTATCAGTCAAGATTTTGTCAAGCTCTATTTCTTATAGTTTGTACAATAAAGTAGGTTTTTAAAATTTCTTGGAATTTTCCAAATAGACATAATAATGCTGAATATGTGTGTGTGGGTAGGTGTATATATATACCTACACACACATACACTCTCTTATCCTAAGATTTTAAATATGTCCCCAAGTGGGATCTACCCACTATTACCTCATTGAGAAGCACATCTCTAAAAACTAATAGTCTAGCAGGAAAAGCAACCTCCCCACCTTACCAAGCTGAGATGGCTGTCCCTTCATCACAAGTACTTCTGACATAATATTTGTTTCACTATATGAACACTGTAAGTTTCTTGATCTCTCATTAGGTTATGTGCTCCAACAAGGCAGGGGCTGTCTTGTTGATTTGCTGCATCCCTTGAACTTCGCACAAATATGGATTTGAAACTGCTTGACAAATACAGTATTTCCTTTGTCTTTACAATAATTTACTTAATTTACCTCTAGATCTATAAAGTGTGATAGAATCACTTGTGGATCTTAACTGAGAAAACTGAGAGCAGATGGTAATGAACTCTGCCAGAGGTCATTCAGCTACTAAGAGGAAGAATTAGGATTTAGATTTGATCTTACACCAAAGTCTGATGTCCTTCTATTACACATTCTAAAATATGACAAAATTTGTTACATAGCAAAAGCATATATAGGTATAAAGGGCAATTGAAATATTGATGCTTAAAAATTAATTCTGCCCAAAAGAGGTCAAGAAAATTAGGAGAGAAGTAGCATATGAATGGGGATTTGCAGAATAAATAGCAGTTTGCCTGGCAGCAAAGAGAAATTTTAAGAAAGTTACAGTTCCTTCATCTCTGCAGTAAAAAAAGAGAGCAGTAATCATATTTATTTTCAGTGTTTTTCTGAAGGCCACATAGATAATGCATATAAATTGCTTAACACAGGATCTAGCAGAGTCGATTTTCAGTAAAGAGGGGGAGGGGAAGGGGAGAAAAAGAAGAATTTGCTGGAAATCAGGGTTTTTCTAGAGAAGTTAGAAGCTTGCACAATCAGAGAAAGACAATTATCATATGGTTTCACTCATATGTGGAATATAGAAATAGTGAAAGGACCATAAGGAAAAGAGGGGAAACTGAGTGCCGATAAATGAGAGAGGAAGATAAACCATGAGAGACTCCTAACTCTGGGAAACAAAAAAAGGGTTGCAGGGCAAGGTGGGAGAGGGGATAGGATAACTGGGTGATGGACATGATGCAATGAGCACTAGGTGTTATACTATATGTTGGCAAATTCAATTAAAAGACAACAGATAGGACCTATGTATTGATAAAGGATTACCTAATAATAAATTAGTTTTCAGTTATAGAATCATTAATTCATCACTTGCTAAAAGGCTCATTTTTTGAAAGACTCTTGAAAACGTGTCATTAGAGTCATATAAAATGTAAAATGTAGACACTACTTCAAAAATAAAACTTTAGGAGAAAATAAAAAATGAGAATAAAAATTATTAAAAAAAAAGAAGCCTGCACAAAAAAAGATCAAGAGAAAATTAAGTCAAATTCACTGAAGATGCTGAAAAAAAAAAAAAAAAAGCAGCTTTGCAAAGGTAGTCCTTCATCCCTATCTCAAATTTCTCAAGTGATATTCACATACAGTGAGAGTGTAAATGTAAAAAAAAAATTAGTCACAGTAAAAAGAAAAACATTCTGAATCATAAATATGGTAATACCTTTACTAGAAGATCTAAAAGTTTCTACTCCTTAGAAATTTTAAAAACAGGGTATTATAAAAGCCTATTGAGAAACAGACATAGTCTTGAATAGGTTCTCCCAAACTTGAGATCCCCTGTAAAAAGCATCAATTTATACATCAAAGTACAGCACAGAACATAATTTCTCTTATTCAATCATTCAGAGCAATTACAGCAAATGAAATATGAGGAAAACACTGTGGGACTTCCAGTCAAAAGTAACCCTTCTGCTAGTGTACCATTTGCCTATTTCCACACCTTTATTCTTCACCTCTTTTGCATTTTGTTCTCTAGGAAAATTAAAAAAAAAAAAAAAAAAAAGTAAGGTGAACAGTTTGTTTTTCAATTATCAAGAGTATTTGTTTAATATATATTGTTTTGTACAGTTGTTTTTAAACCCCACAGAAGTTCTATTAATATTTGCCAATAAACACTTATAAATAAAGCATAGTAGAATCAATATTTCAGAGTAATCCATTATTCTGAAAAATAAAAGTGCATGTTTAATTTTAATAGCCCACCAGAAGGAACACTGACAAACTGTATTATTTACCACAGAATAAATTAACATACATAAAACATGATATAATTTTATTTAAATTAAAACTTTTTTCAATTATTTTTCTTTTCAAAAACATCTAATTTTCTAGACTGATGGTGAAAGGGCATTCACTTTGAATTTTAAGGCAGTGAAGCCATCTTGTGGTTGATATTGGTACTGCTAAAGCTTTGAGCCAGTCCTTTCCATTTGTAAAATTAGGTCTTTAATCAGTTTGATGTTTAAAAAAACATACACAACCTCTCATTTTTAAACCTTAGAAGGGAAAAATAAATACAGATCTGAAAGCCTTTGCTTTTTAGGGTTCCACAGCAATGAATAAGGTCATCACATAGCTGGACTGGTAAAGTATTTTTACATTAACCTATATTTTATAATTCTATACTTTGGTTCAGAGGCTTAAGCTATGGAAATGACTACTGCAACATATTAAACTTAAAAAAAATATGAAAAATACTAAACAGTATTGTAGAAAGAATAGTTTTACTTTTTTGTCATGACTTTGTTCCATGATTTTTTGCTTAAAAGCCATGAGGTTCCAAGACCTTGTAATACCTAAGATATGTAAAGCCTGTCTTGAAACACTCAGAAAAGAAGTTGAAAAAGATGGTTTGTTTCCCCACCACACTTCCTTCCACTCTCACAATCTTTATAGTCTAAAACTCAAACTTCCTCCTGCCTGTGGGAAGACCTGGCTTAGGCGTGGAAGCCTGGAGAAAACAATCTTCTTCCCCCTCAGCATTTCTTTTTTCTTTTATTTTTTTTTAAGTACCTGAGAGTGGGGGTTGAACTCACGATCCTGAGACCAAGACCTGCACTGAGATCAAGAGTCGGATGCTCAAATAACTGAAACCCAGGTACCACATTCCCCTTTAGCATTTTAAAAATTTATCTGAAACCTTTCTTTGCATTAAGGTCATGGGCAACCTTAGGGAGAAAATACAGGAACTGCAAAATAATGCTAAGAGAATGAAAGGAAAGAGAAAAGAACCTGAACGAAACTACTATATTCATTAACTATTAAGTTACTTGCATTTTTTGCTATTCTACTTTCTCCCAAATTAACAATGATAACTAAAAGCAATTACTAAGACTTCAGTCTCAAACTCCAGATGACAGTGCCTTTCTGAAGGCTCCAGATTTGTCTTAGAACAAAAAAGATGTAAATTCAATGTATCCAGGATTAACTGTCTTCTAACTACAGACCTACAATCTTTCTTACCTGACAGATCAAATTGGCTCTCCATTCTTCGTTTCCACTCTCAAATTCCCAAATGCTAAAAATGGTATTATCCAAGACTTAGTAAATATAATAATAATGATACACACCATGTGAGCATTTACTTTTGGTCTCTCTCAGAACTCTCCATACAACTTTAATCTACTTCCAAGGAGGATTACTGCTTTGATGTTAGTGACTTTTCCTGTAAAGAAGCTGCATTCATCAGAACTATCCAAGATTGCTGCCGAATCTGGGTTCTATAATCCAGAAGGTTGCTAAGTATGCTTCCCAGAACACCAGAATCAACATCCCATGGAAACTTGTCTAAAATAGAAATTTTTGGACTCTGTCTCAGTTCAGTGGAATCAGAAACTGGGGAAGTCAGGGGGTACTGGGGGAGGGGCTGGCAATCTGTGTTTTATTCAAGCTTCATGGTGATTCTGATGTATAGTGAAGTCTGAGAACTACTACCACAACTGAAGAAAGAGAGGTACAGAAACTGGAAAAAACTCTGAGAACAATGAAGCTGAATGAAAAGTTTGAGACAGAATAAACAAAGGAATCAAGATAACTAGCTTTCGCAAAAAGAAACCTGTGGCAATGACATTTACAAGTCTACAAGTATATGATGAATTATTCCCAAGGGAAAGTAAACAGATGCTCACCATTTCCCCTAAGGGAAGATAAAGAAGACATTATGAACTTTAAGTGGTTGCATAAGAAATTTAGATTACAATATACTTAAAGTCTGCTGACACAAAGTGTTTTCAAACATTAAAATGAACTGATGAGGAGTTTATAGAACCTCTGTTCTGAGTATCTGTCTCAAAAACAAGAATAGATTAGAAATTTTCTTATGGTTTTTTCCAACTAAATAATTACCATCATTTATATAAACATTAATATTTAGAAAATGTAATTAACGTTGTTACATTATAGACCTTTTACAATTATCTAAAATTTAATATATCTAATAACTATTTTAAATAGCGGTGTGTTAAAATGGTAAGAGTATCCAATCACAAAACATACACATTGAAAGTATGTATTTAAATTACATATAATGATGTTCTTTAATACTTCATAAAGTGACTAATAGCACATAAATTTCTTGGCTGACACAATTTACATGTATCTTCAAATAAAAAGAAATTGAAATAAATAAGAAGTAAGTCTGAGTAGTTGGTATATAAAAATTCTATCCCTGGATTTTAAAAAGATCACTGAAAAAATTGATAATATGAAAATATATATTTGAAATTATCTAATATATATGGCATATAAATTCACATATTACCATATTATATATAGTACACACTAACATATATATGTGGTCCAAAATGAAAGCAATAACCAAATCCACAGCTTTGATATATTGGTCCTAATATCCTCTCACAATCTTACAATTTTATTTAAAAAAGTTCATGAAATAAACATGGAAATAGGTAACTAAAATTAAAAGGTACGAAAAGGTACTACTATCCTGTACTCCAGCAATATCTGGTAAGTCTCACATGTAAGTGTGCCATAATTATTAATTCCTTAAACCAACATTTTTTTAAATGTTGAAAAGTCACCAAAGTTTAAAAGTTCAAGTCAATAATTTTCCATTTGTATAGAAAGTTACTATAAGGATAACTATGACCTATTCACTTCTAAATATTTTGCAGTTGCAATCTTTATTGACAAAAAATAATTCTAGTCAGTTAGTAAATGTTCATATTTATTGTAGTTAGCATAATTTAGGAAGTTAATGTTTTTCTTTACCTTTTCTACCTTTCCACCATTGATGTCACTGGGGAGGAATTTCTTGCCAATTGTTCTTAAGTCTGTCTAAAATAAAAATATTATTATTAAAATATAGAGAAAAATAAATCTAAATCTAATCTTACTCATAAACAAAAGATGAAATTACTTAAGGTTTGTAGAATTTAAATCAGTATCTTTTAGCTGATTGTGAGATCTGTACGTATAATCAATTTTTTCAAGTAACATAGTCCCATACATATGTTGTTTAAAGTACACTGGTAAGTTGAATAGTAATGTTAAAGGCCTTGATTCTGGTGATATTCCTTTCGATAACTTACTAAATCTTCTTTATTAAAACCTAATGCTTGATTTTATATAAACTGTAGTCTTACTAAAAATATTAATGCTTCAATCCCAAACCAAATGACTCATTTTAAATAAAGAAAAAAAATTTGATAACTGAATCCTACATAACATTCATATGAAGAGCCATGAAAACACATTATTCTATTGATTGTGATACCCATAACAAAGCTACATATACATACAAATATCCTAGAGAACAATACATTGCAACAGCAAGAATAGAAAGACTTTATTGTAGTAAAAATTAATATTATTTGCTTAAACAAATTACATAAATCAAAGTTAGTGAACAAATGATTAACTATATGAAAGTGTAGAAGAACATATTTCTCAGCAAACCAAAGGAAAACATAAGGACTAACACAAAGTTACAGCATTTCTGATGCAAAAATAAAATTTCAACTATACAGTTTACAAAAAAGCAGAACTTTTAAGGAAATTGTCCTCTTTAAGGAGGTAAAAACAAAAAGGAACAATAAGAAAATCACTCACAGGAAAATTATCATTACTCATGAAGAAGGCCTAATTATTTAAGCCAAAAAATTATCTTGATGACTGAGAGTGTAAGGTTAGATAACTAAATTTATATTGTTCTGTTATTCCTTAAAATATAATAACAGTAGCTCTTCATCTCCTCAAGAGCAAAATAAAAGAAAATAGGCTTAGAGTGCATTTAATCACATAGAGTGTAAGACAGAAATTCATGTTAGACTTAAGGGGAAAACACCAGATGATTAAAATTACTGTGACATAAAATGAAGACATAAAGTAGGATAGTCTGCTTTGATCACCTACAATAATAGAATGTCCTCTAACATGAAATTATCAGTATGTGGTCAGCTTAAGAAATGAGCATATAAATTATATAATTCCCACAGATCTTTCCAGTCTTTTACTACCATGATTTATATTTTACTTCTCAATGGAATGCAAGGGTTACTCCTAAGCTAAAACTCACCAAATAGAACTGCCAGACAAACTAAGCCCCAAATCCAAACAGTTGTCTAACAATGTATTAGTTTTATTGTCTTTGCAGCCTCCATCCAATAACAGAGTGAAAGAATTATAAAGCATACCTCTAGTTGCATGTAGACTTTTCACTTTGAAAATACTGAGTAACAGGGAAAAAAATTTTTTTTATATTAACTTTCCCTATATTGTTTGTTTTAATCCTAATGTTAATATGCATAAAGCACTTAGTACAACGAACTGCAGAGTAAGCACTTGATGAATGTTAGCTATCATGTTTATTTTAAAAGTGAATTTAAGGCACACATATTTTGTTACCATCTGAACATGAATAATCATCAACTTAGTAATACAACTAACAGTTCATAAAAATACAGGCATTGGTTTGAAATCACTCAAAGGCTAAAATATTTAAATATGTATGAGAAACAGAATAGATACAAATTTTATGATATACTATGGTCCCTCGTTTCTGGTTTCTAGCAATAATTATGAAATTTAACTTAAACTAAAATGAGGCATTGATGTAAGTAGGAATAAGCACTACACTAAAATCATAAACTTTGCATCATTACAAACTGCAGTTAACTAATAGAACCATGGACGCTGCTACAAATTCTCTAAATCCAGCTAATTCATTCCTCTACAAAATGGAAAAAATATCACCAATCCTATCTCATAAAGTTGTTATCAGGCTAAAAGGAGACAATATATTCAAAGTTTACATAACTTTTAAAGTGCTATATGCACATATAATGAATATTATTTTATTATTCTTTTAGCAAGATTACCCACCAGATCTTTAAATGTCTTACAATCAAAGTCAATTTATAAGTACTGAAAAGGCAATTTTATGATTCAGATGTTATTATATCGGGATTATCAGTAAAACTGGGTCCAAAAATACATTTATATTGGACATAAAAAATTACACAGGAGGAATATTTAATGTATAAATACACACACATGTGTGCATACATACAAAAGATTCCTATTTGTTCAAGTAAGTTCAATGGAGTCTCTATTTGGCAAATCATTTTATATCAAACAGAATCTTAAAAGGAATTTAAAAAAATCTGTTTTTACATGTTTACTAATACATAGTAGTCAGCAATTTAAGACTGAGCTATTATTTAGTTTACTTCTGAATAATTCAGGTATTTGAACCCAAAACTGCATGCTGGATTTCAATGTCATTTTTTAATATTCTTATTCCCCACTTAACCAGAGTAAAAAATTAAGAACTCTTCTTTGCAACATAAAAGTCTATTCAGAAATGAGTTAGACAGCAGCTCTGAGGCTGCTCTTTTTAGTAGGGCCTGCTTTTATTAGGTTGGCCCTAGGCTGGCATCTGGGAACTTTGTACTCGAACTATTTCCTAACTGGAAATGTGGTTCACTAACAAGACTATTTGAATAAACAATGTAATTTATGGTGAACACCTACTTTCTGGGGGAGGAGTCTTAAAATTGTTTCATCTAGGTGGAGAGTACCTTCATAAGCAGACCAATAATTGCCTTGGGTGCTAATCTCTAGTGGATTTCTCTGGGGAGAAACACTGTACAGTTACCGTTGCTGTTTGAAGGTTCACATTATGCCATTATGCCATGCTTTTACAAGAGACCTGCACAAGTTTTTGCTAACTGAAAGAAATTTGAAGATTTTCATTTTATAGGAAAAGGAAAAAGGCAAAAATAGTATTCAGTGTTTGTGTCACAATGAGCTTTTATAGAAACAGAATGCATCCCAAACAGTGAGAGGGGCACTGCCAAGCTTCCTCCCCAGGAACTAGCCTCAGCATCTCAGCATCAAACTATAATAGCTTTGAACTGTGTTGTGCACATCTGTGCTTTCTCTTGATTTATTTTGTGCATACTTTAGCAAGATATGCCCTAAGGTATCCAAAAATCTGAAGAGAGGTTACGTTTTGGGTCTGGGAATGCTCTAAAATCTTTCCATGTAAATTAATGGTAATTACTTCTTCACTTTATACCCTTTTGGCTTACAAAAGGTTTCACAGGAATGCCTTACCCTTCCTCCTTTCCTCCCTCCCTCCCTTCCTTGCTTCCTTCCTTCCTTTCTTTTTGAGGGAGAGAGAGAGCACGTGTATGTGAGCTGGAGGGCTAGGGGTAGAGGGATAGAGGGAGAGGCAGAAAGAATCTTAGGCAGGCTCCATGCCCAGAGCTGAAATGAAGAGTTGGTTGTTCAACCAACTGAGACACCCAGGTGCCCCAGGAATGCTCTACTTTTGGATAACAGGGAAAACTTGTACATATATTATTGCTTTTCATTGCTGGACAAAGGGAACAAGTTCAGTGTGTCCTGCACGGGACATGGGGGACACAAGAAAGCTTATGCATACAGTATTCTCCCAATATGTAATAAGTTATATATAATAAGAACCAATAATACAAGTCTTTTTCAACTAGCGACTATTACTCCCTAATCACTCAACACTTAAAAAAAAAAAAAAAACCTTCAACAAAAGTACTACAAATATGTGACTTTATTTAAAGGTGATAAGCTTGAAAAGTAGTGTAGACTTCATCCTAATTAAAAATATTTATTTTTCCTATCATATGACCTGATAGCTTGAGTATTCATCCATATATTTCAGGGAAAACTATAAAGACAAATAATTCATAAAATAATGGTCATCATGTACCCCTTACATGTACCCCTTACATATATACAACAAATACTTCATCTTATTTTATTTAAAGTTTCACACCCAAATTACACATAGCTCATTGCTATTTACCGAAGTATATAAATAAGAAAAATAAAAAGAGCAAAAGATTGTCATAAAATCTTTTCCTCATCATCTTTAGAATTTTTTTAAATGAATAGCATTCTTTAAATACTTTTCAAAAGTAGAATTCAATTATTAGAGTGCAAGTCAAAAAAAGTTAAAGTATATAGGAAATATTTGCATTTGTAGTCATAGACAACATGCATAATTTCTAAAACTTACTTTAAAAAATTGGATAGTCTTTTACTAAAAACCTACATCCTTAGTTCAGAAACAAAAAATGATCTTGTTAGTTTTACTGAATAAAATTCAAAGAAGCTGAAAAAAATGACAATGTGAAACAAATTTTATCTGTTTAAATCCATTTAATTGTGTACAAATTAAAGTAATTTAATTGTGTACAAATTAAAATAATTTTTATTTTTTATTATTTTTATTATTTTTAAAGATTTTATTTATTTATTCATGAGAGACACAGAGAGAGAGAGAGGCAGAGACACAGGCAGAGGGAGAAGTAGGCTCCCTGCCAGGAGCTCAATGCGGGACTCGATCCTGGGTCTCCAGGATCCCACCCTGGGTGGAAGGTGGCGCTAAACAGCTGAGCCACCCAGGGATCCCCCCTTAAAGTAATTTTTAAAGAAAAAGTTATACACAGTTATATTTTATTTTTAAATGTTCTTATCAGTTGCTACCATTTAATGCTTCATGTTATACCTATTTTGCAGTGATATGATGGATCTGTCATATGATTATCTGTCAAGAGAATAAGTAATTCTCTTATGAATTTTGTTGACTATCATAATGTATAAATTTAATAGATTAAATTATAAATTTAATAGATTGTTATTATAAAGATCATATGAAAAAATACCCACTGGGGTAACTACAAGGTTGAAAAAAAGAATATTCAAATAAATAAATAAATAAATGAATAAATAAAGAAAGAAAGAAAGAAATTTTTTTTAAAAAAGAAAAAATAATATTCATTTACTTATGCCCAAATGTCAAACAATTTTAATAACTCTTCAAAAAAATCCAAAAACCAATCCCAATTATGGAAAAGATACAGCTATAGAGATAAATGGAGGGAGAGAGATTGAAAAGAAATATATATATAACATAACTGTAATTATGGATGGCTTTAATTTTTTGTTTTTTAAAATGTTCTACAATATACATTACTTTTATCAACAGTAAATGTTAGTTTGAAACAACAGAATTGTCAAAAAGCTATAACCTAGCTAGAGTTCCTATGTTAATGATTTGTTTTGATAAATATGATTAGTATTTTCTGCTATCTACTGTAAATGTTATAAAATTCCATAACTGATCAATGGGGGGAAATGGGAATTTTAATTCCGTATTTTCCTTTTTCATTGCATTCTGTATAATAGATCTTATAAGAAACATGTATTTCTAAAAATTGGGCTGATATGAGGTCACCAAGTTCAACAAACATCACTGCAACTTAACTATATACTATAAAAACAAAAGATGTTCTCCATATTACTTATCTTAAAATCCAGTTAATTCTATAAGACGTTTTTCATGAAAGCTTCTAGGTTTAAAATGTTTATAAGTTAATAAACAAAACCTACATTGAGAGCAATCAGGATGATGTCATTTATATTGACTTTGTCAGGAGAACTTGTGCAAGCTTCAATGCCTTCATCTGAAAGATACCTGTTAAAATAAAATAAATGGTTTAATATTTTCTAAAATCAAAATTAACCAAAATTATATTCTTAAGTCAACATGCAATTTTATTCTGTACTATAGAATTCTACTACTACAAATACTAAAGAAAAAGCCCTGGATATTCCTTATTTACTATCTGTGATAGAACATAATAGGAAATGCATATTTTCCCTCTTTTGTATTCTTAAAGAGATATTGTGTCAATAAAATTGTCAGTATGCTTTCTAAGAAAAGCTGTTTAAATATCAAGATGCCTCTTAATGAATGTATGAGCTACTCTTACTATTATACAAATATAATATCTGACTGAAATATTTGTTAATACAGAAGTTCTTAGAGACTTGAGATGTGCTATAAAAACAGAACTAAAAACAACATAGATTTAAACTTAATCCCTGACAACTTCCTCTGTCTGCTACTTTCTCATATTATCTTCTCAAGTCCCCTTTTTTAGACATAACATTCCTGAGAATGTGTTAGTAAATGTTACAGACTTAAAGTGGCATGAAGATAGGCACTTTGTATCTTTTACTTTCCCTGTTCTCTCTTCAGTTTTTTCACTCATTCTCTTAACTTTTGATCTTTTATCTAGTCTAAACCAATCACACATCTGTTGCAGACACTAATTAATTCAAGAGTAAAAAGATTATTGAATCTAGATGGAGAATCATCTCTACCCATTCATTCATACCCAATGCAGGCATTTTAAAATTATTTGATAAATTCTAGAATTCAGGTGTCCCCCCCCCATCCCCGCAAAGTCTACCTGTTCAAATGCCCATTAACATCCCACATCTTTTATTTTTATATTTTTAACATTTTATTTTTAAATAATTTCTATACCCAATATGGAGCTCGAACTCATGGCCCCGAGATCAACAATCACACACTCTACTGACTGAGCCAGTCGGGCACCCACATCTCACATCTTTCATAATCAGTATCAACTCCTTTAACCAAAGTGCTGGTGCCAGCACTGCCGCTGCAGACATTTTCCCTCAAAAAGGATACAGGAGTGTTAGTCAGAACTAACTAACTCAAGCTCATTCCTGATGGCCAGCAATTCCACCATCCATCCCCAATATGACTGATTCTAAAACACTTGTCAATGCAAACTCTACCTGGAGACAGCAACCAAAGAGCATGTGCCTTACAAAACACAGAATGAATAATCTCTCAAAAGCTAAAGGGCAGGTGAAAAAGAAAAGTAAATTGAAGAATGCAAGAAAAATAAGAGATTAAAGGTGATAAGCCTAAGAACAAGATCAAGGAGATAAAAGTCAAGAAAGTATACAAATGAAAGCAAGAATAAGTTTCAGATCATGGCAGTGCTAATCAACAGGGATGAATGAAGTCAAGTAATTAACTGGGTTACAGAGAAAAAGCAGAAGTGTTAAGTACGTAGATGAGTCAGTAAGAATGAATGGAAGGGAGACAGTAATAACAGTACATAAATGACGGGGGGAATACAAATGTCTACAGTCAGCATAGACAGCTAAAACACTGCTTTAATTCAAAATGGCTGTTAATTTCCTTATTATGCTGTTAAATTTTCATTGTTCTTTGCCACTGACTATATGTCATTAATCATCTTAGAAATTCAGTTCTAGAAATATTAAGTCCCTATTTGTGTGAAAAGTATTATATGAGTCAGTAATAGGATTAGTAAAATGATGAAAATTAAACACCTGCCTTCAAGGAGTTCACTGCCTCTGCAGCACAACACAATAAATACATAAATAGTTAGCACGCAAGGCCAAAATAATTATAAATAAAACGTTACAGGGCCTCAAAGTGGCTATGGGATGGGAAAGAGTGCAAAAAAGGGAACAGTATGAGCAACAACGTAAAAGTAAAAAGGGTAAAGTACATTCTAGATGTAATAACCTGGAATATTCTGGGTGGAAAATGGGGAAGAAATGAGGGATGAGCACAAATTGAGACTGATTATAGGAAACAACAGTACACACAGAGATATGGGTGATATCTTAAATGCTGATTGAATAATTACAAAAACACAGCTTTCAAAATTCCTACACAATGTGGCAATAGTATGCAATGACTAATAAAATTCTTTGTTATTCTAGACAGGTGAGTCTTTAGAATTTAAAAGATCAGAGGAAGTGAGATGAATTGGAATAAATCTTTAAAATAATCAAAATTTACCCCTTCAATTCTACAGATGAGGAAAACAAGGCCCAAAGATATGATAACAGAACTTCCCAAAAATACAAACTTAAGTGATACAAAGTTAAAACAAGAATGCCTCCTGATTCTTAGTTCATCAGTCTTTTCATTACAACACATCATTTTTAATTATCAACTATAATGGCTACTGTTAGAAATACGATCTTCTCACAAACATAAGCCAGTATCTGTACAAAACAATTTCCTGATCCACTAGACAATTTTGCCAACACACACAAAAAGGGGACAACTAGGCAAACTCAATCAGTGAGCTCCAAAATACATTTAAGAAGAATAAGCCTAGGGGTGTCTGAGGGGTACACATGGTTAAGCTTCTGACTCTTGTTTCAGCTTAGGTCCTGATTTCAGAGTCATGAGATTGAGCCCAACATTCAGCTCTGTGCTCAACACAAAGTCTACTTAAGATTCTTTCCCCTTCCTCTGCCCCTTGCCCACAAGTACACTCTCTCTCAAATGAATAAGTATATCTTTTTAAAAAGTCTAGTTTCATAGTAAAAGATCAGAGAACTAATACAATAATTAGAGATTCAAAAATCATAATAACAATAAAAATACCTATCCCTACATAATATAAAAAGGGAAAGTCTAACAAAAATTGTAAAGATAGAAGCCATAAAAAGGTGAAAATCTGACTTTATACATGTGTAAGTCAAATATGTGATATCTTTCAAAAAATGCCTGTAAAAGACCTCTTGAATACAACAAATTCCAAAATGTGGCTCAGTCTTAATTTCCACATCCTACAGGTCTCCATTACTCACCCTTCATATTTTGAAAAATCAAAGGATTTGAGCCTTACAGCTATACTCCTATCAAGGAACAGGAGACCCATTCACAGCCTTCCTTAGTAACATCTTGGCGATCTGTCTGTACCATTTTCACTGAAGGACTGAACCTAAATTAACTGTAACTTGGGATTTGCAAATTAATATTTTTGTTTTTGTAAATATTTAAAATTCCAACACTATCAATGAATAAAACAAGTAAAAAGGAATAAAACAAAGAATAAAAGTCAAATTCCCAAATTGGCTTCAAGATGCATCACAGTAATGCAGTAACTTAAACACAAAACACAAAATCCAGTAGCCTTAATGAAAGAAATTTGGGGAAAGAAAGGAATTGAGAAATTGGAGCAAGCATTCCAGATCTGATCACTGTACATATCCGTACTATGGACCTGGAGGAAAAAGATTATAATCGGTTCCCATGTACCATCTTTGAGCACGTAAAACTCAAAGGCATAGACCTTAAAGAAGAAACAAATCCCAGAGAGCTCTTGTTTACTAAAGTAGTAAAAGCACACATTTCTCCGTGCTAGTGGAGATTTTGGAACAGTATCATTAATAAGATCACTCATTACTATTCTGTACTAAAAATACATTGAAAGACATTTTATTGACAAGCAAGGCCCTAAGGGGCTAAATTTCTTCATGATACTCACAGAACAGACTAACACTTCTCACTAATTTTAACTTCAAATAATGCCATTTTATTTCATAGTTTAATAGGTGCTCAAATTTTTAAAAAATATTTTAGGAACTGCTTCCTTTTTTCATAAATAGAAGATATTAAAATCCATCTTACTCAGAGTCACTTAATTTGTGACTGAGCAAACTCTTTTCACTATGGAAATAAAAGGTCCAAAATTAATTATTCATCACCAATTTCACACTAAGCAATAAGTGACACAGCCTTATTGCTGATAAGGAGAGGGGATTTTCTATTACAGATAATAAATACATATTCAATGAGAAGGGTCACAGCCTAAGTGCTACTAGCAGAACCATCTTCAGTTCATGTTCCAAAGTCACTTAGGCATTTAAAAACAAACATGCCCAAAATATAGTTCAAGAGCCTCAACTAATAGAAAACTGTGATAAAACAAATATTATTATTTTAATCCCATTTATTTGACTGAGTGGATCACCATTACACCTCTTACTACCAGTAAGGGAAAAAACAGCCAATTTCCCTTTCATTCATTCCTCTGAAAGCAGGTAAAATCATTGAGTCTAACTTATTCGCTGGCTGTGATGGACACAGAATGAGGAGGCCCCAGACAAAGTGGAGACTCCATGCCCCATCCAAAGGGGGCAAATCAAATGGTCTCATGTGGTTTTTGTAGTCTTTGATCTATACGTGCTTATTTGCTACTCCATTGAGATTCTGGCCCAAGTATGTAATCTAAATGTCAAAATGGGAATTTTAACAAGTGAATTCCTGCTTAAACACAAAGAAAATAAAAATAACTAACTTCCAATTAATTACCCAAGGTCATGTGGGGAAAGAAGAGAATAAAACATGAGATAAAAAAAAAAAAAAACCACTTATATTCAAAGGTATCTTTGGTCCTGTCAAATATGGAAGTTGACAACCTACTGCAAATTCTCTCTCTCTATATATATATATTTTTTTTTTCAGTTAACTCTATACCCAACATAGAGTTTGAACTCCTAACCCCAAGATCAAAAGCACATGCTCTACCAACTTAGTCATCCAGGTGCCTCCCTAACACATTAAAAAATATTTTACAAAATTGCCTGAATAAAGCTCTCTCTATCCTCTCTACCTATCCTGTTTCCATCCCCACTGTTTAAGTGAATTGTAACATGCTTGCCAAAAAATTCTGTTTTTGCTATATTCTTATACCTCAGAGATATACTGAGATGATAACTTGCTAATTCCCTCCTTGAGGGCATGAGAAAATGACTTAAAGATTCCTGCTTATGAATAGAATTTGGGAAAACATAATGCAGGGCTACCTTGTTTTATTATACTTCACTGTAACTGTGCTTTGCAGATATTGCACTTTTTACAAATTGAAAGTTTGTGGCAACCCTGTGTCAGCAAGTCTATTGGTGTCGTTTTTCCAATAGCATTTGTGCACTTTGTGTGTCACACTTTGGTAATTCTCACAACATTTCAAACCTTTTCATCATTATCATATGTTATGGTAAGATCTGAGATCAATGATCTTTGATGTTACTACTGTAATTGTTTTGGGTGCCATGAACCACACGTATACAAGAAGGTGAACTTAATCCATAAATACGTGTATTCTAATGGCTTCACCAACCACTGCACTGCTCTCTCATCTCTCTTCCTGCTCCTTGGGCCTTCCTATGGTCTGAGATACAATATTGAAATCAAGCCAATTAATAGCCCTACGTTGGCCTCTAAAGTGTTCAAGTGAAAGGAAGAGTCATCCATTTCTCACTTTAAATCAAAAGCTAAACATTATTTAGTGAGGAAGGCATGTAGAAAGCTGAGACAGGCTGAAAGTTAGGCCACTGTACCAGTTAGCTAAGTTGTAAATGCACAGAAACGGTTGTTAAAGGAAAAAGTGCTATTCCAGTGAACAAATGATAAGAAAGTGACACAGCCTTATTGCTGATAAGGAGAAAGTTTTAATGTTTGGATAGAAGATCAAACCAGGCACAACAGTCCCTTAAGCCAAAGCCTAATCCAGAGCAAGGTCCAAACTCTCTTCAGTTCTATGAAGACTGAGAGAAGTGAGGAAGCTGCAGAATTAGTTTGAAGCTAGCAGAGGTTTAAGGTTTAAGGTTCATGAGGTTTAAGGAAAGAGGCCATCTCCGTAACATTAAAGTGCAAGGCAAAGCAGCAAGTACTGATGTAGAAGATGCAGCAAGATATCCAGAAGATCTAGCTAAAATCATTAATGAAGGTGGCTATACCAAACAATAGATTTTCAGTGTAGATGAAACCTTTTTCTATTGGAAGAAGATACCATCTAGAACTTCCATAGCTAGAGAGGAGAACTCAATGCCTGGCTTCAAAGGTTCAAGGGACAGGCTGACTCTCTTTTTACAAGCTAATGCAACTGGTGATTTTAAGTTGAAGCCAATGTTCATTTACCATTCTGAAAATCCTAGGGCCCTTAAGAATTACCCTAAGTCTACTGTGCCTGTGTTCTATAAGAAACAACAATAACAAAGCCTGGAGGACAGCACATCTGTTTACAACATGGTTTACTGAATATTTTCAGCCCAATGTTGAAACTTACTGCTCAGTAAAAAAGACTCCTTTCAAATTACCACTAATTGACAATGCACCTGGTCACCCAAGATCTTTGATGGAGATATACAACAAGATTAATGTTGTTTTCATGCCTGCTAACACAACATCCAGTCTGTATCCACTCTGCAGTCAAGGAATAATTTAGACTTTCAAGTCTGTTACTTAAGAAATAGATTTTGGAAAAATAAAGAAAAAGAAATACATTTTGTAAAGCTATAGCGGCCATAGATAGTGATTCCTCCGATGGATCTGGGCAAAGTAAATTGGAAGAACTTCTGGAAAGGATTCACCAATCTAGATGCCATTAAGGACATTCCTGATTCATGGAACAGGTCAAAATACCAACATTTACAGAAGTACGGAAGAAGCTGATTCCAACCCTCATGGATGACTTTGAGAGGTTCAAGACTTTAGTGAAAGAAGGAACTGCAGTTAGGGTAGAAATGGCAAGAAAATTAAAATTAAAAGTGGAGCCTGAAGATGGGACTGAACTGCTGCAATCTCATGATAAAACTTCAATAGATGAGGAGCTGATTCTGATGGATGAGCAAAGAAAGTGGTTTCCTGAGATGGAATCTGTTTCTGGTAAAGATACTGGGAAGATGATTGAAACAAAGGATTTAGAATATGGCATAAACTTAGTTGATAAAGCAGCAGCAGGTTTGGGAGGATTGATTCCAATTCTGAAAGAAGTTCTGCTGTGGGTAAAATGTTATCAAACAGCACCACATGCTACAGAGAAATTGTTGTTATAGAGGAAGTCAATTAATGAGGCAAATTTCATTGCTGTCTCATTTTATTTTTTTAAGATTTTATTTATTTCTTAGAGATACAGAGAGAGAGAGAGGCAGAGACACAGGCAGAGGGAGACGCAGGCTCCATGCAGGGAGCCCAACGTGGGACTCCATCCCAGATCTCCAGGATCCCGCCCTGGACCAAAGGTAGCGCTAAACCGCTGAGCCACCAGGGCTACCCGCTGTCTCATTTTTAAAAATTACCACAGCCACCCCAACTTCAGCAACCACACCTTGATCAGTCAACAGCTATCAACACCCAGGCTAGACCCTCCAACAGCAAAAAGATCACAACTCACTGAAAGTGAGATGACAGCATTTTTAGCAATAAAGTATTTTTAAATTATGTACATTTTGTAGACACAATGCTATTCTACACCTATTGTACAATGCTACTGTAGATTATAGTTAAGACATAACTTTTATATGCACCAGGAAATAAAAAAATCTGACTTGCTTTATTGTGATATTCATTTTACTGTGGTGATATGAAATCAAACCCACAGTATCTCTGAGGTATGCCTGTATTTAACTATACTGAGTAAAAAGATTAGTAAGATAACAAAGCTAATAAAAATTGGCATAAAATTTACTTCAGATCACTTGGAACAGATTAAATCAATACATTCATTATAGTTTATAGATACATTAGGGATAAAAAAAATCACTGACGAGAATACAAATTGATATGCCAGTAGTAAGTTGAATGAATCCATGGGATTCTCTGTCTAAATTCCTATTAAGCAGAGTAATTAGGAGGACTAAAACACTACTAAAAATAATTCAGAAGAGGACATACTATGACACACAAAAGATAATAATGGAAAAAAAAAAGTCTTTTTTTGCCTTTCCAATGACAACTGCATTTCTCTATCACTACCATTTTCTTTCCTTCTTTAGTTAAAATGGCTATCTACTATGCCAAAATAAATGCCACTGAATTCTTGGAATCTTTATTCCAACCATTACAATAAGGACCTGAATCAACACTAGCTTAAAATTTAATTTTCTCTGTGGTTTATGTATGAATGTATCAGATGAATAAAGTTATGTCTTATTTAAAGTACATTTAAGTATAATCACTTACTGTTGATCTTAATCAATATAGTACACTATTTTTATTTTTTATTTTTTATTTATTTTTTTTTAATTTTTATTTATTCATGATAGGCACACAGTGAGAGAGAGAGAGGCAGAGACACAGGCAGGGGGAGAAGCAGGCTCCATGCACCGGGAGCCTGACGTGGGATTCGATCCTGGATCTCCAGGATCGCGCCCTGGGCCAAAGGCAGGCGCCAAACCGCTGCGCCACCCAGGGATCCCAGTACACTATTTTTAATACTATATTTTATCCAGAAATAAACTATTTTTAAAAGTACATTAATTTTTCAGTTTTTAGTTTTTATGATTTCTTTACATACACAAATGTACATTATTTCCATTTAGCTAACTTACAACATTAAGTTTTTTCCACATGTACCATACACCCCAAAAATCTATTTTAATTTCTTCTACACTAACTGTTCAAGTTGTTATATGATCAAAATAGAATATCAAAAGCAAAGATAGCATCATAAAAAACTTAATATTAACATTTGATATTTTTATTTTTTAAAAGATTTTGAGAGAGCAAGTGAGAGAGAGCACCATCAGTGGGGCAGGGAGAGGCAGAAGCAGGCTCCCTGCTGTGCTGGGAGCTCCTCAAGGGGCTCAATCCCAGGACTCTGGGATCATAACCCAAGCTGAGGGCAGACACTTAAACCAACTGAGCCACCCAGGTGCCCCAAAACCTTAACATTTAAATGCAATTTTTTCATAAAATTAACTGGCACAAAAACTGCAAAGATGAATATGCAAAAAAACTTAAAAAAAAGAAAATTTGCTTAGTACTACAGAGACATTTCTTTCTCTAAACAACTTCTGGATATGTGAAGCATTATGGAAAGCCTTGATATATACTATGATCAATATCCTAATACTCAAACATTTCAATGGCCAGACAAAAAGTTTTTGGCCCTACATTAAACTTTGAGATGGAAATTAGAAAAAATCATAAGGGAAATCCTTTGAAAAGCTATTGCTAATTTAAAACACTTGAAAGTGCTTAAATTCTAAAAAAACAAAACCTTTATTTTTGTTAGGCACTTCCTTTAAAATACCGAAGATTTACTGGCAAATTCTGAAGGCTGTACTACTTGAAAACACCACTAGATGACAACCTTGCTTCACAAAGTAAAATAGTACACTCCTACTATTACTGAAAGATGAGCCTGAAAGATGTCCTAAACTAGCTTTAAAATAAAGGTTTTTGGCATTTACCTGCTTGTAAGGAGTAGGAGAGATATCGGAGAAAATAAAATAGACTATTATAATTTTAAAATTAGTGTTTGCCTATCAAGATCACTCAGGGTTTAAAAATAAACTCATTTAGTAAGCATTTAAAAGTTACCTCCTCATAAGAAAAAAAAATTGAAGAATATCTAAAGATAATTTCTCTTGTATTGTCTCTTAGGTGCATCCTTTGAAAATAGAGACTTATAAAAAGTACATATAAAGTAGAGAATAACTTTGCTGTGAAGTAGTTACAAAGAATATTTTCAACATTATTTCAATAGTTGCTTTTCTCTGACATCAAAATAAGTAAGCGTGACAACTTCAAGAGAACAACCATAAGAAGATAGGTGACAATAAATTACAAACTTCTATTTTTTTGTAACACATTTTTAGATATTAAAATATTTTTCCTATACAAAAACTAACCTATAATGATATTAACCCTGGAATGCTTATTTGGTACAAAAAATTTTAACAGCTGAGCAAATAAAATTTTGTATATAATTCCTATGAAATCCCATAATAGATATATGATGAAGAATAGTGGCAATGGGAACCTATTTATGTTATTCATTTTTTCTAACCAAGCCCTCACATAAATTTAAAAGTATAAAATGAAGCCTGTATATTTTTACTTTCATTGGAGGTTATAATTTATATCCTTCCTTCGACTCAACATTTTCATAGTTTAATTCAGAAGCAGAGCTGAGGTTACGTTTTAGTGACTCATATTTTAAAATATAAGAGTTTTTAATATTTCTGTCATTTTTCCCTCAGCACAAAGGTGATTATCTATAGAACTATACATCAGGTGGAAAGCCTCACTTCAGGCCTGATGCCCTGTCCTCTGGCTACTACAATATAGAGTGTTAGAAACTGCAGAATGCATGCCGAGGGCCTCCCAGGATTAACCTCAGGTAACTACATACTCAGTTAAGTCTGTATAAGAAATGTTATTTAAAAATATAGCAAAAATTAGAAGGCATTTTTATGAAAAGCTTGGAGAGATTGTCATGTGATCTGTACTGTCTAGTAAGGCATAACTAGATGCTCATCTCGGCCTCACCCTTGAATACATGTGGAATCCTAGGCAATTTAATCTTTCTGCACCTCTGTTTTTCCCCCTAAGGAAAAAATGGAGATAATACTGAGAATATTGATATACAGATCTCAAGAATTAATGAGACAGCATGAAAAACCTAGCATATGCTTGATATAAAGTAGATGCTAATAAATACTAATTTTCTTGCTTCTCTCTTTTTTTTTATAAAGATTTTATTTATTTATTTCACATAGAGATAGAGTCAGAAAGTACAAGTGGGGGGGGGGGGGATGGCAGAGGGAGAGGGAGAAGCAGACTTTCCACTCAACAGGGAGCTGGATGCAAGGCTTGATCCGAGGACTGTGGGATCATGACCTAAGCCCAAAGGCAGACGCTTAACCGACTGAGCCACCCAGGTGCCCTAATTTTCTTCCTTCTTAAACACTGTACCCTTGGTATTTGTTCTGGAAAGTATTTTCAAAACATGATACATGAAGATGCCTTCTGGGTTCTTAGAAAAAAAGAAAAAGAATGAGAATTGCCAAACAACAAAGGAAATTTCTACAAAGGCTACAACTAAAAGAAGCGTGTGTGTCTGTGTATGTTTCTTTATAGGAAGACTGAACTACATGTTTCTAACATTTCACTTACAAGGAGTTCATTGAGAATAGAAGAAAAATGTCAGCAAAATGGAAAGAATTTCATTATTTAATTTGTGGATATCTTCCAATTTTATATCTACAGATACATTTATATAGTTTATAACAATAAAAAATAAGTTATTCCTTGAAATATTACTCAGCCATTAGAAATGACAAATACCCACCATTTGCTTCAACATGGATGGAACTGGAGGGGATTATGCTGAGTGAAATAAGTCAATCGGAGAAGCACAAACATTATATGTTCTCATTCATTTGGGGAATATAAATAATAGTGAAAGGGAATATAATGGAAGGGAGAAGAAATGTGAGGGAAATATCAGAAAGGGATACAGAACATAAAGACTCCTAACTCTGGGAAACGAACTAGGGGTGGTGGAGGAGGGCGGGGGGTGGGGTGAATGGGTGACGGGCACTGAGGGGGGCACTTGACGGGATGAGCACTGGGTGTTATTCTGTATGTTGGCAAATTGAACACCAATAAAAAATAAATTTATTATTAAAAAAAAGTTATTCCTTGAAATTGTGCAACTATTTCTGCTCAAAACAGAATTTCCGATGCAAAATTTGGTGCCATCATTTTTGCCCAATCTGCTATTTATGTCAAAATTTAAAACAATAATGTCAAAAAATAGCTCATGAGTAACACGCTTAAAATTCTTTAGCAAAGAATTACAGTTGTAATAACTAATTTTAAAATTTGATATTTTATAACTTATTTAAACTAATGTCATTTATTTAAACTTTAAAAAAGAAAATCAATAAATATGAATTCTAATTTTCATTTCTTTAAAATGCGTCTTACATACAAAATGCTTTATGTTGATAAAATTTTTGAAATTAAAATGCTGCATATGAATTATAAAACTTTAATTTTTAGTTTAGAAGACATCATTTACTTAAGTTAAGCATCTTGAGATGATTATATAAGTGGCCCTAAATCCAATAACAAGAATCCTTACAGGAAAGAAGCAGGGGTGTTCTGAGACAGAAACACAGAAGGAAGAGACATAGACACAGAGAAGGCCATGAGAAGATGAGGCAGATATGGAGTGATGAGGTCTCAAACCACAGATCACCAGCAACTCCCAGAAGTAGGAAAGAGTGAAGTAACTGATATGGCCTCCGGGACAGCAAAAGTACATATTTCTGTTGTTTTAAGCCACCTGGTTTGTGGTACTTTGTTATAGCAGCCACAGCAAACTAATATTCTTATTATAAAATAATTATTTGGAAAGTATTGATTCAATAAGAATAATTTTTTGAAAACTAATCCCTTAGGATCTACACAGAAGTACATTTTCTATTCAAATTAAATACCTTGATTCATTAACTATTCCTGAATAAATTCCTTCTGTGATCTTGGTTTTTTAAAGTTTATAAACAATAAAGTACAAACTGTAGAGAGGTATAATATAAAGCTGAAAGTGGCCCTTCCCCAATTCTCCTTCTAAAAAGTAAACACTATTAACAATCTTAGGCCTTGTAATATATATACACATAAATTACTGGAATTTAGAGGAAAATATTTGCTCATAAAAACAATCATTTTACACAAAAGTTTCTGAAGTAAATATTTTCATTTAAGAATATATACAGTCAACTTTCAGTTCAAGCATAGCGGTGTTCCATCTCATCCTTTTAACATGCAAAGTATTCCCTCGACCTAGGAGCTATACCATAATTTAACAATTCGGGTTGTTTCTAATTTTATAGTTAAAATACTTTCTTGATTCCTGGTTGGCTCAGTTGGTAAAGTGTTTGCCTTCACCTCAGGTCATGATCCCAGGGCCCTGGAATCTAGGCCAGCATCAGGCTCCCTGTTCAGTGGGGAGCCTGCTCCTCCCTCCTACTTGTGCACATGCTCTCTCTCTCACTTGCCCTCTCTCTCTCAAATAAATGAATAAAATCTTTTAAAAAATACTTCCTCTGGTATATCTATAGACACACAATAGAGGATTATTAATATTCTCATAAGAGGTATTTTTATAAGAGATATTAATATTCTTTTAAGAGCTATTTCTAAAAGTGGTGCTGCTGTGTTATATGTGTTAGAGAAACTTCAAACTGACATATTTTGTGCTTCTGGAAATATTTAAATGTTTTAATAAAAATGATTGTTTATAAATAATTGCTAATTTTAAGAAACCTTACTTGATGAACAAATATCTCTAGAGTTTTGCAATTAACAAAGCACTCTCAATGACTAAATAAGAATTTAGGTAAATGACATGATTCCTCCCTACTGTCTCTCAGAATCTTGTATATTAAAGTTTACATACTTGACTTCTGGGATTCCCATACCTATTAGGGCTGTGTGTATGTGTGTGTGTGTGTGTGTGCGTGAGTTGTTATCACTATTGTTAAAAAGACAGGAATCAATATATGATCTCTGAAGTGCCAGTTCTAGTTATTATGGAGTAAGACTGTACTGGACATACGACACCTTCTGCTCCCTGCAGAAAATCACCAAAAAGGTTGAAAAAAATAGAAAAATCAACTCCAGCTACTGCAAGCAAGCAGAAAATACTGGTGGGAAATGCATGTTCACTTGGAATGTGAAAGACCAGGAGCTACAAGTAACTTCTGTCTCCGGTGCTTTAAGTCTAGGACAGAGTGCAGTCTAAATGGCAGACCAGTAGCAGGTGTGCACAAGGACATTCTGATAATCTTTCTGCTCTGAGGAGCAGAAAAAGGAAGTAAAGGAACCAGAAGCACTGAACAGTGTAGAAGAATCTGGTAAGAGAAAGACCCAAAGAGGGGATCTGCAGACTCTGTCTACCCATCTAACTGATGACCTCAGAATGACCCATGTGCAGAACACTCACAACAACCCACCTAAAGACAAAAGATTTGATCAGAGAATGGAATTGCTGTACAAATTAAGACTCTACAGTTCATACCCAGAGAAAAAAGGTGCCATGTACAACTTAGGAAACAATATCATCAGTGAAAAGCAACAGAACCAAAATCTCCAACAATTAACAACTCATAATACCCAGAATATAATCCAAAATTACCTAACAGACAAGGAACCAAAAAATGAAACACATTCTCTAGAAAAAAGAAAATCAATAAAATTTGATCCCAAGATGAACAAAATGTTGGAATCAAAAGAAGAATATTAAAATAAATATTGTAACTATTCTTAATTAAGATAAACTGCTTTCAATACATTAAGGGATGATCTTTCAGTTGAGAGACAGAAATTATTAAAAAATCAAGTGAAGGGATCCCTGGGTGGCTCAGCAGATTAGCACCTGCCTTCAGCCCAGGGTGTGATCCTGGAGTCCCGGGATTGAGTCCCACATTGGGTTCCCTGCATGGAGCCTGCTTCTCCCTCTGTCTGTGTCTCTACCTCTCTCTCTCTCTGTGACTCTCATGAATAAATAAATAAAATCTTTAAAAAAAAATCAAGTGAAAGTTCTAGAATGGAAAACTATTTCTGAAATAAAATGAAATTAACAGCAAGATGAACACAGTGGAAAGAGTAAGTGAATGATAAGACAAACGTTGCAATATTTCTATATTTTACATAAAGTAGTATACTATTAACAGTACACTATGAAAAGTTAAAGATATTATATAATATAATCCTTAGGAAAACCACTATAAAAATGATGCAAAAGAGAAATGACAGCATATATATACACAAAATGTGTACATGAATATTCAAAGTATCATTATTTATAACTGCAAAAACTATAAGTAATCCAAAAGTCCATTGACTGATGAATGGACTTCATTAAGATTGTAATATAATTATATCACAATAAAAAGAAACAAAAAAGCACACGATGGTATACGTGAATCTCAAAAACATGATCCCAAGTAAAAGAAGGCAACATACAAAAGACTACACAGTGTGTGATTCCATTTAGATAAAATTTTGGAAAAAGCAAAACTATTTGACAGAAAGCAGATCAGCATTGGCCTGGGGTTGGGGTGAGGAAGGGCATCAAGTACAAAGGAGCTGGAAGGTGGGAAATCCATTTACACAACTAAATATATTACCAATCCATCAAACTGTACTTTTAAAATTGGTGAATTTAATTGTAAGTAAACAATACCTCAGTAAACATAAAAAAGGAGAGAAAAAGGGAATCAGAATTTCAGAAAAGTTTGCTAATATACTAATGATACACAGTAAGTGGCAACAATGGACAAAAGCCTTTGAATCCTTACTCCAGTCTTTACAGCATGCCAGAGTTACCTTACAGCTTCTTTTTTAATTTTTTTTAAAGATTTTATTTGTTTATTCATGAGAGACACAGAGAGAGAGTGTCAGAGACACAGGCAGAGGGAAAAGCAGGTTCCATGCAGGGATCCCAACGTGGGACTCGATTCTGGGACTCCAGGATCACGCCCTGAACTGAAGGCAGGCGCTACACTGCTGAGTCACCCAGGGATCCCTACAGCTTCTTTTTTTAATTGAAAATCATGATGAACAAATTCAAAATATAAAAACTTAATCAACAAGATACAAGCCTAAAATTAAATATAATCAGAAAGAAATCAATGATCTACATGTTTAAATTAATAATGTAACCATGCTAAAATAAAAAAACTAAACCAGTAAACATTAAATTAAGCATTTACATTAAACATTAAAAACTAAACAAATCTTGAACTCTAGTAGGTTTCTTTTTCCACAGTGGTATAGACATAGCAACTCTGAAATTACTTTGAGCAAATGAATAAATACACTGATGATGTTAGGAATCAGGGTTCTCACTGCTGGAGATGGGAGAAATAAATATAGATGGTAGAAGGCTAGAAATAAACATCTGGTGTTGGACTAGAAACAGAAGTTTCAGGATAAACTCATGATTTTATATTTATATATCAACTTATTCATTCTATGTGTGGATTGTCCAGAAACAGCACTGCCTCATGTAATAGTTACATTTTCATTAATCTCATCCTGAAAGAAGCCTTGATATGACTTTTAATTTTAAAAGGGCAAGAAGACATTTTTAAAATAATATCTGGCATATAAAACTTAAGAACTGTTATAGATTACTAAAATCCGAACATTTATAAGCACAAGGCCATCACCATTTTCCAATAAAAACATTTTCACACTTTAAAGATGTACATGTCAACAAAGGTATTTAATCAAATAATAGTCACAAATAAATATGAAACATATGTTAATAACAATCCTAAAATGAATAAAGGTAAGACTGGCAAGAAGTCAGGTTATTTGGGGAAATATTATTTTAAAAACATGCCTATACAAAAAATGTATGTTGATAAAATCGTATATTGTGAATCTATTTTTTTTAACTTTCATAATTCAGTAAATATAAAACTTGTATTTTGGCAGTACATTCATCTGGCAATAATGTTAAATAAAGAGTCAGACCTTCTCATTTTATCTGTCAAAAAATCTGAAACTTCATTGCCAATGGATATAGACACAAATATAGTTTCTAGTGTGTGTAACAGCACTCATATGCCAATTAGGTTACAGGAATTAGGTTACAAGAATTTGGCCTTTTACAGGACCAAAAACATTAACAAATAATTTTTTTAAGTTTCCTTAAAGCTAATTCACTTTCATGAATTATTTTTTCCTTCCCTCAGCAAAATTTTTATTTGAGACTCATTTGGCACTACAAATAATGCAAAGTTAAAAGTTCAGACCCATCTTCAGGATGTCTATGTCCAGTGAACTGGCAGACATGACAGCAAAAAGCTATAATAAAAGGAAACAAAAATATTCTAATGTACCCTGTATGAATAAAATGAATTGGGTAATTAGGTCTGCATGGAAAGATCAGGGTAGGCTCTAAGGAGGAAGTGGTATCATGGGCTGAGATTAGAAACAACATAGCCAACTATCACTTATTTCTTTGAATGATAAATCTTGCATGAGTGCAAAAAGCTCAGAGTTGGGCATCTCGGGTGGATCAGCGGTTTAGCGCTGCCTTCAGCCCAGGGCGCAATCCTGGAGACCTGGGATCAAGTCCCACGTCAGTCAGGCTCCTGCATGGAACCTACTTCTCCCTCTGCCTGTGTCTCTGCCTCTCTCTCTCTCTCTCTCTCTCTCATGAATAAATAAATAAAATCCTTAAAAAAAAAAAAAAAAGCTCAGAGTTGTGAAATAAGCGAATTGTGCAGTCAAAAATATTTTCTATATCTAAATTGTAGCATCAGTAATACATTCTACACTGCAGTGTTAAACTGTTAAGTAGCATCATAAAGTCTTTAATAAGTCAAAAAGTTTTGTTAATTTTATACCTTTCTCAACAGGTTTTGTTTTCTTATTTGACAAATAAGAAATGTCTTACATCATCTGTCTTAATAAAAAAAAGATCTCACTTATAATTTAGGCATGTTAATACAATTCTATGGTAGTTGATTATTATTCTACAAAATCCAGTACATCATCATTTGCCAAAACGACCAATGTCAGGATCAAATAATTCAGGCTTCACCATTTTGCCCTTTAAGAAAGTCACAAGACAAGCCAAGTAACATATTAAATGTTCTAAAGAGTCCTTCAATCAACAACCTGTTTCCTTTTTTTATATATACAGAGTTAATTAGATGAGGGAATTTAACTTTGCCATTAACATCCTCAGAACATATTTTATATTAGCATATTAGTATGAGGATTGAACACTATTTGTAAGTAACCCTTAAAGTCTCAACATAATAATGTGTAATTTTGCTAAATCACAAATTTGAAGTCCATCCACTGAGTGGCTGCCTTACAGGAATGAGTTACAGAAGAATTCTGGCAACCACCAGATCTCCACATCTCAGGACAGCTTTTCAGTACTCCACAGTGGTATTCACAAGGAATCAGGCCACATCTTTCACCAATACCAGAGGTAGGCTATAATTCTTGTACACATGGAGAATACATTATAAGCATCATAGCTATTTCCTTGTATCACAAAATGAAAATATTAAGTAACATGGTGTAATAAATTAGGCCACATGCATAATTAAACTCAGGATGCCTTACATTAATATATAATAACAGCAGCCAACACTGCTTATTATGTGCTAGACATTGTTCTAAGTGCTTTGTTTATATTAACTTATTTAATCCTCACAACAACTCTATGAGGTATGTACTGGTATTATACATTTTACAGATGAAGAACCTCAAATATGAAGAGCTTAACTGAACTTGTTCATGGGCACACAGCTTACGAAAGACAGAGCTAGCATGCTAACCCAGGAGAGTGGTCCCAGTCTATGATCTGAGTAACTGCGCTTAAACTCAGAGTAAAAAAAAAAAAAAAAAAAAATGCTCACAGTTCAACAACCTGGTTTCAACACTAACTCAGTGTGATCTGTGCTGTGCCTCAGGTCAGTCATCTATAAAATAAGAGACAATCTTAAAGTCCATCTGGGTCTGAGTCATTAAAGATTTCTAAAGTCATAATAGGCCTTTCCTAGCTTCCAACAACTATAAGTCCACCTTTCCAGGCTTGCTGTTCCTTTCCCTCTGTTTCTTCAACCATTTCCCTGAAAGTACCTCATCATGCCACCCTAAAACTTGAATTTTATCAGTCAGGATAACATTGTGAGAAGCTTTGCTTTTGCAAAGAAAGTCTTTCCTCAGATCGTTTCCTTTTCTTTAACTATCGTGTGGATAAACTAGGAACATTTTGGCTGTGTACAACAGAAAACCAGACTGGAGGGGAGCAAACTGGAGGCTGAGACATGACTAGGAAGCTACTACGAGGAAGCTAAACCCAAATCAGAGATGAAAATGATCTAGAATAGGGCATTGACAAGGAGGACACAAATAAGCAGCAAGAGGCAAAGGCATTTATTTTTTTTAATAATTTTTATTTTATTTATTTATTTATTTATTTATTTATTTATTTATTTATTTATTTATTTATTTTTGCAAAAGGCATTTAGAGATGAAGTTCTATAGTACCTGGTACCTCAGGGGAAATGAGGGAGAGTGAGAATGGTGAGAGTTAATACTGAGAAGTAGTTTTGGAGGAAAGATGATGAGTTCAGTTTGGGGCAGGTATGATTTGATGTGTCTGAAAGAAGGCCAAGTGGACATGCCCTGCAGGCAGCAGACTTTTAAAGAGTTGTCTGAGCTGGAGATAAACAGAAAATAAGAGGAGGGGAGAAACAGTAGAAGAGAAAAATGGCTGATGTTCTCTTACTGGCCCCACCCCATACTCAATGGCATATACTCAAAGTCTGGTAGCCAGATATTTGCCACATAAAATAAACACAAAAACAAGAATGAAAAGAGAAAACAGAAGAGAAGAGAACAGAAGAGAACATACATGCAGGTTTTTCTTTAAAGAAGCCAAATGTTTTCTTCAGGAAGAACCAAGATGGGAGGGTTGGGGTGACTGGTACTGAGCGGGGCACTTGAGGGGATGAGCACTGGGTGATATGCTGTATGTTGACAAATTGAACTCCAATAAAAAAAAAATTAAAAAAAAAAAAACCAAGATGGCAAATAAGGACACTGCATACCACAAAACAAACAAACTCACCCCACTGTAACATTTACAAGTCCTAAAGTGAATTATTAAGTAATCCACTTGGTCACTCCAGAGCAAAGCTTTTTAGTCTAAGAGTCCCTACCAGGTATACAGAGTTTTTCTCCTGGCTCATTTTAATCTGTGAACTAGGGACGCCTGGGTGGCTCAGCGGTTGTGCATCTGCCTTTGGCTCAGGGCATGATCCCGGAGTTCTGGGATCGAGTTCCACATCGGGCTCTCTGCATGGAGCCTGCTTCTCCCTCTGCCCATGTCTCTGCCTCTCTCTCTCTCTCTCTCTCTCTCTCTCTGTGTGTGTGTCTCTCATGATTAAATAAATAAAATCTTAAAAAAAATAATCTGTGAACTAATAACCAAACACCAGGGACAACTGGGAAAAGCCTATATATATATATATATATATATATATATATATATATATATATATATATATATATATACACACACACAACATGAAACAGAGACCAAAACCAACAAACAGAAAAAAAAAAAAAAAAACAGGAAAGAGAAATAATTCAGAAGGGGAAAGGATCTCTGATTACTTCCCCTAGAGTCAAAAGATCAAAGAAAAACAGAGCATAATGAAAAATATTAAAGCATCCACTAAAGAAGACTCCATAAAGAGAAGGGTAGGGTATCATGAAAAAATATTAAAGAAAAAGGGGGTTCCTATAAATTAAAAATATTTAGCAAAATTAAAAACCCAATAGTTAAGTTTGGAAAAAGTCAAGGAAATCATTCAGGAAGTAAAACAAAAAAATACAACAAGATGAGAGAAAAAAGTAAAAGAACTACTGAATTGTTCACTTTGAAATGGCTAACTTTATGTTATGTAAACTTTATCTCAATAAATTATTTTTTAAAAAGAAGTTAAAACTGGCTAATAACTTAAAATCAAAGGTTAACTCTTTCAAGCATCAGACATGAGTGGATCCTGGGGCTGTAGATTATGATTTTGAGAAGCCTGATAGGGGCAGCCCTGGTGGTCCAGCGGTTTAGTGCCATCTTTGGCCTAGGGCATGATCCTGGAGACCCGGGATCGAGTCCCATGTAGGGCTCCCTGCATGGAGCCTCCTTCTCCCTCTGCCTGTGTCTCTGCCCCACCCCCTCATGGATGAATGAATGAATGAATAAATAAAATCTTTAAAAAAAAAAATAGAAAAGCTTGATAGTTTCAAAGAGCAAGATAAAACTATAGGTCCAGGATGCAAAGTACTCAAAGGAAAACAAAATGCAAAAATATATCAAGAGAAATTGTTTTAAAATCATGATTTTAAAAGTTAAAAATTTTTAATTTATTTCCTATAACCCAATTCCAACTCTAGGTAAGCAATCTTGATACAAATCTGAAACACAAGTACAAAGAGATATATAAGGATGCTTCACAACACAACACTGTTTATAATAAATAGCATAAAAATTAGAAATGGGCTCTCTGCTCCTCCCCATTCAACAGACAGCCGCATTTTCTGGTGCAGTGCCAGCCGTGTCCCCGAGACATGATGGTGAAGGTCGGAGTGAACGGATTTGGCCGTATTGGGCGCCTGATCACCAGGGCTGCTTTTAACTCTGGCAAAGTGGATATTGTCGCCATCAATGACCCCTTCATTGATCTCAACTACATGGTGTACATGTTCCAGTATGATTCTACCCACAGCAAATTCCACGGCATAGTCAAGGCTGAGAACGGGAAACCTGTCATCAACGGGAAGTCCATCTCCATCTTCCAGGAGCGAGATCCCACCAACATCAAATGGGGTGATGCTGGTGCTGAGTATGTTGTGGAGTCCACTGGGGTCTTCACCACCATGGAGAAGGCTGGGGCTCACTTGAAGGGTGGGGCCAAGAGGGTCATCATCTCTGCTCCTTCTGCTGATGCCCCATGTTTGTGATGGGCGTGAACCACGAGAAGTATGACAACTCCCTCAAGATTGTCAGCAATGCCTCCTGCACCACCAACTGCTTGGCTCCTGTAGCCAAAGTCATCCATGACCACCTTCGGCATCGTGGAGGGCCTCATGACCACCGTCCATGCCATCACTGCCACCCAGAAGACTGTGGACGGCCCCTCTGGGAAGCTGTGGCATGATGGCCGAGGGGCTGCCTAGAACATCATCTCTGCTTCCACTGGCGCCGCCAAGGCTGTGGGCAAAGTCATCCCTGAGCTGAACAGGAAGCTCACTGGCATGGCCTTCTGTGTCCCCACCCCCAATGTGTCAGTTGTGGATCTGACCTGCTGCCTGGAGAATGCTGCCAAATATGATGACATCAAGAAGGTAGTGAAGCAGGCATCGGAGGGCCCCCTCAAGGGCATCCTGGGCTACACTGAGGACCAGGTTGTCTCCTGTGACTTCAACAGTGACACCCACTCTTCCACCTTCGACGCCAGGGCTGGCATTGCCCTCAATGACCATTTCATCAATGACAATGAATTCGGCTAAAGCAACTGGGTGGTGGACCTCATGGTCCACATGGCCTTCAAGGAGTAAGAGCCTCCTGGACCACCAGCCCCAGCAAGAACAAGAGGAAGAGAGAGGCCCTCAGCTGCTGGGGAGTCCCTGCCCCAACTTAATCCCCCAACACACTGAGAATCTCCTGACCTCCGATTTACATCCTAGACCCTGAGGAAGGGGAGGGGCTTGGGGAGCCCTACCTTGCCATGTACCATCAATAAAGTATACTGTACCCCCAAAAGAAAAAAAAATTAGAAATGATCTAAATTGTCAATCCATATGGGAATGGATAAATAAAATGTGAATAAATAAAATGTGCAGTATATTCCCTCAGTTTCTACTACATAGCAGTTAAAAACAAACTATGTTGATTCACTTAAGAAATATATATTGAGTGCCAGCTATATGTCAGATATTGTTCTAGGTGCTGGTGATTTCACAATGAGCAAGACAAAGTCCTTGCCTTAAGAGAGCTTACAAATATATCTACATACATCAACATGGACAGAGAACAGAAAGAGTAAGCTGTGCAATAGTAACTATATAAATTCTTAAATTATTCACTAAGTAATCCTACATATTATTTATGTATACATATAGGTAAATGTTTTTTTTAAATCACCTTAGAGAATACATACAAAAATTACAGCAGGGTTCCTTCTGAAAAAGGAATGACAGATAGAGAACTGAAGATATGAGTCAAAAAGAACTATTTGAAATTCCTGTTTTTATTAGGAAAAAAAAGTCAACGTACCAACTAATAACAGTCAATTCTGGGTATTTGCAACATCAGTAGTTATTTTATTAATCTCTGTGCTTTATTTACTGCCAAAAAGTAAGAGAACCTAAAGAAATAATCCAGAGGGTCCTATATCTAGTTAAAATAGGTTCTAAAAAGAGAAGAGTATAGAGGAAATTAGCAAGGAAAAAAAGAAAAGGGATAATTTCCCAAAGCTAAAAATATAAATAATGACACTGGAAGAACTCAGTAAAAAAGAAAAGTTCCCAAAACAATAAATGGAAGAAAAAACACCCAAATTCTTAATTGTGAATTTTCAGGATACCAGAGATATAAAAAGAGGACTCTAAAAAGGTTATAGTCAGTAAATAAGGAAGGAAAAACAAAGAACAAAGAAGAATGAGCCTGGCACCAGACTTTTTATGGTTAATGTCCTCAAAATTATGAAAAAAATGATTTCCACTTCTAATTCTACAACTATCCAAGATATTACTCAGGTGTGAGGACAAAATAAATATAATTTCAGACATGGAATGGGCAAGAAAATTTACTTTTATCCATGCATTCATAGGAAATTAAACTACATAAGGATGTGAACTAACAAGGAAATGGAATAAACTTAAAAAGAAAATGAATCTGACACAAGAAAATGATAAATTGAAATCTCAAAAGAGAGATGTACAGCAGAACTTTTAAAAAAAATCACTTCAGATTAGAAAAAGAACGGAAGGATAAAGAAGATGTGGTTTATGTATACAATGGAATATTACTCAGCTATTAGAAATGACAAATACCCACCATTTGCTTCAACGTGGATGGAACTGGAGGGTATTATGCTGAGTGAAGTAAGTCAGTCGGAGAAGGACAAACATTATATGGTCTCATTCATTTGGGGAATATAAATAATAGTGAAAGGGAATATAATGGAAGGGAGAAGAAATGTGTGGTAAATATCAGAAAGCGAGACAGAACGTAAAGACTGCTAACTCTGGGAAATGAACTAGGGGTGGTGGAAGGGGAGGAGGGCGGGGGGTGGGAGTGAATGGGTGACGGGCACTGGGGGTTATTCTGTATGTTAGTAAATTGAACACCAATAAAAAATAAATTAAAAAAAAAAAGAAAAAGAACGGAAGGGAGCATCGGGGAGGGGGGGTGGGAGGAGACAAAGGGAAGAAGGCATTCCACACTTGTGATCATTTTTTGTGATCATTTTTTTCTCGATCTTACATATTAACATTTTGGGTTAGATGATTCTTATCTTAGGGGACTGCTTTGTACAGTGTAGGATGTTTAACAGCATTCTTGGGCTCTACACACTAGATGCCAGTGGCACACCCCAAGTTGTGACAACCAAAAAGGTCTCCAGACATTACCAAGTATGCAGGGGCATGGAAAGATGTTGGGAATATGAAGATGAAGGTAATTGTCAGAACAGGCAGAAGGAAGGAAATAAAGTTGAGATGAGGATACGGATGATGATTTTGATAACACTTAAGATAACAATGATGAGAAATAAATATTGTCTTTAAATGCCAGCTATGTTAATTAGATATGTCATTTAATTGTCATAATAATCCCCCATATTATTTTATCTCTATTTTACAAATAAAATTGAGATTAATTATCCTACCTGAAGTTATACAGTTAGTAAACAATGGAATGGTATTTGAGAGAAATGGCAAACTAAGTAAAAAGCAGCTAGAGGAAGTTCCACTATTCTATTAGCCTGCCCTAGGAACAATGTCCTAGGAACAATGTAAGTCTTGATTTATGATTTCACAGCTATCTTCTATGTCATACCATAAAGGACTTGAGAGCAGAAGAAAATAAAGCAGAGAGGTAAATGAAAGAAGAAAACTGGAAGGAAATTTACAATTCCATAACTATATTTATGGCAGATACAGAAAAAAAAATCACATAGTTCTTCAATGTTTTTTGTAAAAGGAATAGAGACTCTAGTTATCTAAGGCCACTTATAACTGGGTCAATATAATCCTAAGGAAAAAAAAAAGGAAGAAAAAAGGCTTACTGGGACTGTATTTTGTTAAAATAAAATAAATAAAAAGTTTATTTTATAGTTTATTTTATAAAATTTAGTTTTTATTTAGTTTAATGGCAAATATGTACTCATTGAAAGAACTTGCTCTACTTTAATCCCATGGATTGAGCATTTTAACAGTTAGAAAAGCTTAATACCTTCTGGCAACCTAAAAATTCTTCTCTCTTCCACTCTCCAGTCATTTATAAAAATATAAAAATAGCAAACAAACAAAACTTGTGCTGGCACCTATTCCTAGAAGATTACACTTTATATTTTTACCTTTCTCTGATTAAACAAATAGCTATTCATTGCTATTTGTTACATATCTGAAATGGTTAGCTTTTCATTTTTATAATTAAGATAAACTAAAATTTTTGTATTAGAATCCCATATCTTAAAAATTAATATCAAAGTCCAACTTTTATGAAGAAGTACAATTTTGCTGCATAAAATAACTCAAAGGAAAACATTATTCATGACTACTAATCTATGTTCTAATTAAATAACCCACTACATACACAGTATTATCAGCATTTAGTTAATGTCACTGCAACATGCATTAAATCCATTTATATATGTAATCTCATTTATGTTACAGGAGAAACAACTACAAATAATTAGCACCTCAGAGAAATAATCTATCTCTCTAAACATTTTAAAATTCAAATGAAGTCTGAAAAAATAAGATAGCCAGAACAGACTAAAAATTATAAAGTGGAAATCTAAAGACTATAAACATTGCACTAAAAACAAATAAAAGTGCAATAGCTTCAGATAACCAGGAATTACACTCAACCGAATTATGGCCAGCTAGAACACAACCATATTTTCCCATAAGTAAAATAAAGGAGTTGGACTACATGACCATTTAGTCTCCAACTCAGCATCTCCATGTCATGATTATCAAGGTACATGCAATAGAATCTTTCTTTGCTCAGTGATATTTCAGGACAATGAGCTACCTTTTATTATTTCAAATTAAGAATAAACACAGTCAATATACTACCTCAAGTGTACAAAATTTGTAATATTAGGGCGCTAGTTGGTGAAGTCAGTTAAGCATTTGATCTCAGGGTCATGAGCACTACATCTGGCTCCACGCTCAGTGCAGAGTCTGCTTGGGACTCTCGTCCTTTCCCCTGTCCCTCCCTCCCATGTGCGTGCTCTATCTCTCTAAAATAAATAAATATATCTTTTTAACATTAAAAAAACCTTGTAATATTAATGGAAATTATAAGGAGAATTTAAAGTCAAAGAAGAATGATCCATTGGTTATTAATTCCACATTTTTCTCAGGGGAGGAGAGAAAGTTCCATAAAATTAGAAATAGCAAAAAAAGAAACAGTTTTATAAAAGCAGCAAGAAACCATTATCCTCAACTGTTCAAAACAAACTGGAAAACTACAAATTCATATTTTTTTTATAATAAATTTATTTTTTATTGGTGTTCAATTTACCAACATACAGAATAACACCCAGTGCTCATCCCGTCAAGTGCCCCCCTCAGTGCCCGTCACACAGTCACCCCCACTGCCCACCCTCCTCCCCTTTCACCACCCCTAGTTCGTTTCCCAGAGTTAGGAGTCTTTATGTTCTGTCTCCCTTTCTGATATTTCCCACACATTTCTTCTCCCTTCCCTTATATTCCCTTTCACTATTATTTATATTCTCCAAATGAATGAGAACATATGTTTGTCCTTCTCTGATTTTTAAAGCCATTAGAGAACTGAGGCCACAAAGAAACTTCCATGAATTAAATTCTAGAAAATGACTAGTCCTTCATAGAAGAGAAGAGATCCACAGTAATTCCATCCCTAGTAAAGTAAGAGGAATTTAACACACTTTGAGTAAGGAGATATCACCCATACTTTTAACAGACTTTATAGCCACATATAGTCTAGCCTCACAGATTAGAATCCCAAGGATTTCCAGTCATAAGCAAGTCTTCAACTATATGCCATCTCACACTAGTCTTCACCAATTACTCAGGTATTGTTGGCCAAAAGCTACAATGTGGGGGAAGGTGGGGGGAAAGACAGAGAGAGAGGGAGAAAAAGAGAGATCCATCAGATTTATTCTGGACTTTCAGCCACAGAAGGATGAGTCCAGAGTAGGGAATCTGAGAGGTACCCTCTGAACACATCAGGCTTTCAGCTACAAATGTCTATAGGCAAGGAGGAAGAGAAAAAAGAACTTCTCATCTCCCCCTACCTTCCCCACTCTTGAATCTCCAGGTACTCTAAGTTTTCAACTAGAGGGAGTAAGGCAGGAGCTGAAAGTAACCATTCCAAAGCACTCCAGGCTTTAACAGAAAAGACCCAACAGGGCTGAAAGAGGCATAAAAAGCAGAATATGAATCATGAGTCTGACAAGTTATACAGCTAAACAGAGAGAAACAGAACTCCCACAGACTCCCACAGTTTTAAAGCTGGCAGCTTAGCTATGAAGCAAGAGTAGATTCCTGGAATTTGCCAGTGTTTGGATTCCAGGTCCTATTAAAGAGAAAGTTGTGAACCTACCCTCACAGCACCTGAACCATTGGTGATCTGCCACAAACTAAAACTACAAAAAAAAAAAAAAAAAAAAAAAAAAAGCCACAATAACCACCAATCTGATTAACTTATTCCTCCTTACCCCTACAACTCCAGATTTAGAATGGCATGAAAATGAGTATTATTTATTTCATTCTCTACAGTTGTTTTGTATAAGAACAATGCAATAAAAGATTACATGGCATACCATAAAGCAAAAGTTGATGCAACAATCAAAAGACAAAAGAGTAGAAGCAGAGCAGAGGTGAGTGAAATGTCAAAACTGGTAGGCACTTGAAATTGGCTATGCTATAAATAAAAAGGCATGGAAGAATTAAACAACAAGCAGGAAGAGAGGAGGAAATTCAAAGAGTATGTAAATTATAAAAAAATAGAAATGTTAAAAATGAAAAAAATACAGGATCAGACATAAAGAATTCAATAAATCAGACATAAAGAATTCAATAAATTCAATAAAGAATTCAAAGAATTCTTCGTAAAGAATTCATAAAGACACAAAAGAGTAAAGGATTAGTGAATTTGAACATAGGTAAAAAAAGAAGTAGCTAAATTTAAAAAAAAAAAGAAATTAAAAAATAACAGAATGGAAAATCCAAGATAACCAAGTCTAACGTGGAGTGTCAGTAGAGTCCTAAAAAGAAATGAGAAAGAATAAGGCAGAGAAAACATACAAAAAGATAATGTCTATATAATTTCCAAAATTGATCAAAGATACCAAACCAAAGATGCAATAGCTCAACAAACCTCACAGTAACTAAATACAAAGAAAATCACAGCAAGGCACATTACATTCAAACTGATAGTGAAAAAATAGAAACAAATTCTAATAGCAGTGAGAGAATAAAGACACATTACGTACTGAGGAAAAATATAAGAATTTCTATTAACTTTTCTTCAGAAACAACTCATTTTAAAGCCACATCTTGGAGTACCTGGGTGGCTCAGTTGGTTGAGCTTCCGCTCTTGATTTTGCCTCAGGTCATGATCCCAGGGTTGTGAGACTGAGCCCTGCGTCAGGCTCCCTGCTGGGTATGGAGTCTACTTATGATTCTGTCTCTTCCTGTCCCTCTGCCCCTCTCCCCACCACACAAAAAGGTTGAAAGAGAAAATAAAGCCACATTAAAAAAAAAAAAAAAGAGGAAAGAGTCAATCTATAAATCTATATCCAGAAAAAATATCCTTCAAAAAGGAAAATGAAATAAATTCCTAGATCAAAGCTGAGAGAATTCATCACACACACAATACAAGAAATGCTAACATTAATTATTAGTCATAAGCAAAATAATATAAGATGAAACCATAGGAAAGAATTAAAAGTATCTGAAATGGTAAATACAGAAAACCTTTTTTTAAAAAGATTTTATTTATTTATTTGACAGAGAGCACACAAGAAGGGGGGAGTGGCAGGCAGAGGGAGAGGGAGAAACAGACTCTGAGGTGAGCAAGGAGCCCAAGATGGGGCTCTAGCTCAGGACCCCGGGATCATGACCTGACCTGAAAGCAGAGGCTTAACCACCTGAGCCACTCAAGTGCCACCAATATAGGAAATCTTTTAAACTACCTTTGCATATATATGCAAATTTCTTTAAGACTATAGATTGTTTAAAGTGAAGTTAAAAATACTACGAAAAATCAGAAGGACAACAGGCAGGCAGGAATAAATAAAATTACACTGCTGTAAAAATCTTACATTGCTCATGAAGTATTATTATTTGAAGGCAGACTGTGATAATGTAAAGATTCACACTGTAATCTCCAGAAAAGGAGCCATTTTTAAAATGGCACTAGGAGGTATAATGAAAGTCAACATAGGAGACAAAACAGTACACTAAAAAATACACGCTGCACCAAAAAGAAGGCTGAAAAAGAAGGCACAAAGAACAAATGGAATAAAGAGAAAACAAATAAAATGGGAGACTAAAATAAGCCACACTAACAATTATATTAAATAATGAATTAAACGCTCCAGACTTTCAACTACTAAAAGCAGGAAGTGGAGCTAAAGAATTTAGAGAAGTCTGCTGAGATGCTCATGTTGTTCAGTAACCAGAACTAGGAGAAAGCACTGGAAGGCATTCTCCGCCTTCAGCCTCGCAGGCTGAGGAGAGGGAGCAGGACAAGACTGTCCTCTACCATAGTTACACCAATCTACATCCATGATAGCAACTTAAGAGAGTGTTTCATCACAATCTTGCCAACAGAATATGTCATATATTTAAAAATTTTTGCCATCCTATGGGTGTTCTAGGATATCCAAGTGTCATTTTAATTTGCATGTTTAAGAATCATTTTTCTCTTTTTGTGTGTGAATTGCCCTTCCCACATTTTCTTCTACTATGTGTATGATTTCAAGCAGACTATGTAATCAATTTGGAGTTAATTCTGTGTATGGTATGAAGACATGGGTATAATTTTATCTTTCTCCAAATGGCTACCAAGTTGCCCAAGTAACAGGCTTTCATGATGAGCCTTCATTGTTCTGCTCTGAGATGTTGCCTAGGTGAGTGATCTGTTTCTCAGTCCCAAATTCATATTTTGTTGCCTGAACCGTGAAAATGCATCTGAGGCCTATATGTATTTTTTCTTTGCCAGCCAGCACCATGTTAAGCTTGTCAGTAGAGGACACTGGGGACTGCAAGATAAAAGGGTTCTGCTTCATGATTCAGGTGTGCTTGTCCAATAGGTTCCTGTAGTGCAGAGCGGCCAGCGTATCATCCAGCACCAGGTGGTTGCCCAGTGTAATGACTGCAGGAAGATCTATCCCTTATGAACAGCTTTTCCTTACATCTTAAAGGTAAATTTCCACAAGTTGCAAGGAAGTGATTTCCAGCAAGTTTTGGTGGTGCAGAACCACAGCAACTCCACTCCCATTCACTGTCCTCTTCAATGTGGTCTGAATCTCAACACTAAAAACAGGGGGGAAGTTCTTCCTCCCAAGGAGGGTAATAGCTGCTCAATCTGCTATTCCTATACTCTTTGGAATTCTCTTTACTTCATACTAGATAAGCCTTCATTACTCTAATACCCTGTTACACTTCATAATTTCTATCCTAAATTTTCTCTGTTCAAATTACTACATGGGTTTCTCTCTCCTTATTGAGCTGATACATTACCTTTACCACATACTAAGTTTCCATTTGTACTTGAGTCTAATTCAGGACTTTCTGTTCAATTTACTAGTCTGCTTTTTTTATTCATGCAGCAGTACCACATTGCTACAATTACAGAGACTTTATAACTTAATGTTTGGTAGGACTCTTTCCCCTCCTCCTACATATTTTTTTCTTCTCTAAGTGTTTTCCTGGATATTTGTGCATGTTTTTTAATGTAAATTTTAGTATCGACTTGCCTAATTTTATAAAGTAACTTGTTGGTATTTTTACTGCAATTTTATTGAATTTAGAAACTAACTTAGGGAGAGCTGACATCCTTATAATGTTGAGTTGTTCCATCTAAAAAACAAACATGTCTTTAAAAATTTTACTTTTGTGTCTTTAATGAGTGTTTAAAATTTTTCTTCATATAGCTTTTACACATTTGTTAAATTTATTCCTATATATTCAACCTTCGTCTCCATGATAAACATGTGCCATCATTTTTTCCTGTTTATATAATTTGTGTGTATGAAGGAATTGATTTTTGTATGTTTATATCTTATACTTCCCTAAATTATTTTATTGTTGGATTTAGTTTTATCATTGATTCTCTGGGGTTTCGAAGTATATTATATCACCTGCAGATTGAGACAGTTTTAAAGCTTCTTTACCCTGACCTATCTTGTATAATACACTGGCTTAATATCTCCAGTACAATGATGAATAGTTAAAAGTAGTGGGCACTACTTGTTAATGATTTTGTATGTTTCTCCATTAAGTAAGGTAGAGGCTTTAAGACTAAGTTATACAATATCTTATCAAGTTAAAAAAAAGTATCCCTTCATTCCTATTTTCTTGAGTGTTTTTTATCATGAGTGAATGCTGAATTTTCTCAAAGGCTTTCAAAATCAGCATCAATGGAGATAATATAATTTGTTTCCCTTAGGCTTATTAATATGCTCTGTGATACTAAGAGATTTCTTAGTATTTACCCAAACTTGTATATTTCTTTCTTAATGTGGTACTGAATTCTATTTGCTATTATTTGTTCAGAAATTTTACGTCAATATTAATGAGCTGCATTTGCTATAGTTTTTTGTGCTGTCTATATGGCTTAAGTCTCAGTGTTACACTTCCTTCATAAAAGGAATTAGGAAGTTTTCCATCCTTTTTTCTGGAATCATTTACAAAACATTTAGGATTATATGTTACATGAAGGTTTGGTAGAATTTCCCTGCAAAACCACCTGAGCCTGAGTGCTTTGGGGATTATTCTTTTTTAACTTTCTCTGTTGCTTCTATGGTCATTGGTCAGCTCCAATAGGGTTGCCTCTAGTAATTTGTATTTCCCTAGAAAATTACTTATTTCATATAGGTTTTCAAAAGTATTTGCAAAGTGGCCTCATGATATTTTTTATTTGGTTTCAATTGCTATTTCCCCGTTATTTCTTATTTTATATATTTGTGTTTTCTCTTTTCCCTTGAATTAGTTGGATAATGATTTGCCTATTTTGCTAACTCTTCAAAAACATGAGAGTACGGTTCATCACGTGATGAATGGATATAAACAAAATGTGGTGAGTTCCACAAATGGAATACTATTCACCCATAAAATGGAGTGAAGTACTGATACATGTTACAACATGAGCAAACCATAAAAAGATTATGCTAAATGAAAGAAATCAAATATGTAATATCACATATTGTATAAATCTGTTTATATAAAATATCCATAGGCAAATCCACTGAGACAGAAAGCAGGTTAGAGGTTGCCAGGGGCTTGAAGAAAAAGGGGTAGGGAGAATGGTAATGGGTACAAGCTTTCTTTTTGGGTAATAAAAATATTGTAGAATTACATCGTAGTGATGACTGTACAACTTTGTGAATATGCTGAAAGTTACTGAACTGTATACTTTAAAAGGGTAAATTTTATGGTATCAATAAAGCTGACAACTTTTAAAAAGCTACTGTGTGCCCAGGGAGAAAAACATGCCAGGAATTTGGTTTATTTATTAGAGTTACTGTTTTTCTAATCTCTCTCATCAATTTTTGCCTTTATCTTCATTATTTTTCCTCCTTATGCTTTCTTTTGGCTTGCTTTGTTGTTCTAGTTTTTTGTTTTGTGTTTTTAACTGGAAATTTAATTCATTTATTTTTATTTTTTCACTTTTATTGATGACAATGGTTAGTGCAATCAATTTTTCTCTGGATTAACTCCATGATTTTAATTGTATTTCTCTTTTATTAAGGAACTATTTGATGTTTTAAATTTCCAGATGGAAGAGAACATTTTACTTATATTAGCAAACTCTAGTTTTATTGCAGTATAATCAGACTGTTATTTGTAATACTTCTACTTTATAGATGTTATTAATGCTTTCTTTGTTGCCTAATACATTATCAATTTTGCCAGCATGCCATAGGCACTCAATAGATATGCATATTCTCTATTATCAAGGTGTAGCATTTAATATGCACTCATAATATCAGCCTCATTTATTATATTGTTTAGATCTTCTATCTCCTTATTTGTCCACCTGATCTACTTAGTAATAAAAGCAGTGTAGTGAAGCCCATTATTTGTATGCTTCTATCTATGTGCCCCTACACCTCCTGTGGGTTTTGTTTCAGAAAAGTAGCTGCTATGTTATTTGATACATAAATATTCATAAATGTAATATCTTATTTGTCAAGAATGGGTTTTAGTATTAACCTTCATTGCACATTTAAAGGTTTTAGATTCAAATTTTACCATATTCGATATCAAGATCACTATCCTTGTTCTCATACTGTTTCCATTTGACTGGTCCTTTTGTCCAACTGATACTTTTGTCCATCCTTTTACTTTTAGCCATTCTAAATCATTTTAAAGTATCTCTCTTATAAATAGAATATAGTTGGTTTTTGTTATATGAGCCAAGTAAAAAAATAAGTAACTAAAGCCCATTTACATTAATTGCTATAACTGATCTATTTGGTCTCAATTTTAGCATATTTTATAAATTGTGTATTTCCTTATTTTTAGCATTTTTTTTGTCCACAAGATGTGTATTCTTTGCTAATTTTGTTTAAAAAAATTTTTTTACAAAGTTCTGTATTTTTGTTTTAGTAGTGCCTTTGTACTTTTACCTTTTTTAATTCCTGAGTCCAGGTTCCCCATTTAACTTTTTAACATCTGGCTTATCAGGTACTTTTGGTATTCTGTAATACTTATTGCCTATTTTCCTCTTTCCCTCTCCCCTCTCTTCCTGATTTCTACTTTATTTCTAATGTTGTCACAGTATATAACATTTTTACATTGGTATTTCATCTTCATCCCCATCTTTATTTCAGTTTTATGCATATATTTATATGTTTTTAAATGTTCACCATCAAACCTTCTGGTGAAGTTTCCTAAACATCATTTGGCTGGCTAAAACTCATCTACTAGACTTCTCAAAAGGCATGATGAGTACAGAATTCCCTATGTTATGAAATATTGAAAACTATTTTTATATGGCTTTAATATTTAAAAATATCTTTAAGGCCAGCTCAGGTGGCTCAGTGGTTTAGCGCCAACTTCGGCCCGGGGCATGATCCTGGAGTCCCAGGATCAAGTTCCGCATCCAGCTCCCTGCATGGAGCCTGCTTCTCCCTCTGCCTGTGCCTCTTCCCCGCCCGCCCCCCCTCTCTGTGTCTCTCATGAATAAATAAAATCTTTAAGAAAAATATATCTTCAAGTGCACAGAGAACATTCTCCAAAACAGATCACGTGTTAGGCCACAAAACAAGTCTCAATAAACTCAAAAAGAATGAAATAATGTTCTTCATCTTTTCAGACCATACTGGTATGAAATTAGAACTCAACCACAATAAAAAATCTAGAAAGAACACAAATACATGGAGGCTAAATAGCATACTACTGAACAATGAATGAGTCGACCAAGGAATCAAGGAGGAAATCAAAATATACATGGAGATATATGAACATGAAAATACAATGGTCCAAAACTTTGGGATACAGCAAAAGCTCTTCTAAGAGGAAAGTTTACAATACAGGCCTACTTCAAGAAGCAAGAAAAATCTCAAATAAACAACCTAACCTTATCCCTAAAGGAGCTAGAAAAAGAAGAACAAAACCCAAAGCCAGTAAAACGAAGGAAAAAAATAAAGATTAGAGTAGATATAAATGAAATAGACTTAAAAACAATAAAACAATAAAACAGATAAATGAAACCAGAAGCTGGTGAAAAGATAAACAAAAATGATAAACCTTTTTTTTGTTTTCTAAGATTTTATTTATTTGAGATAGTGAGAAAGAGAATATAAGCAGGGAGGAGAGGGAGAAAGCAGGAGAAAGCCCCATGTGAGGCTCGATCCCAGAACCCTGAGATTATGACCTGAGCCGAAGGCAGCCACTTAAACAACTGAGCCACCCAGTCCCCCATAGATGATAAATCTTTAGCCAGACTCACAAAAGAGAGAGAAAGAAGAGAGGATTCAAATAAATAAAATCAGAAATGAAAAAGAAGAAACAACCAACACCAAAAAAAACATAAAAGATTATAAGAAAATAATATGAAAAATTGTGTGTCAGCAAACTGGACAACCCAGAAGAAATGGATAAACTGCTAGAAATATATAACCTTCCAAAACTGAATCACGAAGAAATGGAAAATTTGAACACATCAATTACTAGCAATGAAATGAACTAGTAATAAACTCCCAACAAAAGACCCAATAACTTCATAGGTGAATCCTACCAAACATTTAAAGAAGAGTTAATACCGATTCTTCTCAAAGTATTCCCAAAAAATTCTACAATTTATTTACTCCATTCACCAATATTACCCTGATATCAAAACAAGATATGAAAAGAAAAGAGAGAACTACAGAACCATATCACTGATGAATATAGATGCAAAAGTCCTCAACAAAATATCAGCAAACTGCATACAATAATACATTGAAAAGATTATTCACCACAATCAAGTGAGATTTATTCTTGGTATGCAAGGGTAGTTCAATATTTGCAAATCAATCAATGTGAAACATCACATTAACTAAGATGAAAGATAAAATCATATGTTCATCTCAATAGATGCAGAAAAGCATTTGATGGAATTCAATATCCATTCATGACAAAAACTCTCAACAAAGTAGGGTTAGAGGACACATATCACTACACAATAAAGACCACATATGAAAAGCCACAGCTAACATCATACTCAGTGGGGGGAAACAGAGTTTTTCCTTAGATCAGAATAAAATAAGGATGTCCACTCTTACCACTTTTATTCAACAGAGTACTGGAAGTTCTATCCAGAGCAATCAGACAACAAAAAGAAAACTGTCACTATTTGCAGAGGACATGATACAATATATAGAAAACCCTAAAGACTTCACCAGAAAACTACTAGAACTGATAAATTCAGTAAAGTTGCAGGATACAAAATTAATACGTAAGGGTAGGGGGAATGTGAATTCTCCAATTTTGTGGTTCTATTGTTTGGTAAGAGTTTAATTTTTCCCTTTTTCTTCTTTTCCTCTTCACGACCCAAATGGCCAAAGGAAGCTTTTTCCTTTCTTTTTGTCTTTTTTCTGTCCTACAAGCAATATATTTGAAGGATCATCCTTTAATTCCCTATTCTTTAACATTAGTCTTAATCTTTTAAATAGAGTCTGTCCCTTTAAATCACAAACTTTTTCCTTTATATGGCATCTAATACTTTGTAGGTTGCATGCCTGGCTCACTGTAGGGCACCTATCTCTTTAAATCTCCCACCTGGGGCCCTCAATTGGAACCTGTTCCTTTAAGATATGTATACTTTAAAACTGCATATCTTTCCTAATATGCCAAGTTACTTTAGTATTTTCAGATTTAGGGTAGATTTCATCTTTCTGGTAGTCATTCCTATTCATTCTCAAGCCATCATTTTCATCTCTCCTCTGCTTTTCCAATAGTTTTACAAGGTCTACCTCGAATCACCAAAGCCCCACATAGAACAGGGTTGGAGTGATAGTGTGTGGAACCATGGTGCTGGTTTTTATTAATGTTGTCTTTCTATCCTCAGCTATTTGATAGTTTTAGAATTCTCTGTCTTCACATAATGTTGAAAGTATGTTTTTTATATAGAATTTTCACATGTGGACAGTTATTTGTATAGTTTAAGAAGATTTGGGGACTTTGTTTACTGCACCATTTTCTAGCTATCAGAAGTCTGAGGGTACTTTGTTCAATAAATAAGTAAGCTGATTCTAAAATTCATATGGAAATGCAAAAGATTGAGGATAGTCAAATTACACTGAAGCAAAGATGAGGGTTTACGTTAATTGATACCATTTCTTCTTTTAAGTTTCATTAAACAAAACAGCAGATATGGGCATGGGGAAAGTCAATAAAACAATGAAACAGAATAGTATCTAAATATATAGATGCAATCTGGTTACTAGATCTTCAACCAAAATGCCAAGTCAATCCAATAGGGAAAGAAAAATCTTAACAAATATTACTGAAACTGAATATTTTGTATAAAAAAACAAATAAACCAGCCTCTTTCCTACTCCATACACCAAAATTAATTAGGACATATAATATCTAAGTATAACCCTAAAGCTTCTGGAAGCAATCATAAAAGTATATTTTCACAAACTTTGAGGTAGGCAACAATTTTTAGACAAAACATAAAATGTACTAATCATAAAAGAAAGAACTGACAAAATCGATCTTCACTAAAAATAAACATTTTTTAAGACTTCATTTATTCATTTGAGACAGAGAAAGAGTGATGTGGAGGGGGAGCAATAGAGAGATAGAGAGAGAGAGAGAGACGCAGACTCCCTACCAAGGGGAAGGCCAATGCGGGGCTTAGACTCCAGAACCCTGAGATCACAACCCAAGCCAAAGGCAGATGCCTACCCGACCAAGTCACCCAGATGCCCTCAAAATTAAACACTTCTAATATCAAAAGATACTATTAATAAAATAAACCAAAAAAAACATGGAGAAATACATTCACAGCATATGTCATTGTGAAAAGACTTATATCTTAGAACATATAAACAATTCCTACAACTCAATATCTAGAAGTCAATCCAATTTTTTTAAGAGGGCAAAAAGTTCAAATAGACATTTCATAAAATAATATATACAAATGGCCAATAAGCACACGAAAAAGGGCTCAATATCTTAATAACTTTAGTCATCAAGAAAATGCATATTAAAATTACAATGAGAACCATTTCATATCAGCATAAATGGCTAAAATTAAAAGGATTGAAAACACTGAATTTTGGTAAGAAAGTAGAGACTCCAGATGTCTCACACATTGTTAGAGTGTAAAATTCACATCTGTGGAAATAAAGTGGCTATTTCTTATAAACATAAATCTATCCTATGATCCACCAACTCTACTCCTAGATATTTATTCAAGAGAAATGAAAACATAGGCCCACAAAAATACTGTCCAAGATGTTCACAATCTTATTGCTAATAACCAGACATGAAAAACAACCCAAAATGTCTATCAAAAGGAAAATGATTAAACCAACTATGGCATATTATCTTGTAATACTACTCAACAATAAAAGAATGAACTACTGATACAGGCAAGAACATGAAGGATTCTCAGAAACATGTTAAGCTTTTAAGAAGTCATATAAAAATAATTACATTTTTATGATGTCCGATTACAGGAAAATTCATGATGACAAATGTCAGAAAAAGATGACCTGGAGGGAACAGACCACTGAAAGGGACAAAGCATTCTTGGTAACAGAAACATTTTGTATTTTGTTTGGAATAGTGGTTACATTAAATGCCCACAACTATCAAAACCTATTCACACTAAACACTTAAGACCAACACATTTTAAAGTGTGTTAATTATGATGCAATTTAAAAAGTCACATCATTTTCTTTATTCAGTAAACATTTGAGTCTTTAGTCCTAGGAACTTAAAGATTAAAAAAAGAACATGGTCATTGATCTCCAATAAATTCAGTTTCAGTGAAGCTTAGGTGACTTGCAGAGACATATGAATAATAACAGCACAATGAGCTAGAGATAAAAGAAGAGTTATAGGAACTCAGAGAAAGGACACCTTCTTCCTGTTAGAGAAGACTTTCTATAAAAGATAACGACTATGTTTTAAAATGAAAGGCAGGGCACCTGGGTGGCTCAGTCACTTAAGAGACTTGACTTGATTGCAGCTCAGGTCATGATCTCTGGGTCCTAGGACTGAGACCTATGTCCGGCTCACCACTCAGCAGAGTCTGCTTCTTTCCCTCCCCCTCTTCATCTGCTCTTCCCTTCATCTTACCCCCCACCCCCACTCACATGCTCTCTAAAATAGAAATAAATAAATCTTAAAATAAGATAAAACAAAAGGCAAGAATCAACTAATTTAAATGGAGAAAAGCATTACAGACAGAAAGAGCAAGATGAGAAATGATACAATAATCAGATCCAATATACTGCATACAGGAGAGACCAAGTTAGGCTGATGCTGTTAATGAGCAGAAACTACAGAGAGGAAGGAGCAAGAAAGGAGGCCAGAGAGAAACAAGAGACCATACAAATCCATGTAAGGAAGACAGACTTCATCCTATAGGTGACAAAAAAATCTAAAGGTTAAACAACCATTTCAGATGACTTATCCTAATAGCGCTAGAAAAGATGGATTTGAGAGAGGAAGAAGGAGGCTCCTAATGTGCTCCAAGAATGAAGGCCTGAAGTGGAAAACTATTTAGAAGGTAAAACTGGCAGGACTGTCCCTTAATTTAAATATAAGAGAATGGTTAAGAGGCAAAACTGATTCTTAAGTGACTAGTGGGATGAGGGTATCACCGACTAAGCCAGAATATAAAGAGAAGAATTTGGGAGACTGGGGAAGAGAAGTATGGTTAGAAGCATGGGAGTGTGAGGTGTCTGTGATACTTAGTTCAAACTGTACAGCAAGTGGTCCATATACCAGTACACATTTTGAAACACAGGTGAGACTGATTTAGGGATAATTTGCATGTAGAAATCAGTTTAAACATGACATCAAATGAGATTCATCAGTTAAAGTAAAAAGAATGAGAAGGTGGAACAAAAATAAAATTTTGGTGTACCAACAGGGAAAGTAAGAAAAGGCAAGGGAAGGGTGGGATAAGAATACTATAAAAAGAGAGCAAATGAATAGTAAGAAAAGGATGAAGGGAACAAGCATTCTGCAGTGTTAGGGGAACAAGGAACAGTGAATTTCAAGAAGTGCGTTGACCAATATCCTCCAATGCAGCAAAGAGGTCAGTAAGGAAAGGCCTGAAATGGACCTCACCAAAACATCATTAGTAACCTCAGCAAAGGCATTTCAGTAGAGTGGAAGAAGCACAAGTCAGATTATAGCAAACAGCAGAAGCAACAAGTAGGTAGAGGTGAGAAAGCAGAAAATCATAGTTTCATTCACATACTGACTTGGGAATCACACTAAAAAAAGAAGGGAATCAGTAGTTGATCATATCAGCTCAGTCATGAAAAAGATGAGAGCAAGTATTCCCATCTGGCAGTAGTCACTGCTTTTTTATCAATGTGTTTTTGATACTTCATCAGTCAAAAGAAATAACATTACTGCTCCTCTTCAAAAATCCAGATCCAAGAACTACATTATTAAGTCTTTCTTATCTTCCTTTAAAAATCATTACACTTCAAAATATCTTATTTTTAAAGTATTTTTACAAAAATATAAATGCAAATATAAATTATATATATTGTTTTAAAAATAAGTACCTTTATTTTCAAAAGGTATTTGGTTTTGAGGCACTCAACAAACTTATGAACTCTTAAGCAAAAAATATCAAAATACCACCAGCACTAACACTAACTAAATAAATAGTATTAACTGCTTTTATTTTTAAATTCTGGGGGAGGAAAGAAACAAGTCAAGGACACTGCAAGCAAACCAGAATTCTCCATTTCTTCGATTTCCCCTAAGAAAAAATTCACTGAAGTTTATCTCTAAAAAATGTTTGTCTTTAAATGTCCCTGCCTGAATATTGATCTTTCAACCCATCCTTGAAATAAAAGCCAGAGTGATCTTTGTAAACTCAGCAAATCTGATCTTTTCATGACCCTGATTTAAAACTCTCAATGGATCTCTGGTTCAGGGTGGTACTTGGGGAATCCATCAAGTCATCCATACAAGGTTGGGCTATTGGAGAAAAGAGAACAATTCAATTTGCAAATATGTTACAATTTGATTTGCAAAATTAATCATTATTTTTACAGAAAAACTAATACACTCTTCAAAACTATTATATTTTTTAAGTGTATGGATGAGCTATCAAGATTGCATTGGTCTATTTAATTTAGCTAAAATTCAGGGCTTGGTTTTCTCAGTAATGGCATTTGCCTATTAATGGTTACATTTGTTAAAAGGCATGTCTGTTTGTTGTCACTATATTAGTGATACCTCAATATACCACAGTGGTTAGGTGAAGTGTAAATGTTCTGGTGAAACAGTAATGTAATTTCTATGTGAGAATAATGTCAAAAAATAGAAACTGTGAGATAGAATCCCAGTGAATATGAATCCTATATGGTGGGACTGGCAACTCATCAAGTTTGAGGACTTATCTCCAAAAAGGAAAAATACGAATGAGTATAAAAATGGATATTGAGTCAACTAATATTCGACAAAGCAGGAAAGACTATCCACTGGAAAAAGGACAGTCTCTTCAATAAGTGGTGCTGGGAAATTGGACAGCCACATGCAGAAGAATGAAACTAGACCATTCTCCTACACCACACACAAAGATAAACTCAGAATGGATGAGAGATCTAAATATGAGACAAGAATCCATCAAAATCCTATAGGAGAACACAGGCAACACCCTTTTTGAACTTGGCCACAGTAACTTCTTGCAAGATAGTCTATGAAGGCAAGGGAAGCAAAAGCAAAAATGAACTATTGGGACTTAATCAAGATAAAAAGCTTCTGCACAGCAAAAGATACCGTCAACAAAACTCAAAGACAACCTACAGAATGGGAGAAGATATTTGCAAATGACCTATCAGAGAAAGGGCTAGTATCCAAGATCTATAAAGAACCTCATAACTCAACAGCAAAGAAACAAACAATCCAATCATGAAATGGGCAAAAGACACAAACAGAAACTTCAGAGAAAGACTTGGACATGGCCAACAAGCACATGAGAAAATGCTCCGCATCACTGGCCATCCGGGAAATACAAATCAAAACCACAATAAGATACCACCTCACACCAGGGAGAATGGGGAAAATTAACAAGACAGGTAACAACAAATGTTGGAGAGGATGTGGAGAAAAGGGAACCCTCTTGCACTGTTGGTGGGAATGCGAACTGGCGCAGCCACTCTGGAAAACTGTGTGGAAGTTCCTCAGAGTTAAAAATAGATCTGCCCTATGACCCAGCAATTGCACTGCTGGGGATTTACCCCAAAGATACAGATGCAGTGAAACAGGACACCTGCACCCCAATGTTTATAGCAGCAATGTCCACAATAGCCACACTGTGGGAGGGGCCTCAGTGTCCATTGACAGATGAATGGATAAAGAAGATGTGGTCTATGTATACAATGGAATATTCCTCAGCCATTAGAAACGACAAATACCCACCATTTGCTTCAACGTGGATGGAACTGGAGGGTATTATGCTGAGTGAAGTAAGTCATTGGAGAAGGACAAACATTATATGGTCTCATTAATTTGGGGAATATAAAAATTAGTGAAAAGGATTAAAAGGGAAAGGAGAGAAAATGAGTGGGAAATATCAGTGAGGGTGACAGAACAGAGAGACTCCTAACTCTGGGAAATGAACAAGGGGTAGTGGAAGGGGAGGTGGGCGGGGGGTGGGGGTGACTGGGTGATGAGCACTAGGTGATATGCTATATGTTGGCAAATTGAACTCCAATAAAAAAAATATACCCCACCCCACAAAAAAAGAATGATACTGAGGGCTGCCCGGGGGGCTCAGCAGTTTAGCGCCATCTTCAGCCCAGGGCCTGATCCTGCAGACCAGGGATCGAGTCCCACGTCAGGCTCCCTGCAAGGAGCCTGCTTCTCTCTCTGCCTGTGTCTGTGCCTCTCTCTCTCAGTGTCTCTCATAAATAAATAAATAAAATCTTTAAAAAAAATTTTTTTTAATGGATATTGAAACACTGGATTTTATGAGACTCTTTGTGCCTAGTCCCCTGAACACTGTTAAAAAACTTCATCTGCAATTTTTGTCAAATCAAGGCATGACATTTTTTTATGAATTTAATTTCTAATCTAAAACAACTTGTTACAAGTAAATTAGGTTAAGTATGATTAGCTACCAAATATGTTTTGTTATTTAAAGACAAAGTTCTATATTTTACTCAGGATTGATATGTTTTAACAGGCTTTACAACCTCCTATCCACTGTTTCCTCCCCTTAAGCAGTATGATTTGATAAAAACTATCTGGAGTCTAGGTTTTCTATAAAATTCAAAAGTTGTCCAGGTGTGATAGAAATTCTCAATTGAAAGCAATGAAGGATTTCTATCTGCCCTAGGACATAATGGAAAAGTTCTATTAAAATCAGTAGACCATTTCAAAAACACCTGACAATTCTGTGCTTGATAGAAAACCCCACTGCAAGTAGTGGCACATTCCTATCAAATAGTTAGGATTTACTAATCTGTGAGGCAGCTCCATTCATACCAGTCATCACAAATAAGGATATAAACAAGGATCATGGTTGTTCTATAAAGTTATTTTTGACAAATATTGGACAAGTAGTATATACTACTTATTCCAACCTCTTCTAAGTAATAATAGACTAACGAATCTACTTCACTAATTACTTAGGATTGAGGCAAGTAAACTTTTTCTGTAAAGGGTCAGAGAGTAAAACTTGTCTTTTTTCAAGCCATAAGATTTCTGTCACAACTACTCAACTCTGCCCAGAGCACAAAAACATGGTGTAGCTGTGTATGAATAAAACTTTATTTATAAAAGTAAGCATAAGGTCAAACTGGGCCATAGCTTGCCAACTCCTTACTTAGAATAAAGCTATACAATCTTTTTTCCCTAAAAACTAGACTCAAAAGATGTCTTTCTTAAAAAATGTCTTTAATCTGGAATGCCTGTGTGGCTCAGGGGTTGAGTGTCTGCTTTTGGCTCAAGGCGTGATCCCAGGTTCCAGGATGGAGTCTGCATCAGGCTCCTTGCAGGGAGCCTGCTTTTTCCTCTGCCTAAGTCTTTGCCTCTCTCTCTTGAATAATTAAAGTCTTTTAAGAAATGTTTTTAATCTTTAAAAAATTATAATGTTCCATAAATTTACATATTTACTTAACTGGCTCCAAACATTTAATTTTTGAGGACATCTCATTACTGCTTAAATGAAATCTTTATTTTAAACTAAAAGGCAAATACTTGATAACACTGCAGCATTTCAACAAGAGTATTAAATTACCTGCCTTCAGCTTCTGAGACTTAGTAAATTCACATGCAAAATAAGAGATTGAATATTGACAGTTTTCTCTCTCAAATGTCTATCTATTCTTCCTGTACAAGTAAAATAATATTATATGAAATATTCTATCCATCTGTATCATTTATCTTTAATTTAAGGCACCAACATTTATAAGATTACCAAATGGTAAGACGTACTTTATAATGAGATTCAAAACCCACAAGATATAAGGATTTTGTCTTTATCAAAGTAATCCTCTAAGAGACTATACAAGATATTCTAAAATAAAGGACAACTTTAAAATAAATAAAATATCAGAAATCCATATATGTGCAAATTACATGAGTTTACTGGCAAAAGTAAGTTATGAGAGTCCAGGCTTAATATGCAATAGAAAGACTGCAAGTATTTAGTGGGTCCTCAGCATATGACAAGCAGTGTTCCCAACCCTTTGTGTGTATCAACTCATTAATCCTCCTAAGTATACCATAGGTTAGGTGCTACAATTGGCACCACTTAACAGATGAGCAAACTGAGGCATCAAGTAATTAATTGATATACTCAATGTTATAGTTAATCAACATCCAAACCAGGACTGACCCTGGCTCAAGGGAGTTGAACTTCAGAGTCCATGCTTTGGACTCTGGCAGGTATATTTGTATGTCAAACGTACCTCAATTAAACCTTAAAATAAAATCAAGAATTTTAGTAGGTATAAATTTAACTTAAAATCAAGGGTACATAGAACTGTTTTCATAACCATTTTTTTCCTCAGTAATTGCTCATGGCAACCCAGTTTTGTGATATAATTATAATTAATTTTAATTAACTAATAATTCTAAAATAAATTAACTATTCAAAATCATGTAATATACTAATCTCAGTTCCAAACACAAATCAATTCCAGCTCAAAAGCCTGCTCCTCTTCCACAGTGCTGACTTCCTGCTGACTTCTAGATCATGTATACTGGGTACTTAGGCAAAAAGAAAAAAAAAATTGGTACTGCTGTGGAGCAATACAAGACAAGCCGTAACAGCAACAAGCACGCTGAATATAATAAAAGCATTCAGTCAAACAGCCTATTTTTCCACTTTGAAAATACATTTCTTAGATACATAGAAATCTATAATCATACATTTTTTAAATACACTTTCTCTTAAGGCAGTATAGCATTACCAGTAACGATAAACAATTCAATTTACACATGAAAGTTATTGTAATGAGGTAAAACATTTTAAAAGACCACCAACAGTCCAACTCAATTTTATTTTCCATGAAAACATGTTTAGGCAGGAATAATCCAAGCCATGTCAAGCAATATTAGCCAATATGACGACAATGGCACAGATAAGTCTCATAACACCAATTGTAAACTAATATTAGTTTATATTAATTCATAACTAAAAGTATAAGAAAGTTACAAAATACAGTGGAAAGGTATTACCTCATAACAAACATTACCATTCTTTAGTATGTCACACTAGGTATCCACCACATGATTAACCCAAGAAGGCTTTCAATCCCCTTTTATAAGCAAACATAATATATACATACAAACTAGTAATTATTATGGAGTGACATATAATTAGGGAAAGAGAGCTTTGCAAACTAAAAGATCCTTTACAAACATAAGATTATCACTCAAAATAACAAAAAATTTTAAAGTAGAATATTAACAAGTAAATTAAATAAAAAATATAAAATCATTCATTCATACCAAATTCACGCAACTTTACCATAATTTGAATAGTATCACTAAATGAAAAGTTCAAAATGTGTTCAAGTAGAAGGGAACTACTTCAAACGTAGTGGATGGATCTGTGCCAGCCTTCAAACTCTTTGTTACTGCTTCATGATGGAATAAGTACAAAAACTGAGGTAAGCATTTAGAATCTCTTAGAGCAATTTGATATTGCTAAAGATTTTATACTTTACAAAAGTATTGATGTGTGAAAAACTGGAAATTTTTAAAATTGGCAGACAGCTTAAGAATCATTGAGCTAGGGGATTAGCACCTGCCTTCCGCCCAGGGCATGACCCTGGAGACCCGGGATCAAGTCCCACATCAGGCTCCCTGCATACAGCCTGCTTCTCCCTCTGCCTGTGTCTCTGCCTCTCTCTCTCTCTCTCTCTCTCTCTCATGAATAAATAAACAAAATCTTTAAAAAAAAAAAAAAAAAGAGAGAGAGAGAGAGAATCATTGAGCTAGACCACATTTCCCAGAATCCCTCTCAGGCAGGTGAGACTAAGTTCTCCGAAACCAAGGAAGTGACGTGTGCCCCTTTTCCCATCAGGGAACTGGCTCTGGCTCTCAGCTGTCCTTTCCTTTCTGGCTATCTAAACTCAGATGTGGCAGCTACTCTGCTACATGCATGAAAACAATGACAATACCCTAAATGGTGCTTCTCAAACTTTAATGTGCAAAAAAAAAAAAAAAAAAAACAAATCACTGGGAAAATCCTGTTAAAACACAGATGTTGCTTCAGTAGCACTAAAATTCTACATTGTTAACAAGCTACTGAGTAATGCTAATGCCACTGGTTCCAGGACCATACCTGGAGTAGCATGTGTTAGGGGACAACAAAACAGTAAGGTAGGGGGAAAAAAAAAACAAAAAACAGTAAGGTGGAAGGAACCTGGGTCCACAAATGACAGCACAAACCAGATTCCCCATCAGTATGGGTTCTTCTGTGATGAGGAGGATAAAAAAGGCCATGATTTTTAGACCTTTGTAATATGGGGTCTTTGTACATTCCCCTAGATTATAGTCTAATACAGAGCAGTTCTGTAAATATTAGAAAGGTGTACCTCATGTCAGTTTTGCATTTTAATCAAAATAGTATCAATATAAATTCTTATTCACATAAGTATAAACTGGTAAAATTTCAAGGCCCTATGGCCTTTTCAAGATAATCAGACTTTGGAATGCACACTATGATTTCTGTTATGTATCATTTAAATATTATCACTCTACACCCATTAATGCCTACACCACTACACTGGACTATCTTTTTCAAGACGTCAAATCAAAATTTAATGAGTAAAATGGCAGGTGCTCTGTGTAACAAAGAAAAGCTAGATGTGCTTACCAACAAAGTTAAATGTTATTTTGGGTGGTTACTTTGCTCCAGCAATGATGTAAACACAGACACAAAAATGGGCACTGAAATTTCATGGTATTGATATTGCAACCATATTTTTAATATATGTATATAAAATACATATTTATCAATGATTAATTACCAAATAAACACCTAGTTAACATATGTTTATAAGGACTTCTGATAAATGCATAATTAATTAAATAAACAAAGAAAAAAGGTAAAAAAGCAATTACAATCAAGAAAAAGCAGTCAAATAATTTATCAGCAGCAACCAAAATAAGGAAACAGTACATCCTGATCCTGTAAAACTTCAAAACGTCCAAAGAAGAGTCTGATAGAGCCTAGGTACTAACCCTGTACCATCCCTCTTCTAGAAGTACAACTAAGGAAAGAAGTCAAATCAACAAAGTCCTGGAGAAACCTCACTATTACTCACAACTTAGAGGGAAACAAATGGAAAGACACAGCAGGCAGCCTGGACAACAGATCATGGCAAACTCCCAGGAGCAAAGCCCCTGCGTCCCAACCTAGGCTATCCGCTCAGGCAGAAATGGTCAATACTATCTGCCATTCTGAATATGGTAAACTGAGGAAGGCCACTGAGAAGAAGCCTATTTTACACTCTTTGGGACCTAACTAGCAACATATCCATGGTCTTTTTTGATGTTCATAATTGAAAGTTAAAAGAACAACTTGTGCTTAGCAGGGTCCTCCTGTTAAAACCCAATGGACTGGAACCCTGTGCCAGCTTACTAAATTGGAAAATGTCCAAGTGCCTACTGCTTTGCTTCATCAAAGGCCACAGAATGAATTACAACCTCATCATCCTAATGCCTTTCTAACCAGGGACCCTGAGGTAACAAGCAATTCTGAAACATCAAAAAGAAAACTAAAAACGTGTAGCATCTCATAAAATATCAAATGAGTAAAGAAATAACTAGGACCTAGGACAAACATACTAAAAACAAACTTCCGAAAATAGTTTCTATTAATGCTGCTTTGAGACTCTTGAGACATTTCAAACTCCTACAGAAACAGCTGGTTGTCCCATGCAAAGAAATGTCATCAACATTTTTGTAAGTGTATGTGTTTGTGTTCAGTAAGTATATCAATAAGTAGAGAAAGCATTAACAGGTTATTTCCTGCATTTTTTTTCATAAAACTGATTTTTTTTAAATTTCATGTTCAGTTCACAAGTAAAAGTTTTCTACTCTATACAAAGCTTGAATAAATTTCATATTCCTTGAGAACACAAAAACAGTATGATGAAACATACTGAGACTAATTACAATAGTACTAATATTCTATTCCACAAGCATCTCTGTGTCTGCTGTGGACCTTGGGCCCTGCTACATGCTAAGAATGCTATAGAAATATGAGAAGACCAGATTTTTGTCTTACAGGAGCTTACAAAACATCAATCAAGCTATTTTAACTAATTAGAAAAACGAAATATTCACTTATTTCTTTGGATTACACTCTAATAAGAGTATTGGAATATATTTATGGAAAAAGGAAAAATTATTTCACTCACTTTATCATGACCATCTATCAACTTTCTGGACACTTAAACTTGCATACATTCCTATTTCTCCTTCAAAACAAAAGTTAAACTGAATTAATTCCAAAAGCCATTATAAAATGCTGGCTTAATTTACTTAGGAAGTTTTCCCACAAGCATTTAAGTTTAATATTTCACATTCTGCATTTTTAAAAAATATGCCTTTATTTTCAAACTTGAGGTCTTGCTTAGGAATTAGGAAAATAAAAATGTTTTTTTCTTAACATCTTCACTTAATATCCATGATAGACTGTCTTCTGAAAAGCTGCAGCTGAATTTTATTTGCATTTTATATTTAGAGGAGTTTTGAGGGAATAGGGGTGGAATTTTAAAAAGGGGCCTTCAGCTACCTATATTTATTAAAAATGTCTTAAAAACTGAATCTCTAGTATCAGCAAGTCAGTAAGCCAATAGTGACCTAAGCAAAGAATCTTGTCACAGAGCTCTTAAAGATATGTCCATTTTGTATTTTCAGAAAAGTCAATGATCCCCATATTCCAGTGCTTTTTCCTCTCTCTGGCAGCTCCTAATAGGCTAATTCTCTCTTAAAATGCTGAAATTTCTCCCAGCTTGAACCTAGCCTCTTCTTACTCCAAAGCTTTATTTTTTAGATCATAGATCAGTGCTATCTAACAAAGACATAATATAAGCCGCATATTTAATAGTAAAAAGAAATGTAAAATTTAATGAATTTTAATACAATATATTGACATTATTTCAATATGTAAACAATATAAAAATGAACATGAGACATTTACATGCTTTTTTGTACTAAGTCTTCCAAACCCAGTCTGTATTTTATATTTACAGCACATCTGAATTTGAGTTAGACATATTTCAGGTATTCAACAGCCACATATGGCTAATGTCTACCACACTGGACAGTGGAGCCTTAGATGATCTCACCCATGCACTGCTTCAATCATCAACTATACTTGAATGAATCCAAATTTATAACTCTAATCCAGTCTTCTTCTTAGTACAGGATTAGTATTTCCTAATGTCTAACTGGTATCTTATTTTAGATAACATAAAGCCACCTCACACTCAAATAATGTCCAATTTCAATTCATGATCCACGCTTCGAAAGTGTTCTTTTTCTAATACTCCCTATCCAACCGTATTGTAATCAATTCAGGTATAAAAGCCAGAAACCTAGAAATCAGTCCCTTAACACCACCTCTTTCTTTCCCATATACAATCCATCTAAAAGTTCTGTCCATTTTACCTCGTAAAGATCACTCAAATCAGCCTCTGCTCTTCCTCTGAATCATCACCACCACTCTATCTGTCCACCTACTCATGCCAAGCTCGGAGCCATTTTCTTCAATGCAAGCAGTTCTCAAAATTTAACTATGATGTCATTCCTCTGTCAACCCTCCCATCTCCTGATAAAACTTTCCAATTGATTTCTACTGCCTCCAGAATAAAAGCAAGGCCCAAGCTACATGATCTAGACCCTAAGTATCTCCCATCCCATCTCCTTATACTGTACCTATCTTATCCTCCACTCATCCCAGGCCTTCAGACCTTTGTTCTCACCATGCTCCCTACGCCCTATGAACTTTGCATATGCTTCTTTACCCTTACTTAACCAATTTAATTCTCACTCATCCTCCAGATCTCAGGGACGCATTCTTTGACCACTTCAAAGACACCAAATTTCCCTTCTACAAGCTCTTCTAGAACCGTGTCCCTTTTTACTTACCTCTAGTTTATTTTACAGATGCGATGTTTGAATATGTAATTAATGGCTTTCTCTCCATAAGACCACATCTGATTGTACTAAAGAAAGTGTCTGCTACAGCAAGATGTTTAATAATTATTTGTTGAATGAATGCATCAATGAATCTGCCTTGTTTTTCCCTAGACAAAGACTAGACACCATATGAGATAGCATATACAACACATCCTGCTTACACATCATTAGTTCTGGAAAGTCTTCCAGACTTCTCAAGTTAAACCAGTGTATAACATGTTTAAATTCTGACTTACTTGTAAATCACTGCAAAAACAAATGGTGCCTCGTGTAGAAGAGGCATAAACATTTACTACATGTATTTCAGTATACACATTACTATATAGGGTTACACACTGCTCTGCAATATTGTAAAGACTTACTGTTATAAAGATACCGTACTTTCCACAGCACTGTCCTAAGAGGAGGGTAGCTATTTGTCTGCACTTTAAAGGCTGTAAAACTGTAGTAAGTGTAAGAAGCACTCACACATGCACACAGACACACACCCATAGAGTAGGAGTGTGAAACCTGTAGAGGTTACACTAAGGTACACATAGGCTCTGTCCAGTCCTGAGTATGATGTGGTTCTTTTCTCTTTCTCTATATCACCAGGGTGCTTTTTTTCTGCTCTCCAAACCTTTGATTTGACACCCCTGTTAATATTTTACATTATCACAATGCATTTTTTGCCCCTTTTCTTCTGCTTTTGTTTTTATCCTATGACTCCACAAATGTTTCTCAATTTTTACATAAAATGTTTTGCATTGCTTGGGGTACAGTCTACTTCTTCTAAAAATCATGTGGAAGTAAAGACTTCTTCAGCTACTTCCAGATTCTATACCTTACAAAAAGTCAGAATTTCTAGATAGATGGGACTTAACTGCCACATGATAAGTCAAACTGCCAATATTCTTCTTTTGTCAAAAAGAGAAAACATAAGCCAAAAAAGTTGGTAGAGTTATATTTTTATGGTTCTTGAAATGTTACTATGTAATTTTTACTTGATTTAGCAAATGCTGCTGTGTGAGAGGAGAAAATTATTTTCAACTTGCTGAGGTAGCAAGTTTCTTTTTATACCCCCTTTATGCTTGAGGCAGTCAAGTCTACAGGCAGTTGAAACTAGATTTATAGGTTATTCACCAAAATATCACAGCAAATAGCACCTTGAAACCTTAAAACTTGAACAGTTTAATAGAACATCCAAGCGTTTTTAGCAGTTTATAGTATCAGTAGAAGCCACCAGGCAGTATGTAACATATTTTAAAACAGAAGGTCAACAAGGCTTATTACTGTTGAACTATAATTTCACAAACAACATAAACCAAAGAGATGGTTATAAATGCTCATTAAAGAAATGGGAAATGATTCAAAATAGGATATCTCTGATAAGCTCCCCTGAAACCAAATATAAAGCAATTGGTTTCTTCCAGTGTTCTTCAACATCATGTATTACTATTTCAGCTAAAAAGTGTTTTAATGGTTCTAAACCTTTCCAACAGTGTACCAAGAGTTATGTTTACATCAAAATGGCAGTAACAAAATATCTTACAATTCTAGATAATAAAATATCTTGCACTTAATATACAACTTATAAAAAACTACCAATATTCCTTAGAAATATACTTATGCCTAAGAGTTATGTTGGAATGAGGGAGCAACACTTCAGATACTCTTTGTGTAAACTTTTATTGTATGACTGCTACCAACAGTGTAGCACATAAAGGTAAAGTTATATTGATAGCGCTGTAAAGGTTGCTTCTCATTTGAACATAGATCACTCATCAGCAATCTCCTGAAGAAGAGGTATACCATTCAAAAAACAGAAGTCATACAAGAAAGGTGCAGAGTGAGCTACAGAACAGGAATCTGACTTTCTTGGTCTTGATTATTAATGTGTTTGGGAGGAAGCTTCTACATAATGGCATCTGGAAAGAAGCTCTCCATCTGTGGATAAGTGAAAAGTTAGAAATCAGAAATTCCAGAAAGATGTCCTGAAGTACCACTTTGGAATAGCTATTTCAGAAGAGCATTCACTTTATACTCCATACTGCCACTGTGGTTCCTATTTTATTTATCTCACAGTTGTTCTTCTCTAGTACTAAATTTTGATAAAGACCTTTAAAAAAGAAGATTTATTTATTCATGAGAGACACAGACTGAGAGAGAGAGAGAGAGAGGCGGACACAAAGGCAGAGAGAGAAACAGGCTCCTTGAAGGAAGCCCAATGCAGGACTCGATCCCGGATCCCGGGATCAGGGCCTGAGCCGAAAGCAGGCACCCAACCGCTAAGCCACCCAGGCATCCCTTGATAAAGATTTTTATAAGCTGTAGTCTTTCTTAGTCGTTCAAAGGTAAAAGATAGGGAAAGGAGTTTGGTGGTGTACATTTGGGCCAGAGGATGGTCAGTATGGTGGGAGCATAATCAGAGAAAGAACACAAAAGAGAAGGTGAAATTCAAGGGGAACAAGGTAAGAAGACCTTTGTGTTCATCCTTCTATTTTCCCTCTAACCCTGCCCTCCTCACCAAAAACACAAAAACAAAAATCCCAGAGCACAACCTGGTTAAGCCTTGTATGTTAGAAATCTAGAGTTTCTAAGAAAATATGTTCCTTCAGAATTAAATGGAAATGAAACATTTCTAATGCTACCTTAGGGTGTCTTGGACTCCATACTACTGGGTAAGGCAAAGACATACCATATAGTACCTTAACTTTTCAGATACTCTTCAGACTTTGAAAAATAGAAAATTAACCATTTTCAGATAACCTTAATCAGCACTTAGGTGAGCCATTACAAGTTAAAGCTTTCTTTGTTTGCAAAACCACTACTCCTCAGCCTAAGCACCTTATCTTTCCCAAAGAAGTAAATTTACACACTACAAAATGCACTTTCATCTAATTTTCTATTTTAAAATGTGTTATTTTTTTTTATCAATAATTTATAACAGAAGTGGTCACCATGGCTTGATGGAAAAGAGTTTTTAATCTTTATTCCTTTTCAGGTCCTACAAGTAATTAAGCATATAGAGTAAGTACTAAGAAAAATGGTTTTGTCGGTGACAATAACAGAGAACCCTAAGAGTTAAAGGAAGCTCAGAATGTCAGAACCGGAATGAATTGGTCAAAGCTACTCTATGGTCATAAATTCTTCCAGTGGTCTTCTCTGCCTAAACCTTTGAGATTCTATATTTTAACATAGTAAATCTCTACTTAAATATGGAATCTAGACAGGCTACTTGAACACACAGGAGATCCTCTTCTCTTCTTTGGCACAAATCTAATATGTTCAAGACCCATTGAGAATCACATGCAAACCTCTAGAGAAGCCTAACTAGACCCTCAGATTACTACTATTGCCTTTATGAGTCACTGCCATACAAAAGCAACAACGTCTGGTGGAAGAAGAAACATGTTAAATATATCACTTGCAACATAAAGTGACAAATGTTACAATATAACATTGCTGGGCGCTTATAACAAAATAACAATAAAGGGAGGTCCTATCAAAGCTTGGGTAGAGACCCCTGCTATAGAATTCTGATTCACAGGGGCATTCTCAGGTTAATTGTAACAGATTTTATTGAGAACCTACACTGTAGTGTTAGCTCCCTGGCACTACAATACACAGAAAAATAAGTTGTTGTTTCCTACCTTTAAGGAGCTTGTACTCCAAAAAAGAAAAATTTAGTAGGTGTTTAGAACCAACATAAATGATAGACTAGCCTTTGGAGGTGGGGTCAAGTTGGAAAGAAGTAAAAGCCTAAGTTTGTAAATGAAATCATATAACTAGGTGGAAGCACTAAGGCTCAATCCAACGAAGAATGGGGAAAAAGTAGAAGAATGATCCAAGATTATTCAAAACATCCTTGTGAGGTAAAGAAAACGAAGGTAGAGATTCCAGAACAAAAATAAAACTGAGCAAGGTGAGTTTTTAACTCCACAATCTGTTACCCTAATGGTGCTCTACACACAAACTGTGGGAACAACTCCTCTCCCCAGTTAAACGCACCAGATTTGGAACCGGGCTAGGCTCCCTGTGCTCGCCTTTCAACTCCACAACGTCCTAGCTAGGTCAGGAAAGCCCCCCTTTTACAGTTCTGTGCCTGTCTCCTCACCTGTAAAGTGAGACGCCTGTAGAGCCCAGAGCCTCTCCCTCAAAGCACAGGTGTTACCACATCGCTCCCATCAAAAACTTTATCCACCAAATCAACTCCATTATCTCTTAGGCGCCTGCCGCCTCCGTAACCTGGGCCCAACCTTTCTCATTGGGTACCCTCCACACTCCCACGAACCCACAAGCATCTATTGTCAGTTCCGCAAACCAATAAGCACTTCCCTACATTCTGGGTCGCATCTCCAGTGGCTGTCGAGAAAGCCTGTTTCCTCACCGCCTTTCAAAACCCACTCCCTCCAGGACGTGAACTCTCCCTCCCCTCCAACTCCGTAGCGCATCTGCCGGGCCCTCTGTCGGGTTGGCCACTCTTTTCCCGTTTGCGGTTCGTTGGTGGTGGTGTTTGTTTTGTTTTGTTTTGTTTTTTTGCATTATTTGTTCGTTCAAGGTCTCCCTCTCTCCTCTTTTTCACCACGACAGTGAACTTCCAGGGAGCTGGGGCAAACCTGTTCTCCTCCTCCTTCCCACCACCCTTCCTCTCCTCCGACCGTGCCTTTGCAGGCCCGGAAAACCTGTTCCCTTATTAAACTGCATGGTCACAACTCTAAGGGCCTGGAGTTCCAGTAACTCCTTAATGTCGCATAATTTTTATTTTTATTATTATTATGATTTTTTTTTTTTTTTTTTTTTTTTTTACTGCTTTCAGATTCTCAAATCTTCACAACAACACGTCTTTAGAAACCAGAACACAGCCGTCGCTTTCAAGAAAAGTTTCTACGGCGCAGCCACACGGGTTGACAAGGAGGTCACTCCTAGCTCCAGAAGTTGTGTGTGTGCCATGGAGGGCGGCTGCACGGCGGTCGGCACGCCGCTGCTGCCGGGACGGGACCAACCCCCGGCGGCCCGGCCCGGGCGGCGGCTGCACAGGGCTGGGCTCCGGCGGCTCCGCAACTTGCAGCGGCCGCGCTCGGTTCCCCGCAGCCCTCGCCGCCCCCCGCCCCGCCCCGCCCGCGGCAGCACTCGGCTCCCGGGCCGCCCTGCCCGCCGCCCCCGCCGCCCCCGCCGCCCCCGGCCCGGTCCCCGCCCGCAGCCCGCAGCCCGCAGCCCAGGCCGCGCCGCCGCCCCGAGGGGCGCCCGGGGGACTCTCCCGCTCGGCTCCGCGTGGCGCCGGGGGCGGAGCCGGCCCGCAGGGCCCCGGGAGCGGCCGGCGGCCTCCGCCTACCCCGACACGCACCCGCCGCCCCCGACCCCAACAACCCTCCGCGGGGCCCCGGCCCGCGCCCGCGCCCGCTGCCGGGCGGCCGGCGGGACTCGCCACTTACCAACCCGCCTGGGACAACGCCGCGCCGGGGACCTCAGACATGGTAGCTGCTTAGGCCGGGGGTGGTGGTGGCGGGGGGGGCTGGGGTGGGGGTGGGGGGGAGGCCTCCTACTTGAGACCAAAAAAAAAAAAAAAAGAAAGGGAAAAAAAAAAAAAACCGAAAGAAAAGAAAAGAAAAAAAAAAAAAAAAACTCCTCTGGTCGGCACTGCAACTGGGCATGCTCAGTGCGGCCGGCGCTTCCGCGTGCGGGTTCCGCTCGCCGCGTTTTCCGAGCGGCCGCGGGGGCCGGGCCGGGCCGGGCCGGGCGGGGGCCTGGAGCCGCGGGTCCGCCTGGGAGCGGGGCCCGTGATTGTGTTTTGGTTTTTTTGTTCTGTTTTGTGTTACTTTTCGGAGTTGCACACCTTGGAAGCTGATGAGGACGTTTTGGGTTTGTTTTTTCTTTTTTCTTTCTTTCCCCCTTCTGGAATACAAAGTAACGTCCGCGTGTCCAGCGTCGGCAGGTGTCCCCTCACCCGCGGCCAGGCGGAGCTGGACCCGAGACGCACGGGTCGGTGAGCCAGGGCTTCCCGCTCGGGGACGGTAAAACTCAACCACAAAGGTGTTGCCAGCCACTCCGCAGACGACAAGTTTCCTTTTTTTTTTTTTTTTTTTTTAATAAAGACTCACTCTGCGCTTCGATCTGCCCCGACGCAAAGAAAATACGGTCGCACTGTTTTCAAGCCCCGCGCCCCGCCCCCAGCCCCGACCGCAGGCAAATCAGCTCGTAGAGGACCCGAGAAACCCTGAAGTTAAGGAGCATGGGTAAACCGGGCGGTTGTGTCAGTGCCTGTTTTCTCTGTCGCGCTGCCACTGGACCGGCCCAAAGTCCCCAGCGCGGCCCTGTGACGTTGGCGCCGGCATCACCGGGCCCGGCTCCACCGCCCCCGCCCCCCCGGCCGCCGTCCTCTAGCTCTCCGCAGGGCTGAGGCGTAGGGGCAGGTCCCCGAATGAGCATGCGCGGCGGCGGCGGCGACGCCGAACGGCGCGTTTGACGCTGCAACACGATTGGACGGCTGAGACTCACGACAGCCAATCGGAGAGGAGCAGGTGGAAGGGGACGCAGACACGCCCTAAAGGTTTGCCCCGCCCTCCCCGCTTTTCCGCCTCTGCGGCTGCTGGGGAGGAGGGCGCGCGTGTGTCTGTGGGGCTCTGGCCCCGGCTGTCGAGTCACGGGGGGAAACGGGAGGACTTAAGCCTGGTCGCCCGTGGCTGCCTCATCTGACACCATCATCACAGAGGCTCGGAGCAGACACTGCGGACCTGGACGGAGCCCCCTCCTGGGATCGGGGAGGAGAAGGAAGGAAATCATTGCCATGGGGGGAGCTCAAACTCAATACATTTGTTTCTCCTTTTAATTGGGAAACTCCGTTTGGGCTTCCCAAGTCACACTTTTTTTTTTTTTTAATATTTTGTTTATTCATGAGAGACACAGAGAGAGAGAGGCAGAGGGAGAAGCAGGCTCCATGCAGGGAGCCGGATGCGGGACTCGATCCCGGGTCTCCAAGGTCACGCCCTGGGCTGCAGGCGGCGCTAAACCGCTGCCCCCCCTACACCCCCCCCGGCCCCGCCCCCCAAGTCACACTTAAAATCGCGATGTTTTTCTAATGCTATGGAAATATGTTTTCAAGCACACTGCTTGGGAACTTATTTTAGTGAAACGTATTTCCAAGGACTTGATCAGAAATCATTCCATGCTGTTCGCCGCAGAATGGAGTGGTGTGCTGGGTTTAGGCCATACACATGCTACAAGTGTATTTCAGTTTAAGGACACCATCCTGTCCAGGGGTCAGGAAAAGATCTGCCGTTCTGAAGGTAAATAGGTGGTGACTCAAGTTGGCTAATAATTTTTATTGTTTTTTTTTTTAAGTAGAATCTACTCTCAACCGATTATTTATATTTTGCAATTGGTGTGAGTTGTTAACTATGAAAATGATATGCTGTCCTGGTATCAGAGTTCCTCACTGGCTAAATGTGAATCCTTACAGGTTCTCGTGGTGCAGTGTTGTAAGCACTTAAAATAATTTTAATAAAATGCGCCATAAAACACTATATCCTCTTACTTCAAGAAATGTTTTCAAGGGACACGTGGGTGGCTGAGGGGTTGAGCTCCTGCCTTTGGCTCAGGGCGGGATCCCAGGGTCCGGGATTGAGTCCAGCATCAGGTTCCTGTGGGAAGCCTGCTTCTCCCTCTGCCTATGTGTGTGTGTGTCTCTCTCTCTATTATGAATAAATCTTAAAAAAAAAAAAAAAAAAATGTTTTCTAGAATGGGTTGAAAATTACCACTGGAAAAATTTTGGATCATATTAGCATCAAAAAACAATGATAATTTATTGAACTAAAAAAAAATATGTAAAACGCACGGTTTCAGAGTGGCACTAAAAACAAGTGGTGCCTTGCTGGCTCAGTTGGTAAAGCATGTGACCCTTGATCTTGGGACTGTAAATTCAAGCCCCACATTGGGTGTAGAGATTACTTAAAAAATAATTTTATTATTATTTTTTTTTTTTCTTTTTTTTAATTTATGATAGTCACACAGAGAGAGGGAGAAGCAGGCTCCATGCACCGGAAGCCCGACGTGGGATTCGATCCTGGATCTCCAGGATCGCACCCTGGGCCAAAGGCAGGCGCTAAACCGCTGCGCCACCCAGGGATCCCAAAAAATAAAAATTTTAAAAAGAAAGAAAAGGAGAAATAATAAAAGTTTTTCTTTCGGAGGTATACCAGAGAATAAATGTAGAACAATTGATACGATTAGAAAATCACCATTTTCCGAATCATTAACAGTTGATTCAGGCAAAGTTCATCAAAGGATGCTAAAAGCCACTGCTGAAAGGTGGAAGGAGTACAGGATCTTCACGTGGTTTCAAGGTATCAAGCCATAATTTAATTATTGCAAAAGAAAATAAATGTACCTTTACCTTAAAAAAGAAAATCACTGCCTTAAATTACTAAAGCTAGGATCACTAATGGGTCAATCTGATATTATGGGCTTACTGCTGTAGTGCAACTAGAAATACACATCATCTAAGAAATATTCTTGCAAAATTGTTTAACCTGAATTTAATCAAGCTTCCAGACAGTAGTTCCCAACCAGAAGCTGGATCCCCACCCCCCACCCCCACCCTACCCTTTACCCAAATGGGCACATTTGACAGTGTCTGGAGACATTATCAGTTGTCATAACCTGAGGAGGGTTACTGCATCTTATGAGTACAGCTAAACATTACACAATAGACAGGACACCTTCCCCACAATGAAGAATTATCTGGCCCAAAATGACAATAGTGCCAAGGTTGAACAGTCCTGGTTTAGATTTAAAAACTGAAATGACATATAGAGGGTATCAGAATAAGTCAAACAGGAAGAAACAGGCAAATAAATACAGAATATGGCATATTCTATTAAAAAACAATAACAATTGACTTGGACTGTTCATTGAACCAATATAATTTTTTTTAAATCTCCATATTAAAGAGACTCAAGAGATGTAACAACAAAATGGAATTTTGGATCTTAAAAAAGATATTTTGTAGTATTATACTTAATCTTGGAAATTTTATGCCAAAGCTTTTATGGCTTTTATGACTGAGGTGTTGTGGTGTCTACAACTTTTACGTGATTCAGAAAAAAAAATGGATATATAATACATGTATGTAAAATGGGTAAAATATACACACATACAGTGTATGTGTATTAAGAGAAGGTAAATGTGGCAAAATGCTTAAAATGGGTGAATCTAATTGGAGGTGTTCACTATATTATAACTTTTCTCTAACTTTGAAATTTTTCAAAGTAAAAAGTTACAAGTATAGATTATACTAATTTCTTTCACATCCAAAATTTTTAATTGGAATTGTTAGTTCCGTGGAAAATGGTAGCAGCTGACTAGACAAAAAAAGAAAGATTTTCATTTTTAATAAGATAAATCATTGATTCACAGAAAAAATAAATGAGTTTAAAGTTGGGGGAAATCCTAAGGATGATAGGAGAGCTTTACAAGGATAGGTTCCTGGGTGGCTCATTCAGTTAAGTATCTGCCTTCGGCTCAGATCATGAGCCCAGGATCCTGGAATTAAGCCCAGTTTGAGGCTTTCTGCTCAGCAGGAAGTCAGCTTCCCCCCTCTTCTTCCACCTACCCCTCTCCTCCCTGTGCTCTCACTCTTTCAACTGGATTTTTTTTTTTTTTTAAATAAAAGAGCTTTGCTAGGTACAAGAGGATAAAAAGGAGGCGGTACATTTATTTGAAGTCAATGGTGTAAATTAACAGGAGTGAGAGAGAGAATTCATTCACTTCTGTTTTGTCTTTATCATTTCAGTGAAGGAAGTGGTTCAGAGTGAAAAGGGATAGAATATGGATAAATAGGGATAGGAACCACAATAAAAGGTAAGGTTATGAGAGTACCTAGTCTCTCTAAAGCACGTTAAATCTTCTGATCTTAAGCCATTAACATCCCAGAGAATACTGAAATAACCTGTGAATGACTTAGATGAGCAAATGCCAGGGAGCCCTAAAAGACTGTTGAGTTCATCTGGAAATGTAGTAGAAGCCTGGAAACAATCAGAAATATTTCCAGTTTTAAGAACAGGAAAGAAGTCTTTAAAACAAATGGTGCTGAAACAATTTTTCCATGTGCAAAAAAGTAAAGTTCCTTACATCATACATAAAAATTAACCCAAACTAAATCATATATTTAAATGTAAGAGCTAAAAATATAAAACTCCTAGGAAAAAAAAAAGTAGAACCAAATCTCCATGACTTTGGGTTAGGCAATAGATATGACATCCAAAGTACAAGCTAAAAAAAAAAAAATTACATAAAGTGGACTTCATCAAAATTTAAGACTTCTGTGATTCAAAGGACACTGCCAAGACAATACAAAGATAATCTACAGAAAGGGAAAAAAATAGGAGTTTGTAGCAAGGATATGTAAAGAACTCTACTGACCCTAAAGTGAAAAGACAACACTAAAATGAACAAAGCATTCGAATAGACATTTTTCCAAAGAAGATATACAATGGCCAATAAATGATAAAAAGATGCTCAATATCATTAGTCATTAGGGAAATGCAAATCAAAAGCACAATAAGATGCTTCACACCCACTAAAGTGGCTATAGTTAAAAAGATGGACAGTAATAAGTGTTGATGAGAATGTGAAGAAATTGGAATCTTCAGGGTGCCTGGGTGGCTCAGTTAGTTAAGCATTTGCCTTCGGGCTCAGGTCATGACTCTGTCCCCAGACCAAGCTCCACGTTGGGCTTCCTGCTCAGCGGGAAGTCTGCTTCTCTCTCTTTCTCTCTCTCTCTCAAATAAATAAATAAATAAATAAATAAATAAATAAATAAATAAAATCTTTAAGAAATGAATTGGAATCTTCATTTATTGTTGGTGGGAATGTAAAACTGTGCAACCATTTTGGAAAAGAGTTTGGCAGTTTCTCAAACAGTTAAACATAGAGTCTCCATATGACTCAGCAATTCTATTCCTAGGTATATATAGTCAAGAGAAACGGAAATTAATTTCCACACAAAACATGTACTTGATGTTCATAGCAGCATCATTCATTATAGCCAATAAGTGAAACAATCCATATGTCCATCAACTGATGAATAGATAAACAAAAGGAGTGGGATTCCACAAACTACAGACAGGGGATTTTGCAGTTAACCCACTAATCATGATTCTAGAACATAGGATTTAGGAGCTGAATTTTTAGGAGGAAGTGTAACTGAAATAGCTAACCTCTTAAGATTAACTTCTAGAATTCTATGATTGTAAATCATGTCAGACAACCTCATTTTTTTTTTTTTTTTTTAGTTTCTTAACTAGTGAATACAAGCTATAGCGTGTGGCCATCAGGACAGATCAGGTCATTCCATGAGAATAAACAACCATAAAATATTAGTGGCTTTTAATTTTTTTTTAAAGTTCATTTTTCTTAAAAAAAAAAAAAAGAAAAAACTGTTCATTTTTCTTTCATGTTATATGTCCAATGTCAGTGTTTGGAGCTGGGGGAGGAAGGTTTCTGATCATAAATATCATCCTCATTCCAGAATCTTGACAGAGCATTAACCATCCGTAACATTGTTGATTGAAGTAGTAGAGAGTGAAAAGGCTCTGGAGAATCTCACACTGGAAATTAATGCTCTGCCAGAACTGGACATACGACAACACAGAAAGTCAATCACCAGGTGCCAGAAGGTGAAGAGCCATAAATATTCAATGGGCAATATTAATGGCTGTGGTAGTCAATGAAGTACCAATGTTATTTGTAATAACAAAACCCTGAAGGTAACCAAAACGTCCATCCATGAGGGAATATTTAAATAAGTTATAATGGGTGCCATGTAAATATCACCAAAAAAAATGAAATAGATCACTATGTACTAAGTGGGATATGTATGTGGGGAAATAATATGAAAAGTTTTAACATGATGAATTAGTACAAGTCATTAGGAAAAAGGTAAAAATCCCATGAGAAAAATGGGCAAAGTATATAAGTAGGCAATATACAAAAATGAAATCCAATAAATATGTGAAAATGTTTAACCATATCAATAACCACAAAAATTAATTTTTAGAAATTTTATTGAGATGTAGCTAACATGCAATACTATATTAGTTTCAGATATACAACAGAGTGATTAAAGCAATGGGCTATCAATAAAATTCCACTTTTGGGATGCTTGGGTGGCTCAGTCAGTTAAGTGGCTGAATCTTGATTTCAGTTTAGGTTATGATCTCAGGTTGTGGGATTGAACCCCACATCAGGCTGAGTGCGAGCCTGCTTGAGGATTCTCTCTCCCTTTGCCCCACACCCTGCTCTCCATCTCTTTCTAAAATAAATAAATAAATCATTTAAAAATAAATAAATAATAAAATTCTACTTTCATCTGACCCAGTGGCAAAAATTAGTAAAGAATAGCAAATGTTGGCAATAATATGGGGGAAGCTGATTCTTTAATATACTGCTTATAAGAATGAGATTGATAAAACCACTTTAGAGAGTATTTTGGCAATATCTAGCACAACTGAAAATATGCATACCTTATAGTTGAGCATTTCCATTCCTAGATACTTATTCCAGAGAAAGATATTCATTGATATATTGCCTTAAAATAGGAGAATGAGAACAACTCTGATGTTCAATTAAGGGTAATGAAATCCTCTATGCCAGTTTAAAGAATACATTAGATCTTTCTCTGTGTAAATTTGGTTAGATCTCAACAACATAGCACCAGGTTAAAAACAAAAAACCAGGTGCCCCAGTAAAGTTTATTTCTTTGATAAAAAAAATATAATAATAGCAATTATGGCAATACATTACTGTTCCTTGAGTAGTAAGAATATGAATGTTCTCATATTATTTGTACTTTTTGTTACATTTTACATATCTCAAAAACACAAGTTATAACACTATTTTGTTACATGGTGCTTTATAATATAAATATAACCAATATATTGGTTATATTTATATTATTGGTGAATATAACCAAAATACTTATAAAAAAACAAGAATGAAAAAAATAAAGGAGGGGGGAAAAAAGACTATACTAGTGACCTTCAGAAATTTTAAAGACACATGCACAAGAAAACTTCGACTTAAAAAAAAAAAAAAAAAAAAAAGAAAACTTCGACTTGTTGTCAGCCCCAGAGGGTAGTACTAAGGACTGAAGAGAAGATTTCATTTTACATAATAATCTTAATCTAGAGGCAGTCCAACAAGGAAACAGACAACCTCAGAACAGAGTGAGTTTCCCAGTGATGGAGGTACTTAAGCCTCCATTAGATGAATGTGATAGAAAGGACCCCAAGTGGTCAGTCAGTTAAGTATCTGCCTTCGACTCACGTCATGATCTCAGGGTCCTGGGATTGAGCTCCAGTGATTAGGGCTCCCTGCTCAGTGGGGGGCCTGCTTCTCCCTCTCCCTTTGCTGCTACCCCTGCTTGTGCTCTCTCTGTCGAATAAATACATAAAATAAGAAAGCAAGGAAGAAGGAAGGAAGGAAGGAAGGAAGGAAGGAAGGAAGGAAGGAAGGAAGGAAGGAAGGAAGGAAGGAAGGAAGGAAGGAAGGAAGGAAAAAGAAAAGAGAAAGAAGAAAAGAAAAAAAAGTGGTTAGACCAATTCAGTGGTTTGTCAAAGGATTTTCTAAGGACTCCTAGTGGCTCTACTTGGTGCCTCAAGAACCATAGCAGGGTGCAAGGAGAAAGGTGAGGAAGATGGAATCTAGACCTCCAAGCCCTCTCAAAGCTGAACAGCACTCCTTTAACTTGCTTAATGGACTGCATTTTGATGAAAGATTTAATCTAAATGAAGGATTCAACAAATAAAAAGAAGTTATAAGAAATATGAGGTTAGATGAATAAACCAGTTATTCATTCAACAGAGATTTATTAAACTTATACTGCCAATCATTGTGCTAGACACTGCAGGTAATATTAGCAGTCTCCAGTCTTGATCACGATGCGCTTTGTCAATTACCTCAAAATATAACAAAATATGAGCATAATTGGACATAAATTCTGCAAAATGAGGTATAAGTGATGAAAAACATTGAGGGGACATTACATAAATATTACTAATGTAGATATCTGGGTGGTCATAGAAGTATGATTTTATGTCCTTTAAATGTATGTGTATTTTCCAAAATTAGCATGTTCTACTCTTATAAAAACATACACAGGTCCAATCAGAAAATGGCAGAGTGAATTTATACGGCATCTTTTATTCTCCGAAATCTTAGTGTTTCATATCTATGTGCAGTATTGTTGGTAGTTGTATAAATTTGAAGATTCTTCTACCCTTGCCAAGGATTTTATCATCTAATATACTGCAACATTTCTTATGATATGTATTTTATATTTATATTTATATTATTTATCTTTGTAATTTGTTATGGATGACATGAATTACATTTATATATTTGAAATACTATTTCTCATTTAATACATCACTTGCCCTAAGTCTCCTACATATCCTTTTCACTTAATCTTTTTTTGTTATAAGTGACTGAGTACTTCAAATGTCTTTTAGATTTCACCAAACATTTCCAAATCTACATTAAGTAGTTTTGATATTCTACTGAAAGTGCAGTAGATACAGGAGATGTTGTTTCAGGCCTTTTCAGTTTCAATAAAACCTAACTTAAGTAAAAATGCAAGAGCTGACAGCCACCAGAGTCCTAGGCGAAATTCCATCTCTACATCTCTGCTGCTCCTGGCACATCTTCTTTGTTCTTTCTCTTTACTTTCTAATTTGTATGGCAGTGTACGTGCTTAGCTCCTGAGTTTACATATTATAGTTCTATCCCCCAGAGAGACCCTCTCTCATCTTAACCTCAAACAGAAATTTCAGGGAAGGCATCTGGCATGGCATGACATGGGTAAAGAGCCCAGCAGGGGGTTGTCAGTATGGTCAGAGGATGGAATCACATGTTACGCAGAGCCTGCCACAGGACCACCACCTGAGACAAGCAGGCGGTTTGAGGTATTTACCTGAGCAGATGCTCCAAATCTATCTACCACAGTTGCATTCCTCCTAAATATTTATAAATCAAAATTTTAAGAACCTACAATCTAAGAAAAAAAAAAATGCTAGTTACACCCACTTATAAAATCGATCCCAATTTAGTGTATTTTCTGGATATAGTCCATTTTTCTCATAATCATTTTCATTTAAATAAAAATCACCGACAGTCACTTTGCAACAACTTTACAATGTAGAAAGTTAGGATGCATATATTCTGGTTATTTTTTTCAATACACTTCAAGCACTACATTCTATCATATTCTGTGAAGCCATTGAATTTACCTTTTAAGCTGTTGGGACAGAGACCATATGTATTTGGTGTCCACAGATGAGCTAAAACAGCACACAGGGTGATCTGTTTTTAAAGAGAAATGGAAATTGCCTAGCCAAATCTTTGTAGACTTTTGCTGTAATATTCATACTAAACGAAATTTGCTAAGATTACTTCCCATATTTTCTCACCTTTGATAAAACTACCATATAAATATTTTCTAAATCATTTATTCTCTTCAAAGCTTGCCAGTAACACTAGACTTAACATGCAGCTCCCCCTTCTAATCTTCCCCAGAGTTCAAACACTGCCATTTGTCCCTGCTTTTTGGTACTTAAGCCACTTTTCACCACACTGATAAGACTTATCTAAACTAATTTGTTTTTTTTAATTTATTTTTTATTGGTGTTCAATTTACTAACATACAGAATAACCCCCAGTGCCCGTCACCCATTCACTCCCACCCCCCGCCCTCCTCCCCTTCTACCACCCCTAGTTCGTTTCCCAGTTAGCAGTCTTTACGTTCTGTCTCCCTTCTAAACTAATTTGAATCAATTTTAGAACTAACATTTCACAAAAAAGTACATGAAAGAACACATAAATATCCTTTATTCTTCCCCTTGTTTTCAAGTGATGTTAACTCCTTGATTTAGAATGATAAAATTCAACGTAAAATGGATGTTAGCTACATTTCTTTATGGATATTTCTTCCACTCTCCATTTCTCTTGAAGTATTGGGAAGTTTTGACCAAATATATACACATATGTATCTATCAAAAAATATATATCAAATATATGTATATATATATTTATTTAGTGAACTCTTACTGACAGGTAATTCAGTTAAATTTGTAAATGATAGAGCTAGGATTCCAGAGTATTTTGACTCCAAAACACACACACACTTAGTTCCAGCACTCCTAAGAAACTGGAAAACAGTGGGATCCTTGACAAGGAGAAGAGGATGAAATGAATGTGCTGATTTTAGATGTGTTAAATCAAAAGTGACAAAACCTACCAAGTATCATTTTGAAATTTGGCTATAAACAGATGAAGGGCAGATTTAGAGATGATGATTTTTGGAGCCATCTTCTTCCACAAAATTGTTCAAGCCTTAAAAGTAAACAGGTTGGGAGAAATAATGTAAACGCTGAAGAGAGGCCCAAAGATAAAGCATAAGGCACGACCACAGTAAAGAGCCAGAGAAAGAGGAAGGAGCAAAGAAACAACAGAAGCTGTATTCAGATGCCAGAAGAACTTTTATGAAAGAAGAGTAAATGACATGATTGGATGATTAAGCCAAATAAACTGAATTCAGTTAGAATATATTTGCTTGACAAGCTGCAGACACTTTAATAAATAGCAAAAAATATATAGTTTTATCCTGTCCATTGATATTCATATATCATCTTCATCATCATCATCACCACAACAAAATGTATTGAAAGTGCCAAGTATTTTCTTAAATGCAAATAAGGAAATGGGATTATAATGGTAAAATGACCTTCTTGAGGTAGCTGTGCCATTAAATGACAAAGTTAGGATTTAGATCCATGTCTATCCAACACTCAGATCACCTTCTTAACCAATACGCCATTCCCAAAATATGGGACAAGTAGAGAAGGAGATCATTTCTAGATTTCTACCATGAAATCTCTATTATTTCTATCATAAGCGTTTCTGTCATGTTTATGGACATGGTTTGAATGCCATTGACCCAATAAATATTTATTGAATCAATAACATAGTGAGAAAGTTGCTCCCCTTTCCAATTCTCTTTCAGTTTGTCTAATGGTCTCAAAAAAGGGATGTCACTTTGAAGCAAGTATTTCTAACATCCCTCCAGCATTTGCCAACCTCCATTTTTAACAAAAATGATAGCAGACCTGAAGTTCAGAATCTTCTGTAGACAATAACATCTAAGCAGAATTAGTAATGTTGCTGTTTTCACTGTATGTATGTATTTATTTATTTTTAGAGATTTTATTTATTCATGAGAGACACAGAGAGGCAGAGACATAGGCAGAGGGAGAAACTGGTTCCCACAGGGAGCCTGATGCAAGACTTGATTCCAGAGCCCCAGGATCACAACCTGTGAGCCTGAAGGCAGACGCTCAACCACTGAGCCACCTGGGTGCCTCTGTATTAATTTTTTATAGCTAAAAAACAGCTCTTTGTGGCAAATTATTCTGGTTTTCCATTTATAGCAGTGAATACAGTTTCCTGTCTGAATACACACAGATTTTAAAAAGTAGCTCTGTTTAAAAACATATTTTAAGCAAATAATAATACAAGAAGTATGTGGAGATGAGAAAAATAGGAGGGTAGCTTGTGGAAGGACTAAAATTAAGAAAAATTGAATTCTGTGAAACATCTCTTCCCTTTCTGTGAAATCCTTCATCATACCCATCATTCTCTCTGTAACCCTGTACCAAGCAAGGCTTTCCATGTGATTGCTGTTCATATGGTAGGTATTGTCTTGACTTCTCTTCTTTTTTCTCTCCCTCTTTCCCTTCCTCCCTCTCTCTCTCTCTTCCTTCCTTCCTTCCTTCCTTCCTTCCTTCCTTCCTTCCTTCCTTCCTTCCTTCTCCTTGCTCACCAGCTGTAGGAGCAGGAGCTAGCATACTGAACTCAAATGGAATGTTATTAGGCCAAAAAGTTGAGCTGACCTGTGTGACTGCTCTCACAATCTAAATCCCTTCACTGGCTTTCCAGGGCTAAAAATAGTGAGAGCTCTGAATTACCTGCCAGGAGTCACCTCTGATAATTTTCGCTGTAAAGGATTAGAAGGAGAATTTTCTAAACCCAAGGGAAATAAAGCTCATTCACATTCACTTTTATGCCTAAAATGTCTCCATAAGAAATAAAAGGTTGGTGATTGCTTTTCAGAGCTTTGTTGTTTTAACCATCTGCTCATTCAAAACTATTCTATTATCTGTGTTCCACTTCTCAAGAAAGATCTTTAGGCACAGATGATTTCATGTAGTAGAGGATCATGTAAGTAGAGATTAAGGGAGTTTCTGGCAGACTAGTTCTATCTAGTTAGTGCTTTGAAAAAAACTTGGCTTATAACTCTCATATGAGTTAGGTAATGGGAGTTCTTATGTTGTGCTTTATACCTTTATATGTATTAGCGCACTTAATCAATAACAAAGCTATTAGAGATAGTGTGTGTGTATAAAAATCCCCATCTTGCAGGTGAGGAAACAGGCCCGATTTATAGTTGGTCAACAGCAAAACTGAGGTTTGAGCCTAAACTTCTGATAGTAAGTTATTTATCCTCCACTACCTACTCAATCCCATTCCGCTTGCGCAAACCATTTCAACTGTATTTTTGTGATTTTTGTAAACTCCCAAAGCTACGCTGGATTTGGGGCAGCAGAAGACTTAGAAGTGAAAAAAAGAAAGGTCAGGTTCTGAGAACAGCAAAGAATAAAACAATAATCAGGGCAGCCAATGGAAAAGGCTGTGGATCTCAACATTTCAACAAAAAAACCTATAATGATGTTTTCAAATAGTTAAATGCTTCAGTAAATGATTTTGAAAAGAATGATAAACAGAGTAATTTTATAATGCTTCTGCTTGACTCAGAATGAAAGGAAGAGAAAGTAACAGTTCCATGTTTTAGGTATAAGTTATCCAAAACCATTCCTCCAGTTACCCATCAAAATTCTGAGAAGTCAAATAAAATCATTGCTAATTAAATGTTAATTATAGATAGCTTATTAGTGGGATCCAAATTTTCACAGATCTTATCTTCCTATGGGTTCAAATGAGGCTACATTAGCATTTATATGCCAATTTTACTGTCACTCTTCACAACACAAGACTTAAGCATTACTTGACTTTGTCCCCTTCTCAATCCCTGCAATAATTGAACCTAGTTTTGCAAGGATTACTCAGATGCTGTGTAACACACAAGGAGCAACAGTACTTCGCTGTCTTCTGTTCTGGCCTCTTATTCCTGTCCCCTGACTCCAATCCACTAGAGGGAAGAATTTGGATATTGTAATTGTCCAACAACCTCTCTGAAAATGCCAGTTCTCTGTCCAGGAGATTGTTTATTATTCCCCTAAACCTAGAAAACCTCAATATGTCAAACAGCAACTTCGTCTCTACACTGTGTCATGTACATAAAATGGGAACTGCCTCTCTACCTTGAGTCTCTCAAGTAGCTCTACCTTGAGTCTTGCAGATCCCTTTGAAAAAGTTTTGCTTCAGCTCTTGGACTTCTTACAGCTCAAACTGAAAACCACGTGGAACTAGGTTGAGGAACAGACAATATACTATCCTCTCTATTCTTCTGTCTTGCTGAAAACCATCCCATACATCTCGTTTATGCAAGCAGATGTGAGGGAAGTCACAAGGCAGCCTGTTTGTCAGACACATTTACACCTTTTTAACCCCAGCTGGGAAACATCCTCCCCCAATATTAGTTTCAAAAATTTAGATTTCTTGCATATAAGAATTGTATTTCTTTTACATGAATGGTTTTAGAAACATTAAGCCCTTTTTCTAATCAAGGAACAAACTCAGACACGTTTGCTGGGTTCAACAAATCTGGGTTTGACTCCTGACACTATAATAACCCAATGAATGGCCTCACTCAGACCATTTACTTTTCAGGAACTCCAGAGAGTTTTTTTCTCCAAAGCATGGATTTCTGGATAATTAGATTGTAAAGTCCTTTAGGCCCCCAATTATACTTATATGGTTTCAATTTTAATTTTATTATTTCAGATTATTGTTAGGTTCACAGGTTGTATTTTCAGAGATAGCTGCACCAATATGTATCCCATCCCACATTCTCTTGTTACCATGTGATATTCACATGCCTCTACTGACAGGTGGAGTTGATCATTTGCTCCTTTCTAGTCTCTATAACTTCGTTGACCATTCCAATATGGGTGAAGTAAGGCTGCTTGATTTCAGAGGCTTAATCACAGAAGACAAAACAGTTCCGTGTAGCCTCTCCCTCCCACTCCCACCCACCTGCTCCATCTATCTTATGGGTGCCCTTAGGCCCCAAGCACCATATTGGGAGGAAGCTCAGGCCACATAAAGATGCCACGTGTAGATGTCAAGCTTAGGCCCCCAACAGATAATCACCAGCAGCTGCCAGACATGTGAGTAAATGAACCCTCAGATGATTCAGACTTCAGCCTTTGGCTCTTCCCACTGAGGGCTCAGACACCTGCAGTGTCCTGTCTGATTTCTAGTTCCTGACCCACAGGAACCGTGAGAAAGAATAAGTGATTATTATTATTTTAAGCCATTACACTTGGGAGGTAATCTGTTAGGCAGCCACAGCAATCAGATCCTGGGATATGAGAACCTACAATTTCCTATCATGTGCCAGGCATGGTGCTTGGTCCCTGATTTGTATCCCACATCCTTTAGTCTGCACTATGACCGAGGATTTGCTTTTATGCTACATTATTGGACATATCTGTATTTTATGCCAAGTTTTTGGTCGGTAATGCAACTACCTGCTATAACGTTGTCCCTTGGGAAAAATAATTAATACTTTAAGATGTTCCATTTTCTAGTGCTGTTCCCAGAAATGCCCTGTGCTGCCTGTTTGTACAAAGGAAAAACTACTGTGAGGTAATGAAAACCCATTTCAGAGTTGATGCTCAGAGAGAAATATTTTTATGTCGAGTTCTAAAAAATATATCTTTAAAATGATTAAAAGTGAACTCTATAATGCCTTCCATCTCTAAGGCTTAATTCTGTGAAAGTATCAATATATTTATTTTTCAGGTGTCTTTCAGAAAGAGGAATTTCCATTACTATTATAAAATATGTCTTCTGCCCCTTCTCTCATAATAACTAATATCCATTTTTTCTTAAGCTTTGCTGAAGGTAAAAAGTATAAGAAAAAAGTGATCAAATTAGATAGAAGTGTTCACTCTCACAATGAAAAAAAAAACATGTTTTAGATCAGACTCCGATTGTTTACAGAAATGTAGCTGGAGCTTATAGCTAGTGTTTCAGGAAGATACCTATTTCCCCCAGTCTCTATTATGCAGAATCAAAAACAGTAAATTTAGCAATATAGTAAAATTATACATGTACACATAGATATTTATATATATGATTAAATTTTTGCATTAATTATGATTGGTGTTAATGAGTATCAGACACAAGTACTATTATTATCAATTACAAATATTTTAAATATTTATTACAAATATCATTATTCTTATTGAAATATTTGGGGCTGAAATTCCACTCGTATTGAGTTCAAAGCAGCAATTCAAACTGCTTTGTTTTATCGGTCATCAACAAATGGAACAGATGCAGTTTTTTGTTGACAGATAATATTCAGTGGTATATTGGATCTTGAGCTAGAAACACTGGTGAATATTAAAGTCATAAATAATTCAATCCTTTGTAGCGTCAGTGTATGACCTCAAAATAACCCTGTTCAATCTGAAGCCACTGGTAATGGCCCAAAGTTCGGCAAGGCCAAATCATACTCTGCCATATATAGTAACACACTGTAATATAGAGTTTCAACAAAGAAAATACAGTTAGCATAATAATGAGGCATTAGCCGAAATGCACACGGAGTTGTTGACCTGAAACAAAAAATCTACAGAAAGGATGCGTTCTGAAGGATGCTGACAAAGTAATTAAAATAACTAGAAAAAAGACCTAGCTTAAAACTTAGCAAGTCATAAGTCCTGTCTTAGTCACTTAACCTCTAACTTATGCTCCCTGATCCCTACAGACTATTTTAATATTCATTTATTCAATAGAGTAAATTCAGAACATTGCTGTATTTAATTCTAACACTCCTGCCACCAGCACCTCTACCCCAATACCAAACTTTGCATGATTTCCATAATATAATAATGTCTTTTCCTCTTTGGTGGCTCTTTACTGACTGTGCTCTTAGCCTTGAATAGACCTCCCTTCCTTTGTGTGTCAGACTTCACTTCTGGAAGCTCCTACCTGAATGACCCAGACACAACTGCTGCCTCCTCTGGCTGTAGACTCACCGGTCATTTTGTATATCCATTTTCTACAGTCCTCACTGCACCACGTTGATATTAATGATGTATTTATTCATCCATTTCTCCCTTTCCACTGTGAGGTGCTTAAAGGCAGGGAACCATTATTTCACTCTTTCATTACCCAGCATGGTCACAAAGCATGGTGGTCAACAGTAGGGACTTGGAAGTAAGACACCCAGGTTAGCTCCTAGCTTTACCTTTTATTAGTAGCGTGATCCAAGGAGAACTACTTAGCTTCTGACCTCATTATCTCTGAATGGACCATCCTAACAGGATTGCTTGGAAGATTAAAGGAGGGAAAATACACATACAATACCTGTTACACAGCAAGTCCTCAACAAACATAGGTTACTGAATGTAGTGTTTGCTGTCATCTGATCAACTTGAAGTGTTTATACTAGGTGAGATCACTCTAGTAGGCTCAGATTAGTGCAGTGATACCATTTGTCTTTTCTCGATTAAAAGAACTTCATGCACTTATGAATCTTATTCAACAAATCTGCAATGCATGGAGATTACTATAAAAAGAATCCATAGAGATATCATTTGACTCAATACCTTCACCTGGTCCAGGACATCCTCAAAACCACAAAACAATCACCATCATCATAACAGTTATAAATTTATACCAAATTCAGTCCCCATAATCTTTATTAATATAGAAGTGCATTTAAATTAATTTGTCAAAATTAAATATGAAAATGAATTCAGTATTACTACTATAGAAAATATTATTTTATTATATATGAAATATTCAAAATATATAACTATTTAATATCTTTAGAAATGGTCACTAACGGTAAAGAAGTAGGAACAATAGAGGAATAGTTTTCTATTGTGTTTTCTTGTATAGTAGCACTGCCATTATGTTTAGCCCATTAAATAATGTGAAAGTCAGTATTCCGAAATGGGCAACTACAGGCTCACATGAAACATAATCATGCAGCGGAGGCCACAGTCAAGGATGTGACACGTCCAGTGTGCGGCCTCCCGCATGCTAGACACGTCGAACTGGACAAGTGAACTTGCTATGGAATCTAATCGTGCTTTTGCTACAGGGCCAGAAGGTTTTTGAAACATTCAGTATTTTTCAGTATCAACCTTACTCTGAGAAGGAATTTAATCTGGATAATTGCCTGGGTACAAGTTAACCTTATTCATGGTCCTGGACAGTAATAATAATAATGAGCTACCAACTGCTTGAAGCTACAGTCCTGAACACAGAGCAGTGGCTGAATGAAATGGAAATGTCTGTGCAGAGTAGAGAAGCCCTTCTCAGGTAAACTGGAGAGGTTTTCTGAAATAGAGAAACAACAACAACAACAAAAACAACCCTGTCTGTCCCATCTATGCCCACCTCTTTGTCATCTAAACACTGAAGATAATTTCCTCCTCTACACATGAAAATGCAAAATAACACTAAAGACAGCTCCTACTACTTCAAACCAGTGTGCACAAGGTAGGAAGTAAGAACTGAGCTGAATAATAATACCATTCAATATTTCCCTCCATTATCACTGCTCTTCATTTCTTCTTCTACTTAAGCTCTTTTCAGAAACGTCAAGCAAATAGCCAGAATGGTATTACCCCAAAACTCACACTGTATTGACAAATAGTGAGGGGTTTTGATCTTTATTATATATAAACTATAAGGTTTTTAAAATTCAAGCTTCTTAGAAAAGCCTAAGTAAATTCATTCATTCTCACATTTAGACCTTCCAGCAGATGATAGCTTAAAAATTGATTATTCTGACTCTAACAGAGTAAAATAAGATTTCCCAGTAACTATTAATGGAATTAAATGTAATGGATAAAAATGTAAATAGATTTTTAATGCCTTGAATTCATATAATTTTTTATTGCACCTGAAATTATTTATTAAGGATAGTTTTGTCCTTGTTGCAGCAGTGTAGATAATCTTTTAATCTCCATGTTAGTCATGAAAAAAATTTATATATACATATGCACATATATATGGGAATTTAGGCAACTGTCTCTTGATCATTTGGATGGCGAAGGAGTTAAAAGGAAAACTCAGGAATCCTGAGCAATTCAAGTCAGTAGATAAATAAGCTCTCACAAATTCTCACCCAGTAACCCTAGCTAATAACACTGATATACTATTGACTAACTGAAAAGACAAAGTTTTTTTTGTTTTTGTTTTGTTTTGTTTTATTTTTTAACTAATTCTTGTGGTATCCATAGGTGATATCAGGTGGTCATAAGTGAGGGCTCACTAGAATAGTTACTGGAATGTGAAGGACCCATAGGGAAATATCTTTTTTATTAAAGGAAATATATTCAGGGACAGGCAATCAAAAACTTAACAGGGGTTGAAGTAATTTTTGAAGCTCTTCTTGACAGCAAAACCCTGCCAAAGACTTACTTTCTCCAATTCCTAGGACTCCTCCCATTCTCACCTAAGCCCATTCTATTTTGCCCCATGACACCATTGAAAATGTTCTCATGGGGGTCGTCATAGACGTCCACATTGCCAAATCCAATGCTCACGCTACAACCTATCCAGCATTGGCATTTAGCACATTAATCTATCTGCCTTGACAATGAGCACAATTGAGCACTTTTCCTCCCTGATACACATTCTTCATTTTGCTTGCAAGATGCTATCTTCTTGGTTTTTCTTCCACAAGAAAGACAAAAACTTCTTAGAAATTGACCCATTTGAAAGAAAAAGAAATCCATTGCTCAGGAAGGCACTCTGCACCAATGCCCTATAATCCAAAATGACTGAGGGCCAGGGATCTGAAGGTTTGCAATATTATTAAAACAAAATTCTCTGCACCAAACCAAAGAAATACAAACAAAGCAGGAGGTGGGAAACCTAGCATGAGATGAGATTGGCACTTCAAAATGTCTCATGCTCAGATTCCTATCTGGCATCTCCTGTTATGAATTCTCTTCTTGCAAAAGGGGATAATTATTCTAATTGCAAATATTCAGTGGGCTTGCAGCTTAGGGGCTAAAGCTGCTTACTTGTTGTCTGTTCACTTGCAGACCATATGTTCATGGTGCTGTGAAGACAAAGGCCAGGAGAAAGGCCTTGCCACTGAGGTCTGGGCAAATGAAAAAACTTAAGGTAGTTGCTAAGACATACAAATTCCCTGCCCAGATTCTGAGTTGGAAGACTCTAATTTAACAAGATAAACAGATTTGGTGATTAACCCATGGAATTGCAAACTCAGAGCCAACAAAATTCGTAAATTGCATTGCTAGAGAAATCTCAAACTTCGTAAACAAAAGTTGGTGATGGTTCAACCTTTAAGTCCTAAGTCATCCTTGGACCTTCTCTCTGTGATGTTCTGATAAATGGTAAATTTGGCTAGAGGGAAGGGGATGATGATTACTGATTTCTGTAGTATAAATACTCCCACCATGGCCATTTCAGACTGTCACTGTGTATCATAGAATACAGAGTTGGGATGAGATAATACACCATTGGCTCTCACACTCCTGCCTTCTTTGCCACAATGGAAAGTGGGGTGCTAAAGACATACATCCACCAGCAGAGGAGTCTTTCCTAATGCTCATTATCTGTGGAGGATAGAATCTAGAGAGATCCTTCCAGAGAAAGTACCAGAGGCAGCTAGCCTGACCAAAGATCTTCCGTTACTTCCCAAGCAAAAAGTCCATATTGGTCCTTATCTGTGACCACCCTCAGTTGTTTCCTATTCTATCCTCCTTTCTCTAAGAGTTCTAAATCAAAATTAGCCAATTTCAATTGGCAGTTGCCTTGTGAGTACATTAGAAGTGATTAGGTTTTGCATTTATCCATAGGTTCTCAGACCATGAGCTATTTGAAAACATGCATCATGCAGTTATCTTAAATTTAGAGTGTGATGCAGTAACAGAACCAAATGCTGAGTTGTCCCCCTTTGGGAATGACAAGAGTACACATGGAAGTATATGTCATTATGTGCCAAGGTAAGGCATATTTGGAAGTTTGTGTATGTAAAGAAAGATATGAATTGGTGTTGAGTCACAAAAGGGTAGATTCCACTTGATTTTCTCCAACAGTCATTCTCCCTCTTTTGCTAACTGTATCATATTTGGATTTTTTAAAGGTCTCCATTTCTCTCCCACTCTCATCCATATGGGTCAAGGTACAATTTTATCTCTCATTCTGCAGAAAACTAGGTGACTCAGGCCTGCCCTATCAAACTACTGCTTTCGTCTAGAGAGTAATTTGATCTAGGATGGGCAGTGAGGTCCAGTATAAACAAAATCTAGGACTTTTGCTGGAGTTACTGGCAAGAGATATTTTCTCTTTTCTTCTGAACTAGAATCTTGAAAGATACAAGCCTAGAGATCCAGAAGCCACCATTTGGAGCCCTAAAATGATTCTCCACAATGGACAGCATGGTTGAAAGAGGCAAATTGATTTCAGTGCCTGGATCAAGCCAAACTGAAGAAAGTAGATTATATGAGCCAATAGGTCATTTAGCCACTATGGATTGGATTTTTTTAACCCCTTAGGGCCTTTCAAATACTTCTCTTAGCTTACTTAAAATTAAAAAGAAAAAAATTTGTGCTAAATTAATAAAAGTTTTCTTTTAACACTTATGCTTCTTCAGAGTCCCTTAGATTCCTTTGGCCACAATCTACTTTTTCAATTAAATGGAATACTACCATTTCACAAAAAAAATCAAATCTCATTTAAGAGTGACAGAACTCTTGGGACGTCTGGGTAGCTCAGTGGTTGAACGTCTCTGCCTTCAGCTCACGGCATGATCCCGGAGTCCTGAGATTGAGTTCTGCATCAGGCTCCCTGCAGGGAGCCTGCTTCTCCCTCTATGTCTCTGCCTCTCTCTCATGAATAAATAAATAAAATCTTTTTTAAAAAAGAAAGAGTGATAGAATCCTGATTATTTTCTTCCCATCTGCTACCTTTTCACAAATTCCAGAAAATGAATGCATAAGACAAACATGTGCATATTTTATGTTTACTAAATTAAGTTGAAAAATTGAGATTTCCACAGTAGTTGCTTTCTGTGACATTGCCCCAGCCCTGTCATCTATGATCAAAAATTCTGCTGCCATCAAGATCCTGTCTCTGCTGCGTTCCATTCAATTTTATTGACCCTCAGTCCTGTCTCTACAGAAATCAAGATGACAAATAGCTCATATAATTAATTTATATTATCATAATAGGAGAAGGACATGCTCCAGTAAAATATCCCTTTTGTCATCACATACAGAAATATTTTGGAACAAGATGACCTTTTGGTGTCCTTCAATGAAAATTGTACTGGAAACTCCCACTTTGCCCAGTTATTGCAACAATCCCAGTGACTTCTTTTTAAGTCCTGAGTTAAACTAAATATGTCTTTTTTTTTTTTTTTTGTAAACTAAATATGTCTTGAAAGAGCATGGGATTTTGATTTTGTAAAGCTTTATTTACATAAGACAAGTATCAACTGACACCAAGAAAGTGCAATCCAAACATAAGTTAATGTGTCTATTTTTTACATTCAATGATCTATACTCCAAAATAATGCATTTCATCTTTCATTGGACAAAGATGTTACATTTTTTTTTCTCTTTTTTAAACTGTATGTTTCTGCGACATTTCATCTTTCCATTCTCATATTCATAAGGAACGCCTTGTCCCCTCTACTACATGAGGATCAGATAAATTCCCAGGTTGTTTCCTGAATTTCAGAACTCAGTTGATAGTCTTGGAAACTAGTTTGAACAGAGGAAGGCAGAGAATTTGTGCAGGTCAAGAAGAAAAGAAATTAAGCACGAAATTTTTATCTCAAGAAAAAAGTAGGTACTTAATGGGATAGAAATGTAGGGAACATTTATTCTTAATCAGCTGTGTTAGGGATAGATCTATATCTGCACAGAGAGATAAATTAACTAAGATGTTCCATCTACTCTTCTGGCTTCAAGTTCCTTCTTCTTTAGATAGAAGTGGATTTATTGTGCCTGTTTTGTAAAATTGGCCAAAAAGAAAAAAAGAAAAGAAAAGGGAAAAAAAAGGTATTTTAATCACAGTTGTGGTGTTTAAATGGGGTGTCTCTCTGTCAGAAGAGGGCTTCCAAATGTAGGGCAGCTGATTGGGGGGCAGTTGGTGTTCACCTAAGACAGAACAAAGGAGATAGAACTTGATTGAATGCACACAGCGAAGGAGCTGCAGGCAGGACAGCAGAGGCAAGGCAGTGGGTGCGGGCTGTTTTTAAAGGGGGGAAGATGGAGAGGTATGGCGAGGTAGTATGGATAGAGTTCTCCCTTTTTCGACAACTGTGTCTAATTATAAATAGTGCATTGGTTAGTTAGGGCCTATGGATATTCTGAGGTAGGGAGCCTGATGGGCTTGTCTCTATTTAGCTAGGGGGCTAAATTCCTTTCTTTTTTTTTTTATTTTTTTTTTATTGGAGTTCAATTTGCCAACATATAGCGTAACACCCAGTGCTCATCCCGCCAAGTACAGGGGGCTAAATTTCTTTAAAAAAACCCTCTCTTCCAAATTGTATAAGCTTCATGAAACACAAAACCTGGAATCACACGTCTTCAAAATAAGTATCAATAAAATTTTATCTATTTAAATGCAAAGTAAAAAATTCTGCCTATTATCCTGGAGTTTCCAAATATCTGATGATTTGCTAAATTTTTTAAAAATCTCTCATCAAAATGACTGTCTCACCAGGTAGTCATAATCAATGACTGACATTATAGGAAAAAAAAAAAAAAAAAAAAAAAACACCATCAAATCTGGTTGACAGTCTCTGCCAATTCCCCAGGCAATGAGACTTCATTTCTTTGAGGGTTGAATCCCACTGAAAATTAAAGAAAGTTTTAAATTATTCTGGTTATCATGGAAAATCATGTTCTGGCTCTTTGCCTCCTTCTCATATGGTTCTTCTCATCTAAACACAGCAAGTTCTTCCTTTACATTTTTATTCAATATCTTTTGGCTAAGCATAAAACAGTCTCTATCAATTTCTCACCAGTTCCTGAACATTCCTAAATTGAAATTATTTTAGAGTAGTTATTCATGGGGCTTGCAAGTTGAAACGAAAAAGCAGTGAAAATCAATTTCATTATAAGCTTTGAAGTAAAGGGATGTTGCATCAAAAACTTGACTGGTTGGTAGGTGGTATTTGCTTATTTTATTCTGGAATGCTACAGCACAGCAGCTTTTAAACCACTGAAAAACCCAGCTGGTGATATTCTGAAATACATTCCCTGTACATAATCAGGGAAGTCTCAGCTTGACTGGGTATTTTTGCACAGAATTCACTGAAAAGAATACATCTGTATTATTTCATGGCAGTGACTTCATTTATAACATTACGCACTTTCCTTCTCATAGTGGATGCTTTGGTTAATGATCCTGTTCCATAGCAGGTTGGGTATTTTCTCTAGTGAGTATCAAGATAGTGAGACAACAAACGGTTCTCAAAACCCTAAGGACAGTTCAAAATTCAAAATTTGCAGTACTTAATGGGCCAAAAGCCTAAGGTTTTGAAGCTATGCATACACAAGCAATGTGAAATGGAGGATATTTAAAAATTGACACTTAAACATTTTAATAGTCCAATGTGTTACTGACTTCTATGGGAAACCAGAGCTCTTCCCTGACTCCATTCACTCCAACTAGTGAAAAGAGTCAAGGGCAAAGTGGAGTTCCAACTATACACAATATAGGTCTTGATATTTAAAAAAAGGATAATTTAGTGGAAATTACAAAGATACAGTCAATAGAATTTAAATGAAACCATCATCTTTCCTTCCTATGCCACTGGGCTGGCCTTCTTCACTCTCTTCCCTCACTGTGACTAAATGCATCAAGGTAGAGCCTGAGGGTATTTCCTGTATGGGGACCTTACCCTACTCTAATTTGAACAGTATAGCCCTTTGGAGTACTGGAATATCCTAGAGCTAACAGAGGTCTGTTTACCAGCAGAATCCTTATTGAACGTGCCTTAGCTTTGGAAGGTCTAGTGGATGGTTGGGTGGGGCCACAAAAAAAGAAGGCATGAAAGTTCTTCTTCAGCCCTCAAAGACATGGCTCTCTTTTTCTCTGCCAAGCTTCCAAGGTGTTGTTTCAGGGGGCTAGATTCAGTGCTTTAAGCCAAACAAAGAAGATCCAAGAGCCACCCCAATCTGTCTCTGGTATAATCCGAAGGAATTCTCGTGGATCTCGTGTCCACCTACTGCACCAAGCAGATGGCCAGATAAGGATTTTGTCCAAAGCCCAGGCATCAGACTTGCATATTACAGTGCCTGTGGGTATCAGGCAGGTAGCATGACTGAGCCAGGCAGGCCAGGCCTAAGGAAAACAACAGCATGAATGCCATGAAAAATGATTAATGCCACTCACCTTCAAGATCAGGGGAAAGAAGTGGTGGGGTTGTGGCAAACTGGAATGCTTGCTCAGTCCAAAGTGATCCACTGCTCCTCTGCTCCAGCTGATTATTGTCAGGCATCCTTAATTTCAAGGGAAATTGGAAATCTGGATTTTTATGTGTAATATGCTGATTTCTTACATTTTGTCAGTTAATGAAATTTAAAAACAGCAACAACATGCTGGTGGATACTATGCAGGTCAAGCAAATAATAGCTGCAAACAGGATATGATTAATGGGCCAACAATTTGCAGTCTCTGCCAGGTGTGTATCACGTGCTGTGTGATCTTGATGTCCCTGTGACTCTGTGTGGCAGTAAGTTGTTGTTTGAGGAATCGAGATGTCTGGGATTCCTATCTCTTTTTATCAGGTGGTGAAAATGACACTACCCACTTAAAATAATAGATTCTAAAAACAAAATGGGGAGATTAGAATTCATAGTGATATAATTACTATATTGCATTGAATTGGAATTGAGGTGATAATTTTGCTTTCATTTTCATCTCAAAAGCTTGGGTAGAAAGAGAAAAATCAATGACATATAAGCCAAGCTACAAACTATAGAGAACTCAGAAAGATTAGAGTGCCGTAAAACACTTACATTGACAAACACCGAATGTGAATGAGATTTTGAGAATTAGTTTCTATGCAATATTCAGATTAATTCTAAAAGGTGATGTTAGAGCCCAGAAAAAAATAAATTATATTAGATTTGGAAGAAAGAGTAAGAAGTTCTATCTATATAAAATCTGAAAGTGTACCACTATTATATGAGCTATCACAATATGATTCAACTCAGGGGAAAACCCAAAAAACTATAGTACATTTACTTCATTTTACAAATGTAATAAAATAAGTGCATTTATTAGGGGAAAATTCATGGATTAATTTAAAGGAAATAAGCCACAGGCTCTCTGCAGATAATTTAAAAATAACTCACTGGAAGCTCAAGAAAATGTGTGGCATGAATTAAAAAGACCAGATTTCTGGAAGAAAAAAATTCTTCATGGTTGATTGCAATGTCTAAAATAATGCAATGTCAAAGATGCTATCACAGAAAGGGATAGAACATTTCTTTTAAAATGTAAAGATTGCTCAAGGGGAAGATCAGGTAAAAATAAAATTATGTGAGGAAAAAAATATCTAGAGCTCACCTTGACTTAATATCTCAACGATGTATAGAAGCATGCACGCACACACACACACACACACACACACACACACCACACACTCATGAGTACTAGTGAAATGGGAAATTTGAGTAAGTCAATGGACTGGTCGATGTTAATATGTAAATATACTTTTGATATTGTAGTAATGTTTTGCAGGATGTTGCTATTGAGGAAATTGGCTAAAGGGTACATGCGATCTCTGTATATTATTTTTTACAACTGTATGTGAATCTGAAACTAGCTTAAAATAAAATTTTAAAACACTAATAACAATGTAGAATATCTAGGGTAAATTTTTAAAATATTGAAAGGTAGGAATCTTGCTAGACACTTAATAACCACAGTGTACATGTACAGAGCAGAATAGAGAGAGAATAATGAGTTGTTGGCTTCCGTCAGAGAAAGACAATTAGGAAACATCTCATTTCTGCGTCGTTTTTTGAAAGAGCAAAATAGCTGGTACTATATTAAATATTGGCAACGATATGTACTAGCCTCAAGTTAGTAATAGGTTATGGTAGTCCAGTATCTGTGACTTGTTGCTGTTAGCCACTGTGAGCCCGAGAAGAGTCACATTACATTATTATCTTTGTATGCCTATTGCCCATGAGAGTACCTGGCACATAATAGGCATTCAATAAATGCTTATTTTTCTACAAAAAAGAAAGAATGAGGGAGTGAAGATCTGAGGATTTGTGAAATGCCATGGTAAGCAATGTTGTCAGGAGACAGTATAACTCAATAATTAAGTGAATGTAACTGAATGGCCACAGAACTTGGACTGAGTTCAAATTCTGGCTCTGTCAATTAGCCAGGGAAGTGATGCAGGGTCTCTAATCCTTAGATAACCACCCTTGAAATGAGGCTGATGGCAATAACACCACTCACTTCAAGGTTTATGAGAAGCTCAAAAAAGGTAATGCAATAAGAGCATGTCCGTGCAGAGTCTACTACACAATCAACGATCCTCTATGAATGTTAGTTGTTCCTATCCATGAGCAAGATCCCAATGTTAACTTCAAAAAGTATAGGCCAGTAATCTTTTTTCCATACTGGGAAAATTAGTAAAAAGTAGAATAATACTAATCACTAACAACTAAGATAAATAGAGCAAATGCAAGATAATCCTTGCACATTTACTGGAGTTCTTCACAATTACAATTGTTTATTAAATACTTAGTAAATGGCAGGCACTTTATAAAGTATTTAACTTAACTTTAATAACATCCCTAAGAGGTAAGTACTATTATTATACACTGTTCACACACGAGGAGAACAAAAGAAGTTAACTGATTATTCAACTAACAAAATCAAATGACTTAAAATTGGAAAAGTCAAACTGAGGGGCTACCTTGAGAGCCCCTGATTTGACAGCCACATGATAGTTGTTCCTTTTGGGGAATAAAGAAAATTAAAGTGTGATCAAGGGCCTAAAAATGAAAAGCCATACTGTAGATTATCTGGCAGTACATATTTTATTAGGTAGTAAACACCAAAAATTGTGAAAACAGGAGTCTTGATTTTTAACAAAAATTATTTCTAATGGCTATGTAACTGGTATAGAAACAGTTTTATATATAGGCAGAATCCATGATTTAACTATCTAATGCCTTGATGATTCAAGGAAGAAGCAACTAAAATGATAAAGTAATTCCTGGAAGAATAAAGAGAAAACTAGTGACATCAACTGCCTCTGAAAGAATTGTGAATAATAGGAAGACAGAGAGGAGACCTACCTTTTACCCCTTTAGACTTTTCCAACTTTTTTAACCATGTATTTACAAAAATAAATGGTTTTTAAAAATACCATGGTCAGGACTTCAAGAGTATTTTTGAATATACAGTTTGATACTATAGAAAACTAAAGTCTTGAACAAATTATCCCTGGGTAGTTACTAGATTAGATAGAGCTTGGCTTCAAGCCAACATGGTTAATGGTTTTTCTTAAACCTAAAATCTATTAATTATTAGATTAACTCTAGACTTCACATAATCTCATTAGTAAATACCTCAATAATTTTTATTTCTATACAACTTCAGTCTTTTATTTTTATTTTTATTTTATTTTATTTTATTTTTTTATTTTTTTATTTTTTTATTTTTTACAACTTCAGTCTTTTGGTATTAAAGTTTAATTAACATTTTAGAATCTGGTCTCAATTTTATATATGTCTTTGCTTGTCTGGTAGAACAGTAATGAACTTTGTGGTAGCCTGAATAAAGTTCTCCCCAAAGATGCCCATGTCCTAATCCCTGGCATCTGTAAATATATTACCTTACGGAGCAAAAGGGATTTTGTAGAGACGTGATTAAATAAGGATCTTGAGATGAAAGATTGTTTTGGATTCTTTGGGTGGACTCAATGTAATCACAAGGGTCCTGATATGAGCAAGGAAGAATGGTCAAAAAAGCAGATGTGAAGAAGACAAAAGCAGAGCTAAGAGTGATGTAGCCATAAACCAAGGAATAAAGGCAGTCTCTAGAAGCTGAAAATGGCAAGGAGTAGATTCTCCTACAGCCTCCAAAAGAAATGCAATCTGCTGACACATTGATATTAGCCCTGTGAGACTCATTTCAGACTTTCGACCAGCAGAACTGTAAGATAATAAATTTGTGTTGTTTGAAGCCACTAAATTTGTGGCAACTTGTCACAGCAGCAATAGGAAACTAATGCAAATGCTAAGTTTCCAGCTTGTTGAATATTGTAAGTCAGAGAACAGATATATGGATAATAGCAAAATCTAAAGATAAAATACAAGACAGTAAATCAAGATTTTACTATAAGCACCAAGTTTACCTGCAAAATTCAAGATTATTATAACAGGAAGGAACAATCAACAAAATTAATTATATCAACGGCAAATTTATAAACACTAAATAATTATCTTAGAAGTGAAAACTCATTATTAAAATTAATTCTCATTGAATAAATATTTACAGACCTAAGCTGGGTGTCTATTGAGGTCTGAGTCCCAGGTGAGTTGAACAAGTCTACAGAACTGAACAGAGAGCAAGAGCAGAAGGGGAATGAATGGGTCAGCCCCGCAGAATAGAGTATTTGTGGAAGCAGAGCATAGAGGGTGGCTAAGATGCACTAAAGTGCAGGGTAGAGGGAATCTGTGGGTAAGAAGAAAACCTATACCTACATCTGTGGATGAGGATAAACTGTTGGGATTTTTCCAAACACCTAGAATGATCACCGTGATTTGCCCAGTTCATGAATTCATCTTTATCTGCAACTCAATCGTCTATAGAAGGCAAGTAGACTTTCCATTTAGACCTACAGTAGCCATATGTCAGTACAACAATCAGTACTTAGGGAATCAGAACTCTTGTTCCATAAAAGAATAAAAATATTCCTGATGGTTTATTTCTGTGAGACTTACCACATCCTTTGTTCCCTTCTTCCTCTACTATAATTTGGTTCTTGAGCCCAACAGACGGATTGCAGATCACGTATAAGAACCTATTTGACACGAGTTAGTTATAACTTTCTTTGCCATGAGATTTTGTGAATATAAGTGATAGATGTTCAAACTTTGTGTTTAGTTTAGAGCAATTTACTAGTAATTACTTAAATTTATCTTCTCTTAGAAGTTAAAAATGGACAGGAGAGAGTGTTGCTCAGTAGAGTTATAATTCATTGGTTAAACAGAATTAGCATTTATAAGGTATAAACATAGAGAGATTCGTTTCATATAGACTAATAGAATCATTTCTATTTTACTGTCTTGACTTCTCAAACAAATTCACCTAACTTTTGAAACAAAATTGGAAAAGTTGGTGTTCTTAACTCATTTAGAAGCAGGTTAAATATGTTATGATTAAATGAATAAATCTATACTTCAAGGGATAGTTCAGAGAAATACTTATATACACTGTAGGACTGTTAAAACTTAACTTGTACTAATTGTGTTCAAATTTACTGTCCTATTATCTTCATCTTACAATTCTCTACACTTAAACACATGGTTCATAATATATTAAAGGATGATGCCTGAAAATAAGAATTAGATAAGCTTACGTTATGATTGGTAAATCAAATTAAGTTGACTAGATGAAGGATTATGAGAGAAAAAACTATTCTTTTTTATTATTGAGGTAAAATTGGTGTATAACATTATATAAGTTTCAAATGTATAACATTATAATTTGACATCTGTATGCACTACAAGGTGATCTCCACTAAGTCTAGTTACCATCAATCACCATCAATTGACTCCTTTCATCCACTTTGCTCATCTCTCATCCCCCTTCTCCTCTGATAACTATAAATCTGTTCTCTGCATCTGTGAATTTGTTTTTGTTTTATTTGGTTTGTTCATTTGTTTTATTATTGTTGTTATTTGCATTTCATGTGAGTGAAATCATATGGTATTTGTCTTTCTCCACCTAATGTATTTCACTCAGCATAACACCTTTAAAGTCCATCAATGTTGTCACAAATGGCAAGATTTCATTCTTTTTTTAATGCTGAGTAGTATTCTATTGTGTATATATACCACATCTTCTTTATCTACTCATCTTATTGATAAATACTTAGGTTGTTTCCCATTCTTGGCTATGAGAAAAACCACTGTTACAAAGAGATGATGAATCAAGAATGTGAAGTGCTTAAACTCTCTGTGCTGTCATTTATAGAGTTTTGTATCCTAAGATTGAGATTGACCTATGACCTTGACCCATAGTTACATATTACCTAAACTTTTGCTCCTCTGAGTTGTTTTTTATTTTGTTTTATTTTGACTTGTTTTAGAAATAGAAAAAAATGTTTGCACACTTTGCATGTTGGGACGCAAGGAAGTATCTTGCTGTGGACTCGTGGTCCATGAAAGGATATACCTGGGGGGGGACAGTGATGGATCCAGGCAGAAGCATCCAGTCTACGCTGGGCTGTTTATGCCACCTCACCTCCCTGCTACAATACAATGGACAAGTGACTCAAGATGACTCCCTGGAAACCTTCCCCAGGAGCTGAGGATTCCTTCCTTCAGAATGATGAAACTTAGAGGAAGTGAATTTGGGGTTGGACTTCTGCTCTCCCCACTGCCTGACACTGCCCTTATCAAAAGTCCCAATACATTCAGATTGCCAAAGGACTCACTTTTCTATTATTTGACTTCTCAGTACATTCAAAGCAGTCGAACACTTTGGCGACAAGTTGACACCTTTATCTTCTGTGGAACTTTTCCCTTACCTTCTATGACTCTATGCTTGATTTTTCCCTACATCACTGGCCATTTCTTCTAAGGCTCCTTGGCTGACTTTTCCTCCTCTGCTGCTCTAAATATTGAATATTCTAGGGTTCTTCCCTTTGCTCCCTTCTCTTTTCTGTCTACACTCTTTCCCTAGAGGTTCTTATCTAGAACCTGGGGTTAAATATCATCTATATGATATAATGGGACCCAAATCTCTCAGTCTCCATATCCATCTTCTCACCTTTGCCTATTTGACATCACCCTTTCATGTCTCTGGAATCTCAGTCCTACCATGGTAGAGCTAATTCATGATTCTCAAGTTATACTCATCCTTTACCCTAAACTCATTGTTTCCCTCTCAGGTTTTCGACCTGAGTAAATAATACACCATCAATCCAACCTGGTTGGTAGAATAAAAAATATTGGCACTATCCCCAGTCGAAAACACTATAATTTCTTACTTAGACCACTGCAGTAACCTTTCCAACTGGTCGCTCCACTTCTGCTGTCTAATAAATCACTTCTTGCCATAGCATCACTTGGCATCTTGTCATTCAGATTCAGTTTAAATTGCACCTCCTCAGAGAAATTTTCCATGACCAGTCATTGTTAGATAGTCAACCCACCCTGTTTTAATCTTTGGCATAGCTTTTTTCTCTCCCTTTTCATCTCTCTGTCTCTGTCTCTTTCTCCTTAATTTGCAGTTTCCCACTGTTGGAATCTATGCTCCATGTCTTGCTCACCACTGTGACCCTAGCTCCTAGTACAGAGTACAGACTTGATAAACTTGTATTTAGTGCCTACTTGAAGGAGCAATAGTGCTCCCTGGAGCTTCTCTGAATAATTTGAAATTCTCTTAAATCCCCTGGCCACCAAAAACCTTCTATATAATTAACAACAGCTCTCTGTATTCCGTACCAAGTCATCAACCTTGCCCCCATCATAAACTTATTGAGGTGTTTCTAAGAAGCATCCAAGTTAACAAAACTGAGGTCTTTATCTTTTACTTATTGATCTAAAAATCTCTGTATATGTTAAGATATTATCTTTGTATATCAAATTGCAATATTTTACCCCCTATTTTGTTACTGGTACTTTGAATTTATCAGTGGTCTTTAATGTTATTCATTTATTTATTATTGTATAGAAGTTTAAATTTTTATGTTATTGTCTTTAGTGTTAGACTTAGAAACACTTTTTATTCCTCCAGATTATATTAATATTTATTTATTCTCTGGTACATATTGGTTTTGCAAATTGTTCTAAATGATTTTCAGGGGTACACAGGTGATTTACTTGGGTGGGACATATTAAAACTTAGTATTCATACTCTTTTTTGTCTAAAAACAAGAAGTTAACAATAGTTTTATTTAATATAGGAGTGAAGATTAATGAAGATATATGATATACCTCAATACCAGTTACTCATAAGTCCATCCTTTTGCCAGTGATGTGAACTTGAGGCAGTATGTGTGGTGGCCTTGAGTTCAGACGACATGGGTTAAAACCAGGCTGCTCCTCTTATTTCTATGCTGTCTAACGCTTTTTAAAGCTCACACTCTTCATCTGCAAATATGAGATAATAGTACTATCTATCTCAAAGAGTTGTGGCAGATAATTGTGAAATTCTCAATATGATCCCTGGCACGTGGTATGCATCATTACTATTCTTTACTTTTAGCCCTTCAACTTCAAATGGAATTTTGGTTGAAATTGTATTGAATGTATAGATGATTTTATAGAATTGCCATTTTTATAAAGTACAATCTTTCCACTCAGGAGCATAGCATATCTCTCATTTTTCAAGACTTTCTTACAAGCTTTGCTTTCTTTTTTCCCATTCTTATTAGGCATCTTCCTAGGAGATAGATAGATGGATAGATAGATGGATAGATAGATATATGATAGATTGATAGATATAATATGTTTATTATTATAAATATATATGGTTGATATTTTTAATGGAGTCTATTTTCTCATTCTATTGTCTAATTGATTAGTACTTTGAATTCTATCATTATTTAAAGACTTTTCTCTGAATGTATGGTCATATTTCTTCTTTACTAATGATATATATTTCTCTTCTCTTTATTTTATTGGTCAGACTTGTATGATGTTTGCCTAACCTACCAGCCTTAAGATTTTACTTATCAATTCTATTTTTGTTTTGTCTATTTTATCATGCCTCTTTTTAACTTAATTTCTTTTTCCTTGTTGATTTATTAATTCTTCCCACTTTCATTTTTTCAAATTTTAATTTAAATTCTAGTTACTAACATACAGTGCAATATTAGTTTCAGGTATAGAATTTGGTGATCAATACCTACATACAATACCCAGTGCTCATCACAGCAAGTACACTCTTTAATACCCATCATCCATTTAACCCATCCCCCTGCTCACTTCTCCACATGCAACCCTCGGTTTATTCTCTATAGTCAAGAGTCTGTTTTCTGATTTGTCTCTCTCCCCCCCTCCCCCACCATGTTTATGTTTTGTTTCTTAAATTCCACATATGAGTGAAATCATATGGTGTTTGTCTTTCTCTAACTGACTTATTTTGCTTAGCATAATACTCTCTCGCTCCACCCATACCATTGCAAATGGCAATCGTTCAATTTTTGTGGCTGAGTAATATTCCTGTGTGTGTGTGTGTGTGTGTGTGTGTAACCTCTTATTTATCCATCCATCACTCAATGGACACTTGGACTAGCTCTATAATTTGACAGTAAATAATGCTGCTATAAACATAGTAGTGCACGTGCCTCTTCGAATCAGTATTTTTGTATCCTTTGGGCAAATACCCACTAGCATGATTGTTGGATCATAGGGTAGCTTTATTTTTAACTTTTTAGGAATCTCCATACTATTTTCTACAGTGGCTGCACCAGTTTGCATTCCCACCAGCAGTGTAAAAGCATTCCTCTTTCTCTGCATCCTTACCAACATCTATTTTCTGTGTTGTTGATTTTAGCTATTCTGACTAAACTCATTATAGTTTTGATTTTTATTTCCCTGTAATGAGTGACAATGAGCATCTTTTCATGTGTCTATTTTTCTGCTTTATTTTTTTATGTTTTTGGGTTTTACCTCTCTAATGTTTTAGTTGCATATAATATTTATTTGAAATATAGTTTTGGTTATAACCCACAGAATTTTTTTATTCTCTTGGGAAGTTCTTATTGCTAATTTCTAAATTGTCAGGGATCTTCACTTCTGGTAACTCTAGGCTAGAAAATTCAACATTCCCTGGAAAACAATAATCTCCTTAAAATGTTATTGATTATTGACATTCATATACATCTATGTCCTGTTCTACTTAATAGTTTCATTTTTTATATTTAGGAATTTAGGTTTTTAGCATGTATTTGTTATCTCTTTTTGTGTAACAAACTACCACAACTACCACAACTCAATAGCTGTATACAACATATATTTATTATCTCACAATTTCTATGAGTCAGGAGGCCAAACACAGCTTAACTGGATCCTTTGCTCCAGGTCTCATAAGGCTGAAATTAGGTGTGAAGCAGGCTGTGACCTCTTGCAGAGTTTGGGGTTCTCTTCCAAGTTTGCCTGTAATTACAGGACTGAGGACCCTCTTTCTAACTATAGCTATGGGTCACTCTCAACTCTGAAAGGTCCCTGCAATTCCTTACCACGTGGCTTCCCCCAGAGGACCTCCCATAAAAGAGATTTTTGCTTCTACAAGGCCAGCTGAACACTCTCTGACGTGGGAACCTTCTATTAAAAGATTCACCTGATTAGGTCAGGCCCACCAAAGACAACCTTCATTTTGATTAATCTTTTTTTAAGATTTCATTTATTCATTTAAGAGAGAGAGAGAGAGAGAGGCACCAGCAGACAGGAGAGGCAGAGGAAGAAGGAGAGGGACAATTAGACTCCCTACTGCTCAGGGAGCCTGATGAAGGCTCGAACTTAGGACTCAGAGATTATGACCTGAGCCATAGGGAGACCTTTAACCATCTAAGCCATCCAGAGGTCCCTTCATTTTAATTAATTTAAATCCAACTGATTAGAGACCTTAATCGCATCTGCCAAAACTACTCACTTTTTCCATCTAATCTAATCTAACTACAACAGTAACACCCATCATATTTACAGGTCCTGTCCATAGTCAGATGAAGAGGGCTATACAGGAAGTGTAAACTAAGGGACAGAAATCTTTATTATCTTGCAGGAGTAGTTTTATCTCAGTATTTCTTTTTAAAGAATTTTTGTGTTTTATTTTTGCTTTTTAATTTTTCAGTGTGAAATTTAGGAACAATTTCTCTAGGTAAAAATAAATCTATTGTACTTTTATTAGGATCACATTAAATTAGCTAATTGACTTAGAAGAAACTTATTTGAAATCCTAACCAGGGATATAATATGTATTTTTATTAATTCAAGTGTTCTATATGTGTCCTTCTTTTGTGTTTAATTTTTTTTTTCATATAGGCATTGCAAACTTGTGAAAAAGATAGATTAGGAATTTTAATTTTCTTGAAATTGTTCCAATAGCATTAGAGTTCTTTTTTTAAAAGGTTTTCAAAATTCCTGTAAAATTGCCCAGGCCTGGTAATGTTTTTAGATCACACTTTGACAACTGCTATTTTTTTCTTGGAAATTGGTCTGTTTACATATTCTATCTTCTTTATGGTAATTTATTCATTTCATCTAGGTTTTTCAATTTATTTACATAGAGTTGAACAGAGTAATCTCAGAATTCTTTGTCCTTTCTGGGGTTGCTTTCCTACTGTCATTTCTTAATCTACGTAGTTACACTTTCCCTATTTTTCCTTGATTAAGTTAACTTGTTTATGTATTCTATTTTTTTTCCTCATTCAAGTTTTGGGTTTGTTTATCAGTTTTATTTTTCTATTTTTAAAATTCATTGATTCTACTTTCACATTTATTAATACTTTCTTCTATTTTCTTTCAGTTTATTTTTTCTTTTTCAAACCTTTGAAATTGGTAGTTCAATTCATTTACTTTTGTTCCCTCTTTTTTTTTTAAATAATATACATATTTAGGGCTATGATACATTTTAGTACTGTGATATAGTGTTTCCATTATAATTATTATTATAGTTTTAAAGTTCTACAGTTTGAGTTTATATTTCTCCTTTGACCTGTGACCCAAGTCATTTACAATTTTTTAAAATTATCAGATGAAAAGCCTTTTTATTTTCTAATTTATTTCTAGTTTTATTATATCGTAATCAAATTTATTGATTGAGGGTAACTCTAGGGTCCAATCATTATCACTTTCCATGACTGCTCCTTAGGTATTTGAAAACAAGCTGCATTTTATATTTTCAGGAACAGAGTTCAACATGCATGAAATAGATTTATTTAATAATGTTGTTTAGGTCTTTTAGAACTTATTCTTCTCAAAAAAAAAAAAGTACTTACTCCACTCCACTCATGTTTTTTTGTCTATCTCTCCTTGTAATTCCTATCATTTGTGCTTTATGAATGTCACTTCTGTTTTGATTGGTGTATAGATTTTTATAACTTATATTTTCACTATCAAATGTCCCCTTTGGCATTATAAAGAATATGTATTATATAATCCCTTTTATCCTGAATTCCATGTTATCCGATTTTGGCTTCTCAAGACCTACTTCAGTTTCAACTCTTCTGAAAGTTTTAGATGTGTCTGTTGCATACAGAACAAAGTTTTGGGGATCCCTGGGTGGCGCAGCGGTTTAGCGCCTGCCTTTGGCCCAGGGCGCGATCCTGGAGACCCGGGATCGAATCCCACATCGGGCTCCCGGTACATGGAGCCTGCTTCTCCCTCTGCCTATGTCTCTGCCTCTCTCTCTCTCTCTCTCTCTCTGTGTGACTATCATAAATAAATAATAAAAAAAAAATAAAAAAAAAAGAACAAAGTTTTGTTTTGATCTCTAACTTTAAAATATTTTTTCCTTTAATAGATAAGCTAAGCACTTACATTTATCGATATAATAAGTATGTTTGATCTTAGTTCTGTCATATTTGTTCTATGTGATATTATATGATCACAATTATTTTTAAAGTCTTTCCCATGTATTTTGTTTAGTTTTGTGTGTATGTAGTTTTTCTGATGTTTAAAAGGGTCTAAATTTTTATTTCTCTATTTATCTTTATTTCTTTAGACACTATTAGTTTCCTATGAGGATCAATGATAATATTAAAATATTTTCTCTTCTCTTTGTTTCTTTTTGTCCTTTTGTGTTCTATTATTAATCAATAAAATTGTATCATAATGTTTGTTAAATCTTCTCTTACTTCTAGTATTTGACCACAAACTTGAAGTAATATACTTTGACTTCCAAAGACTATTGATGGGACAATCTACCTTTTCCTCCCCTGACTCTCCCAATTTGCTTAACTACTTAATTTCTAAATTAGAAGGACATCATGGTTTATTTCTGTCATTCTAGTCTTATTTCAGTCTTGATTCTACAGTTAAATATGTTTAATTCTCACTGCAAGTTGTTGCTTTTGTTTCCCTAGTCTTTCTTGGTTGATGAAGTTTATCCCTCATTAATGTCCTCATTAGAAGCATGGGCATTCTTACTTTTTGAGTTCTTAAACGCTTAAAATGTTTCCCAAGGCCTTGAAGGAAAATCTGGGTGGTTATAAAATCATTAACTTAGTAACTTTACTAGGATATGTCTTGGTATTGACAATTCCAGGTCAACTTTCCATGAACCAAGTTTCCATGAACCTTTTCAATAGACTGATTAAAAATTTTTATAACCTTAAGAATTTCTTGTATTATTTGCCATTGATCTGGTCACCTTTAAGCAATCCAATAATGCATACATTGGCTCTTCTTTGCTTGACTTCTCTATTGTGTTTTTTCTATTTCTTTTAAACTTTTTTTTTTACTTTTCCCATTTCTATTTTTCTATCCCATGAATTTTCCAGTGTCTATTATCCTATCTTTTACAATTCATCTTTATTTTTGAAACAGCTTTCCCTTTTCTCTTTTATTTTTTTTTAGTTCTGCCACCTTATGTTTTATTTCTTTCTGTTATTTCACAATACTCATATATAGTGCTTCCATGTGGTTTCTTTTTACAGAAATAATTGTTTCATTTTTTAAGATTTATTTATTTATTTGAGAGAGAAAAAGAGAGAGAGAGAGAGAGAGAGACTCTAGGCATTTGAGGGGAGGGGCAAAAAGAGAGGGAGAGAGAATCCCTAGCAGATTCTCTGCTTAGCAAGGAGCTGGACGTGAGGCTTGATCCCAGGACCCTGAGGACCTCAGATCATGACCTGAGCCAAAGGCAGGTGCTTAAACGACTGAGCCACCAGAATGATCTTACAAAAATATTGTATCTATCTCCTGCTCAATGGGCAATTAGCTGGTAATTTAACTTCATGGGTCTGTTTTTGTATCTCAAGGTGCCTAGACTTAAATATCTAAAACTACTATTCAAAGAGTCTAACTCTCAATATCTTTTGAACAGAGACAAGACCTCTTGAATCATATATAAGATTGAATCGCAAGATGAGACTCTTATGGCTGTACTTGTCTATAGCAAAGTTAAGTACAGAGCTTCCTTAGGAGGAGACAGCATGGGAAAGGCAACAGAACATTCTACAGGCTCCTAATGTGTTTTTGTCAACCTTTGCCTCCCCACAAACAGTTCAATTTTACCCAGCATCTCAATCTTACACAAACTGAAACTAATGTTCTAGGTAATTCCATTGGACAGAGAGTAGGAAAGGCTCTTCTTCCTCTATTTCTTCTACATTTTGTCCCCATCTCTGTCTCTCCCCTCATTGCCTTTCTCTGATGTAATGTTGACTACTGTTGTACGTCTTTGACCCAACAAACACATAGTTTGTCCTTAAAACACACCAACAGTGTTAAGTACTGGGGTTAGTGCTTGAGAAATAACTCTTATTGAAAGTTATAAAATTTTGATCTATTCTGAGGGAAAAAGCTATGGAAATTCAATCAATAAAGGAGAGAGGCTGTCATACTACAGCTTATTGTTATCTCCAATCTGGAAATGTAACAACAAACATACTTTGTGGTTTGCACAGTTTTTATTTATTACATATCATTTTCTCCTTCAGCCAGATTTGTGGCTTGTAAAAATAACCAAATATTTGCTTACAAATTGTTATAATGAAAATCTGTAGCCTGCTGCAGTAAGATTCATGGTCATGGTAACTTTGAAAGCATTTGTTTGCATTTGGAGTGTGGGGGGAATAATTTAAATTTAAAATTTTTGCATAAATTATTTATATGTTGAGTCCAAGATGCAGTGCAATTACGACAACATTTTTTAGAAGCGAGGCAGAAGTTTGAAATTTATAAATACCTCTTTACATTTTGGCGGCACTAGATATAGTTTTCTAGAAAGCTGTATTTTTTGTTGTTTGAATAGCAGTTAGCTGTTTTCATTCTCTCTAACAGATGGAACCAAAGCATTGTGAACATTTTTATTAAAACAGCAAATGAAGCTATGAAAGAAGTGTCACATTGCCAAGTATTCATCTTGCAAATTAAATTCTACAACTTAGCAGGTGGTTTAAGTTCCCTTTAGAAATTTAAAATCAGCTTATTTCATTTCTCTGTGGTTTAACAGAGACACAGGTTCACTTCTGCATTCACTTACACAGAATCTGTTTGCACGTTTCTTAGAATTGACAGTTGGGAAAATATTTGCCAACTCTCACTCAAAACGACTCATGATTGCCATATTCAGATGCTTGAGTCTTCAATTTCCTTCACTATTAAAGTCTTCTATTTGTCTCTGGAATCTGTTTGCAAGGCTCTGATGGATCAAAAATTTAAAGCCCAAATTCAGTTTTTTTTTTTTGGTGCCTATTTTGATATACATTATCATTTACTGTACTGGCATGATGGTATCCAGTATGAAAAACTCCCAGTATTAAGTGGTAATTGCTATGGACTCAAAACTCATTTAATCATAATCTCCAATGTGATGGTATTTGGAGATGGGGCCTTTGGGTGGTATTAGATCATGAGAATGGAACCCTGATGAATGGGATTAGTGCCCTTATAAAAAGAGATTCCAGGGAGCATTTTCTCCCCTTCCACCATGTGAAGACACTCAAGAAAGTGTTATCTATGAACTAGGGAGCAGGTCCTTGCCAGACACTGAATCTTCCAACACCTTGATCTTGGACTTCCAAGCCGCTAGAATTATGAGAAATAAGTTTATGTTGTTTATAAACCATCCGGTCTATGATATTGTTTCAGTAGCCTAGACTACTTCAAGTTTAGAGAATGACAAGGAGTTGGCTTTTCCAAGTCTCTACAGGACTGTACTGATTAACAGTAGCAAATCAGACACATTATAGGGCTGGCTTTAGAGGGCATTTCAGAGGTGATGAATTAGAAGCACTTTTACTCCTTTTAATGTCACTACCATAAGATTAATTTCACAAAAGCATCAATTTTCCTCAAAAAAGTTTTCAATGTTTTTCTACTACCCACAAAATAAAACTTAAGACTCATCATTCACATACTTCTGTTTCACCCTCAAACATTTTTATGACTACTTCTCAACAGATTTTCTTATTCCCTATAAACAGATCTATTTATGTATTGTCTCCCAAGCAAGTTGGTACTACTTTTTCTACCCCTCTGTTCACTTTTACCCTGTGCCTTCCTTCTCCTTTTTGATTGCCTACATCCTTCTTTTCTCTGTAGGCACAACTTATATCATAATATGCCATATCATAACCCTCCTTAACCATCCTAGGTTGCTCCTATTCTCCTTTAAGCCGGTCTGGAACCACTTATTACATAGTTGCTTGTATTGTTTATTTTTCATGTGTACGTTCTATCCCCCCACCAAGTAAAATGTAAGATCCTGATAGTAGAGATGTCATTTTACACACTGAATTTCCAGCACTCCAATTCCTAGGACATAGTAATCAGCAATCTGTCAATGTTGGTAAAGCACAAGATTTCTCCAGGCCACATCAAGAAATATGCAACACAATTAGGACTAGCTCATAGTCCTTGGGATTTACAACTATGGCTAAAGCTTTGCTTGCCTGGCATGCTTTCTCATTTCCCTTCTAGCTTTTCTGAACAGTCTACCCTTACAGTGTGTAAAGTTGTAAACTTTAGTGCTGAATTTGTCAGAACAGGCTAGTAAACAACCTCAGGGTATTAATAACTTTAAACAAAGTTTGAATTCTCATTCACACCATGTCGGTTCAGAGCCTTTCTCCACATTACCCTTACTCTGAAACCCAAGTTAAGATTCCAGTCCCTATCTAGAACATTACCAATGAAGAAGCAGAGGAATCAAGTGTGGCAAATTGTGCGCTGACTCTTAAAACTATCACGTAAAAGTAACACACATGCCCTGGGAGAAAGCTAAACATACCAATCAATGAAATAGAATTAAGAATTCAGAATTAAATCTGTACATTCACAGCCAATTAATTTTTGACAAGGGTGCTGAGAAAATTCAATGGTGAAAGAATAGTCTTTACAATAAATGGCATGGGGATTAGATATCTACAGACAAGAGAATGAAATTGAATCCCTACTCACGCTGTATAGAAAAATTAATTGAAATAGATTATATAGACTTAAATGTAAAATCTAAATGTAAAATACAAGTATAAAATGTAAATGTAAAATGTAAAGTTAAATGTAAAAGCTAAAATTATAACACATGTGACATAAGACTAAATCTCAGGCTTCTCATATATGACCCAAACAACAAAAGAAAAGAGATAGATAAATTGAACTTCATTAAAATGAAAATCTTTTAGCTTTAAAGGATACTATCAAGAAAGCAAAAAGACAACCCAAGGATTGGGAAAATATATTTGCGAATTATATTTGACAAGGGATTTATATCCAAAATGTGTAGAGAACTCTTACAACTCAGCAATCAAAACACAACCCAACAAAAAATGGGCAAAGCATTTGAAAAAACATTTTTTTCCAGAGAAGTTGTCCAAATGACCAGTAAGCACATGAAAAGATGTTGAACATCATTAGTCATTAGAAAAATGCAAACCAAAATCATAATGAGGTACCCACAAGGATAGTTAAATTTGAAAGACAGAAAACAAGTGTTGATGGAGGAATTGAAACCATTATACATTGCTGATGGGAATATGAAATGGTACAACAACTTTGGAAAACAGTTTAGCAGTTCCTCAAAAAGATATTCATAGAGTTACCACATGATCCAGAAGTCCCATTCCTGGACATTTACTCAAAAGTAATGAAAACATATGTCCACACAAAAACCTGTAAGTAAATGTTCTTTTTTTTAAAAGATTTATTTATTTATTATAGACAGAGATAGAGAGAGAGAGGCAGAGACACAGGAGGAGGGAGAAGCAGGTTCCATGTCAGGAGACTGACATGGGACTCGATCCCGGGACTCCGGGATCGCGCCCTGGGCCAAAGGCAGGCGCCAAACCGCTGAGCCACCCAGGGATCCCCTAAGCAAATGTTCTTAGCAGCATTATTCATAATAGCCAAAAAGTAGAGACAGCCCAAATGTCTGTCATGTATGAATGGATAAACAAAATGCGGTAAATCTATTCAATGAAATATTATTCAACCATAAAAAAGGAATGAAGTACTCATTCATGCAACAGCTTGGATGAACTTTGACAACTTCATGCTAAGTGAAAGAAGCCATTCATGAAAGGCCACATATTTCTAGCAAACATCCAGAATAGGCAAATTTCCACAGAGACAGATAATAGATTAGCAATGGGCAAGGGAGGGAGAAGAGGAAATGGCAAGTGAATGGCTAATGGGTATGGGCTTTCTTTTTGGAGTGGTGAGAATGTTTCGGAATTAGATAATGGCAATAGTTTTACAACTTGTAAATACACTAAAAACTACTGAATTGTACAATTGAAGAGGATGGATTTTATGGTATGTGAATTATATCTCAATAAAGCTTTTTTAAGTCAGATCAAATCACTTCACTCACTTTCATTGGTCAAAGAAAGCCACTCCAATAAGCCACTCCATAAGCCACTCCAATAGGACAGGGAAGTGCAATCCTACCATGTGCTTGAAAAGAAAGTGGAAATATTTGATGAACAGTATTAAGGACTAAAAAAGATAAGCTCAGTCTTGAGCCATACAGGGAGTCATGAGCTGCAGGTTAGGCCAATTGTGACCCTACCCTTCTGGATATAATGATTGGTCCAGTAGTAGGCATGTAACTTAAGCAGGCCAACCAATCCTTTGATGGCATGAAGGAATGTTGCAGGCTGAGAAATCTTAGGGTTACTAAGTAGGAGGTCGGAAGCTGTACTACAAGATGTCACCCTTGTGAAGAGAGGCTACATCCAACTGTGATTTCAACTCCTAGATGTTCAAGATGCAGAAGAATTCTGACTAATGAGTCATTAACAGCCAAGTGGAATCTAATCTTATAATTCTTTGCCCAGCAGAAGTCTCACATGATTTCCTGAGAAATCTTGAGACTATTTCTTCTCTGCCATCTTCTAGAATTTGCTCTCTTCCCCCACTATTTCCAATGTCTAAAGGAAAGGATTGTTCTCCAACCCAGTCTCTCATGCTCCCCCTTACCTACAACCTCAGCTCCATCTTTAACCGTGTCCCAGAGTGAATGATATTTTTTTTTAATTTTTATTTATTTATGATAGTCACAGAGAGAGAGAGAGAGAGAGGCAGAGACACAGGCAGAGGGAGAAGCAGGCTCCACGCACCGGGAGCCCGACGTGGGATTCGATCCCGGGTCTCCAGGATCGCGCCCTGGGCCAAAGGCAGGCGCTAAACCGCTGCGCCACCCAGGGATCCCCGAGTGAATGATTTTTAATGGGGCTTATTCTTTCTGTGTTTTACTGCCTCTACGGAACAGGTTCTCAAAGCTCTCAGTGATCTCCAACTATTCACACAAATGTGTAATCCCATCCTCTCCAGAGTGGGGTGCACCTTGCGACTGCTTCTAGCAAATAGAATAAAGCAAAAGTGATTTATCACCTCCAAAATTAGGTTACGAAATGACTCTGATTTCTGATTTGCTTGCCCTCTCTCACTTTCCCCCGTGCTCACTCTGATAGAGGCTAGCTACCATGCTGTGAGCTTCCCTTTGGAGAGGCCCACATTGCAAGGAATTGAGGGGGGATAACTTCATTATCCCCAAGATAATAAATCCTGTCCATATCACATGAATGAACATGGCGATGGATATTTCCCCAGTTGAACCTTGAGTTTTCTGCAGTCCAACTGATACTCTGATTTGCATCCTGCCAGAGAACTTGAGAAAGAGGACCCACCAAAGCCATGCCCACATTTTTGACATACACACTTTGATTCAATTGTTTAACTCACTAAGTTTTGGGGTAACTTCTTATATAGCAAGTGATTACTAATACAGCACCCCTTCCTCAAAATCTTGACACAAGTTCTCTAGAGGTTAGGGTAAGAACTTGTTACATGTGACTTTGTTCTAAATTGCCCTCAGAAATTATCCTTATGAACATAAAGACTCTTAACTCTGGGAAACGAACTAGGGGTGATGGAAGGGGAGGAGGGCGGGGGGTGGGGGTGAGTGGGTGACGGGCACTGAGGGGGGCACTTGACGGGATGAGCACTGGGTGTTATTCTGTATGTTGGTAAATTGAACACCAATAAAAAATAAATTTATTATTAAAAAAAAAGAAATTATCCTTACTGACTCCTTTCTCAAGACCCTGAACCAAATCAACTCATGCTGTATTTCTTCCTTTCCGTGAGCTGCTTCCTTACCCTGGTATGCTAACTGGGGAGGTGAAAATGAATTATGTCTCTTCCTTTGCTTGGGTGGTTTTAACCAGAGTTTCAACCCATTGTGCCCCATAGTTTCTTCTCCCAAGGATACAATGTTGCTTTTACACCAGTAGAGCCTCATTCCTCCTGGACACTCAACCAAAACTGTCCAATTTGCAATGAGCATATAGTTCATCACCCACTATAGGAACCTCATTATAATAAGTTCTGGGCCTGGATGAGAATCAGGATAGTGGTGAATTATAGAACAGGCTTACGTTGGCTTTTCTATATAAGCAAGTGATGGTTCAACAATCAGGATCTGATCATGTCACCGCTAGCTTCAATCCCCCGCTGGCCTGTCAGTCTCCACTAACGATGCCCCAGCTCCTTAGTGTTCCCTCTCTCATGCTGTTCCCCAATATCCATCCTCACATCCTGGGGTCCAGTGATGCTGTGTTCCTTGGCATTCCCTAGACTTGGTAGGATCTCTCAAGCCTGGTGTGTTTGGTATCAGGTTCCTTCTACTACTAAGAAGACTCATTTCTAGGTTTCCTCACGTTCAAAACTTAGGTCATGTAGCACTCTGAGAATCTCCAAGGAGGTCAGGCCTCCTCTCCTCACCTGTCTCTTCTCCACAGGTACAGGCATTGGTAAGACAGGTCGTTTGAAGGGTATTTCATTGATCACCACGAGAGCACAGGGGCTTTTCCCTGGGCTGAGCAAAGGGCTTAAGAGGTGAAGCCATGTAAGGCAGTCCTTGAAGTGTTCTGATGTATTGCTAAGAGGAGCAGCGAGCCCAAGACTGCTCTTGTAGCCTCAGCCTGAAGGAGTCTGTGGTAGGTGGGAGCCAGGGTGAAGAACGAGACAGAAGGAGGCAAAGAATGACACTGGGGTTGCATCATCTCAAGGTAACCTAGCTTGCATGATCCTTATGGTCTGTCCTAACGCATTTCAAGTGATTTAGGGCCAAAGCTGATTATTAGTTTCTGTGTGTATGTTTCTTTATAGAACTTTGTAAGAAGGGACTACTGGTTTGAAAAGGATTTGGTGATCCAGGAGCCCTTGTCCCAACTATCTGTATCTTTTCTTTTTTTTTAAGATTTTTTTTTATTCATGAGAGCCACAGAGACAGAGGCAGAGACATAAGCAGAGGGAGAATCAGGCTCCCTGTAGGGAGCCTGATGCGAGACTCAATCCCAGGGCCCTGGGATCATGACCTGAGCCAAAGGCTCAACCACTGATACACCCAGCTGCCCCTAGTCTTTGTATTCTTTAACACATGTGTTTCTCCACCAGACAGGGATCTTCTTGAGAAAAGTGACTATGTTATTCATCTTCAGTAGCTATTATAGTTCTTGTCCTATGGTATTTTTCTCAACATGTACTTAATATATGAATTAATGTTCTATAGGGCCTTAGTTCTTACCTAATCTTTGTCAGATTATAGAAAATGATCATATATTACTGTGACTTTTTCTTAACAAGTTAACATTTACAAGTCTCATCCCCTCATTCAGAAATAAAAATCTGTCCACATTGATATCAGTCCCTGTCCCCTTTCCAGATAGTCTTGATGGCCCCTGCACCTGCAGGCTACTCTGCCCTGCCTCAAAATTAAATAAGAAGATATCAAATCTGCCTATCAACTTTCTCATCCAAGGAATCACTAGGATGTGAAAATATTCAAGCCTAAGCCAGCATTACTAAGTGAGCCCATGAATGCACCTAGGAGAACCCCATAAATAATTGGGGGCTAGGCTGCCTCTCCAGCTTCTTCTGTTTGGGTTTCTAGGATTCCTGTGTCCTAGCCAACATTTCCCACGCAGATGCCTGCTCACACACAAGCAACCTTAACGACATTGGTCAGTGCCCGGGTTTCCCATGGAAGCTCAGCAATGTCTCCTGCCAGCAGCGGGCATCTGCCCATTATTGTGTTCCTGCCAACCCTATTCCCCCCAGGGGATTGGGTCCAGCCTGCCCTCCCTTGATTTGGTGACAATAATGACATATAAGACATAGCCGGTGACTAAAATACAATAGGCAGTGACCATTTCACTTCTCCTGTGTAACCTACTGGTCACCCCAGCCCCACTTTCCCCTCAGACCCAAGAGACATCCCTATCCACAGCTCATTTCCCTCAGCTCCTCTGGGAAGGCCTTCATCTTTGCTTCCTTATGTCCTGAATATCCATCTCTACCTCGACACCAGTTCCTACAAGAAATCCAGCCAAATAACATATTTTATAATTTTATGTGCATTTTTAGTCAAATTGGGAGGATCAAGGAGCATGAGAGTTTCCAACACAGCCTTCTATCTGCCTCTCTGTGTCCATTTCACCCCCTTGGTGCCCTCCCAGGTAATCAAACCTGCTGAGCACAGCCCCAGGGACATGTGTCTGGCCCCTCATGACAGCAGGGCTTCCGCCAGCAGTTTTGGTTTAAAAAGTTTCCTCTTCCTCGTTCTACTTGTTTTGCATGCAATTTCTAGTATGATTTGGTTTGTGTCTCATAACAGTTCCTTCTGCGTAAATTCCTCCATGTCTCACCTATTCAGCTATGCTCTCCCCAGGAGCAAAGCATCACCTTTGGTTCCCACACTTCTGGAACTGGGCTGCCTCTGCCACGCTTGTGCTGGCCTGTTCCCTGAGATTTTGTCTCCCTTCCCCCAGCTGATCCAGCATTGTTTACCACTAAACCCCTGCTTGGGGAAAACCTTAACAATTGACTGGGACAGCAAAGCTTTTTCCATCTCATAGATGTGTGTGCTGAGCCCGAGGCGGTGTTTCCTCCTGAATCTGCATGCAGGGAAGCAGATTAATCACAAAGATCTTAAGCAGGCACTGTTTGTTTTGCATGAACAAACAGCAATTGCTCTTTGTTTAAATTTAATAGTTAAAAATGAACAGTTCTAGTGATAATTACCACATATTTATATTGGCATTTTACTTTTTAAGTTCCAGAAGAACAGCAGTTTAACTCAATTGAATCATATTTATCAAACCAAAGGTTAAATACAACTGCCTTTTAAAATTAGAGAAGACTGTGAACTTACTAAGAAAATGCCCCAAATTAACAGTTATATGTAATATACACATCTTTTGTTGGAGAGGGGGGTGGGTAGTGAAGAGAGAAATGAAAGGGACTAATAGTAGATCGAAGGAGGGAAATATAAGATTTGTTTACTAACATGGAGGGAAATACATAGAAAGTCATCATTGCTGCTCACAGTCACACAGGCTGACTTTGGTCATTGGACCAATGAAACATGTTTGTCATAGAAGGCACCGTAGTACAAACCAAACACTAAAATCTTTTCATACCACACAACTAATCCTGTTGATGGAGCACTTACCACACTTATCACTGAGAATGTTGACAGTGGCATTTTTACCAACAATATTGCTCATGATAATTTCATGATTTATAAAATGCATTACTGGCCTATGAATCATGCTTAATTTTAATTCTGTTTCTATTCACTGCAAGGAGGAAATGGCTCTTTCTCATTGTGACAATCTATTTGCACCTCTCTTTAAAATGTGTCTTTCTGGTGCATGATACACGGACATTTTAATTAAAATTCACCTACATGGAAGCTTCCTACCTGCTTCTAGTAAATAATTCCAAATAGGAATGTTGGAACAATGACCAAATTATGAATTGAAAGCAATCACCAATTTGGAATTAGAGTATATTTCATATAACATGTTTCTTTAAAAAGTGCCTTTAGTTATTTTACTTTCGAAACTGAAGACATAATTTAAATGATGGAATTAGAGGACTGGAAGAGCTTTACACGAGAGATCAACCTCTCCTCGGTTTCCTGGATAAGGTAACGAGAGGTTAATTATGTACCTGAGAACAACAACTGGTAGAAGGCTGGAACTAATACAAAAAGCTCCCGACTCCTAGATTCACATTCTTTCTATAGCCTCAGTCTTCCGCTAGTAAATAAAATTAATCTGAAGTATTAAGCTTCATTGTGTTTTAATAGATCAATTTTCTAAATGAAATTAAGATATCAATATTTCAACCAGTCAAACCATTGACTTTGTGTGGATATAGTTTCATGTTTATAGTATTTTTACATATTTAATATTCAGGATGGTCTTTCCATAGACCCAATTTTCAATCCCTACAATTACTCAAGGTCGAAGGAAGGATAAGACATAGGCTTTCAATATTTCAGTCTCTTATGCCAAATGAGAATTCAAAAAATTAGTTTCAGTGAGGTTTTAATATTAAAATATGACTTGAATTGTGGAAGAATACATTAATAGGAAATATATATTCATTCCCAGATAAGTAAAATGCTTAATCCATTATTTCTAAGCTGATTTTTTTTGTTGTCTTATGAGATTAGGTTGCTGATTCCATTTTATTAGAAAAGTGCTTTACAATATTCGTTGAACAATACTTCATACAAATAATCTTTCTTGAGAATTTGTAATAAATCTGTGACTTTCTGACAATTAAAAATAGAAATAGCCTTCATATATCACTGTATCAGATAAGCTGCTTCCAGCTACAAGTAACAGAAATCCTAAATTAAACTGACTAAACAACAGGGAAATATATTAGCTCACAAAAACAGCAAGTTCCCTTTGGTTGATCAGCAGCTCAACCATGTCACCAGGGACTTTGCTTCTTTTAATCTCTTTGCATGGGTGTCCAAAATGCCAGCTTCATCCTCTGTGAAGCAAGTTTTAGCATTATTCCCATTTTACAAATGAGGAAATTTATGGCCTTGAAATGATACCTGCACGGTCCCTTCATGGTCATAAAATGCCTGCCAGTAGCAATCAGGGTTATATCATTTACATCCAATGGGAAAGGCAGATACTAGCTTCCTGTTGTTCTCCCTTAAGAGGAAAGAGGAGTTTTCACAGAAGTCTCTAGTACATTTCTTGCAACTCCTTGACCAGAACTGAGCCTCAAATTCATTTTTGTACCAAATGTTGGCAAGGGGGAGGGACAACTTTTAACTCAGTGTGACTGGATTCTTGAGTCAGGGCCAGTTCTTCAACAATTCATCACAGCTACATTCTGGGGCGGGGTGGTGGTGGGTCATTCTGCACTGATCAGAGGAAGCCCCAACTCCCACTGAAACGTTCTATCATCTTGATTTCCATGACATTACACTCTTAGTTCACCTTCTGGCTCTCTAGTCTCCACCACGTCTCGAACTCCTTTTCTGGCTCCTCTTCTTCATCCCTCCTAAATGTTGGAGCTCTGCATGCCTCCTTCCTAGGTCCCTCTTCTTTCTTCTTTCTCCAAATCTCTCCCTGGTTTATCTTACCCATTCCTGTGGCTTTGGATATCGCCCTAAGTTGATAATCTCCAACTCAAAACTTTCTTTCTTTCTTTTAAAGATTTTTGTTTATTTATTCACGAGAGACACAGGGAGAGAAGCAGAGACACAGGCAGAGGGAGAAGTAGGCTCCCTGAGGGGAGCCCGATGTAGGACTCGATCCCAGGACCCCCAAGACGATGACCCAAGTCAAAGGCAGACACTCAACCACTGAGCCATCCAGGTGTCCCTCAAAACTTTCTCCTGTGTTCAAGATTCATATATCCTATCCAGCTCTATTCCAACCAAGTGCCACATTCAGGGACTCATGTCTCTTTTGTTTCACATCTCTTTTTTTCTCCTACAACCAGTGGTTCTCAAACTTGAGCATGCCTCAGAGTCATGCAGAGGACTTGCTAAAACACAAGTTGCTTGGTCTGTCCTCACAGTTTCTGATTCAGTAGGTCCGAGTGAACACTAGAGAGTCTGCATTTCTAACCAGTTTCTGGGAGATGTGGCTGCCACTGATCTCAGGCAATACTTTGAGAACAAGTGTCCCAGAGTGTTGCCCTGGGAACATCCAGAAAGCTGAGTCACTGCCACAGAGAAGGTGTAGCCAGGGGTAAGGGAGGAAAAGAGAGGATAGGGAAGGTACATCCACTGCCTGAGGTATTGGCCCTAAAGTATTATTCATCATTCCCACTGACATTCTATTGGCTCCACCTCAGTGAAGGGAAACTGGGAAATATGATGCAGTCGGACAGTCATTTCCTGGCCACACACATTCTAGTGCCATGAAAGAAGAGAAGAATGGGTTTTGGTGGACCACTAGGAGTGTTCACCTCTCTCCAGTCTTATAATACCAACTAATAAGCATCCACGCTTGCTTTCTCTTATTTTCTCCAGTGTTTACCAAGGGTTTTCACACTTGCGTCCATACCGTTCTATGCCCAGGTCTTAATTTGTAAAGGTAACTGAGTGACACCTCGGAAAAGTGAATGCCATTGAAAGATGATTTTTGTATCTCTTACATTTCTCAAGAGAAAAGAGCACGCATACATACCACACCACACAGGGTCAAGGGGGCAGTGCTAGGTTTGGGTCATGACAGGAGACAGGAGTGAGAGAAAGGCTGGCTCAGTCTCTATTGAGGTTTCCATGGAAAGGCAAGGCAGGGCATACAGTTGAGGACTGGTTAGTCTGAATCATCCGGGCTATCAAGATCAAGGTAGGCTCTAATTGGCTGGTAACCTGGTCTTGGGATGATTTAGGGTGGGAGAAACATTGGGGTAGTGTGTGAGAACTAGATAAAGTACAGTTTTTGAGAGTACAGATTTAGGTAGGCTGGTTTGCATATGAAAGGAGTGCTCCTGGCCAGGGCCCTTTGCTACCTTTAAGAATTGGCTACCGTTGGGAAGAGTGGTCTTTTCCTGTGCCTGGAAGGCCCTCAAAATGTCAAAACATCATAAGATGCAGAAAATAAAAAACATGATTAATACACCCATGCTCCTCTCCACTTTGTATATGGCTGATTTGTCCTCATTCTTTCATCTCCGTTTAAGTGTCACCTCCATTGAGGGATCTTCTCAGAAACACTTTTTAAAAGCAGATATCAGTCTACTTCACAGACCCTATTTATTTCCTATTTATCACTCAGCACAATGCATTATCTTATTTTATTTTTTTAATTTAGTATCAGGAATACTTAATTCCTTGCTAGGAATCCGCTTCATCAGGACAAGAACCATGCCCTTTTACTTACCTCTGTATTACTTACATAAGGAGACCATTTTTGTCGGTGACTCAAAACTATGTCCCTTCCTTTCTTTCTTATTAGCAGAATCCTAATTAAGTCCAGGTGTTGGGACGTTCCTGTTCTCAGGGAGGATGGGACTAGAGGTCTAGGGACAAGCATGTATTCTAATTCTAGCCATTGAGATGCAATGAGAAATCTGGAAAATCTTTTTTGAACTGTATGAGGATGTAATGTCTGGAATTGCAGCAGCCATATTGCAACCATGAGGGAATGACAAGAGAATTGCAGAGACACCAATCCTGAGATCTGACATCATCAAGCCGCTATACTTGCCTCGCAACCACTTATCAATTGTTAAGGGAGATAATAAAAAACACTACATTTTTAAACCACTCTCTGTTGAGGTGGTTAGATGGAGTCAAATGTATTGTGACTTAGCATACTACTTGACACATATAAGCAGTATGTGTTCAATTAATGCAGGTATTTGTTGTTGTTGAATGAATGAAAGACTACATAGCTATGGTAAAATGAGAAAGGTTGAGGTAGATATCCAGATATTTTAACTCACATAAATGACACAATTTTGTTTTTTTGGGCTTTAAATTTAGAGGGGAGGGATGTGGATGCAGGGTACATATTACAAAGACTGGCTATCTTTATTAGCCAACTTATACAAATACTCTTGTTCATTTAAATAAAAATTTAATGAGGACTTACTACTTTGAAAAGAACTACATTAAGGAGTCATATAGCATACTGTTTGAAAACACAGGCGACATAAATACTTAAATACAACCACTTAAAACATGGTGACCTTAAGGCAAGTCACTAAATCTCACTTAACTTTATAGTTTACTTCTCTTTAAATAAAAGAAATATTTACACTTAAAAAAAGAAATACTTACACTTTTTAAATGTTAATGTGATGAAATAATAAAGTGCTCAATGTCCTCCATACCTAGAAAATAGTAAACACCTGAAAAATAGTTTTATAATTATTATTAAGCATATTTGAAAGAAACATACAGATGAAAAATAGCCCCTTTCCATATCTAAACTATCAGAGAACACTTAGGTAATAAAACAGCACAAGGAATGTGAAGGAAGGAAAGGTCTTTCTGCCTTGGATGGTCAGACAATGTTTCAGTAGAAAAGACATTTGATTGGGAACATTAAGGAAAAGTTGCATTTTAACCTGCAGAGATGAGCAGGGAAGCATGTGTGTCATGGGGCTGGAAGAGGGACAACTGATCACGGCAACCATATCACAGGCAATAAAACATGGGGAAAGGAGAGCAGACAGTAGGAGACAGTTTAGATAGTGACTGATAGAATAGCATGGCACCAGTATAGGGTTACAGAGGAGGCTCATGGAGATGAGCACATGGAAGGGCTACATCATGGAGGAGCCGCAGAACCTGAGAAGCTAGAGATTTTTGGGTAGGCAATGAGGTGGCATGAAGGGTTTTGAAGCCAGGCAGGAAAGTGATATGATAAAAGTATGGCACTTAATTGCCTCGCCATCCTTCCTTTGGTTTGCCAAGCTTTAATGGACGTTGACCACCAACTCTGAAAATGTAACACAAGTTTGAGAGCAATGAGCTGTGAAGGAAACCTACTGGGTGCCTTTGGAAAATGAATTTTTTTTAAGAGAAAGATAAACAAGGAGAAACTCATTTTGCTATCTTCTTCTGCATCTGGTTCCTCTTGCTGAACTCATGTGAATTCTGTTGTGTGGGGATGTGGTGCTTAGAGCTTCAGCAGCAATCTTGAGTCCAAGAGGAAAGAACTCTCTTAAACACTGAGGATGGTTAAATGGGAAGATTAAAGAAACCTGGGTCTTTGATGACATTATTGATCTGTAGAATCAATTCTGGACCCACCTAGTCCCAGATGACCAGTTAAGTAAGCTGTAAATATATTATGGTTTCAGCCACTAGTGGTTAGGTTTCCTGTTGTTTGTGGTCACAGCGTTCTAACTAAAGCTGAGAAGGATATTTAAGGAAGACTCATAAGAGATCAATGGAAATGGATTGAGGCAATGATGAAAATGAAGGCAGGCAGTAGAAAAAAAATTACTGAGTATGTCTTGTGGGCAATTTTTAAATTAAGAGACATGTATAGCACTTAAATATACCAGGCCCTATGGAGCACTGTGCTCATCTAATTCTCATAAAACCTCTATGAGGTAAGCACATCATTATTACCATTTTCAAACAATGAAACTGTATTATAGACAGATGACACAATTTGCTCAAGGACACACAGCTAGTTGGTAGCAAACATTTATCCAAGCAGTCTAGCTCCAGAGTCTGTGCTCTTAACACGATTTATCTTTCATTTACACACAAGCCCTATGTTACTTCCATATAACAATTCCTTTTTTAAAAAAGATCTATTTATTTATTTGAGAGAGAGAGAGAGAGGAGGGGAAGCGAGGGGAGGGGCAGAGGGAGAGAATCTTCAAGCGGACTCTCTGCTGAGCTAGGAGCCCAATGTAGGACTCCTCCCAGGACCTGAGATCATGACCTGAGCCAAACTCAAGTCAGATAGATGCTCAACTGACTGACCCACCCAGGTGCTCCCATATAACAATTCTATGAGGTGAATGCCACCAGTAGTGCCATTTTACAAATAAAGAAACTGAAACAGAGAGGTCAAGAAATTTAAGGTAAAAAAAATAATATAAATAAATAAATAAATAAATAAATAAATAAATAAATAAAATTTAAGGTCACACATATACCAAGGGATGAAGCAGAAAGTCAATCCCAGTTCCACCTGACTCCAGAGTTCTAACCTTGATGCCAAATTCCCAATGAGAAGGTTGTTCCAGACATCTGTGTCAGAGAAGTGGCTTCAGAAATGTGAAAGGAGAACCTTATGCAAGATGGGTTGGGAAGACGGGTTAAAAAGAACTAGGGATAGATGATATGTAAGGGGGAAGGATGGAAAGTGATTCTGTTTTTTTCAAAGCTAAGTGAAAACACAGGGATATGGTTTTTTAAAGAGGAAGTCTAGAAAATAAATGAAATGTATAGTGTGAGTGAACGCTTCAAAATGATTGTCAGCATATCCAGTGAGTTAGGATCCACTCCAGAAGCAGACATGAGGATGAACTGTTACTTCTTTAAGCAGCAATTTCTACAGGCACCTAAAACTGTGGTCTGGGAGAATGGGTAGATAATTCTACTTAATCATTTTACAAATTAAGATCGTTGAGTCCGTTCTCTAAACAAAGCTCCCTGATAACCCAGCTCCCCCAGAGGTAGGATGGGATTGTCTGTTCCCACCAGCTCAGGTCTCTGCCACTGCCACATAGAGTCTCTCTTGGTGTAGGTAACAAGCCACGATTTGTTTTCAGAATACAACATATCACACTCCTGTGGAAGGAGTTCATGATAGGAGCTATACTCACAGAGTCTCTGTGGGCTATTTCCAGGGCTGCCTTCCCAAGGGCCCAGTCGGATAGTAGCTCCAATCCTTAATCACTTTGTTCTTTCCTCTTACAGAACCCTACTTCTACCCCTTGGCCAACACAGATGAATTTTCCTAGTTTCTATAGTCCCTGTAGAAGTGTAGCTCTAGGTCAAGGCTTGGTTTTGTGTCAAAAAATTACTTTTCTCATCTCCACTGGAAGCTCAATTTGGTGGCCTCCATAAATGCAACTTAATTCATTCAATAAATAATAAAATTACGCATTAGCTAAGTGTCAGGCACCACACTAGAAGCTTAAGGCCTAGGAAAGCGGTGCCTCAATGTCTGTAATGTGCAGAGGAAACACTTGGACAGCTTGTTAGAAATGGAGATGTGAAGGCAGTAGGTCTGGGGTGGGGTGGAGATGCTGTAGTTTTAAAAGGCTCTCAGGTGAGATCCATGCTGCTCCCACGTGAGATCCATTTTGATAACAATGAAGGAAGACAGGAATATAAATAATTAAGCTAAAGCAATAAAGATTTACAGACACAATGATACATATGTGAGAAACTGAGAAAGGAAGGGTGTTTCCCAAAACCCTCTGGTCTGCACTGTTTCCTCAGGAAACTCCCTTAGACTGCTCTTTGTTCCTTTCAGTATTTCTGATTCTACTCTAAACCCCCACCACCAACTCCTACTCTAAACGCTTGCTAAACACCCACTCCCAACAAATGTTCTCTCCATGTCTGTAAAAGCATCCCTGCATTTCCCCAATACTCTTCCATTGTTCCACTTTAACTTTTACCTAAATTTCTCATTTTGGCTTCTAACTCCTCATCCATGGTCATCAGTCACTCCTTAGGAAGGTCCATTTTTCAGACTTTTCATACAATGCCACGATCTGTGATTTTATCCTGTGAACATTAGTAGTGTATAAACATACACATGCTATAAGTTTACATTTATATGTTGATTCTTTATATATTATAAGAATAATGGCTAACACTTAAGGAAACTTAAAGGATGCCAAGCACTGTGATATTCATAAAAGTCTATGAGATAGGAACTAATATCACCTCATTTTGCCTATTGAATATAATTGGGACAGAGAGGTTGAAGTCCTATTGCCATTAACTGGTCGAGTCATAATTTCAATGTTGCATCAGCAGGTAGATCTTCAGAGAATGGTGCCATTTAAAATACAAGTAGTTACCATACAACCTACTCGCTGTCATGATAAGGTTAAGAATGTGTGTTAACCATTCCTCAGGCATGAGGAATCTCCATCATATAAAAGGAACTGGGACATATTCTCTGCATGTGAGGGGATGCCTATTGGGGAGACTTGGTAATCAGCCTGCTTTCAAACCTGGTTAAGTGGCTGTACCAACTTAGAGCTCTAGATGAGTCTCTTAAACTCTTAATTCACTTCTGCCTTATATAGATGAGAGATTCACTTTTACCTGATGCTTTAGGTTCTGATCAAGCCGTTCAGTCAAGAGTCTCAAATGCAAATACAAATTTTGGTTTTATAAAATCATCTGGGTTTAGCAGGAAATTTGATCTCACTAGAGAAATGTATCATGTTGGGTTCTTTTTAGGCTGCCACTATAATTGAATTGCCTTTTACCAAAAGGATTATTTTGAACTCATGGAAAACTCCTTTTAAAAAAAAATGACAATGAAAGCCCAAAGGACATTCAATATAAAACCAAATTATTATAGCATTAAAGGATCTAAGTTAAATCCATGAAGGCAAGAAAATTCAAAGCAAGGTTATAGGAATAAAATTCCCTCAGTCTCATGCCTCACTGCATGTGTATGATCACTTCCTTAAACATATAAGAGGGTGGAGAGGCAGTGAAATTATTTAGCTGGCAACATCATGGACCTTTAGTTCAGTTAAGGAACTCAAAATATTGGTAATAGGAGCAGGATCATAAGGAAATAATCCAATTTTTTTTCTTTTTCTTCCCCGAAGTGAGCCCTTTCATTGTTACTATTCTCTCATCTTTTCCTTGTCATTGGTATTTTCTTCAGCATAATTCCCAGAAGTTATCTTTTGGACATCAAAATGATACCACAAAAATGTGATTCCATTTCAACTGCTATCACCATCCCTTCACCTAATTACCTTATCATCTCCTGCCCCCAATCATTACTGCCTCCCAGATTCTATCTCCTCATGTTCATTTTCTTTCTCTCTTTTGGCTTATCCTAACCAGAACAATCTTTGTTCTTTTCATTTGGCCTCAAATACAATCCATTTCCCATATTGGTGCCTTCACCAGATCTCTCTAGTGTCCTGATAACCAAGTACAACTGTTTCAACATGCATGCATGTGGGGTCTTCTGATATAAACAGGCAAGGGAAGAACTCCTGAATCAGGGCAAGTAGCAGTTTTTGTCTCTTGTACCAGGTCATTCAAAGAGACTTAGAACTTAGCTATAATGTGCTTCATATTGAGCCTACAAACATTTCCTGGCTCTTCCTATAACAAATTAAAATAAATATTCTGGAGTCATTTTCTTTTATACAGGATAACTCTTTTATATAAGTGACAATAATCTCTGTCAACTCCCTGGATTCCTTTTCTATGACAACTAAATAGCCTCCCTGCCTTCTATAGGTTCTGATGAGTACACAGTGCAGTATTTATCCCGAGTTGGAAACAATTCCTTCCCCTCTCAACTGTTTGTAGCACATCTTTGGTTCAACCACATATATAGCTTTGCAATTCAGAGAATCAGACATAATTTATTCCTCTCATTCTTTCTCCCTTTGGAATCAAAATGTTCTGAAATTTAGTAATTCTTCTGACATGGTTTCAATTCAGTGTGTTAACCTTTCCTTTCTGGCTATTATCCATACTACAGAAAAATCTGGGAGAGTAGTGAACCCACCTAGATTCTATTTCCTTAACATTAAATCTCTCTAAGTTAACAGAAATATGCTGATTCATCTTTGTTATGCACACAACTCTTTAACTCAATATCCCTTTCCCCACCTATGTCAATTTATTCAAATGAGTTAATATAGTGCAATTCTACATCTTTTTCACAAGATGGCACTATAACTTTCTGTATTTGTTATCAAGCAGGGAAATACAAAGGAATTCTAAAATTTATAGTTTAAATTACATAAATTGTAGTTGAATATTAAAGGGATTATAATAGCACAAAACTATATGATGATCTAATTTTCTTTAAGATATTTTAAGTCCCTTAAAAAAAGTAATCAGTGAAAATCAGAATGAACGCAAGGAAATTTGTTTTTTATTTCTCCCTTATTTTTAATATCTATTAAATCAGGAAAGGCTTTTTCTTTTCTTTAGAATAACATGATATGGTATTTCCACTGGTGTGAAGATGCTAGGCCTCTACTTAGCTTCCACTTTCTTGGTTCAATTTTTCTAATAATGTAGTAAATATTTACCTGGAGATCAACCATTCTGTTATTAATATATAAGAATATCAGAATTTGTTTTTACAGAAATTTAATCTGGGGGAAAATCACAGAACTATGAGTTCAAATTGAGATCTTATTGCTATCTATGAGTGTGACCCTTTAAAGAGTAGACATCTTTTCAAAATAAGATCTAGATAATGGAAACAATAGAGGAAATAAAAAATAAAGCAAAAAATAATTCTTTTAAGCAAAGGCCCCGAAATATGCATTTCATGTAACTCTATGGAATTATAATAGTTAACATTTATTGAACTCTTACCCTGTGGTATACACTATGCTAAATTCTTTTTTTTTTTTCTAAGTTCTTTACATGCATGAACTCACTGAATTCTTAAAACCCTATGAAGTGGTTATTGTTATTCATATTTTACTTGGGAAGAACTGACATTTAGTAGATCATTCATTTATTCATTTCTTCCTTCCACAAGTGGTTGTTGAACACCTACTATGTGACTTGAACATTTGAATGGGGAATTTAAACCAAGAATCTACTGAGACCAAAATCCAAGACTCATTCACTTAATTACAGAGCTATAAAGAATCAGTTTCTCAGATAAGCTTAACAGGCAATTAAGTGCTGAAAAAGAGAAAAAAATCCACTATGAGTAAGCAATTTGACACACCATCAACAACAGCATTAGTTTCTTGCTCTATGTGTTTTCCATAATGTTGATTTAAAGCTTCTTTATACAAGGTTCAAGTTGACCAGAATATGATATGTACTTTAATTATATAATAATTCAACAATCATTTCTTGAATACCTAATCTGTACCAGAATAAAAAACACTTTTGAGCTAAAGATAGGCCTGGCATGACTCCCAATTAAGGTGGTAGGCTAAGCAGAAGGGGAAAATTCCTCTATCCCTCTAACAACAACAAAAATATATAGAAATCTTGAAAAAATACTTTAAAATAATTTAAATGTAGCCATGTAGCCATGCTCAAGACTAGGAACAAAACATCTCCAGGTTACATAAATGAAGAGAGGATTCAAAGGCTCAGAGTAAGAAGGAATTAAAGTTGTATAGCCCATAATGCACCAGGTACCATAATTGGGACCTTAATACTTTGTGGAGATAAGATGTAAGGTGCAGATCCTATAGACAGCAAGAACTCCATCTTCTGCCTAAAGAGAAAAGAGAAGAAAGAACTGTTGGGCCATAAGACCACCAGGCCTTAGAAAGACCCCAGAGGCAGCCATCTGCCTGGGGATCAAGAAGAAATAATCCACATGGAAGAGTCTAAGTTTAGCTCAAGTGAAAGGATCTAAAGTCACACTACCTGCATCAGTTAGTTGGTACCTCAGTAGAGGCGATAGGAAACAAGCCCTGAAAGGTCCTGCTAGGCCCAGGAGAAACTGCTAGGGAGGATAACTCTTATGGAAGATTAACTCAAATGCAGTCATTACATGACAAAGCTTAGTGGCAAATAAGAGACCCCCCAGTCCTAGCAAAGGGGAGATTTCACAGTCTAATAACAAAGCAATCTGAAAAGGACTTTAATATAAACATGTTTTAAATGTTTAAAGAGACAGAATGTATGTATTTTTAAATGAGCAGATCCTTAAAGCTGAAAGAAGTTGACCACCGGGGAAAAAAAATCATAGAAAAGAAACAACAGAGTCACTTTTAAAAATTCAACAGACTTGTTAAATGATGGTTTAGTTATAGTATGAGAGAAAATTAGTGAAATGAAAGCTAAATCTCTGGCGGTAACCCAGAACACAGAGAAATAAAAAGACAGAAACCATAAAAGAAGAGTTAAGAGAAGTAGAAGATAGAATGCAAAGATCTGAGTATGAAGAGAAAATGGAAAAAGAGATTTCCAAAGGAAATCAGGACATGAGACCTTGGACTGAGGTAACACACAGTATTCTGAGCAAGATAAATAAAAACAAATTCATTCTTAGACATATAATGCCACAGCAAGATAGAGTGTTCAAACTTAAGAATAGGAGTAACCTTAGGAGTAACCAGAGAAAAAACTGTTTCACTTCCAAAATGAACCATCAACGTGGACATTGACTTTCCATTAGCAACAGATTTTTTTTATATGTTTGTTTGTTTTATATAGGCTCCACACCCAACCCACGCTTCAAACACACGACCCTGAGAGTCGCATGAGTAAGCCAGTCAGATGCCCCAAGAGGTGTATTTAAAAAAAAAAGGTACCATAGACAAAAGGGGTGTTGAGTATATTAAATTGTATTCTAAAGTGAGAGTAAATTAAAGACACTTCCAGCTTTATTTGCTTTATTTGACATCTGAAAGAAGTGTAAGTTGGTCAACATGTTCCTCTCATACAAGCATGGCTTTCTCTTTAATGGAAAAGTTGCCCAAATTGGAGGTGGGAACTGACAAGTACAGGAAAGCCCACTTCTGGTTAAGGGAATGTGTACCAGGTCAAACAGTGGAAAATATTTATTTTATTTTCTGTTCTGCTAAAAAAACGTTGTTAATTGCCTTCCTAAGAAACCCCCATTATGTGAGTGAACAAAAGATTAAAAAACAAAACAAAACTTTTGTTTCAGTGAAAAAGAGGGTTGGACAATTTTTAGACTTCAAAATGGACAATTTTTAGACTTCAAAATGTCAACAATAAAGGTTTTCCTTTATGAGTTTTCTTATAGCGTTTTTGTGTGTATTGCTTTTTCTCTGACTTCTATGTCTATCTTTGGGTCAGGAGTAGATCACGGAAGTACAACTTTAGGCATTTTAAATCCTGGGCGAGCTAATTCCTCCTTGTGTGGGTCTGTTCTACACATTACAGGGCATTCAGCATCTCTGGCCTCCACCCACCAATAGCCAATAAATCTCCTTCCCATGCCAGTTACTTTGGCAACTAAAAATTCTCACATATTTTCTGAGGACCAGTTGCACTGCACCACAGACTGCTTTTCTTTTTCCAGTCACCATCAGAGCTACCATCAGCTAGCACGTATCTAAAGACGTACTCTTACCACCTTCATCCCCCACTGTCTTATCACCTAGCCATTCAAACAAAGCTGGTTGCAACCAGAACAGCAATTTTGTTCCAAATGATGCTAATTCCCAATCTCGATCCAATAAAATATAATGTTCTCTAATTAATCAATTGTATTAAAGTTAAATTATGGAGACTCATGTCACAGCAGAGAGGCTTGCCCCCTTATCACTGTGTACTCTTCTTGTGCCCCTGTCCATTGACAAATCCTTGAGTTTGTTCTTAATTCTGAGCCCTGAGTACAGTCTCTCAACCTCTTACCCATATACACTGTTTGCACTGAGAAATTCAACTTCAGGTTCACACTGTGTAGTACATATTAGGTCAGAAGTCTGGGAAAATTAGTATTTAGGTCCATATGAAAGTCAGTGAGAAAATCTGGGAATAGTAATATTACTTCTTTCCTGATGACAGAGCATTTTTAAAACCATAAATAAATAACAGGCAGAGAGGAGTAAAATGTTTTCTGCTGACCTCCTAATCGCAGACATAACTGAACCAGGCAAGAAAGGAAACCAGTGAGAACCTTAGAAATGATATGTTCTCTTGGTTTCTTTTCTGAATGTGGTAAAGATCTTCAAACAGGAAACCAGCCTACTTTTATAAACAAAGTATTTCCTCATGGAGATTTTATCCCATTAGAGAGCAGAGTGAGAAAAATGTAATCAGTAACAAAGTGATGAGGCAAGAGGTTGGCTTATTTTAGTGGTCAGGGCTGTTTTGAGGCCTGTTGAGATTGTGTAGTCTTGGCATTGGAGGCAGACAACATAGAGGGACCCTCTGTAAATGCAAGGAGAGGAAATGCAGCAAGGTGTCAGACTAAGCCTGAGGCTTAGAAAGAATCCTACATGCAAGTGACAAAGGACAAAGCAGCCACCGGGAAAGCAGCCCCTTCGTCCTGTGTAAGATAAGCATCCAGAGAAAAATGTGCAGGACAGCAAAACTGCCAAAGAAAAAAGAAAGAGGAAAGAAAATCATGCCTACATCCAGGACATTTATACCTAGGCCATTGAGGATTGAGTAAGGATCAATGATTCATTCTTTCATCTGTCCATTTATTCACTCAAGCTTTTATGGCATTATTAGTATACGATTGGTGCTGTGCAAGGTATTGCACAAAGATGACAAGATAAAATCCATGTCCTTCAAGGTTTGGTGAGGAAGACTGACAAATAAGCCAGCAGAATCAAAAGAATGTGATCAAAAGAATGTGATCAAGTGCTATAACAGAATATAAGAGGCTGAGGGAACTTCGAGGAGAGAATGACTTTTTCCTAGGGTGATAGAGAAGGCTGAAAAATACTTCACTGGCTGTGTCTTTAAGGGGTGAAGAGAAAAGCTAAGACAGTGGCACCTGGGCAGCTCGGTCGGGTAAGCACCCTGATTTTGGCTCAGGTCATGATCTTAGGCTTATGAGATTGAGCCCCGTGTGGGGCTGGGTGTGGAGCCTGCTAGAGATTCTCTCTCCCCCACCCTCTGCCCCCCAGCCCCCCTTCCCGTGTGTGCCCTCTCTCTGAGAGAAAGAAAGAAAGAAACAAACAAACAAACAAAGAAAGAAAGAAAAAGGAAGGAAGGAAGGAAGGAAGGAAGGAAGGAAGGAAGGAAGGAAGGAAGGGAGGGAGGAAGGAAGGAAAGCTAAGACATAGAAGTATAGAACAGGATGCTGTGGTGTAGGAACTGCATTTGGCTCATAATGGTCAAAACTTAGGTTGCCTATGGGATAGGGTGGAGGTGGCGGCGAGGCTAAAGAGGCAAGCAAAGGCCTATTTATGAAAGACCGGTGCCATGATTAAGAGGTTTGACTTTATGTTGTAAGAAAACCAGATAAAGGAATGGATTCCAAACACAGAAAATATGACCAACATTTATTACTGAACTATCTAATAGCCATTTTCAAATTCCTTCTTCTTGTCCATTTCTCTTTCAAGAAGCTGAAAAAACCCCCCAAAATATCCATCTTGCTGTTCTCCCTTGCAGCTTACTTAGCCATAGGACCCAGTTCTGGTCAAGGTGACATGAGAGGAAGTCTTCTTGGTAGGCTTCTAGGGAAGATTTTTCCTCCCAGATAAAAGCAGACAGGCAGGAGAGAGAAATGTTCTCATCACCCTGGCCACACCCTTGCTTCTTGTCTCTTAATTCTGAGGCCTGAGGACATAATGCCTGGTGCTCTGGAAAGACCTAAAGAATCACAGAACCATCAACCAAATGTCATAAAATTTGGAGCTGCTGATCTGATCCCCGACCATATGCATTCAGGCTTTTGTTACATAAACAACATTCTTATTTCTGGCTTCAGCCACTGTCAGCTGGAGTTTTCTATAATATGCAGCCCAAAGCATTCCTAATTGTTACAGAGAGTAAGTTACTAAGAATTACTAAAACATGGAATTTATGAACTAAATTAAACTTAGTCTAGGATTTACCAAGGACTGTAAATCAGTATTCTACTTGATGTTAAACAGCTTTGCAAAGTGTTTATTTACTACTTATGTGTTTCAGATACTTGAAATTTCTCCTATTTCTGAAAGTGTCCTTTATCATCAGTGTAACAATGTTATATTGGATTGGTCACAGTTCTAATTCACCATGATACTTAGTCTTTAATTATACAAGACTATTAGCTTTATCCTTATCAGTTTAGTTTGTTTTGCATTCTTTGGTTAAGTTTGCAGTGTAGGCTTCTTTTCATTTGATCTTTAATTTTCCAAATACTTGATTTGAGTTCATGTATACACTGCGGTTCAAATAGAACTCAACCATATTGCCTATTGATAAAGCAGTAGCTCTCACCGAAAACTTGTTTGTACAGGGTGATTTTTAATATGCAAATACTATCGGGATACCATAAAACTACATGTAGTTACATAAGCTTAAGTGTGAAATCATATTTGTATTTTCCTAAAGTATAAGCAACTCATATATGTTATGAAATACAAATTTTCCTAGTTCCTTCCTTTCCCCACTCATAGCACTCTCTACTCTATAGGGTAGCCGGGTTTGGGCCTTACATTTCTCTAGAATGCTTCTCTACGATGGCTCCCACTGACCACCCAACAGTACTGCCAATCACTACTTGGAACCCTGATCCACAGTCCACTTCCCTGAGGCCACCATGTTTCTTTGGTCTCTTCAGACAAGTACATCATACTGTGCAGGTGTCTGCAAATTTCTCTACTAGAGTGCTAGCAGGGAAAGTATAATTTTCTAGCTAACATAAAATTTTTTATTTTGGTATCAAAAGGAAGGGCACCAGAGACATCTACCTTCGCAAGGAGGTCAGTCTTCCTTCGTAGCCTGCCTCTCCAGCTTACAGGAGAAGTCGTGCCCTCTTCTTCAGTTCTCTCCACCTGCAGCTCTCCTCCTGGGAACACACCACATCTCTGCACAGTAAAAGTCCCCATTTCCTGGTCCCTTCTCCTTCCCCATTCCCAAATACATACTGACGTCGGGCGATTAGGGTTCGATTCCATTTCCGTGTGTGAAAGTGAATATAGATTTTCTATTCTGAGTACCCATTCTATTTTCTTGGTGGTGTCTTCACTTGTAACATGCGGATAATAATAGTAGCCGCTCTCAGAGAGTAGCTAGGAAGGTTAGGGTGCTAGCTCACAGCTTGTAACAGTGACCGACACATAGACATCACTGTAGAGGAGTTTGTACTGAAAAATAATGTGGGAGCTCCTTTGCCTGGTGTATCTAATTAAGGCGTGTATATCTCCTGATGACAAATACTAATTTCTTTCTGAAATAGAACAATCCAGTCCTGGGCCCGGCTATTAGCTTGTTTAAATTAATGAATAAATAAATAAGCACTAAGATTCAAACAGTACTATTCCAGAAAATACAAAGGTAAGGAAAAACTAAGATTAGAAAAGGGCATCGGATTATTTTTAAAACAACATAAAAAGAAAATAATGAAATTCAAGGTGAACTGCAGAATAGGAAATATAGTAAGATAACATACTATGGAAACACAAAGAGAAAAGAGAAAGAAAATCAAGTTGTTTGTTCCATTAAGCAAGCCTCAGAGTTAATGAATCTAGTTTCCTGTGGATTACGGCCAGGAGAAAATGAACAGTTTAGGTAACAGCCAATCCTCACTGGATGCAGAAGTCCAGAAAATTGCCAAGGCAATAGCAGCTATTTATGACATTCTGGGAAGAAACGGATATTGGGAATTTCTTTTTATTAAGCAGCTGAGACAATGGCAGGATACTAGCAAATGATGAAGGTGAGGGACAGAGCTTGTTCAAAACTCAGCAGAAATGCAGGCAGCAGCAATACACGTGTCGGGAGTGCTCTGCTCTAAGTGTTTCTTGAATTCAGTTGAGTTGAACAATGAAAGAGATGTAAAAACAGTGCAAAGAAATATGGAAACTAAAAGAAACAGAAGGAGGGGATCCCTGGGTAGCTCAGCGGTAGCAGTTTAGTGCCTGCCTTTGACCCAGGGTGTGATCCTGGAGACCCTGGATCAAGTCCCACGTGGGGCTCCCTACATGGATCCTGCTTCTCCCTCTGCCTGTGTCTCTGCCTCTCTCTCTCTCTCTGTGTCTTTCATGAATAAATAAATAAAATGTTTTTAAAAAATAAAAATAAATAAAAGAAACAGAAGGAGAAACTCTGTGCTTTACAGCCTCTCTAAAGATGGGACATGGCTTTTAGTGCCCAAAAACGTTGGCTTCTAATCTGAACCATGTGTCATTAGGCAAATTCTTAAATACTGTGAACCTCTGTTTCCTCATCTGAAAAAAAAAAGATAATATTACAGAATTGTTATTAATCTGAGTGAAAATGTTATATTGTCCCTGCCTGTTTTATAGCAAGTGCTCTATAAATTATAGGCCTCTTCCTTTTTCTGTATTTTCACTATTTATTAGCAGAAAATTAGCATACTAAAAAATTAGAGGTCATAAAACAGAAAAAAACCATTTTTAATGGTTTGTGTTGGATACACTTAAAAATGTAAAATTGTTGAAAGAGGTCTGAGATTTACTTATGTCAGTTCTTTAAGAAATCAAAGAATTAGGCGCACCTGGGTAGTGTAGTCCACTGAGCAACAGACTCTTGGTTTCAGCTCAGGTCATGATCTTAGGGTCGTGAGACCAAGCTGTGTCAGGCTCCAAGCTCAGCAGGTAATCTGCTTGAGATTTTTTCTCCCTCTCTCTCTACCCATCCCCTACCCCATGCTCTTTCCTTTCTTTCTAAAATCAATAAATAAAATCTTTTTAAAAAGGAAATTGAAGAATTAAATCACTAAGCATAATCTTCCATGGTGTATATATTTGTAACTGAAGCCAATCATAGAATAAAATTTGCTTTATACTTATCATATCTACCTCAAACTTCTATATCCCATTTCCTAAATTATATCTTTACTTGAATATCTCATAGACATCTCAAACTTTGCATGTTCAAAACCAATCTCCTGAGAATCTCAACACAGAGATCTCTTTAGAGATTTCCCAGAATAATGGCACCATGTTCACTTAATTCAAACACTGAACCAAACAGGTTCTCTTGAATCATCCTTTCCGTTAGCTTCCACGCCCTTTTCATCCCGCCTCCAAAATCTGCCCATGTCTTCATGTCTATTGCCATTCGCTGCTCTAAGCCAGTTCCAATCTCTAGCCTGGAATCTGGCCATGGGCCTCTACCCAGCTTCTGACATCCAGTCTTGCTTACCTACTGTCTGTACCTTGCACAGGAAGGAATGATCTTTTGCCATAAGAATGATCTTTTGAACACATCAGATGATGCCATTCGGAGCCTAACAGCCTTCAGTGGATGCCCTCGGACCTGGAGTAAAATTGCACTCCATTCCAAAGCCTGCAGAGCCCAAAATGATCTGGCCCATGACTGCTGCTCCACCTCATCTCGCTGCACTCTCTGCCAGGCTCACAGACCTTTGACTGTTTCTAGAACATGCCACGCTTGGTCTTATTTCTGGGCTTTTGTACTTGCTACTTCCTTTGTCTGGAAAGCTTTCTCCCGGCTCCTGACATAGCCGACCCCACCCTTCTTTTAGATCTCAGACAAGCCTCTTCTGAACATCCAATGTAAACAATTCCTCCTTTTCACTTTCAATCACTATCACAACTTGTAATTATTTATTGATTTATTGCTTTAGCTTTTACTTATCTGTCTCTCTCACTAGAATTTAGGCTTTATCAGAGCAGAGACTGCGTTTGGCTGATTCTGCAGTGTATCTCTTACATTCAGAACTTGCCTGGCACTTAGGAGACACTCAATAACTATTTGTGAAATGAATGCATGTTTCATGTGTTTCCTATATTTCTCTATGAATGTATATGTGTGAGTGTTTACATTAGTAGATGCGCTGCTTTTTTTTTTTTAAAGTGAAGTCCCTGTGAGAGGGCAATCAAGTTTTTCTTCCTTTAATTTTCCCATCATTTTAAGAATATTTGCATTTTGTTGTTTCTGTGGTTATTCAAGCCAGACATGAAGATTCCTCTCTCCCACAGTAATTAGCTCCTTCTGGGAAAACATTTAAGAAAAATTCCTTGTGGTCTTGCCCAATCTGAGCACTGGTCTTATGTAAATCTTTTTTAAATGTTGCTCTTTATATTTCATCTCAACTGGCAAAAATACTGATTGACAGCTTAAAATCCATGTCCCTCTCTTGGAGTGGGAATTGATATAGGGATTAGGAAACCCCAGAACAGAGTCAGAAATCCAACTGGCTGCTACAAAATTGAAGTCCAACAGAACACCCAGGCCAGATGGTTTAAACGTGCCTTGTTACTAATAACTTAGTATAAAGGAGATAATAACTCCCTTGCTAGATAGCATGTTTCAAATGGTTTTAGAGATGGGAATTAAGGCAATAAAAACCAGGTGAATAAACCAATTTTTCTTGTTGAAAATGCAGGTGGTACTTTCCAGTGCAGCTCCTATGTTTTAAGGGAAGATAATAGTATAATAGTAATATAGTTTCCTAATTTTATTATTTTGAAACTTGATTTTTCTTTGCAAAAAATTAAAACATTACACAAATGCAAGATATTATTATAGTTAATATTATTAACATTGACACCATCATTTGTATTACCTATCAATTGCTGTGTAATGAATTGCTCCCAAAACTTGGTTGGTCAGAGCAACAAGAGTTATTATCTCAGTTTCTGTAGGACAGGAATCTGGGCATGACTTAACTAGGTCCTTGGCCCGGATTCTCTCACATGTCAGCTGCAGAAATCTCAAGGCTCAAGTGGGGAAGGATCCACTTCCCTGCTCACTCAGGTTGTTGGTTAGCAAGATCCAGTTCCACATTTCTGGGCTGTTCTTCATTTCCTTGCATTGTGGACCACTTCATAGGACAGCTCACTACATGGTACCCTGCTTCATCAGAGCAAGAGAGCAAAAGGGGCAAGAAAGAGCACTATTAAGACTAAATGAAGTGATGACTGGGTGGTTCAGTGGTTGAGTGTCTGCCTTTGGCTCAGTTGTGATCCTGGGGTGCTGGGATCAAGTCCCACATTGGGCTCTCCGCAGGGAGCCTGCTCCTCCCTCTGCCTATGTCTCTGCCTCTCTCTGTGTGTCTCATGAATAAATAAAATCTTAAAAAAAAAAGACTAAATGAAGTCTCAATCTTTTAAAATCTGTCCAAGTTGCAACCTATCACTTTTGCTATATCTTATCTATTTAGAAGCAAGTCGTGAGGTCTATCCCACATACAGAGGAAGGGGATTCTATGAGGGAGTGGACACCAAGAGGCGGGGATTGTTAGGACTATTTGAGAAGCAGACTACTCGATCATTACCACTTTCACTATGCTGAAGCAATGTCATCATGTACTTAAGAAAACAAGTGTTGAAGTTGGAGAAAAGAGATTGAATACCAGATCTGTTATTTATTAGCCATGTGGCCGGACAAGTGGCTTAACCTCTGTAGGTGTACATTTCTAATCTCTAAAAATTCTTTCCATAGGATCAGGAGGATTAAAGTAGACATCAAAGTGGGCAGCCCGGGTGGCTCAGCGGTTTAGCACCGCCTTCAGCCCAGGGTGTGATCCTGGAGACCTGTGATGGAGTCCCACGTCGGATCCCCTGCAGGGAGCCTGCTTGTGTGTGTCTCTGCCTCTCTCTCTCTGTGTCTCTCATGAATAAATAAATAAATAATCTTAAAAAAAAAAGGAGACATCAAAGTTAAGGAACTTAGCACAATCCTTGGCAATGATAAGTGCTCAATAAGTATTATTAGTAATTATCAGTATAAGACCATACAAGTGGCAGGACTATCAATATTTAGAATTCATATGTGAAAAACCCAAAACCTGAAATGATGTTGGTTTTCTCAATATACATTTGACCCTGACAATGTGGGAGCCAGGCAGTTGACCCCTTGTGCAGTCAAAAATCACATGTAACTTTTGACCTCCCCCTCCCAAAACTTAGTTACTAGCCTACTATTGACTGGAAACCTTACTGATAACATATATAGCCAATTAACACATATTTTGTATGTTATACATATGATATGCCATATTCTTACACTAAAGGAAGCAAGAACTGAGTGATACGCTGTATGTTGGCAAATTGAACTCAAATTAAAAAAAATAAAGGAAGAGAAAAAATGTTATTAAAAAATCATAAGGAAGAGAAAATACATTTACGATACGTATGGTATTAATAAAAAAATTGTCATATAAGTGAACCTGCACAGTTCACACCCACATTGTTCAAAGGTCCACCGTATTAGATAAATTAATCCATCATTAGGTCCTGTGGAATCTACCTCCAAAAATATGCCTTCAATTTTTAGACCTCTTTATTTTTTCATAGATACATTCTCTTGCAACATCCTCCTAATTGGTCTCCCCATGCCTCTCTTTAAGGTTCTCCACTGAAGCTTCTGTATAGCAACCAAGGTGATCTTTAAAGTATTTTAAAAGACTAAGCCACTCTCCAGCTTTAATACCTTCCAGTGACTTCTCATTTTACATGGAATTCAAGTAATTTAATATGATCTACAAGGACCTGCCTGTTTTTCCAACCTCATCTTCTTCCACTTTACCTTGCCCTTATACTCAGACATACTGGCTTTCCTTTGAGTCCTTGTACTTGTCAAAGCCTCATCTGCCTCAGGGCCTTTGCACAAACTGTTTTCATTACCTGAAACACTCTTCCTCAAATACTTCATCTAGCTGACTCTGGTCATCCTTCAAGTCACAGCACATATTACTTTCTCTCAATAGGCTCTGTTCCCTTCCTCCTCCAATCCAAATGGGGCTTTCCCATGACTATTTCTTATAGTATCTTTTGCCTTTCCTTCGCTGTTTCTAACATTATACTCTAGAGGAGTATAATCTCGTGAGAGGGCTGAAACCACATCTGTTTTATTTACCATTTCGTATTCAAGTCCAAGACAATACCTAAATCATAGTAGGTATTTACTTTTTAACATCGGTTCTACATATTTTGAGAAACACTTAAGCACACAAAGGAAGTTTGGAGTTGGAGGTTAGAAAGATAATGTGAACAACATTCGTGGCTTGTCTGATAGAGAATCTAGTGTCCTTTTAGGAAAGGAAGATATTCAAAAGTTGCTCCCCAGTTTCTATCAATAATTCTCTAAAAATAAACATATCCATTGGATAGAAACATACAAACTTAAAACAAATGTGTAAATCAGAGTTGCTTACCATTTTCAGATTGTTTATGTGCCAGAAAACATGCAGTCATTAAAAAAAATCCCAGGGAGGTGGGGACAACGACTGTCTGGATCTGTACAGCAAAAATGAATATCATCACCTCAATAGGTAGCAATTCATGAAGAAAGAGGCATCCTTGGAGAGCAGTAGCATTGAAAGACGGCAGGTTACAAGTCTGGTGATGGGGGATAAGATGTATGGTATGTATGGAAAATGGTAAGGCCCATTTTCCCCAGCATCATACTCAAGGACAAAAGAACAAAATCTCAATACTTGAACTGCAGTGTATTTCCTAATACTACATCTCCTTACTTATAACCTCACCTTACCTTCAATGAGCATCCTCAGTGAAAAGAGGCACCTGTGTGGATCAGAGAACAGCTTTCTCCCTTTTTCATTCCACTTTAAGGTATTGTATGCAATTTCTTAAAACTAAGTGTTTAAAGGGGCGCCTGGCTCAGTCGGTTTAGTAATTATCAGTATAAGACCATACAAGTCTTATACTGGCTCAGTCGGTTGAGTGGCTAACTCTTCATTTCTGCTCAGGTCATGACCTCAGGGTCCTGAGATTGGGCTCTGAGTTGGGCTCCACGCTCACTGGGCAGTCTGCTTAAAGATTCTCTCTCTCCCTCTCCTACTCCCCCTCCTCCCACTCACACACTCTCTCTCTCTTAAAACAAATAAATCTTTAAAAAACGATAAAAAAAACATTGTTTACTCAGAGTAGTCTTGTTATTTTTTATTTTTATCTGAAATCATAATACTGAATTTTTAAAATAGCATCTTTTAGAGGTACACACAATACTTACAGATGACGTAATATTTGGGAATTGCTTCAAATGATTTAGGGCAATGGTGGGGACTGCCGATTTAGATAAAACAAGATAGATAATTATTGAACCTGGATGATGATATATGGACGTTCATTAGACTATTCTGTTTATTTTTATTCACCTGAAATTGTTAATAATCAAAAGTTAGAATATTTACAACTTCCTAGATTCAATTCTCCCAATCCCACCTACGATTACAATGCTGACCATAGTACACATAAAATCCTCGTCGTAGAGAGTTTGGTCTGGTCCACACTGCTACTGTTGGGATCTTAATTTTGCCACTTACTAACATGTATTACTGGTATATGCCGAGAGAGGCAGCATAACTTTTCTGTGGCTCAGTTTCCTTTTCTGTAAAATGGGGAGAAAAATGCCAACCTTACGCTATTGTGAAGGTACAATGAAATCATAAATGTTAAATGCACGTAAATGTGAAAGTGGCATATAATAAGTGCTTATTCAGCTAACAATGACAATCATTTATAAATTAATACAATCGATCATTAATTGAGGACTTACTCTACATTGGGCATTATTCTAAAGGCTGCTATTATTATTCTTAGATTTAGTTATCAGCTGAAATACACAGAAATACTGAGTAAGATGAGAAATCTGCAGAAACGGAGGAGTTGGAATGAAAGAGAAAAAGCACTGAAGAACCAGAATGAGGAAATAGAAATAAGTCATGGATGCTGGAGCAGCCCTGGTGGCTCAGCGGTTTAGCACCGCCTTCAGCCCAGGGCATGATCCTGGAGACCTGGGATCGAGTCCCACGTCGGGCTCCCTGCATGGAGCCTGCTTCTCCCTCTGCCTGTGTCTCTGAATAAATAAATAAATAAATAAATAAATTAATTAATTAATTAATTAATTAAAAAAAAAGTCATGGGTGCTGGTTTGACTGTTTTCCCCCTTTGTCCCTGTCTCGTTAAGCAATAAGGGAGTGATAAGAGGACATCTTTGGTTTCTGAAGGACATAGGACTCCATGGACAGAAGATGTCCTTTCGGGGTTCTCCTTATAATGGATAAGAACACAATTGCCTGGTTAATTAAAATAAAAAAATCTATTTGCTGGGAAGGAACCCTTATCCATTCAGTAAGGACAAACCCAGGAGAATTCTTATCTCAAATTCAAAACCTAAGGGAAAAGATTCATGAGGATTTGATGTGCACTTGTTTCTGAGGCTGCATCTAAAGGAAAAGCCCCATACCTGGTCATGAGTCTGCTTTGCTTACTTACCTGTAGCCACTGTGGCTGGAGAAAGACTCAGAAGCAAGGGCAGGAAGGAAGTTTTTTCCAAGGATAAAGTTTCATTGACAGGTTGAGTGCCACGCTTCGCTTCTCCTTTTGGAGCTGCCCGGTGCTGTTCCTTGTTCCTGCCCGCTAGTTCTCCCCCACCTCTGCCTCTGGTCAGGGACCGAAGACCCCGTGGTGTCCCAGCCCTGATCTGGAGCCCCCTTATTTCCTTGTCTTCTGCTGCCTGCCCGGCTCCTGGCCCACCTGCCCCGACCCTGTAGCCCTCCCGCCCGGTGCTGTCCACCTTGCCACTCTCCAGGTCACCAGTTCCGTGCACCTGCTGCCACCTCATGCCTTGGTGCTGTCAAGAGAAAGCAAGAACAAGAACCGTGACCTTGGAGACTAAGACTCTCAACAGTAACAGAATTATTGGGAGTTGTATTACACTAGAAGGGGAGACAAGTACTAAAGAAAAAAGTTTTTTTTTTTGACAGCATATCAGTTTTTTTTTTTTTAAATGTGGAACTTTTGTTTAGGAATTCTTTTAGAGTGTATTTGAAAGACTCAGAAAAAATTAAAACTTCAACATAAATCTCAATTACATCATCTATTTCAGGGTGAAGGCGGGGCGAGTCCGGTGTAGGTGGGGATTTGGCCTCCTCTCGTTGACCACCGTATTCTTCGAAGTCATTTCCTCTTGTATGATGCGTGTCAAGATCTGAATTTTATTTTTAAAAATTTCGACTTTTCTTTATTTCTTTCCTTAAGCTAACAGCTAGGGAGAGAAGGAGAATCATCGCACGGTCTCTCCTAATGGCATTTGTAGCAATTACAGGGGAGAATTTGACACTCAGTTTGGCTGATATGATCTTCTAAACATTGCTGTGAATTTTAGAGAATAACCGATGCTCTCCAGTGACTTTTTTTTTCTTCTAATTTGGGTGTAGGGGAGTAGTGGGAGTCCACAGAACCCCCACATTGAGAATTCTGGGTGGGGGGAAACTGGTGGAGTCCAGTTGGGTAAGTGCTCGGTGTTGCTTGCATGGGGACTCTTTACCCCTTCCGTGCTGGTTCCTGTGGAGGTCACCAGAGTGGCCTTCGTGTACCTTGGCCGCTCTCCTGAACATCCCCCCAAACCCCCCCTTCTCTTTGAGACCATCAGGGCTATGCAAGGGAAGCTTCCTCAGCTTTCTTCCTTCCCACCAGTGACACTTGGTATCTGTATCATCTCAGCGAAAGGTAACATGTATGTGTGTTAAGGATGACAGGCAAGAATGCTGCCAAAATGATAGCAGGGGTGTTCACTGGTAGGGAAACTATAAGCAATTTATGCTTTCTTAAAATTTCCATCCTCTGCAAATTGTCGGGAAAGAGCAGTTAATAATATTTCGATCAGAAAAAAAAAATTGTTTTGTGGGGCACCTGGGTGGCTCAGCGGTTGAGCACCTGCCTTCAGCCCAGGGCGTGACCCTGGAGACCCGGGATCGAGTCCCGCATCTGGCTCCCTGCATGGAGCCTGCTTCTCCCTCTGCCTGTGTCTCTGCCCCCCACCCCTCTCTCTGTGTGTGTCTCTCATGAATAAATAAATAAAATCTTTAAAAAGAAAAGAAAGGAAAAGAAAAGAACTGTTTTTTTGTAAACTGACTGAAAGAAACCTTTTTTTCTCTTCCCTTCAATTTTTCTCCTCTTTTCCTTCTTCTGGCACCCTCTTCATTCCTTAGAGGAGAGCCAATATCAAGTTCAGAAAAACAGCAGGGAGAAACATTTATTTTTGAGACCTCGGAAGAAATAGTTCTTTCCCCTCAGCCCAGTATTCAGTTTGCTCTCAGTTTCTTCTGTAGTCACAAGACTCTCTCCGTTTTTATCCCTCACCCTGGTCTTGTTCTCTGTCCTTTTTCCAAACTCTGTCCTTCACACAGTACCTAACCTTATAATCCTTTACCCTTTCCTGACCTTTCCTGTTAGTCCTTCCCGTGCCTTCTAGATCCATGATCAGCAAAATCCCTTGTATCTCCCCCCCTGCCCCTCCCCTGCCTTGAATGTATCTGGCTGTTCCCTGAGGATACCGCTCCCTGGTCTCCTGTCACCTCAGGGCTGGCAGTAAAGCATAAAATGCTCCTCAATTCCATCCCTAAGCCATCAAAGCCCAGATCTTCTGATTCTCTGGGCTTCTCATTTGCCACATTCACTTCCCTCTCTTGGCTGTTATCTATTAACTCCCTTTCTAGAATCCTCTCTCAGAAGATTTTTGTTCACTGTCTTCTCCATCCTTACAGTTGTCATTATTCTCAGTGATGTTTGACATCCACAAGGATGACACATCCTGGACTCTCTGGTCTTGCCCCACCCCAGTTCCAGTAAGCTTTCCTTCACCTCAGGCATCCATACCCAGGGCGGTGACCCTGGACATCACCGGTAATGGGACACCCCTCTGACACTGCACTTTCACTACACTATTCTTAAATCCTACCTCCTGTCTTTCCAGTCCACTTGCTCCTCTACACACGGTACTAATTCTTTGACTCCCTCCCCCACCCAACATATTAAGTAACCATTTTCTTTCTTTCTTTCTTTCTTTCTTTCTTTCTTTCTTTCTTTCTTTTTTTAAGTAACCATTTTCTGCTATTCATCATTCCTTTTCTGTTTTCATATCCCTGTTTCCTGGATAAGATTTCATGGTCCATCACTCCCTGGCAACCACCCTCAATAAACTTGCCCCTCTGATGAAGACATCACATTCGCCTGTCAGAACTCCAACTTGCTTGAACACATGTGTGCACCAAAGTGGCTAAACATTGCTAGGAAAATGACACACAGGACTGCTGGGGTGACTGGTTGCATCCCGATCATGATCACAAACCCCAAACGAACACCCTAGTACATTCTTCTAGCAAATGCCCTTTCCCACTGCATGGAACCACGCTTGCACCTTCTGCATCTTCCCACACACCTTCTTGCTCCCTCAGGCCCACTTTCTTCACTCTTCACTGGTAAAAAAAAAAAAAAAAAAAAAAAAAGATTTAAGAACTCTTTCTTCTTACTGTTACCAAATAGAAAAACCTACCTACTACACACATTACCTCTTCTTCTTCCTACCTTCCTCTGCTTGGGTCTTGGCTGCCTTCTCCTCTGTCCTTCTCAGACTTCACTCCTTTGACTACTTCCTCTCATCCTAACACTATCAGTCTGTGGTTCTACAAGATCATTCCCGGCAGCACACTGGACACACTCAGCTGCGTCCTATTTAAAACAACCACCTCCCTTTACCCTACATTTCCTTTTCACTTTCTCCTTATTTCTCATTTGCTTTTCTCTGCAAAACTATTCCCGGATAGGTCCTACACTCACTGTTTCTACTTCTTTATTCTCATTTTTTTTTTTCAAATCACATCCGTCTGACTTTTCCCTCCACTGTTGCACTTCAATGTCTCCTGTGTATCTAAAATGTATGTGTCCAAAGCATCCTCCACCCCTTGAAATCATCTGCCTTCCAGTCTTCACAGTTCGGACAGTGGGACCTCTTTCCAGAAGCTCAAGCCAAACATCTAAGGGACATTTTTTTTTCTATCTTGTTTCTTTCTCTGCCTCACCTCAACAAGCATCTGGAATCCGCCCATTTCTTTTTCTGTTTACTATTGCCACTCTCTTCCAGGACAATGTTCTCTTAAAAGGGTTTATGCTTCCACTCCTGACCAATTCCAGTCTGTTTTGTACAAAACAGCCAGAAGGAGTAATCTGTTTAAATGTAAATTGCATGTTTTAGCACACCCTTTAATGGCATCCCATTATACATACAATACACTCCTAATCACCTCACCTCCAACTCTTCCCTTAGGGCCCAGCTCAGAAATCACTCTCTCCAGATAAGTGTTCTTCCTCCACTCTCAAGTCTGAACCACTTGCCCTTTCCATAGCCCCAGGGTAGCTAGCTCTTCCCCTACTACCCTATCCCACTCTTGTCTGTTTCTCATAACGCTGTAGATTCTTTTAGAGTGGGGAATATGCTTACTGTGTTTATGATGATGTCCCAAGCTTCGAGCACAGTGTCTAGCAGATAAGATTTCCTTAATAAATAATTATAAATAGACGAATGATTCTCCCTCCCTACTTTGTATGTCTCTCCCTCATAATCATCACAGTTCATGTTTTTAATATCTCCCTCGTAGACCACTCTCCCCACATGTAATTCATAAAGAATCCTTTTACTGATTTAAGTGAATTTTTTAGCCAATACAGGTTTATTGACACTTATCTGATGAACACAAGGCAATTAAGATAAGCTAGCAATTTCTGCAGTCCGTAGAAGATTCAGAGACATGAAAAGGTTCTGTGAGGGAACTTTCTCCTAGAGTGCCAGCCACCATAATTACATGTGAAATGGTGACATATGCAGGACCTTCAGGGGCTGATCACACAAAGATCTATCCCAAGGGTCTATGACCAGGGAAGATGAACAGCAAAAAATAAATAAAATTTTAAAAATGATAAGAACAACTAGGATTAAGAACTTTCCAGAACAGGGGATCCCTGGGTGGCTCAGCGGTTTAGTGCCTGCCTTTGGCTCAGGATGTTATCTTGGGACGGAGGATGGAGTCCCAGTCGGGCTCCCTGCATGGAGCCTGCTTCTCCCCCTGCCTGTGTCTCTGCCTCTCTCTCTCTGTTTCTCATGAATAAATAAATAGAATCTTTAAAAAAAATAAAAAATAAAAAATAAACTTTCCAGAACAGTTTTTCTTCTAGGTGTAGCTTAAAATTAACCCAAAGCTCAGTGTAAAGTATATTTCATTTGAATTCTTTTTGAACTTTATTGTGTTCTAAACATCTGCAATATATATTAAGGAAGATAGATTGTTTTATTTTAATTAATTAATTTATTCATTCAATAAATATTCATTGAGAACTTCGAGGCATAAAGCATTGGCCCAGGTACCAGAAAAGCTCAGAGGGAAAGACCCAAAGGATTAGCTGCCTTCCTTGAGTTTGCATTTGAATAGAAAGATAGACAGTAACCCATTAAGTATATAATCCATTTTTTTAGTTTTAATTGTGGCAAGAGCTATGAATAAGAAACCAAGAAACTATGAAAGCACGTAAGGTAAATAATCGTCATTGGCCCTTCCATATGCATCTCTGCTTTTTCTACTCTGCTCTGTGCCCTGGGAGGCTGACCTCTCTGGGCTACACCATGAGTTTCCATGCTATCAGGCCTCTCTTTGGGTTTAGCAGAAGACAGGCAGGCAGAAGGGGATCAAGGTCATGGTAATTACCCCCCAGCTCCCTCCCAGACCCACCATGGTGAGGCAGTAGTTGCATTGCTCTCTTCAGGTCCTGGGAACCACTTCATTTTTTTGGTCACTCGGGCTTGGGGATAGTCACAGCTCCCATGTGCTGGTCTGGCATTCCTCACCATCCCTGTTGGTTCCCCTTAACCCTGCATGTGTCGTTGTGAATCATCTCCACGTTGAACCCAACAGTTTCCAGTTTGTGCGTGCCACCTATATGCTTTTGGGATCCTGATGAAAAGAGCAGAGAGCTGGGGAAGCTGACTTAATTTAGACAGGAGGGATAAGGGCAAAGAAGACTTCCAGGACAAGTCATATTTAAGCTGAATGTTGGCAGATGTTGCTTTCCTGGTTGGTCCTTCTTATGTTTCCTCTTTTCTCTCTGCATCAATCTAGAAACATCCACATGTCTGGATGTGAGTAATGGCATATTCCACCCATTATTCTCTCCTTTATCCCTTTTTATCCACTGTCCTCCCTCACCCTTGCAGTAGACACTTTCTCCTTCTGGTTTCTCTAGGCCTCTCCTTGAATTTCTTTTTGTCCTCTGAGATCTTTCCTCCTTCCTTGCTCTTCCTCCCCAACGTTTCATGTCCTGCCAACATCCCCAACATACATGCACCCTCCTCAATGTGCCCCACAATGTGACCAGAATGTGCCTTCTCCTCACGGCTCCTCTATATTCAGCCATGTGAGATGCTCGCTGTTTTGTGCCTTTGTTCAGTTTTTCTTCTTCTGGATCATCCTAACCTCATCTGTCCCCTCTGTTGAAATCCTATTCAGTTTAAATGCCACCACTCCACAAAGCCTTCTTAAAGGTCTCAGCAGGAAGTGTTCACTTCCATTATTTTTTGTTCCCATAAATACTTTTTAACCTTTCTTATGCTTCCCACATGATTTATAGTTTTGATATTTGTGGAAATGTCTTATTTCTCTCCCATGTTTATTAGCTGTGAGAAGGCAGGGACTAGTTTGTCTACGGAACCAACATGCAACGATGCATCTAATATGATGTCCAGCACCTAGTAGGAGCACTATGGCACTTAGTATCCATTGCCACATATTTTATCTTCTAAGTTGTAGAAAATCATTCTAAGGTTATTCCTTCATACAACAAAATAAATGAAAGCATTAGTGCACTCTCTGTGTATGTGGTCCTTGGCACTGCTACTTTCATAATGTGCTTTTTTATTGTGATGTAATTAAATTGTACAGCTAAACCAAACATAGCTAAGGGAGGCAGAGCTAAGACTATTTCCTCTAGTTACAACTTGAAAGCCCTGACTTTCTCCCTCCATTTCCAGTCTTTTTACATTCGAGAATCGGTCATGCCAAAATATTTATCATCTCAGGAAAAAGAAAATAAAAATCTTTTAAGGGCCTCTGCATACCATATAGCTGCATGAAGCTAGACAAGTAGGAATGGGGCATAGTCAGATTAATTGAAGGGGAAATGAAAATACGTGTCCCCTAGCTTCATGTTTCACACTTCAAATTGAGATTTCTAAAAGTTCTCTTCCAGGAGGTTTTTCTTATGTCTATTATTTGGTTTGACAAAGTTGGAAGATGAGGAATTGGGGAATTTTAACACCCAAAAGACTTCAATTCTATGTATTCTTTGTAATTAGATCTGGTTTTAAATGATAACTTTCTTTATTCTGAAGAGATATTTAAAATAGGGCTGCCTGGGTGGCTCAGTCTGTTAAGCATCCGACTCTTGGTTTCGGCTCAGGTCATGATCTCGGGGTCCTGAGATCAACCCTGTATCAGGCTCCATGCAAGTGTGGAGTCTGCTTGAAATTCTCTCTTTCCCTCTGCCCCTCCTGCTCCTGTTCTCTCTCTCTCTCTAAAATAAATAAATAGGGGCACCTGGGTTGCTCAGTGGTTGAGCATCTGCCTTTGGCTCAGGTCATGATCTGGGGTCCCGAGATCGAGTCCCACATCAGGATCCCCCCAGGAAGCCTGCTTCTCTCTCTTCCTATGTCCCTGCCTCTCTCTGTGTCTCTCATGAATAAATAAATAAAATCTTTAAAAATAAATAAGTCAATATTTAAAAAAGAAGATCTATTGAAAGTAAAGTGCTAATAATACCATGAATTAATCATTTAATGACTTTTTAAACCTTATCATCAGCTCCAATGCAGATATTGTCCCCATTTCATTGATGAGGATACAGAGGCTCAAGATACTAATTATCTAATGGCTCTGTTCCAGGGCACAGTTGTCAGATGACAAACCTTCCTTGGTCCAGTGCTCAGGTTCTTAGACGTTATGCATCCCTCCTCCTGGCACTATCACTGGAGTGAATGTACATTTGCTTGGCCGTCCTCTGTGTATGCTGCAAATGTCCTACAACTCTCTGAACTCTATATTACCATAGAAAGCCTCTTCTCCTTAGGCTGCACAGAGAGCTAGAGAAGAGATGGCCTGGCCAGAAACATGGCATGGAAATGGATGCAGCCAGAATGGACCTGTCCTATTCAGAGACCTGATAGGGATTCCTTTGCCTCCTAAGCCAACCACAGCTGGGAAATGAGTCTGATAATTTTCTGGGAAGGAGTCTGTGGGAGGACAATAGAAGGACTTTCTACGCTGCACACACAAGTAAGCATGCTCTGAGAGCATATATCATCGTCTATTTTAAAAATCGCTCCTGTGAAAGTGGGTTTTAAAGTGGTTGGGTGGCAGATGTTTTACATTGTTTTCTATGCATATTTAAATAAATTCCCTCCATCCCCCCCCCAAGTTGTTATATAAGTTGTTTAAACCTCACAAGCCTCAAAGACATAAAGACCTGAGAAAAATATTTTTTATTGAATTGAAGTGATATTTTTTTTAATCGAGAAAGCAGTCATCTAAGTGGTTTTTCCTATTTTCTATCTCACGTATAACAAAACACCTCAACAGTAACATGAGAGACAGTATTCAGAAAGCAATTCCAAACACATTAAAAGAGCTGCTTTGGAAAAATGAGTCAAGTGAGTTTTTTCCTCTTTAAGGCCACAAAAAAAGAAACACCCTTCTAACAGGGTGCTGGGTTGAAAAGGGGATAAGAGGGGGAACACAATATCTCATCTAAAATCTTGCAGGCAAGAGTGTTTATTACTGCAGGAAGCAGAAGGTGAGCCTAGCTTATAAATGAGATCCTGCAGACGAGGGAGATGCATCTTGCTGAAGTATTACTGTACAGAACGAACCTTTAAAGCTTGGACTCTGAAGGCATAAACCACTGTCAAATAAATCTAAACCGATGTATTCATTTTTAATAAAAGAAAATGTGACATAGCATGGCCACAATAGTATGTAATTTCATCCTTGCATTTCAATTCTCAAGGGTTATTTAATTCTCCTTAAAACATTACTGAAAACTGCAAGGGGTTAGATGAAAATAAATATTCTCACCTAGAATGATCTTCATTTCATCAGCATTTTCCCTGCCATGGAGAAACAATAGTGGAATACTCAAATATGGAGGACCATCTACAATTTATCTATATACTAATTTCAAATGCCCAGTTTGACATATAAATAGTTAGGAGAAGGGATGGCTAATTTATTTATTTATTTTTTTGGGGGGATGGCTAATTTTAAAAAAAAGCTATTTAAAGGCTTTTTATTGGGGTATTTAAATTTCCAACAAGGAGGGTAACTCCCACAGGAAAGGCATAAATATTAATTGTGAAAAATAAAGAGAATTGAATAGACATGGAATTTTTTTATTAAAAATGGCTTGCAATATGAATAATCCATTGGGGATAATTGCAGCCCTCAAACAAATAATTGACAAAGCTGTTTTAAAAAAATGTTTTCCTTAATGTAACATTAGGTTTTTGACCTCAGGGTTTTTTTCTTTCCTTTTCTCTTCCCTGTTCTTTCTTGCATTCCTCCCCAGCTATTTCTAAAGTAGGTTTGTTAGTTATATCAAAAACACACAAACAAGTTGGTAAGTGAAATAGAAATAAAAATTACTTGAAAATAAGGACTTTGCTACAATCCTCTATGAAACTATAGACTCTTCCTGTCACGAACAATGCAGCTGAGTGAATTTTATGGTGACCGAGGCAATGTTAGGCCTTCTTTTTCAATGACCAGAGTCATTAGTTACATCCCTTTTCCAATGCCCAACATACCGGAGAAAATTCTAACTTCCGTTATATAACTGTATGTAATGTAAGGATGCCTTTCTTGAAGTTCATATAATTCAAAGGAACAGATAAAACAATCAAATAATAAGTTTGATTCAAAAAAATCTGGATACAATTTAAGAAATGCTAACTTTCAGGGATACCGTGTCTAAAACTTTAGTTTCCATGTTGAAGAGAACCTTAAAAAGTTAAGGAGGAAAAAAGTTTGGCAGGTCCTTTAAAAAGTTAAACATAGAATTAACCATATCACATAGAAATTCCACTCCTAGGTATATACTCCCCAAAATTGAAATAAGTATTCCAACAAATACATGTACGTGCATGTTCATAACAGCACTCCTAATAGGCAAAAGGTGGAAACAGCTGAAATGTCCATCAGTGGATGAATAGATAAACAAATTGTGTATAAATAAATACAATGGAATATTATTCAGCTATAAAAAGGACTAAAGTATGATTCATGCTATAACATGGACAAACTTTGAAAACATGCTAAGTAAAAGAAGCCAGAAACAAAAAGTCAATATTATATGATTCCATTTATATGGAATATCTAGAAGGGGTCAATCCACAAAAACACAGGTGGACTGCTGATTGCCAGGAGCTGGGAATGAGAAGCAATTGCTTAATGGACACAGGATGATGAAAAGGTTTTGGAACTAGATATTTACCAATATTGTGAACATCCTAAATGCTACTGAAATGTGCACTTTAAAGAGGTTAATGTAATGTTGCATGAATTTCATCTCAAAAAAAAAAAAAAAAGCAAGCAGCCTTTCAAAAAAACAACAGCAAAAGAAGTTAAGGAATGAAAACTCAAAACCGCTGAAATTATAGCTCAGAAAAATATGGACAGGAAGCATTGGACAGTCAGAATTTGATGTAAATGAATATGTGATAAGATCAGGAAACAGAAAAAATATGAGTCCAGTGCCAAGTATATTATGAACAAAAAACTTCCACAGAAAAACATTCTTAACAAAAGCAAGCCCTCTCTAGAGCAAACTTAGGAAAACTCTTTTTAAATCAATGAAGTATTAATAGTACATGTTTTTAAAATGTATATGTTTGAACCAATTACCTAATAAACATCCTAATTCGATTATTTTGGTTGGTAATTGATAACTCATTCATAGTTCATTAAATTATATAATAATTATCAAATATATGGTGTACTTCAAGGAGTTTAAAGTTGCTCCCTCAATCTTATTTACAGTAGAGTTTTGGTTTGTAAGCCCATTTTCTGAAAGTAACACAAAGGAAAATTTCAGTCTATCTTTGGTCTGTTGTTTAAAAAAATCTGGACAGGTTAGGTTTAAATAATTTTAACATACGAGGGGAACCTGGGTGGCTCAGCGGTTGAGCGTCTGCCTTTGGCTCAAGTTGTGATCCTGGGATCCTGGGATCGAGTCCTGCATCAGGCTTTCCGCAGGGAGCCTGCTTCTCCCTCTGCCTATGGCTTTGCCTCTCTCTGTGTGTCCCTCGTGAATAAATTAATAAAATCTTAAAAAAATAATTTTAGCATACGAAACAAAATTGTATCATAATAAAGGACGTGGAGCAATCCTTCGGCACAAAGCAAAGACTAGAAATGTCTACATGTTGGGTCTGAGTTATAGAGATGGCATGATAGACTTATTTCAAATAATTCTAATGATGAGGGTAAGTTAATCAGAGAAAAAGGAGACAAGTAATCTGAAAAAATGGAGAGCGTGTTGAGTACAATACAGCAGGATAAGAGAGCAAATAGGAAAAAGAAATGGAAAGTGTTCAGGAAGCAATTACTCGCTCTCCCAGGGTTCTGTGAGTGATCTAACAGTAGGTGCCCCGTGAGTGGAAAGGGGCCACTGTGAGTGAATAGGACCTGAGGGAAGTAATCAGAGATAAGAATAACGAGTATCAGAGGCACAAGACACAGAATAGAGAGAGAGGATGACAAAGTTTACAGCCTGAACTTCAAAGACATGGCACAATAAGGAAGAAAGCTAAAGCTGAGAACTGAATAAAGGGGCTGCTCACAAATATTATGAAAATGTAAGATGATGGAATACAAGCTCGCTCAAGGAGGCAGTGAGGGCATGGGACGGAAAGCCCAGGGATGATGTGCAAAATGCAGTAACATTGTCAAAAGCATAAATGAGTTTTTAGCCTTCGCGTTCCAATGTGTAGATAGGAAAGGTGAATAGGTGCTGCGGTTCAGAACAGAGTTCTCAGAAGAAACCAGTTTGGAAAAGCTCAGTCCCATTCTGACTGCAAAATTGCAAAATACATAATTAGTCACTGGCAATCAGGGCCATGCAGGGGCCGGAGTGTCTCTTCTGCAAGTTTCGAGGAGATGCAGTTAACAGAAACTGAAACAGAGAAACTTTGAGCCTTTCCCAAACAGTGACCATGTCCTTGGGGAAAAACCAAGTAAATAGCACAAAGTAAATCACCGGAGGGGAAGAAAATCACTAAGAAATCACTAAGAAAAATGATGAAAGAAATAATATGTTATCCTATATCACATTTAGAAACAAACGTGAAAATCAAGGAGTATATTTAACTATTTATTTGACTTACACCAAAACCAGACCTACCACTTCAGAACCTGTTCAAAAATATTTATATGTATGCATACATATTGGTATCAAGCCAAGTGTTTTGTCTTAATTGCTGTCAATTACGATTTCAAATGTCAAATGATAGGGTTTTACATCCAATTTTGTCTTTTCCAGCTCTGTCACTTAAGACTTCTAAGTGTCAGTTTTCTGATCTGTGAGAAGGAGCTAAGAACACCGCTAGTATATGCCACTTGCCATTGAAAGGACCACATGAGATAGTGTTGTGATGCTCTCTGCAATTGGTGAAACACTATATTAATATTAACTTTTTGTTGCTATTATGCTTACTTATCATTAATGGTCATATTGCCAGTATGTCTCAGTCAATATGGAAAGGGGGGAAAAAAGTTATGATTAAAAACAATATAAAGCTTTTGGGTATAGATGTAACATGATGCTAGAGAAGATAACAAGGTCACTTTCTTCCTACAGAATTGTTTTAATTAAATGCTATATTTTATTAACAACCATATTTTTGTCATAAAAGAGGAAAGACGTCCATTAAAAAAATGTCTCACACAGAAATTAGTCCAGCGTAATTAGTGTGAATTATCAAAATACCAGCGTATAAGGGCACATGTGCCCTATTATAAAAACCAGGTGTTTAAATAAGATAAAACTGCCTCCTGAATCAATAGGGGATTTGAGCTGAGTTATGCTTTTCAAATATAGAAAAGGTTGTTTCTAATTGCTTTTTCCATAGGTACCAAATTTGTGCGTATTATAAAAATGTTTCAAAAAGAAGTTATCAATGTGATGTGAACATTTGTATGCATTTCAGCCACTCTCAATGTATCTTTGGCCCTGACTAAGAAAGAGAATTTAAATATCAATCTAGTATAGAATAATAGAAGGAGAAAATGCTAACAAAAATGGAAGGGAAAAATATTTCTTCCAGAATCTTGAGTTTAGCATAGAAATTTCTGCATGGATTTTGAATCCTGGGAAGGGCATGGAAAGATGGAACAAGGTCCTGAAACAGGCAGAGAGTAACCATAAGAGACAGGTGGTGGGGTTGGCCTTAAAAGAAAGGGGACAGTTGAGCCCCTGAGACAAGGTAGGGAGGAATAGAGTACAGGGGTGAATGCAGATAGTTTATAAACAGGGGGTCAGAATTTAAGAAAGGTCATACTAAATGGCCTCAATTTTCTTGATTAATTGGAAAGCAAGACTATCTTTTGAGAGTGGGGCGGGAAGGGGCAGGTGGGGGGAGCTAAAATTAAAAGCAAAACCAAATGAAGCATTAGTCATTGTCACAGATCTAGGACTGGGATTAACCCTAAGAAATGTAAAACTTTTTTTTTCTTTTTTACATCTTTTCCCAAAGATGTAAAAAAAATCACAATCTGGAATCCTAAATCTTTCACATGATTGTCAGATTATCTTTCAATAGTCTATGTTGTTCCCATACTCTCTCTCATACATGTTCTTCACTAAGCTGCTAAAGTGAATGGGGCGTCTGGGTAGTGCAGTTGGTTGAGCAATCAACTCTTGATTTTGGCTCAGGTCATGATCTAAGGGTCATGGGATTGAGCCCCGAGTCGGGCTTTGCACTGAGCCTGGAGTCTGCTTGGGACTCTCTCTGTCCTTCTCCCTCTGCTCCAGACCTCTGAGTTTGCAGGCCTGCTCTCTTTCTATCTCTCAAATAAATAAATTATTCTTAAAAAAAAAAAAAAAAAAGACACACATAGTTTGTGTTTTGCTCCGGTTGAAAAAACTGATGCATTAATCTCCAATTCTCCCAGGTTTCCCATGCTTGCAAAAACTAGTTCTCTTCAGATTGATAAGAGAGGTCATTTCCAGGGCCTGATGCATGAGGCTGTCTCTTAGCAATAACATCATTATGAAACCTTAATTCCTACTAAATATCTTCATCTCTGAAGATAATATTCCGGGGGAAATGCCAGCAATCTCTACTCTAATTACTACAGGGTTTCGAGGAAGCTAAGGGTGAAGTCAGTTTGCCCTTCTACTTTTATTTGCCAAGAAATAATTTCAATATCTTGTCCCTTCCATTTTTACCAAAAAAAAAAATGTATTAGATAAAGAAAAGTTTGAGTATCTTACCAACAAAGCTCACCTGTCTGATTAGCAATAATAAGCATCTCTATACACTTCAAACATTGGCAAAGATTCTGTCCTTGGCCCAAACTCTAATCAGGCTCCTCCCCTGAGCTCTTCCTTTCAACTAAGCCTCAGCTTTTGAACTTCTGTGTTTGTCTCTGCATTGTCCAATCTCAGCAAGAATCCTGCTAAGTCATTTTAGCTAGAGTCCGTCAGCCTTTATATCTTGTCACCCCCAGATAGCCAATTTCATTTTCCGCCCTCTCCCAGGTGAGGTCCGATTGCCCTGGCCTGCCTTCAGCAAGGATCCTGTTAGGTCGGTTTTGCCAGAATCACCTTACTCCTAAATGTTTCCTCTTAGTAATCATGAATTTTTTTAAAGATTTTATTTATTTATGGAAGACGCAGAGAGAGAGGCAGAGACACAGGCAGAGGGAGAAGCAGGCTCCATGCATTGGGGTAACCAATGTGGGACTCAATCCCGGGACCCCAGGATCACACCCTGGGCCGAAGGCAGACGCTCAACCGCTGAGCTATCCAGGCGTCCCTAATCATGAATTTTTTCTTTAACAACATCAACAGTTAGACGTAGACTTAGAAAGGTGACCAAAGCTTCAGTCCATGTACCATAAATCTGCCAAACCACAGTGAAGTGGGATCCATAATATTCCAGCATCCAGTGAAAGAATTGCTCTACTTTTGGACCAGTCCCCTAGGGACTGTACTGGTTGCATTGGTTTATGACTACATTAAAGGCAGACACGTTGATGGGATCTCCAGGAAGAAGTCTGGTGCCAATTCTGTAAGGAAGCCCCCTTAAGTCTTTGATTAATCTTTATCACATCCCATCAGAGTCATTCAAAACAGCTGGTCAGGGAGGATTTTGGACTCCTGGGGCTGGAACATATGGGAAACTATTCAATGTAATACTATACATGCATAAAGAAGACAGGATAATGTATGTCCGCTATTCCTAACCCATTCTGAAGGCACAGTTTCATCTTATCCATAGCTGATCCACATGGAAAATCAAATTTGTGGGTTGTATACACCACAATAGTAAAGCCCTAGATGCCTGGCTCGGAGAAAAGAAATGATGAAGCTGTCCTGGAAATAGGACTGCTTCAAAGAGCTAGAGGCTCTATTACCCAGGGCACAGCCTGTTTTCCCACTAACAATCGGCCCATGAAAGGCTGTTGTTGGGACTCCTCCTACATGTGTCAAAGCATTAAGAATCTGTGGTTTGATAGAGAGCATTGAGTTGAAAATGATGCATCTCAGAGAACAGCAAAGACCCAGGAACCAATTAAATGTGCCTACCCAAGGACAGGCAAAATGGGATGGCGTGATCGGATTTAAGGACATTGGGCACCTGGGTGGCTCAGTGGTTGAGTGTCTGCCTTTGACTTAAGTCATGATACCGGGATCCTGGGAAGGAGTCCCGCATCAGGCTTCCTGCATGGAGCCTGCTTCTCCCTCTGCCTATGTCTCTGCCTCTCCCTCTGTCTCTCTCATGAGTGAATAAATAAAATCTTAAAAAAAAAAAAAAAAGATAAAGCAGTTTAAATGAAAAAAAAGAAAAGAAAAGATTTTTGGTATTTGTCATATGTAGGGAAACAAAGTTCACAAAGCCCATGGTTTATGAGGGTATGGTGCAGCAGGGCCCAAGCTGAGAATACCTGAGCACACGATTTATGACCTATACCTGAACTGGGCCCTTGGTTTGACCCAGGGACTGGCATCCCTCTCCAGAGTCAAGGAGGGAAGGCAGGCCAGCCTGGTGGCCCTTTTACCCCTCTATTTATATCCTTTCCTTACCCGTCTCTGTGAGCGAGACAAAACAAGCCCAGGCCCAGGCCCAGGCCCAGGCTCTGCTGCCTCACCCATCTACCCAAAGGCTGACTAGAAAGTATTCTGAACTGGATAATGCAGACCACTGATGTACCCACATAATCCCCACCGCTCAGCAATGCAGCCTCACCCCTACCCATGGCCAAATCTTTCTCTAATTTCCCACCAGGCCAAGGCAAGACCCTATTGTTAGATGGGGTCTAATTGCTCCTTTAACTTTTTAAATTTGGCTTATCTTGTTTGCAATCATTCCACTTGAAATGACTGCACCACAGTTGCTTGGATTACTTGCTATACATGAGCAGTTCATCAAAGGCAGGTAGAAGAATTCATTAACACCATAGTTATCTGGCTATGCACTTTAGCCAATTTGGACACTGATCCCAAGTCTCCAGAAATATACAAGAGAGATGAATAGGAGAGGTTAGGGTCCTCATCTCCATATGCATCTGACTCCCACAATTTCTCTACTGCTTGGTTACCATGTGTGGCTGATGTGGGAAAGGTCTCAGATGAGCTATGGCTAAAGCATTGAAAGAGAGTATCATGAAATCTATTGGTCAGACCAGTTCTTCACTGTGACAGTGGCATTGAGGAGTGATGAGTAAGTGTGAGGAATATAAACCAGAGAGGACACTAACCATGAGAAGACAGTAAGAGGCAAAACACAAGAGATGGAAGGGAAACGTACACGTAATATTATCATAGCCATTTGTGTAGATCAAAGCAAATCATCAGCAACTTCACAGTATTTAGCCTAACAAAAGGAGGCTTGGTATGGTCTCACCTATGATATACTTGAAGAAATAAATCAGCTATGTCATGTCACCGATTAGTTTATTCATTCGTGTAGTCATTCATTTGACAATAACTTATTGAGCTTCTGCTATGTGCCAGGCATTGCTCCAGGCATAGGGATTCAGCAGTGAGCAGGATATCCAAAAATCTCTGTCCTCAAAGAGTTGACATCCTGGTAAAGAAAGATAGACAATTAACAAATTATGTGTATATGTGTGCAAGCATGTGCAAAAGCAGTGAATATATATTATGTTAGTATTTACATGTACATGGAGTATTACGACCTAACAAAAATCTAACATTGTGTGTGTGTGTGTGTGTGTGTGTGTGTGTGTGTGTGTGTGGTATGTATTATGAAGAAAAAAAGGTGGAAGCCAAAGGTAGGGAGGAACAGTAGGTATGGTATGCAACTGTAAATAAGGTAAGAAGGGTTCAGATATTTGACTTTTGAGCAAAGATCTAAAGGAGATGATGGAGTAATCCATGAGAATATCTGGAAGAAGAAATTTCAGGGAGAGGGGGAACAGCAAAAACATCCAGGCAACTCAAATGGACCGAGCAAAGGAGAACATAATTAGGAGGGGAAGTCAAACCAGTAATGGGAACCATACCATACAGGGCACAGTAAAGATGTGTCTATTACTTGAAGTGGCCAGGAAGCCACTGGAGGATCTTGAGCAGAAAATGATGCTCTGACTTACATTTTTAAAGAATCACTCAGGCTGCTCTGTTGAGAAGAGACCCTGTAGGAGCAAGGGTGGGACCGGGGTGAGGGGGGGGAAGTTTGACAACTATTAATCCAGGAGAATTCAGAGGAGAAGGCGAGTGATAGTGATGGACATGGGAAGGAGCCGCCAGATTTGAGGCAGAATTTTGGGGGTAGAACGAATAAGATTTGGTGAAAGAGTGGTCCTGAGATGTGAGAGAATCAGAGGGGTAAGGAAGACTAAGTTTTGGGTCTGAAAAACTGACTGAATGGAGGAAATGGGAAAAGAAACTATGATGGGAGCAGTAACAGGGAGATAAACTGTGAAGTGCCCAGTTTAGATTGTGTTAAATTTGAGATGTCTGTTAGACATCTTAGGGCCGTATTATGATCATGTTCACTCCAGAGCCAGAGTCGTAAACATTTTCACATATGTATAATTTTTAAATCCCCTCAAATGATCGTGTGGCTACATAAATACCTAGTTATTTAAAATTAACTTTATTTTTATGTTATCCCATATGTTAACATATTATTTTTCCAAATGAACGGGAATTATAACAACTGACTGTAAAGAGTGCTATACGAGAATAAACAAAAGTAGAATCTGTTCCAACTTATTTAGCATATTAATCACACGATTTGGAAATCTTTGCACTAAAAAAGAAACAAACATGAACACATTCTTCTGTTCTGGCTGATGTTGACTTCACTTTCAAAGTCATCTGTGTTTTCAATACTACAAAGATTAAAATCTATTAATCCTCCTTTATACATATGTACATGAGAAGTAAAATCTGGCTATTTCTATTTTTTTTTTAATTTATGAGCTTATATCTAGCATTCAGTCATGCAGGACTATAATTTGCTCGTATGTTCTCTTTATTTTTTTTAAAGTTCAGCCTATATGACTCTCTGGTGTCAGAACAAACATGTCCAGAGTCTTCCAAACCTGTGCACGTCACCCCTTTTTCTTTCACAGAGTCGCAGAGAGGTCAGGGTCTGAGCCCCGGGAGCTGCGAACACAGGTTGTAATGCCCCCAGGCTGGTGGGTCGTGACAATCACCACGACTGTGGATCAGAGGCAAATGGACATGCGAGGCAGAAATACAGTTATACGCACGTCAGTATTTCTGTGATTGAACTGGTTTGACGTGAGCATTTTATCACATCTCTCATTTGTTTCAATAGCCTTTCAGTAAACACTAACAAGACCCTGGATTTCAATTAGCAGGAGAAATTCTTGGATGGCCAAAAGAATGAAAAGAGAAATGAGGGAAAGATGCAGTGCGGGATAAGGATAGAATTTTTTTTTTAAGATTTTATTTATCTATTCATGAGACACACAGAGAGGCAGAGACATAGGAAGAGGGAGAAGCAGGCTCCCTGTGGGGAGCCCGATGTGGGACTTGATCCCAGGACCTGGAGATCACGACCCAAGCCAAAGGCAGATGCTCAACCACTGAGCCACCCAGGTGCCCCAGGAAAGAATCTTTTTTGGAAAGAAAGGAAGGTAGGTGGGAGGGAAGGAGGGAAGGAAGGAAGGAAGCAAACAAGGAAGGAAGGATGGAGGGGAGGAAGTGAGGGAGAGAGGGGAGTAACCAATGACTCCCTAAATCCAGCTCTGTGCTTATCATATTTTCCCCAGTTTTTACGTCCCTCCCTCCCATTTCCTAGCTGCTACTGTGGTAGGTAGTTTCAAAGACTCTGACGAGGCTGACTTTGTGATTTCCATTTCCTCCCTCTCCTCACCTCCCTTTTATTCTCTTAACCCCCAGAGAGTTTTGACAGAGATAGGCATGCCTCTTAGCCTAAACGTGACATTTTGATCTAAATCAAAATCCAGTGTGAGTAGCTGATGATGCAATTAACAGCACACTCCGTGTTAACCTCGGGATGATCTGGGATTCCTTCCCAACACCTCCTGAGGAAAGACCAGACTCCTCGTAGTCAGCGAGAATTGCAATGCATCTGCAATCTTATGCTCAGCCTGCTATGGGAGAGAATAAAGTGGTTGAACAGGGAAGGCTGCAGACTGGTATTTTTAAATTAAATTATCCAGATAATTGCACAATTCTTGATACCATTACGCTAATATAACACACAGACGGAGCTCAGGGCTGGTCTACCATAGTAACGTTTTGTGCAACCACTTAAGTGCTTAGGTGCCACCACTGAGCTTGCCTTCCTATGGTCTTTTGCAGTTGCTAGATTTAAAAGAAAAGTAAGTGGACAAAAAAAAAAAAAAAAAAAGCTAGAAAGAAGAAGGAAAGATGAGTGATTTGATCATCACGAACCCTGAAGCCCTGTTAAAAAGTATTTGTACTTTAAAAAATCTTTTTTTGCTGAAAGCTTTTTCAGGAGAAATAAATTATACTGACTCTATATAAATAAAAGCAGAAAGAGCAAAGACGAACATGAACATATATTACCAATGCCATTCATCAAATATAGTTGACACTTCAATCTAATCCGGCAAATGAAAACACAGAAGTTTATAGAGTTATAGGAAGTAAGCAATTTAAACACACCAGGGCACAAGGTCATCTAACAACACAAGTGGGAAGATGTTCCCCTTTCTTTTCTCTTTCTCTTTCTTTCTTCCGTTGGAATCTCTCAAATACCAGCGGATATCCATCCTTTTCACTGGAGGAGGTGATCTTGAAATCAGATCATTAATAATAGCGGTCCAAATGCTCCTTAACAAGTCCACCTTCCTCTAATGTCATAAACTAAAAGGACATTTCGTGCATTTCATACTGTCATTATGGTGCCAGGTTTCCCTTTCCCTAATAAAGTAATACATTTCTTAACTAATTAGTTCATTAATTTTCGATGTGATTCCCAGTAAAAACTCTTTGAGCTAGTTAATCTTTCTTAAAAGCGTGTGAGGTTGTAAAAAACAGCTCTTGGAGCCCTGTCACCCCCAATCGTTAACGGTCTGAAAGGGTGAGGAAATGCAGAGCTGCGAAGACACATCTTGCTTGTTTTTGAAAGCAAAGCTCCAAGGCCGCTTTATAACCAGAAATCATATCCATGTCATGCAGATGCTGTGGTAAACTTTACGGTTCCAATTAGGAACGGACAGTTTTCAATGCACTGCTCAAACACTTTGCTAGTCTATATGTAAATACTTCACTAAAACCACTGAACGGTGATGGGGTTCAATATTAATATCGCAAATTAAAGATGACATCGGAATGCCTACTATCCTACTAGAAGAGCGATCAGAGCTCGTGGCAAGGCAATAATCAGCGGCTTAAGCAACTTTCAAGCACCATGGGGGAAAAAACAAATGTGATGGAGCTTGGAAATTGCACTGGTGCATGAAGAACATACCATATTAAAGAGCAAATGCTGATTGACCCGGTGATGAAGTGGAGGATATGACCATATGCTTCCATAAAGGACATTTGGAAATGGCTTCCAGAGTATCCCCCGAGAACTCCTGACTATTACCTGGTGTATTCCCATTAATTGACAGTGTAAACTTTATCTGTATCAGTGACACAAGCTGTCAAAATAATGGCCTGCCCTCCTGGGAGGGAAATATTACCTGAATAATTACCTCGCCCAGCATATTTTCCCAACAGAAATATCAAAGGGTGATGATGGCTGGATTTCCCTTAAGTATTATAGTCATTGCCTTGGAAAGAGGAATGGTTTCAACTGCCTTACTCGGCTACCTCGGGTGGGGAAAACAGGTATGTTGATGTGGGGGATGGGAATTAACACAAGAGGTAGGAGAGGAATCAGGGCCGAGGTTATAATCCCAAGCGTGAGGCCCTCTGCTGTATGCTAAGAATCCTATTCTGGGTCTGCCTCCTTTGGTAAATCATGGTTTACTCATAGAAATTTTTTCAATAAAGATTTTATTTATTTATTCATGAGAGACAGAGAGAGACAGAGCGAGAGAGAGAGAGAGGCAGAGACACAGGCAGAGGGAGAAGCAGGCCCCATGCCGGGAGCCCGACGTGGGACTCGATCCTGGGACTCCAGGATCACACCCTGGGCCAAAGGCTGGCGCTAAACCTTTGAGCCACCCAGGGATCCCTACTCATAGAAATTAATAACAAAGACCATGTAAGAGAGTGTGCACTGATGGCACCAGGCCTAAAACCTAAATCCAAGGATCTCCACAGAAGAAACTGCAATCCTACCCAAAGCACTGTCCCTCCATTTATTTCTTCCTTGATGCTGGGACAAAGACAAGAAAGGAGGACAAGCACAAACATAAATAGATGTTGTGTGCCCGTGACAGTGTGAGCAGGGGTCTCAGGAATAGACTCTGGAGAAAGGCGGCTGGACCTCAGATCCTGGCCCTGCTGCCAACCGGCTGTGCGGTATTGGGCAGGTTACTTAATCTCTGTGCTTTAGCTTTCCTCGGGGAAATGTAGCTTCCCTACAGGTCAGAGCCTGGCAAATGTGCTATGTAAAGACACCACTTTTTATTAGTGTCTCCTGGCCCTACAACAGTCTAAGGATATTTTGGGGGAGCAATGTAAGAGCCCAGTGGTTGTTCTGGCCTCAGTTCATCCTCTCTTTGCTTCAAAAGTGAGAAGACAAGTGTTGAGACTGTCTCCTGACCCCTTTCAGCTGTGCCTGCCCTGGCTCCCCTGGAGAAGCCACACCCTGGGCTGCTGCTTCTGAGGAAGCCGGGTCCAGGCAGGGATGATCCACCCGCCACCAGCGCCTTCTCCACCTGGGAAGGAGACCCGGGCCATAGGCCGGGGGCCACAGGCACCTTTTGCCCATACTGCCTTTCTTTGAACTACATTTTTCCACAAGCTACTCTGCTTCCAAGCATGGGACTATAGCACCATCCCCACCGGTTTCCTGAGGTCACCTCCTGAATACATAGTCTGTGTTAGAAGCCTTGCCCCAGGGTCTTCTTCTGGGGAAACCCAAACTAAGACACTCAGTTGGTGCCTTTTCTTTTCTTTTCCTTTCTTTTCTTTTCTTTAATTTATTTATTCATGAGAGACAAAGAGAGAGAGAGAGAGAGAGAGAGAGAGAAGCAGGCTCCACGCAGGGAGCCTGACATGAAACTCGATCCCAGGTCTCCAGAATCATGCCCTAGGCCGAAAGCAGGCGCTAAACCACTGAGCCACCCAGGGATCCCAGTTGGTGCCTTTTCTTTTTTTTTTTTTTTTCTTTTTCTTTTTCTTTTTCTTTTTTCTTTCTTTCTTTCTTTCTTTCTTTCTTTCTTTCTTTCTTTATTCTTCTTTTTTTTTTTTTTTTTTTTTTTGCCTTTTCCGATGGAGAAACAGAGCCTAAAAATCGGCCAGGGAACTGCAGTGGTTGCGCTGCTTTGGGTGTTACAGATACTGTGTCAACAGCAATGACAAGGCAGGTAGCCCGTCAGCAGGTGCACAAAGTAAGACATGACCATAAACAACGGTGTTTTATGCAAATCTAGATGGCATTTATTTACAGCCTCCTCTTTTCCGGAACATTCTTGTTTTCCAAGAGGCTTTCAACTGGTCTCAGAAGAAAAGAAACGGGATATGAAAAGGCATCAAAGAGAAGGTTGCTTTGTACTCTAATCGCTGCGAGTGGAGAGACAGGGCGTGAAGAACAGTTGCCACGTTGTGTTGAGATTTTTCCCCCCTGCCCCTTCTCCGGGAGGCTGACACAAATGAGGGGAGGTGACATGGGAGCAATCTCCCTGTAACGATCATCCACCGCAACTGTACAATCCATAATGGCTGTAATAGAGAAAGCAAACAGTAATAAAGGCCCATTATCACCTTGCCTCTGTGAGATCAAACAATGCTCAGGTTGATGGAGGGTACACTTTCATGTCTCCTGAAAAGTCCATATTTCTGGATACCACTGAACCTCCAAGACTTTTCCTAAGGTGAGGTTAAAAAAATAATTGTGGTTTAGGCGCCTGCTTCAAAAAGGAGAACACACTGCTATTTGAGTTCTGTGAGAGAACAACAGAGATCCTGAATATAGACAGAGTCTCTGACCCATTGTATCGCACGAGAAACATAAAGCTGGGGCTGGCCGCTAACACCTGCCTTGAATTCAGGAGTAGTCAGAGTGGGTAGGACAGGCAGGTGGTATGATGATTTTTTAATGGCCACTTCAGCAGAGATGGTCACACTGGCATTGTTCTTGGGGAGCAAGCTTCCATTCTGTGAGATGCTTGTCACACTCCAATTAAAAACAGATTTATTGTTAAGGTGCTGTAGATTCTCGGTCTTCTTCCAACCTGTAGTTTGTCTATTGTGGAGAATCTTACATAAAGAGAAAGTTAGAGGCCGAGAAGAGCTTTTTATAAGTGCGGAGTGGGAAAATATTGCCACTTAAAAAAATACTATTTCTGAAAGAAAGCAGAGGTGTCAGAGACAAAGAGAAAAAGAGGGAGATGTGTCAGTCAGTCAATAGTATTTATTGAGCACTCACTGTGTGGGGAGAACACAAAGGGCATAACGTACTCAGCACTTGTTCTCTGGGAGCTTGGAAGCTGATGGAAGGACAGGCATCAGCACAAGGAAACACTTGGAAAGCATATGATTAATTGCAACTTTGAGAAGAGTGTGTGTGTGTCTGCATGTGTGTGCGTGTGTGTGTGTACGTGGGCGCGTTCGTGTTTGTTTGTATTTAAAGGGAGCTTGAAAGTAAGAAACAGCCATGGTAATGAAATCAGAGACTAAACGCTGCTGAACACAGGAGAAATGATACAGGAATACAAATTATCCTGTAGCACTTTTGTCTTTCAGTTGACTCTTCCCTGAGTGTAAATCAGAAGTGGAAATACAACGCAGGGTACCTTTCTTGTCATTGGGACATCGAGTAACTGGCATCCTACCATGTCTGATAGCTAACGCTTCAAAGATATGCATCATATGTATTACTGTTCCACCTCATGGAAGTGATCTGACTTGAAAATGCAATGACAGCGAGCCATATTGGGGAACAGAAATTGTTTACGGAATTGCTTGGTCTGTTGGTGAATCCAGGCCCTCATTCAGAATTCATTATTTTATAAACTGCACAAAGGGATTTCCAAGTTGTCAAGCTTGGTTTGTAAAAAATAAAATAAAAAGATATGATAAAATGTCTGGCACAAGCTTTTCTGACTTTAATTTTTTTTCTCTCCCCACTATTCATCTTCCCAGTCATAGCGGGTACTCCATCAGCTGTGATAGCTGCTATTTTCTCTGGATTTAGATCAAACAACCTCAGAACATCCATCAGGGCCATTTTTACATCCTTTCTCCTTTGATGCCAAACCCCAAAGATTCCCCATCATGTACAGTCTGCAAGTTGTGGGGCTGACAAGCATTAGTAACCTTGGAATGTCACCCAGACACCAGCTTTCATCCTGGAGGAGGCTAATGAATTTTGCTGCAACCAACTTGGTCTTGAAATGATTTTTCTTCAGGTCACCTTTCATAGTTAAAATAGTTTGCTTTCTTATAGTTTACTTTTCGTCCGCTGAGTGAGAGCAGCAGAGAGGATTGAGCCCGGGGACAAGAGCGTCTGGAGCACAAAATTGTACTAACCGCTTTTAACACTGTGTATTTTTTGAGCATCTGGGCAAAAACTCTGATTTCTTAGCGTCCTCATCTGCTAAACGTCATTATGAAGGTATAGTCCACAGTGTAGGATTTTCAACTTTCTTAGCAGAAGATTCCCTTAAAAATAAATACATACCAGACACACATAATCTAATTTCTTAGACTCACATGTATTCAAAGTAAAGTTTGGCCCACATGCTTAATAAGTGCACAGTGTTGGAGGCAGGGATCAAAATTTCGTGCCCCAGACTCTTGTCCTCGGGTTGGATCTGTGCCATTTTCACTTGGCAGATGAGAAGTAAACTACAAGAAAGTGAATTATTTTAACTATGAAAGATGATCTTTAAAAAAAATCATTTCACTCGCATGCGTGCATGCACACACACACACACACACACACACCATGTAGTATTAATTATCCATTTGATACACCTTAAAGGAGAAAATGCAGAATGACATGAAGTGAACTTAGTAAAAATTTCAATGAATCTGTGTTTTATTAAGCACCAGAGCAACTCCACACACTCTTTAACGGGCTAGTACACACACGTGTGAGGTGTGTCAAGGCTCCATGCAGCTTGGGCATGCACAAAAGTTTGCCTATTCTTCGAAATAACGGTTTCACAAGTATAAGAACCACGGCTCGGGGCACCTGGGTGGCTCAGTCAGTTGAGCATCTGAGCCCTCAACTCAGCATCTGAGCCTTCAGCTCAGGTCGCGATCCCAGGGTCCTGGGATCGAGTCCCGCATCCGGCTCCCTGCTCAGCGGAGAGCCTGCTTCTCCCCCTCCCTCTGCGGCTCCCCCTGCTTGTGCTCCCTTGCACCCTCTGTATCTCAACCAAGTAAATAAATTTTAAAAGTCTCAAAAAACTACGGCTCTAGGTGTATACCAGGCGGTCCCTTATTCCTGGGTCTGTAACGTGCTCCTGGTAGAGAAGAGTTGACGGAGGGGGGGGTTGGGGGTGGGGTGGGGGTGGGGGTCAAGTGTTCGAACTCAGGATGCATACGTTCATGTTAACATTCGTGGAAGTGTAACCACATGCATTCACCACCGCTTACTCCCCGGGTGCTTAGGACTGCAGAGCCCCTCAAAATTTCAAATCCTAGTAAACCTCATGAATGTATCTTTGCAAGCCGTTTCCTCCCCTCTCCCCAGCGTGGGGCTGCTCCTGCAGTCATCTGGATGCCCGACAGCTTCACGGGCTCCGGGCTCCCCAGCACCCAGCAGGCCGCCCCCCGCCCCCAGCGCGGCTCCCCCTGGGGCACCTGCACCCCGGGCCCGGCTCGCGCTCCTCCCGGGGCGGGTGTCCCGCGCGCCGCGCCCCCGGATCCGCTAGAGGGCGCCAGAGCCCTCCCCGAGCGGGCGCGCTCCCGGGTCGGAGCATCCCCGTGCGCTGGGAGGCCGCGCTCCTGCCCCGGGACCGGGGAGGCGGGTGGGGGGTGGGGGGTGGGGGTGGGGGTGGGGCTGCCTCTCCGTCCCACTAGGCGTCACCCTTTCTCAGCGAGGATCCAAGCAGCAGGTGTGTCTCCCACCCCTCCTCCGTGAAAACAGCTCCCCGCCCCACGAGCCCACCCACAGACTGAAATGTGCCCCCTGCTGTCCCCCCGGGCTTTGCAGGCCCCGCCCTGCACGCCCACCCTCCGCTTGGGGCGTCTTGGAGCAACCACCGCAGCACCTCCAAGTTTCAGGCATCCGAATCCCCTGGGGAGGGGGGAGCACCTCGTTAAAATGCAAATTCTGCTGTAGTCAGGCTGCCCTGGGCCTGCATTTATCAGCAGGGACTAGGCTCAAAATTTAAGGGGGCTACAAAACACTTAGCAATCAGGATAAATAATATTCTAATGCAATATGAATAATACCTAATGCAATGTTTGGGATGTACTATTTATTTATAATCAAATTGTTTTAATATATTAAAATCAATGTTTATTACCATTAATTATTAATAGAATAAATATTTATAGAGATATTTAATTAACACAATGTTGAACATATTTAATGCGCTATTTTGAAAAAAATGCAAATGGATACCCAAAAAATCCACGATAAACAAGATATCCAGACTTTATTTATTTATTTATTTATTTATTTATTTATTTATTTACTTATACATTTATTTTTTATTAGTGTTCAATTTGCCAACATATAGAATAACACCCAGTGCTCATCCCATCAAGTGCCCTCCTCAGTGCCTGTCACCCAGTCACCCACACCCCCTGCCCACCTCCCCTTCCACCACCCCTAGTTCGTTTCCCAGAGTTAGGAGTCTCTCATGTTCTGACTCCCTCCCTGATATTTCCCACTCATTTTTTCTCCTTTCCCCTTTATTCCCTTTCACTATTTTTTATATTCCCCAAATGAATGAGACCATATAATGTTTGTCCTTCTCCGATGGACTTACTTCACTCAGCATAATACCCTCCAGTTCCATCCACGTCGAAGCAAATGATATTCCAGACTTTAAATAAAGGATTGAAGATCCTAAGTGATGTTGACCACATTCTCAGCAGCAAGGCCACATAGCCAAAAAACATTTTAACTTCTCTGAGAAGTTACCTCACCCCCATCCCCACCTCCCACACCATTTTACCAATTAGGCATCAGTCTGCTAATTTGGGTACACGCTAAGACCACTGACATATATAGGATGTCTCATCTTACCTTACAACGGCCATGTGAAGTAATTATAATTAGCCAAGGAAACATTTTAGAGCAGTGGTTCTCAACTGGACACTTAGCAGGACCTGGAAACATTTTGGGTTGTCATAGATCTAAGTGGTCTTCTGGCATCTAGTGGGGAGGTGGCAGGGATCGCACTAACCATCACACAACACACAGGACAGCTCCTCACAGCAAAGAATTATCTGGCCCAAAATGCCAGTAGTGCCAAGGTCGAGAAACCATGCTATAAAAATAGGATACTATACATAGATTATTATATCACAGATAGTAGACATCATAACTGAATTTGAACTAAAGTTTCCTGACTTTCAAGTTTTTTTCTATTCATCATTCCCCCCTCAGCAGAAAGCAAGCATTTCTACTTCTAACCCTGGGCATTGACTTAGTCACAATAAATACTTCCTCTTTGTGTATAAAGGTACACTATAAGAAAATTAATATTCTAGGAGTCTTTGGGGAGAAGCCCGTTGGGTGACAAATAGAAAAGGTTAGGAAGAGTTGCTAACTGTTACCAATTTAGAGCCAATTAAGGATACAAGCCCATCGTGGTTCTATAGGAAGTCAGCTTCAACTATGTATAATGAGAGTAAACCTTGAACCACATTCTCTGGTGTGAAATTTGGAAAGCTTAACTTACCCTTAAATTTTGTAGCACCCTAGATTTTTTTTTTTAAGATTTTATTTATTTATTCATGAGAGACACAGAGTGGGAGAGGCAGAGATACAGGCAGAGGGAGAAGCAGGCTCCATGCAGGGAGCCTGACATGGGACTCGATCCCAGGACCTTAGGATTGTGCCCTGGGCGGAAGGCAGAAGCTCAACCGCTGAGCCACCCGGGCGTCCCAGTCCCAGCCCCCTAGATCTGAAGCCAGTGGGAACTCACCTAGTTCTCTAAAATGTTTTTATACCTGTCAGTTGATTCATGATGTCAGATGTAAACAAACAAAACAAAACAAAACAAAAAAACAAAATGCTTAGAAACATGTAAATGTGTAAGTATATGAATTAATAAAACATCAATATAGTATTTTCACCTCACAATATTTTAGGAGTCTTACAAATGATAGACTCCAAACTTACTCTGTACTCCTCGCAAGCACAAAAGTATAAAACAACTATGAAAGGTTTTAAAGATCTTAAAGTAAAATTTGCCTACTCCGTAGAAAAAAATTAAACATAAAGGTAATATATTAGTTAATAATTATTTCAGAGGGCAGCCCAGGTGGCTCAGCGGCTTAGTGCCACCTCCAGCCCAGGGCCTGACCTTGGAGACCTGGGATCGAGTCCCACATCGGGCTCCCTGCATGGAGCCTGCTTCTCCCTCTGCCTGTGTCTCTGCCTCTCTCTCTCCGTGTGTCTCTCATGAATAAATAAATAAAATCTTAAAAAAAAATATTGCAGGGCTATGGATTGATGATCTGTTTTCTTTCAGCTCCAAAGCCAGTGTTCTAGGATCTGCTCCGTGACCAACTACATTTCTCACGCCCCGCTGATGTCTACCTTGTGTTCTTCAGGGGAAGCAGAGACAGGAGACTGGAAGGCAGAAGGAAGGAAAGGTGTTTCTGTCCTGTTGCCCGGTTTCTGGACACCACTGCTCCAAGAGCCTCTGGACTCCTTTGGCACTCCCAGCACCGGACATGTCATCTCCCCTCAGGGGACTGACACCAGCTGTGGGTGATATGGGGACCTCCCATGAATTCCAAGGTTCTAATGACCTCTTCTTTGCTCTCCCAGGCCCGGGATGGGGGTAGCTGCTCCCAGAAGTTACTCATATCGGGGCTGCTTCAGGATTTCCTTCAGCCTTCAAACTCTTGTGTAAATAATTCCCTGTATGCAGTCCCCTCTGCTTAAAATACCTATTCGGGGCTTCTATTTTCCTGACTGGAACCTACATACAGGGTATTATGACAAATAAGATACAACAACAAAACGCATGCAAGAGTGCTAATTACACCTCTTTGCTTATCAGTTGTGCATTTCTCAGTGACCCTATTAGAAAGAACATGTGTAAAACATGACATAGCATGCTTGGAACAGAACCGGTGCTCATAATAGGGATATTTATTTATTTATTTATTTATTTAGGTTTGCCATTCATGCTTTGCTTTTCCCCCACCGTAAGAAGTTGAAGATTAGGTGGATCAAGATGATTAAAAAAAAAAAAATTCCAGCTGTTCAACCAAAAGAAGCAAGGTCTGGAATGTATTTCAATAATGTATCTCAACCAGATGTTAACTAGAGTTTTCTCCTCTTTAAAGAGCAATGATGCCTGTCCAAGAGAAACACTTTAATCATCCCATTTTCCCTTTGGGACTATGGAAAATTGCTGCATGCAAATGCTGCAGGCCTAGTTGATCATGTGTGAGTATGGATATGTGACTGTGTATAACTTAGGTTATTCCATGTCTGGCTTGCCCGTTTAGTCTTAACGATACTTCTGCATTTTCCTATATATCCTGGCTGTTCTTAAGTCTTAAAGAAACTTGAATAGTTTGGCAGCCTGGTCTCAGTCATCTAAATTATATGGTGACATAACTGTGAATGTTTTCTCCAAAACACAGAATCCTAGAAATGTTGAGATTTTTCTGACTAGTCTGACAATCATTTTATTCTAAATAAACACAGCAGTTAGTGATTTTATGCCAATTTCCATGACATTTGGTATGTAGGTAGGAGATGCATAAATGATTGTATCTTTATAAAGCCAGTTAGACATCTTATAAAATATAATACCTTCTCGTTCATGAGATTCGTGTGAGAGAAGGTTTTCCTTGCCTTCAATTCGCTTGACCATCCTGAGGTCTGCAGTTGATAGAACTATTTATATGGCCACTTTCTGCAGGTTACTGGTGGTCCGACACCATCTTCACTCTCCAGTGAACAAAGAACAACATCTTGGATGCTACTAGGAGTACCCAGGAAACATAAGATATGGGTCTTGCTTTATTAATCAGCACTCTCCAGCAGAATGTGATGGGATAATCATGTGTCTTGACATTAGTGTGGTAAAATGTGTAAATGTATGCCCATGTGGAGGGCTCATTATACTGCACTTAGACACGCATAATGAGAGATAATCCACGGCAGTGAGGCCATGTGGAAGTAAGGGGAGTAATTAGAGTGACCTGGGATATTATTCTGTTTTCTTAGTCTAAGTTCCTCCCAGGAGAATAAAGCCTGAGACTTAGGCTTTTTGTAGGTAGTTTATTTTGGAAAGTGATGCCAGGGACCAGGAGTGAAGAACTAGGTTAGAGTCAAACCAGGAAGGTGGAGAAAAAGACAAATCAAGTGTGCATAATTGAGTTGGTCACCACTGTGGGCAACTGAAGGTCTACCCTGCTGGTACCCCCTGAGTGGCCACTCACAAGAAGCCATTCAGCAAGAAGCACTTACCCATTGGCTCCCCAATCTCCCTTGGATCTTCTTTGGTTGGGGATTGCCCGTGGAGAGTTAACTCCCTCCCACACCTGAGGAGTACCAACCAGAGCACAAGGAGCCCAGGGCAGGTGAGAGAATTGATATTGTCAGCATAAAATGGGTCATCTGTTCACAGTAGCCATGGCTACAGTAGGAAGCAAGATTAAGAGGATATGGGGCAGTGTCCAAGGGCAATCTGGCAGGGCCAAAGGTCTCCCAATGGAGTTTAAGCAAGGAAGTCTTCTGCAAAAGAGATTTGGCCCTATATGCTACAATCAATGTTTTAATAAGGAAGGTCCTGTCAGGAGGTCCTGGTTTATATTTTCCTAATTTTGTAAACCATCTCATTTCCCAAGACATTTCATTACTAAGCTCTTGTGTAACTGATAACATCCTCAATTTTGAAGAAAGGGAAACTTTCTTGTCTTCTTTTAGTCTGGTTCAGATTGTAATCTTTATTGGTTATCAAACAACCCACAGGGCCACCCCTACTTTGCCGGTGGAGGAGGCAAATATTTTGTTTCAAAAAGCAACTGTCTATATAAACAATTTGAGTTACCCGAAATCAGTGTGTTGGCACTATTCTGATGGCCCATACATTCCTTTAAAAGAAATACTGAGCCTTGGCTAAGAATGATTTGCTCACCAAGCTACACTCCAGGAATGGGCAGGTGACCACAGAGACCCAGGACAACACCACCAATGTGTGTGTGGAATCTCCTCATAGCATCTAGATAACCCCCATGCCTTTGGTGGTGGGTGGGCAGGATTGCGGAGCACCCCAAAGAGGAACAATGGAGCCCAGGGCCCACACAGGATGGTCTGGGTCAAGGCAGCCTGCTGGGATGGCACTGCACCGCCACTCTAGCTGGTCCCAGCCACCAGAGGAGGACTTAGAACATTCTAAGGAAGATGCTCCAAAACACAAGGGAGAAAGAGGCCAGAGGACCTGAGATCCCCTTGGTCCGGGGTCTAAGGGCAGTACTAGCTTTCCTCCTCACCTGCTTTTTCTAAAGACCAAATCACTGCTGTTCTGGTGGACTAAACACTTGGAGAAATGGACTTTCCTTTGTGTGCTAATGCCAAGCATTTATAAATTGGGTTTTACACAGTGCAGAAATATATATATATATATGGAAACCAGTTTTTATCTGCAATACAACCAAGGGGCAGCTCATTAGCAGTATTAAAACACAATCTTCATGCTTTATCTATTACTCTCTAGACATTCATATACCACTTAGAATGTACTCCTGGTTTGAACAGAATGGAATGTATCTCATTTTCATTTGATCTGTAATGGAATCTATAGGTTATACCATATATTCTTTTCTTTATTTTTGAAGATGCCTCTTTATTATTTTAACACTTGGTTGATATTTCTTACAACCTATATTTATACCACAGATCCTACAGAAAACAATGTTGCCAAGGTCAGATGGTACAGATATCGTCACACGTGCCCTTTCTTAAGACAGCATTAAAATGCTGCTGCTACCGTTGAACTGTTCCTGTTTCCATGAGGTTAACATATAAAAATGCATTATTCATGAAAGAAAATGCATTTCATATATTTTGCCAATTGTTATTATTGTTCTAGAGGGGCAAATAAATGAAAATGGTGGTAGTTGTGGAAATGCATCCTTATTCAGAACTTAATATACAATACCAATTTAGACTACTTACCTTCTTCAACTTTAAACCTTCCATTAAACTGCAAAGCTTGATGTCAGCTAAACTCTATAAATGTTAATTTAAGGTCAAGGTGCTCCTGGGAAGCATTTGAATGCTTAGAGCAGAGCCCAAGAAAACTTCTTTTCAAAGATTTATGGGATGATATGGCTCCTTTTTGAAAAATAGGAACTCTATTTCTACTTTTTCCAATCACATTCTATTTCAAGCTCTAGGACACACTTTTCTTTATGGATCTTTCTGAGATATTTAATAGCATTCTGGAGATGTTAAAATGCAAATTTTTTCCATGCGTAATGTATAGTGTCTCTCCAATTTAAACTTCATTTAGTAATGCCAAATGCTTTGTATAGTGAGGGATGAATCATCCATAACTCGGGAGCACCTTTGTCCATAAAGTAGCCAACACAAATGCATCCTTTTAAATAGCCAAATTATCATGAGGTAGGGTTTTTAGCCAATAATCACTTTTTTTGAATCTGAATCATGTACCAAAATGCATTCAAGTTTCGATTCAAGGAGGACTAGGGTTTATTTTTCTTTGTTGCCCTAGTTACTGTATAGGATAAAGCTGGCCACAAAGGAATCTGAACGTGCCCTCCCCTACCCCCTGGTAGGCTACCAAAGTCTCTTTCAACAGGGATCTGAAATCTTTTTGAAGCAGTGGTTGGGACGAGCAACACAGTTTTTTCTTTCCTGGAAGCCATGAGACCATTCCACTAGTGCAGGAACGTGAGGTGCCCTAAGGGGAGGGACAGCATCATTGCCATATTCATACTCCTCTCTGGGTTATGGACTTGACAGGCCAAAGTTTATGACTCTCTTAGGAAGCCCCCATCCACAGCCCCTGGTCAAGGAAGGCAGGTCTAGATGGTCCCTTATGCATTTATATAACATTGCCTGTAGCATACCAGCTCCTAGAGCAAGTGATGAAAACCCCAGCAAATATATAGACTATCCAGAGGTTTCGTAGGTGGTTTGACATAACAGCTTTGCTCAGAAAGGGATAATGTTCATTAGGCAGGGCAATGAGATTTTTCTCTCAGAAATTTGAAAGTGAGCAACAACACAGCCCAGCGATTAGCGGAGGAGTTGAAGGTGAAGGATCCACGGGGAAGGCTGTTTGCAGAGGCCACGTAGCAGGAAAGGTTGTGAGCGAGCAGAAGCTCTAATAATGCCAGAGTCATAAAGTGGAAACTGGGCATGAGAGAGACATTCTTCGGAATCATCAGGGGAAAGAAGTTAAGTCGTGGTAATTACAAATCACCAGAATCAAAACCATGTCCATGAGGCTTGGTTGTAAACCTGTCCCTAGTTCCCTGAAATACTTGCTGCCTTTATTATCTGTTTTTACACATTTCCTGCTAATCGAGATAACCTGAGTTCTTTGCCAGGACCCACAAAAAAGGGGTCCGCTGGTGGCCCAGGGAGCTTCAAGTAAGGCTTTGAAATGGACTACCGAATCTTATCTTCTGAAGGAGGACTCTGGACATCCCATGACTGACAAGAGGCTGAATCACACAGACTTAACAATAGTTATTGCATTCCCGAGGGAAATCCAGTCTGAATAGTACCTCTCTGTGGGGGGGGGGGGGGGTGGAGTACGGATGCAGCTGGAGGTTAGTATGGTGTGATTTGCCTCAACAGGAGTGCAGAGGAACTGCAGCTCTGAGGGCCTGGGGCAAGAACACCAGTCCTAGACTCACCCTAGATGACACTGGGAGGCTTGATTGTCTGTCTTTCTTTCTTTCTTTCTTTCAAGATTTTATTTATTTATTTGAGAAAGTGTGAGCAGTGAGAGAAGGCGTAGGGGGAGGGGCAGCGGGAGAGGGAGAAGCAGCCTCCCCACTCAGCAGGGAGCCTGCCATAGGGCTGGATTCTGGGACTCCGCCATTATGACCTCAGCCTAAGGCAGATGCTTCACCGACTGAGCCACCCAGGCACCTTGAGAGGCTTGATTTTCTAGACAAAAGCACATGGTGAGGCCTCTCTCTCGGTTATCTGAGTGTAGAAGGAAGACTCCAAAATGAAACAGTCTCTTGGAGCTCTTGACACGACAGACTTGTTTGCAACCAGCATTGGCTACCCATTAGGAGCTCATTGTCTGAGAGGAAATCTGGTCTAAATTAGCCAGGAGAAGAAGATTAAAATTACAGGGAACTCATCCAGACTTGCTTGTGTGGTGGTGGGCTGAGGTAGAAAGAAAGGAACCTCGCCTGAGAGTACCTGAGTTCACTTCCCTGGGCGCTAGTTCCTTCATGGGTAAAACCAGTCAGGGGACTAGATAAACATGAAGACCATAATTTTATTTTATTAATTATTTATTCAATTTATTTTTTTAAAGATTTTATTTATTTATTCATGAGAGACACAGAGAGAGAGAGGCAGAGACATAGAGGGAGAAGCAGGCTCCCTGCGGGGAGCCCAGTGTGGGACTCAATCCCAGTGCTCTGGGATCACTCCCTGAGCCAAAGCCAGGTGCTCAACCACCAAGCCACCCAGTTGTCCCTTTTTATTTATTTTTTAAGATTTATTTATTTTATTTCAGAAAGAGAGAGAACGAGTGGAAGGGGCAGAGGGGGAGGGAAAGTGAATCTCAAGCAGACTCCCCCAGACACAAAGGCCGACCCAACCACTCAGAGATCACCACCTAAGCTGAAACTAGGAGTTGGACGCTTAACCCACTGCACCACCCAGGTGCCGCAAAGACCATAATTTTATTTTTATTTTTTTATTTTTTATTTTTTTAAATTTTTATTTATTTATGATAGTCACACAGAGAGAGTGAGAGAGGCAGAGACACAGGCAGAGGGAGAAGCAGGCTCCATGCAAGGAGCCCGACGTGGGACTCGATCCCAGGTCTCCAGGACCACACCCTGGGCCAAAGGCAGGCACTAAACCGCTGTGCCACCCAGGGATCCCAAGACCATTATTTTAAAAGATGAGGGTTTCTGTTTTTACTCAGACACCTCCACAGGTTAGAGCCCTGCTCTCCCTGTCACATACTCAGGGATGGAAAGGAATATTTTTTGAAGAGCTTTGCAGTTCTTGGCTTTAATTACCAAATGGTAAGCTCTGAGATTGTGGATAGAGATGTAAATATTGAGCCATTGTCTACTCAGACTCTTAATATTCTGGCTTAATCAAATTTATAAGATGCATATGAGAAAGGGTACAATTCTGTTGAGTAAGCAGTGTCAACAATGGCCTAGAGGGCAGGATGGAAGGGCCAGGGAATTGACACCCCTCTTGCTCTTGAACCCTCAGGCAGAGACTGACCAGGGCTGGTATATAACTGCTCCTCAGGAGGGATAACTTTTTATTTCTTAAGATTTTATTTATTTATTCTTGAAAGACACAGAGAGAGGCAGAGACACAGGCAGAGGGAAAAACAGGCTTCCCTCGTGGAGCCTGATGTGGGGACTCGATCCCAGGACCCCGCGATCACGACCTGAGCCAAAGGCAACGCTCAGGCACTGAGCCACCCAGGTGCCCCCAGGTGGGATAACTTTAAGGCACATGTCCTGTCCCAGGTCCCAGAGTTTCCTTGGTGGGATTTGGCTCCAGCTGCCCACAGCTATAAACTATAAATCTGGCTCTCTGAACCAGCGTCCATCCTCAATCTCCCGCCTCCCAGTATAACGTCTCACAAGATGGAAAGGCCCTCATGATAGTTCCCACCTGTCTTAGGCTTCTCTGACAGATTCGTGCTCCTAAATAGAGAACATATGCTTGTTGGTAGTTGTCTTGGTTTGAGTTCCCCTAGAAGCAACCCCTGAGACAAGACCTTGAGTTGCTGTGGATTTGGTCCTAGGAAACCTTGGAGGGAAGTAAGACAGGGATTCAGGAAGGGTGTGTTGTCAAGCCAGCTCACACTTCCAGCTGCTGGAGCCAAATCTCACTGGAGCCCCAGGGAGCCAGCGCAAGACACGTGCCCTCAAGTTACCCCACCTGAGGGGCGGTGATAGACCAGCTCTGGCCAGTTTTTGCCTGCGGATTGAAGAGGAGAGTTAATGACCTCCCTGGCCCTCCCTGCCTGACTGGGAGGCTGCCAAGTGGGCTCTGGCAACAGGAGAAAGCGTGAAGCAAAGGAATATGGATGCTCACAGTTGGAAATTATTGAAGCAGTAAGGGTGAGGAAATAGGATTGGGGGGAGAGTGGGTCTGTTATGAAGATGCTAAAGTCTTCACACTTTTATGAGATTTAAAGGGAAAAACAGGAGCCCAATTCTCCTAAACTCAGCCCTGTGTTCTGGCAGTCGTGCAGCCAGCTCGATGAAGCTTGCTAGACTCGGCCGCTCTTGCTAGGGAGGGGTATTTTGCTTTGTGACTGCACCTTCGGTGTTTTACCCTGAAATCAGAATTTGGCCTGATTCCGAGAAAGAATCAAGGAGTCTGATCATTGCTGCCCACAGGTAAGAAATAATCCATGGCTTATTTACTCATATGTCACCTCTTTCTAGAAAGATCAGACGCGTTCAGGGTGGTACAGCCGTAGACGTCTGCTGCTGCCTCTGTCTAGAAAGGATCTAAGACGGGTTCATAGCATCATTGGAAATTTTTACAGAGGTTTTGAAATGATTCCTCCGCTGAGATGAGTGACATATATTTGTATGCTGACAGTGACCTTACTTCCTCACATTTTTTGGATAACGTTGTTCAAAAGTTTCTTTACTCATTTATTAAAAAAATATAGGGGTGCCTGGGTGCCTCAGTCAGTTGAACGTCCAACTCTTGGTTTCAGCTCGGGTCATGGTCTCAGGGGTCATGAAATTGAGCTCCACGTTGGGCTCTGGGCTCAATGGGGTGTCTGCTTGGGATTCTCTCTCCCTCCCTTCCCCTCTGCTGGAACCCCCGTGCTCGCTCTCTCACACACAAGTAAATAAACAGCCAAGCACGATACAGTGTGGTGAGCTCCTCGATGAGGTGCATACAGAAGGCATACACAGGAGTGTACCCGCAGGAGGACAGCACTGAGTCTTGGGGTGCTACAGGCCAGAGGATTGAACATGAATGACTAGGCCGAAAGGCAGTGAGGGTATATATATGCATGTGCACACATACTTCTCTTTTTGCATATTTGTGTGAATTTTGAGGACGGATCAGTTAGTTTCAGGCCCGAGAGCACACACATGTGTAGAGGCCCAGGGCTTAGAAACTTAGTGACTATGACTGGAGTGTCAGCTGGGAAGCAAGGAGAGAAAAGATTAGAGGTGGAAGCAGAAACCAGTCATGCCTAGTTGGCGAGATTGCAGGTTTGGCTTTAGTCTGAATGGGCAGTTATCGAAGGTGCTTAAGGGAGGAAACGACATGATCAGGTTTCATTTTTGCAAAAGGACTCTGGCATGTGGATAAAGAGTGGAAGCAGCACACTGGAGGCGAGAGAGCGGCCCTGAGGCAGCTGTGGAAGGTGATGAGAGCTCACAGCCTTTGGGTGAGGTGGTGGCCATGGGGAAGGGAGAAGTAGGCTGCTCCCAAGCTTTCCTTGGCACCCCCGGCAGGGGCAGAAGGCCTTCCTCAGGTCTCTGAGAACTAGACTTACCTCTATGGTGCGTGTAGCGTGACCTATTATAATGTTGACTTGCATGTGTATTTCTCCACAGGATGGTAACATTCCTGCAGTGAATTAATGCTTATTTTCATCTTGTGTCCAGTCCTCCAGCTTTACTTGGCACATGGTCATTTCTTAGATGTTTGCTGAGGGAGAAATAAGTATCCCTTACACAGTTCACCCATTTTTCTAGTGTTACCCCTTGGCATCTGTAGGGAACATACTTAAACCTGTTTTGTATTTAAAGTCTTGCCAGAGGGATCCCTGGGTGGCGCACCGGTTTAGCGCCTGCCTTTGGCCCAGGGTGCGATCCTGGAGACCCGGGATCGAATCCCACATCGGGCTCCCGGTGCATGGAGCCTGCTTCTCCCTCTGCCTGTGTCTCTGCCTCTCTCTCTCTCTCTCTCTCTTTCTCTCTCTCTGTGTGTGACTATCATAAATAAATAAAAATTAAAAAAAAAAAAATAAAGTCTTGCCAGAGCTCCCCTGGCTGCTTCCAGGTTCAACAACATAATCCTTTCCAAGGTTGTGTACCCAACTTGGTTTTGAATCCTTTGCCATCCTAGTTCATCTAATGACAGTGAACTCCTAGGCCTTCGCATCACACCTCTAGATTCTTTTTTTTTAAAGATTTTATTTATTTATTCATGAGAGACAGAGAGAGAGAGAGAGAGAGAGGCAGAGACACAGGCAGAGGGAGAAGCAGGCTCCATGCAGGGAGCCCGACGTGGGACTCCATCCTGGGTCTCCAGGATCAGGCCCTGGGCTGAAGGTGGCGCTAAACCACTGAGCCATCCGGGCTGCCCACACCTCTAGATTCTTGAGAGAGAAAAGTCAAGCTCCAGAAGGGAAGTGAGACAGAAGAATCTAACCAGCGTTATACTGTTGGCCAATGTCCACTCCTATCTGCATGATCCGTTTTTCCAAAGGCCAAGCTGGAGAGACTTAAAGCAAAAGGAAAGTCCTTCATAGGAGTGAACAGCTTCCCCATACATTCTACAACGTTCTCCATGTAAAGATTGGTGAAGGGGTAGAGAGATTGGATGGAGGGCCAGGTGGGCAAGGGTGGATCCAGCCCCTAAAGCAAAGAGGACAAGGAGAAGCCATCAGTTGAAATGAGAACCCGAGAGGGTCTGCATTGCAGTTTATCCCTTAGGCTGTCAAAGCAGAGTATCAACTTCAATCCCACTCAGAGTGTACCAGCCGTCTCTTTCCCGCAAAACTAAGGCATTTAACATTCCTTGTCATTTTCCTTTAGATATACATGTATAAGCACATACTTTCTAGCAGGAGAAGGAGACAGCAATATTGAAGAATAAAAGTTCCATTGTTCTGTTGCCTCTAAAGTAAATGATGGAAATTATAAGCTAATTTACATATGGGAGATTAGCAGGGTATCCCTTTATTCCTATTAATATATTTTCCCTTCCTAATTATAAAGATTTGAATCTTTTTAAAACAACTTTATACAAAACATTTGTGTGGATATAAGAACTGCATGTTAAATGCTAATTCTGCATGAGTTATTTGCATAACCTCACAAAGGAGCTAAATTGCTTGTATTTAATAATAAATAGAGAGTTTAAAAAGGATTGAGGATATCTTGAGAGAATGTGAAACAGAGAAAAAAATTTGCTTCTATTTTAAGATACGGAATTTCTTTTTTCCACTTTGAATTTAAAACTACTTCTCCGTCCTCTAGGGAAAACTTGTCCTAACTTTCCGATAAGCTTAATATTCCAGGGCTCCTCCAACATGGCAATTCAACTACATTGAAGGTGAAGAGCTAATATGTTTTTAAATGAACATGGATAATTTTCAAAAGATGATAAACTGCATCTAAAATAGTTTTACACTTGGAAAGTGGAGACTTTTGAAGATTATAGAGTCTACATATGCTAGCAAAATGGAAAAAACTGGAGAAGTTATCCAGAGAATTCGGGGTGAATCAAAATTCATAAAGAAAGAAAGATGAAAGACTTTTCTGTAAAGGAAGGGGTTTAAGAGTGTCCCTGACTTGGATATCAGTTGTCATTTCTGCAGGTGAGAAGGAAAAACATGCAAGTAGGGAGAACACACGGAATAGCTTAGATGATAAACATCAAATCGAAATTAGACGTATTTCTGTTTTGTTGAAGGCTGGAACCAGTCTCTCATCAGCATGTAGCATGGTAGCCACTTCATCCTTCTCTTTCTCCTCTTTCCCTCAGCTTCCTGCCTAATGGACTCAATATTCTCAATGCATTTTCCATCTCCTTGCTGATTCCTCTTCATTCTCTTTAGTAGGCACCTCTGTCTCCCTTTGACCTTTAACCCTTGGCCTTGCATTTAGTCCTGAGCTTGCTTTTCTTTTTCTCCTATCACCCACTTCTGGATGATCTCCTCCGTTTCCATGGCCTAAGTTCTATCTCTGTGCCCCAAATGCCAAATTGACACCCCAGAACCTGCCCTCTGAGCTTGGTTTGCAGATCCATACCAGTTACCTCCTCTCCAGTGTTTCCAGCATCTCCCATGCAGCAAGCCTATTCAAGACTACACTCTTGATGTGGTCCGCCACCTACACCTCCCTAGACTTCTCCATTTCAGCAACTAGTAGCACATCTGCCCATTCTAGCTGCTGGATAGCCACACAATATCTCTGTCACTACTTTAATTTTTTTTTAAGATTTTATTTATTCTAGAGTGTGCACGAGTTGGCGGAGGCGCAGAGGGAGAGAGAGCATCTCATGCAGACTCCATGCTGAGCATGGGGGTCGATTCCACAACCCATGGAATCATGACCTGAGTGGAAACCAAAAGTCAGCTGCTTAACTGACTGAGCCACCCAGGTGCCCTCTCTGTCACTTCTATGTGGGAAAAGCATGTCGGATTCTTCCATTGTTCGTTTCCACCACTGGCACTCACTCTAGTGTAAGCCACCATCTCACAGGGACAATTTGTTGGCCTCCCTGACAACTACTGGTACTGGCACTCCACTAACCAGTTTTTCCAGCAAAAACAACAACAATAACATCTTTACTTCCTAAATTGTTATCAGCTTCCTGTCCTTAGAACTGAGAGTCAGATTCTATACCCTATTGCAAAATGGCTCCTCTGGGTTGCTGCAAGGTTGACTTGATCTATGAACATGCCACTTTTCTATTAAAAACCTTTCAATGGCTTCCTAGTGCCTAAGAATAAAATCTAAACTCCTTACAATGATGTTATAGACTGAATGTTGGTGCCTTACCCTCCCCCCCAAATTCATATGATGAAATCCTAACCCCCAAGGTGATGGTATTAGGAGGTGGGGCCTTTGGGAAGTAATTAGGTCATGGGGTGGGGTCCCTGTGAATGTGATTAGTGCTCTTATAAAAGCGACCCCAGATAGCTTCCACATTCCCTTTTGCCACGTGAAGACATGACAGAAAGGCAGCCATCTATGACTCTTACTAAACGCGGAATCTTCTGGCACCTTGATATTGGACTTCCCACCCTCTAGAACTGTGAGAAATGAATGTTTGCTATTTAAGGCAGCTAGTCTATGGCATTCCACCATAGCAACCCAAATGCTCAAAGGCAAATGGTCCATAAGGACCCCACATGATCTGGCCCTTGCCAGAGAACATGTGCCCATCCTCCTGCCCCTTCTGTGTTTCTGACTTCTCGGGCAGCCACACTGATCTTTCAACCCCTCAAATACTCGCATACTTTTTCCAGTGTCTGAGACCTTACACATGCTTTTCCTCTACTGGAAATACCCTTTCTCCTGCTTTTTATGTAACCAGCTCTTTGAATTCTCAGCTCACATGCCACTCCCTTAGTGAGGTCTTCCCTGCCTACCAGTTCTGATTAAACTTTCTCCTACAGTTTATTATATATCACTCTACTTTGTCTGTTTCCTTCAAAGCACTGATTATAGTTTGTATTTAATTTTTTTTTGTTTACTTGTCTATTGACTGCTGCTTCTACTAAACTGCTAATACCCTAAGAACAGGGATTATACTTGTTTTATTATCTAACGAGCTTAGTACAATACCTGTCACATACTAGACCTTCTTTTTTTTTTTTAAGATTTTATTTATTTATGAGTGACACACAGAGAGAGGCAGAGACATAGGCAGAGGGAGAAGCAGGCTCCCTATGCCTGATATGGAACCCGATCCCAGGACTCTGGGATCACGCCCTGAACCAAAGGCAGATGCTCAGCCACTAAGGCACCCAGGCATCTCCATACTAGACCTCCAATAAATATTTGTAGAATGAATGAAAAAATAAGTAAATGAATTGAGGGCAATTACAGAAGTAAAACTGTCTACAAAATTCTTGGTGAGTGAAACTAGTCAACTGCTTAGTATCTGAAAATTCAGTGGTGAGTCGCTGTAGTTTGCTACTTGATGACTTAATACAGTTTAGGGAAGAAATTATGACCTATAGCAATATTTCCATGTCTGAAGAATATTAAAGGTTTTGGAATATAGCCTTTCAAAATGTCAAGTGCCTATCGTTTGAGGTTTTTAATGTTTTCAAATGATTTCAGCTAAATTGCATTCTCGTTATTTACTCACAAAACACTTGCATGGCCCCAAGGAATAGAGTCAAGCCTACAAACGAAGATAGGGAAGTCAGCACACGGAGACCGAAGTGGGCGATCTTTGCACATCTCTAATTTTCCTATCATGAGACAGAAAAAATCATGGCAATTGACTCTAGAGTAGAACTATACACCAGTGTGGGTTGGGACTAAACAACTTCAGCTCTGACAGTATATGATTCAATGACTCTCAACATTCAATGAGTTGATATGTTTCTTTGGATTTCTATGCCATTTTTTTGGTTCTAATATAATTTTTCCTCAAGTCCTAAATATTACTTCTGGAGTTATCTGGAATAATTATCTATGCAAGGATGATATCAAACCCTTGGCATTCCCAAAAGCAAAAATGAACCCCCCACCCCCACCCCGAACCAAGAGCATTGTGACCTGCTAGGGAATAGCCTCTGCCCTGATGATTCCTTGAGTGACATTTCAAAGCTGATTACTTAGGCCTATTCAGACAGATATCCCACTGCAATCAACATCCTTCTTGTGTTTGCCTCAATAGGGATTTTGCCTTAATAAGAAATATAGAATTGGGTTCTTAGTGATAATTATGATAATAATTTTCAAAGGACAAGTCTTTCCCTTAATAAATAATCCTTCTCTAAGAGCAAGCATCCTTGAATCTTATCTCTCCTGCTTTTCAAATGAACATTTCAAAAAATCAATTTTGATACTTGAGACTGATGCAAGGATAAGTGGAACTCTGAAATGACAGAATCTGCTTTTATGTGGATATGAATGTGTACCTAATGCCAACAGTAGGGGGGAAACAAGCAAATTTATTAAGGTCTTCTCTAATCTTCCAAAACCAAAGATAACATCAGATTTATATTAAATAAAATACCCCCTCTCTGTCCTAAAATAGTTAATTAAAACCAACAGAGGTTACCAGATCAGCATATTGCTACCATTGTAGTTTAATACAAGGCAGGTGGTGTTTGGATGGCTTGAGGTGATTTAGAGCCTATTTGCATTCACCATCCCTCGGTCTACCTCCAATAATAGATAATTAAGTAAAAACAGAGTATTTTCTGGCCTATAGACATCAGTCCTCTGGCCTCCCTTAAATTCACATTGTTGCCTCTAAGCTACTCATATGTAAGAATTCTGGACCTACCATTGGACACAGCAATATGGTGAGGTAGCTAAAATTATACAAGATTCTAAAGGAGTACAAAGTTAAAATAAATGGCTGGCAGGCAGTGGAAGTACACTATTTTCATGACATTGTCTCTATACCATCACAGTTTAAGGTAGATGCCTGAATTTCACTCTAACAATGGTAAGAGCACTGACCAAAGAGTTGAGAGAGCAGGGTTATGCCATTAGCTGTGGATCCTTATCCTAAAATTGAATGCATTGTATTTCTGCTTGTGGAAAAATAAAATAGGCACTGTTTTCCTTATATATCCTGTTAAATACAACTTAAAGACCCCAGAAAAAAAAAAAACGAAGACCCTAGACATTGTATATAAAGTAAACATAAGACACTGAAAGATGGAGAGAAAGCAGATCAACCAGAAATTTTGGGACTTAAGACACCGTGATGAATTCTCTACTTTCTCTTTTAGCCTCATATGTCCCAGACTTGGAGTTGAAGAAGCCAACAATATGGGAATGCCAGTAGGAGCAAGGGAAAAGAGCCACAACAAAGACCTGCTCTCACTCTAGCCAAAGGACCAGAAAATTACAGCCTGGCAAGACAGAAAATGTTCAGACAATAAAAACCAAGCATCACAGAAAAGACTTTGGCCCCATCCCCATCCCCACTAGCAAAGGCTGCGTAGAGTGAGGAGCTGAGACTTCCACTGACACTCTGCTGTAACAAGGTGCCACAACACCCTTCTAGGGTGATGTCGGACAAGTGGGAAGCCAGGGCATTCATTCCTGCCAAGCAGTAATGAGCCCTCTCCCTCTCATATCATTGGAGATCACAGGAGAGTCTGTACTTCCAACCCCATCCCGCAGGAATAAGCTGCCTCTACCCTCGCCCTCCCAGGGTGATGTCAGAGGAGGCCTCGAGGGAAATCAGGACTTTTACCATCAACCAGCAGTAACAAGGCCAGCTCCACAATGTTGTGTCCCACCAGGTGGGGAAGATCCCCTACCAGGTGTCAGCCAAGGCTAAATGACTATAGAGGCTACCTCTACCTGGCAGTCAAAAGGAGGTACCCTTGCCTGTCCTGGAAAGAACAGTGTCCAAGAAAGACAGTTAAATAAAAGGCTTAAATAACATCTAGTGTCTCATTATAAAATAGTCCAGATTTCCATTAAAAACTACCCATACCAATAACAAGGAAGATCTAAAATTAAATTTAAAAAGACTTGTGGAGCATGTGGATGGCTCAGGCAATTAAGTGTCTGACTCTTAATTTTGGCTCAGGTCACAATCTCAGGGTTGTGGGATCCAGCCCCAAGATGGGCTCCACACAGAGTGCAGTCTGCTTAGGATTTTCTCTCTCCCTCTGCCCCTTCCCCATTCTCCAAATTTGTTTAAAGACTTGATAAATGCCAATACCAAGATGCAGAGATGTTAGAATTATATGACAAAGATTTTAAAGCACCCAACATAAAAATGCTTCAATGAACAATTAAAAAGTTTTGAAATGAATGAAAGAAAAGGCCTCAGCAAAGAATAGAAGGTATAAAAAGAACTAAAGGGAAACTTTAGAACTGTTACATACAAATCACTGAAATAAAATGGGCACAAAAGCAGAATGGAAAGGACAGAGGAAAGAATCAGTGAACTGGAAGATGGAACAACAGAAATTACCCAATCTGAACATCAGAGAGAAAATATACTGAAAAATAAAATGGGGCAGACTGGGTGGCTCAGCGGTTTAGCGCTGTCTTCTGCCCAGGGCGTGATCCTGGAGACCGGGATTGAGTCCCACGTCAGGCTCCCTGCATGGAGCCTGCTTCTCCCTCTGCCTGTGCCTCTGCCTCTCTCTCTCTCTCTGTAATAAATAAATGAAATAATAAATAAATAAATAAATAAATAAATAAATAAATAAATAAAATGAACAGAGTCTCCAGATCTGGGGAACTATAACAAAAGATCTAACATTTGAGTTATCCAAATCCCAGAGAAGAGGAGAAAAAGGATGAGATTGAAAGAATCCTCAAAGAATTAATGACTAGAAACTGCCTAAATTTGGCAAGAGAAATAAACCTACAAATTCAAGAAGCTGAGTGAAACCCAAATAGGAAAAGGCCAATGAAATCTATGACAAGACACATCATCAGTAACTTCTGAAAACAAAGGACAAAGACAAAATCTTGAAACCAGCCCAATAAAAATGACACATTACCAATGGGAGGAAAAGAAGAATTCATATGATCGTGGACTGCTTATCAAAAATCACAAAGGGGGCACCTGGGTGGCTCTGTCAGCTAAGCATCAGACTCTTGATTTCCACTCAGGTCATGAACTCATGGTCATGAGATCGAGCCTCTCATCAGGCTCTCTGTTGGGCCTGGAGCCTACTAAGATTCTCTCTCTCTCCCTCTCCTTCTGCTCCCCCCACCCCCCGCACTTGCTCGCTCTGTCTCAGAAAACTAAAAACCAAAACAAAACACACACAAAAAAACCATGAAGATCAGAAGAAAGTGAAAATTAAAAAACGTATTGAACTAAATGAAAACGAAAACAGAACATACCAAAATCTGTGTGAGGCAGCTAAAGCAGTGCTGAGAGGGAAATTTATAGCACTATTAGTATGTTAATAAGAAGAAACATTCTCAAATCAATAATATAACATCCTACCTCAAGAACCTGGAAAAAGGAGAGCAAGAATAAACAAAGCAAGCAGAAGGAAAGAAATAATAAAGAGTAAAAGTTAATGAAATTCAAAACAGAAAAACTATGGAGAAAAATGAATTGAACAAAGAGTTGGTTCTTTTTTTAATTCAAGTATAATTAACATACGTGCTATATTAGTTTTTTCAGGTGTACAGTACAATGATTCAACAATTCTATATATTTCTCAGTGCTCATCAAGATAAGTGTACTCTTAATCCTCTTTATCTATTTCATCCATGCCCCTCCCACCTCCCCTCTAGTAACCAGCAGTTTATTCTGTGCATTTAAAAGTGTTTTTTGGTCTCTTTTTTTTATTTTGTTCATTTGTTTGCTTTTTATATTCCACACATGAATGGAATCATATTTGTCTTTTTTTTGACTGACTTATTTCATTAGTAATATACCCTCTAGATCCATTCTTGTTGTTGAAAATGCCAAGATTTCATTCATTTTTATAGCTGAGTATTATTCCAGAGTCTGTGTGTGTACTACATCTTCCTTATCCATTCGTCTATCCATGAACACTTACATTGCTTCCATTCTAGGCAATTGTAAACCATATGATAACAAACAGGGGTACATACATCTTTTCAAATTGTGTTTTCATTTTCTTTGGGTAAATACCCAGCAGTGGAATTAGTGGATCATATGATATTTCTATTTTTAATCTTTTCAAGAATCTCTATACTGTTTTCCATAATGGTTGTACCAATTTGCATTATAACCAACAGTGCAGGAGATATCCTTTTTCTCCACAACCCCACCACCACTTGTTATTTCTTGTCTTTTAGCCACCTGGCAGATAAAAGATGATATCTCATTGTGGTTTTAATTTGTATTTTCCCCACCATGAGTGATGCTTAGCATCTTTTCATGTGTCCTTTGGCCATGTGTATGACTTCTTTGGAAAAATGTCTATTCAGGTCCTCTGCCCATTTTTTGGCCAAATTGTTTGAGGGTTTTTTGTGTGAATTGTATGCAAGTTCTTTATATAGTTTGGATGTTAACCCCTTATTGGATACATCATTTGCAAATATCTTCTCTCATTCAGTAGGTTGCCTTTTGGTTTGGTCAATGGTTTTCTTTGTTGTGCAAAGGCTTTTTTTTTTTTTTTTTTTGGTGTTGTCTCAATAGTTTATTTTTGTTTTTATTTTTCTAGCTTGAGGAAATATATCCATAGATATGTTGCTAATGGTGATGTCCAAGAGATTATAACCTAGATTTTCTTTTAGGAGTTTAGGGTTTCAGTTCTTATATTTAGGTCCATTTTGAATTTATTTTTGTGTATGGTATAAGAAAGTGGTCCGGTTTTATTCTTTTGAATGTAGCTGTCCAGTTTTCCCAGCACCATTTATTGAAAAGGCAGTCTTTTCCTAATTGTATATGCCTGCCTCCTTTTTATTGATGAATTGACCATATAAGTGTGGGGGTTTTTTTCTGGGCTCTCTTTCCTGTATTTTTGTTCTGTGCATCTATTTTTATGCCAGTACCTTATAGTTTTGATTGCTGCCACTTTGAGGTATCTTGAAATCTGGGATTATGATACCTTCAGCTTTGTTCTTTCTCAAGATTGCTTTGGCTATTTGGGGTCTTCTGTGGTTTCATATAAATTTTAGTGTAATTTGTTCTGTTTCTGTGAAAAATATTGTTGGTGTTTTTTTTATTGTTGGTGTTTTGATAGAGATTGTATTAAATCTGTGGATTGCTTTGGGGAATATAGACATTTTAGCATTATTGATTCTTCTAATCCATGAGCATGGAACATCTTTCCATTTGTTTATATCAGCTTCAATTTCCTTCATCAATGTTTTATAATTTTTAGAGTATAGATAGATCTTTTACTTTTTGGATAAGTTTATTCATAAGTATTTTATTATTTTTGGTGTAATTTGTAAATGGGATTGTTTTCTCAATTTCAAAGATCTGGTTCTTTGAAAAGATTAATAACTTTGACAAATTTCCTGTATGGCAAAGAAAAGAGAGAAAAGACAGATTACTAATATTAGTAATGAAACAGCCTATTGCTAAAACCCTGAAGACATCAAATGGTATTAACGGAATACTAAAAACAGGTATGCACACAAATTTGGTAACTTAGAAGAAATGGACCAATTCTTCAAAAAACACAAATTACCATAATTCACCTAATATGAAAAGTTCTGTAACTGTTAAAAAATTGAATTAATAATTTTAAATACTACTGTCAAATACTTATCTATTCTAAGTGGTTCTATGGAGAATTCTACCAAATGTTTACAGAGTTAACACTAATTTTATCATGATCTCTTCTGGAAAATAAAAGTGCAAGGAGCAGTTCCTAATTCATTTTATGAAGCTAATATTTTTCAGATACCAAAACCAGAAGAAGACAATGCAAAACAAGAAAACTATACACCAATATCCTTCGTGAATATATATGCAAAATCTTTAATAAAATATTAGCAAATAGAATTCAGCAATATATAAAACAGAATGATTATATCATGAGCAAGTGAGATTCATTTCAGAGATGCAAGACTGGTTCACTATTTGAAAATTATTTAATCAATTTGGTATAATTTACTATGGTAAAGAAGAAAAACATAACATTAAATCAATCAATACAGAGCAGTCATTTGACAAAATTCAATATCCATTCATAAAAAATAGGAGTAGAGGGGAATTTACACAACTTGATAAAGAACATCTTTGGGCACTGAGGGGGACACTTGACGGGATGAGCACTGGGTGTTATTCTGTATGTTGGTAAATTGAACACCAATAAAAAAATAAATTTATTATTAAAAAAAAAGAACATCTACAAAAAAAAAAAACAACAACCCTACAACTAACATATTAAATGGCACATTACAAGGACTTCTGCCTTTACTGATGTTATTCAACAAAGTGCTGGAATTTGTTACCAGTGCAATAAGACAATAAAAGGAAATAAAAGGCATATAGATTATAAAAGAAGAAATAGAACTATGTATTCTACTCCAGAAGACCTAATTGCCTATGTAGAAAATTTCAAAATCTACTAGAAAATCTCCTAGAACTAAGTGAATTCAGCAATGTGGCAGGATGCAAGATTTACATACAAAGGTTGATTGCATTTCCATATACTAGCAGTGAACATATGGACCCTAAAATTAAAAACACAACACCTATACAATAGTTGTGTGTGTGTGTGTGTGTGTGTGTGTAAATCTAAAGACATGTACAGGATTGTATGCTAAAACTACACATGCATGATTTATGACATCAAAGATCTAAATAAATAGAAATACAGTGTTCCTGAGTTAGAAGAGAGAAGAGTCAACATAATAAAGATACCAATTCTCTCAAATTTGACATACAAGTTTGACACAATTTCTCTAAAAATCCCAACAAGTTTTTATATATATATATATAAAATCTAAATTTTATATGAAAAGGTACAGGAACTAAAATAGCTAAAACAATTTTGAAAAGAGAATAAAGTGGGAGGAATCAATCTACCTTGTTTACAGATGGAAGGCACAGGTATGCTGTGGTATTGAAGAGGAATAGACACGCAAATTAGTGGAACAGAAGAGAGAACCCAGAAATACATCCACACAAATATGCCTAATAGATTTTTGACAAAGGTACAGATAAAGGTGGTCCATTCAACAAAAAGTGCTTCTAAGAACTGGAAATCTTAGGGTTAAAAAAAAAAAAACAACACAAAAACCCTTGATCTAGGTCTCACAACTTATTCAAAAACTTATCACAGCTTATTCAAAAAAATTAGCTCAAAATGGATAACAGACATAAATGTAAAAACTATAAAACTTTTAAGAAAATTTTCAACAATAAGAGTTAAGCAAAGACTTCTTTGACTTATACCAAAAATATCCTTAAAAAGGAAAAATTGATAAACTGGATTTTATCAAAAATTTTTAAATGTGTGCTTTGTGAAGGACCCTGTTAAGAAAATGAAAGGACTAAATACAGGCTGGCAGAAAATATTTGTAAATCACCTGCCAAAGGTGTATTTAGAACATAAAAAGAAATCTCAAAACTGATTCAAACAAACAATCCTACTAGAAGATTGACAAAAAACATGAGAAGACATTTCACCAAAGAGGATATAAAGTGGCAAATAAATACATGAAAAAATGTGCAACAGTATTTGCCATTAGAGAAATGCAAATTAAAATGGAAATTAGGTATCACTGTATGCCTATCAGAATGGCTAAAATAAAGAATAGTGACAACGCCAAATGTGGGTGAGGATGTGGAGAAACTGAATCACTTATATGTTACTGGTGGGAATGTAAAATGGTACACTCACTCTGGAAAACAGCTTGGCAGTTTCTTAAAAGAATAAAATAAACACGCAACTACTATATGACCCAACAATTACACTCCTGGGCATTTATCCCAGGGCAATGAAAACTTACAGTCACACTAAAAAACCTGTGCACCAGAGTAGATTGTAGTTTTCTTCATGATCGACAAAAGCTGGAAACAATCCAGATGTCCTTCAGTGAGTGAGGGAGTTAACAAACTGGGCCATCCATAGCACAGAATACTGCTCAACAATACAATGGGACAAGCTATTTATTGATCTATCTAACAACTGGATGACTCTCCAGAGAATTATGCTAAGTGGAAAAAAGCCAATCTCAAAAGGTTAGATTTCTGTAACATTGTTGAAATGACAACATCATAGAAGTGAAAAACAGATTGGTTGCTGCTAGCAGTTAAGGAGTGGGTGATGGTGGGAGAGAAGTGGTGTGGCTTTTACCACAACATGAAATATACTTACCATGATGGAAGTGTTCCTTAACTTGACTCTATAAATGTTAATATCCTGATTATGACATTGCATTTTAGTTTTATAAGATGTTACCTTTGAGGGAAAATGGATAAAGTATACACAGAACCTCTCTGAATTTTTTTTTTTTTACAACTGTATGTGGATTTACAATTGTGTCAAAAAAAAAAAAAAAAGGAGGGTATCAGCCTGGGTAGTCTCTTATACCACTTTTCAATTCTCTAATTCTCTAACTCATTCAGTTATTATTTGAGTTGAACTGTTGTAAATACAAAAAAGTATAAAGTTAAGACACAAAGGCTAATTTAAGCTAATAATTTTTTAGCATTTATAACTATAGTAGAAATAGGTCACTGAGTTGGAAATTAAGAGACCATATTCAAAATGGTAACTTCTCCTTGCATAATCATCTCAGGTTGAGAATAGTAACTTTAGGGTCAGCTTCTGATAGTCTATCTGAAATAAAGTAAAAATCTCAGGTTCATTTCATGTAATCTTATAAAAAGCCTGTGGGGAAAAAAATTCTATCACATACGTGTGGCCTGGAGTCATAATAGGAAGGAAGGAATGACAATTTCCCATGTACTACAAAATACTATTCTAAAAACACAAGGTTACGTAAATACTGTGTTATCTCTGGCAAAAATAAGGAGAACACAAACTGCACACATCAAAATAATACAATATGGAACAAAACCCAACAACCTATTTGCACAGTGTATCTTTTTTCTGAATGTAACTCATGCATTCATTCTGACTGAATTCTCTTGCATAAGCCAGAGTTTGGTTGAATATAGGCAAAAACAGGACAAACTTGCAATGTGCACTAGGGCTGAACTTGTGTCAAGAATCAGCACCCAGGGGTCAACATGAAATAGAAAGTTAGGCAGGCAATCCAACTAACTGCATTCCAAGGAGTCTAAGATAAGAGGTGAAGTCCAGACTTGAGGCCACGGGTCAGAAACCAGGAGGAGCAGAAATTCTACCCAGAGTAGATGAAGCCTGGGGAAATTATCCACACTATTGTGGCATCACTGAGGATATTTCTATAGAATATTTGTGTTTTCATTATGTAAGAGAGCTGCTAAAGATTCCAGGTTAGTTCAGACACATTTATTTGACAGATATTTACTAAGAACGCCATATATATATATATATATATATATATATATATATATATATATATATATATATCTTGGACTTTGTGCTAAGTATTGGGGGAGCAAAGGACATTAAATGCTTACAGCTCAGTTGAAGAAAAAGATAAGGTAGCAATGACCAAGACCTTGCTACTTGGATACAGATTGCCCTTGGACACTGCCCCATATCCTCTTGGTCTTGCCTCCTACTGTAGCTACTGTGAACAGATGTGCACAGGCTCTGATCCATTTTATGCTGATAATATCCATTCTCTCACCTGCCCTGGGCTCCCTGTGCTCTGGTTGGTACTCCTCAGGTGTGGGAGGGAGTTAACTCCCTGAAAAGTTGGAGGTAAGCATGGGGTGAGATGTGTGCTCCCATAGAGACATTTGTGTTGTTCTGTGGGTTTGTGATGGTAGAGAGATGGAGAGGACGGTAGGCCTGAGAAAATGTTCCCAAGATCCTGTCACTTGAACTGAAAGGACAAAAAGTCTTGAAAGGACAAAAAAGAAGAGGAGGGTTGGGAAAGGAATTTCAGGCAGAGAAAAAAAGAATCTGGAAGATACTGAAGCTTGGAAAACTGTGATACCTCTAGAAAAATTATGTTTCAGAAGACATTGACCAAATAAAGCTGGGGCCTTGAGGGACACTAGATAAAGCCATTGATTAGAGGAGGCAGATAACTGAAAGCAAGGGCACTAAATGGAAGACTGCACAAAGAAAGTTATATCTTCAGGTTGTACTCTATGCCAATCTCCAGGTTTTCCTCCCTGAGATAGAGATTTAGAGCCAGTGGTTCTTAAACTGTAATGTGTGTGTGATTCTCCTGGGATCTTAGCAAAAATGCCCATTCTGATGCTTTAGGTTTGGAGAGGGACCTACCTTTCTAATAGGGCTCCAGATGATGTTCTACTCCTGGAGTGAGCTCTTGGTAGCCATGTAGTGATGTCAAAACAATGATTCCCAGATCTTGAGTCCTAAGTTCGTTAAAACTAAATCAAGGGATCCCCAGGGCGGCTCAGTGGTTTGGCACCTGCCTTTGGCCTAGGGCATGATCCTGGAGTCCCAGGATCGACTCCCACATCAGGCTCCCTGCATGGAGCCTGCTTCTCCCTCTGCCTGTGTCTCTGCCTCTCTCTCTTCTATCTCTGTGTGTCTCTCATGAATAAATAAAAGTTTTAGAAAAATAAAAATAAAACAAAAATAAGCAAATCCTAAATCAAAATGATATTTGCGGTACGGATTTACATCTAATAGTAGCAACTTATTCAACATCTAATGGTAGCAACTTATTCAACACTAGGAGTGTGTATTGTTCCTTGGGATATCAGTGAAACCATCACAATTAGTAAGAATTTTTAAAACAACTCCATAAAGCATGCCTCTACTATTTCTCAGGTACATTTAAGATATGCAGTACTCAATCGGGGACAAAGTTTTATTAAATGATGATACATTTTTAAAAACCAGTTTTGCATTTTCTTACATAAGAGCAGAGGTAAAAATCACCTCTTAGGGGATGACTTGGTCTTTCTGGTGGAGTAAGAAATGGCTGCAAGACTCATGAAAATATGGCAACCAACCACATCAAACACCAGTGACTCAAGGACCCACAGGTCCCGGAGTCATCTCCATTGAGTGAGAAGTTGAGAGTAGTACATGGGAGATTTTTGATAGGCCCGGAAGTGGCTGACATAATTTTTGCTCATATTCTGTTGGCCTGAATTCAAAACTTGACTGCAACTCACTGCGCAGAGAGACTGGGAAATGTCATCTGCCAATATTTTAAAAACAGCTGAGTTTGAAGTCAATATCTCTGTCAAGTAAGACTGGAGCCTGGGAAGAAGTGGCCCAGGGAACTGTTGTATGTCTTATGGTTACATGTGTGCATGTGGGCTTTATGAGAATTATTTTTAAAAAATAATAATAAGGACAATAAAATAAATGGGCATCTATTCAGGCATTTAGAACTGGCAACTAATGTGTTTTGAGTGACTTTCTTTTTTAAGGTTTTATTATTATTTTTTTGAGAGTATACTTGTATTTAGACCTACTTGAAAGTGTAGATAATGAAACAGACAAGAAAATAATGCCTAAGGTCTGTTAATATTTTATTCAAAATACATATAAATGACTTTCTACTAGATTCCTATGAAAATAATGACGACATTAATAGATTTTAGGGTGTATTATGAAGACTAAGCATTAAAATATATGAATCTAGATGGGTTTACTTTCTTTTAAAATTAGTCTATAAACTAGTATGTAAAATACCCATTTCTGAATGCTTAATTGATATCTAATAATATTCTCTAGAATTTAGGGAATTAATCTAATTAATTTTGCTAGGCTGACAACAAAAAGCATAGAAAACAACTCAAGAAATGCAGACCATATAACAGATGACTGTTCTTATTACCTCTGGAAATAATAATTCCCAGGGAAGATAAAGCGTTCATCATACTGTTGTAAAATGAATGAAAGCTGCAATTTAAAATTCCAAATCCTGATAACATAACTGTACAAGAGGGGAAAGTGAAATTTACAAGGAACAATTAGAAAAATCATAAATACTTACATTTTCTAAAATTATTTTATAATGTATTTGATCGCTGAGCTATTAAGATTTTTCTCTCATAAAATTATAATAAATTCTAAGCAGTCTGAAAAATCCTATCAGCAGGAAGCATGTGTCTTTTTTTTAATGCAATGTGGCTTTAAAATGAGCAATCCCCAATTATTAACCTTAACGCATCTCAACAGACAGAAATAGAGATAAATGCTTTGTTTTTCTGGAGCTCCACACCAGGCACTTTCATCCTTTCCCCCTTCCTTCATAGGAAGCAGTTATATCTTTGCATGGAAGATTTTTAAATCTTTGGAAAAGCAAAATTATTAGAACAAAACCATGTAGCCACTTGAAAAAAGTACAGGTTTGCCCCACTATCCAAAAGAAGAGCCTTCCTGTAAGCTGAAACGGTGCCAAGGAAAGAAGCAATTATCATTAATTTATATGGGAAAATTTTGAGCACTCTGAGACCCAAAAAATAACCTCTCTTAGTCTTTTCTGGTACCTTATGACACATCTTGCTAACAGATGCACAAAATCAATTGAGATGAAACACAGTTGCTCACAGCCACAGTTCAAAGCTATGGTGGCTTGATGCTGAGTGCAGTTTCCAGGGAAGAAGCTTGTGGGGGGAGCCCTCTCACTGGAAAGAGTGAATGCTGCCTTTATAAAGACTCACCCCAAAACAAATGCTGAATGCTATTTTCACTTTTCACCTTTTTTCCGTAAAAGCAAAAACCCTCTTCAGATTTCTTTCTGTTAGCAAAAACACACTCGTGTAGGTCTTTTATAAAAGCAAAGTGACATAATGTGAACTTTTGAAAAAGCAGGGGATATTTGTATCAGGGTAGGTAATAACAATTGAACTTTTGAGTTATTAAAGCAATAAATTTTTTAATCAATTTGGGGAGTATGATGAGTATCTGAAATCTTTACTTGGTATTAAATGATTTTTCTCTCCTAAGACAAGAATTCTCAGACTGACCTCTTCAGGTTTCTTCAAGACCTAACTCAATTATTATATTTTTCTCTCAGACTCTGTAAAGCAATAAAGTATTTTTAAAAATCAATTTGGTATTTGTTATTTGAAGTAATTTTTTTGGTAGTTAGCTGGCACCCAAATCTAGCATATTTATAAACACACTTCTTTCAAGCCCGATGTGATGTCTAGAGTTTTGCTAGAAGCGATACCAGGATCCCTGCTCTAAGTAGAGTTCAGGTGCATATGTGATGACGCTTGGAGGTTGTAGTTGATGATCTCATGTTGGAATGATCAAGAAAAGAATGAAGCAAGGTGCTTGATGGATCCAGTCTGAAAGTAAGCATATTTGAGGTTGCAAACAGGATTTGGGAAACTAAGATTGGAATTTGTTTTAGATCTTCTGGGAAACTCCTTCAGCTCAAGAGAGTGCAAACACCATAAAAAAATCTTTCAGTTGTCGAACAGCTGAATGCTGATGAATGTGCACCTGAAATGCTCACACCAGCAGATTTACCAGATATGGTACTAACTTGGGGAGTCAGCATATACTGTATACTCACAACCTGCCAGAGTCCAAGGACAGGCCTCAGCCTGAAGACGTAGGCAGCAAAAGACACAGTTTGGAAACACACGGTTGTGAGTCATGACCAACTCAAAAATGTCCCAAAATATTTTCAAGGGGATAGAACCACGTATTTGGTGGCTGCTGTCAACAAAACAAAAATCCTTACAATACTGCCTCTATCCTTGACTTGACCTGCTATGAGCCAAATGTTTGTATTGCCCCCAAACTCATATATTGAAATCTTAACTTCTAAAATAGATGGCATTAGGTGGTGCAGCCTTTGGGAGATGTTTAAGTCATAAGGGTGGAGCCCTTATGAATAGGATTCATCTTATGAAAGAGACAGCACAGAGCTTTCTAGCTCCTTCTACCATATGACGACACAGCCTATATGAGAAGGTGCCAGCTATAAACCAGGAAGAGTCGCTTTACCAGAATGCAGCCATGCTGGAGCCTTAAGGCTTCTTAGACTTCTCAGCCTCCAGAACTGTGAGAAATATAGTTCTACTGTTTATAAACCACTCAATCTGTAGCATTTTGTTAGAGCAGCCCAAATGGACTAAGACATGCCCTTCTACCTCTTATGGGGATTACTGACTCAGCTCCCTCCCCCATCTCCTTCAGTCTCTTCCATGAATTCTCACATTTGACTGTGAGCTCTTGCCAAGCTAATCTTCCTAAAAAGATATTCTTATGATTTCCTTTTTTTTTTCTCATGACTTCTGTACTTCAGTGAGGTTGGCCCATGAGAAAGATCATTTGTAAAAATGGCTGTTCCCTGTGTTCTATACCATTTGCAATGTGACTTTGCAGCTCCTTCCATTGAGAGGTGGAGTCTAATTCCCTACTACTTTAGCCTGGCTCTGTAAGATGCATTGACCAAAATAATGTGGCAAAAGTAGCTATGAGCGAGCCAGGTTCATGTCTAGGCCTCAAGGGGCCTTGGCATGCTTCTGCTCTTGCTCTCTTGTATCCTTGGCCCCTGCCAAGTGAGAAAAAAAACACACAGCAGCCAACCAGAGCATGAAAGACTGTGGAGACAAGCTTGGGCACTTCAGCCAACAAGCCAGCTGACAAATATAAGTGAGTTTTTCTAGACCAGACCCCAGCTGACCTAGTTGACTGTAGTCCAACTGACAGCAGGCCCAATTAAGATAACACTGAGCTAGCTCACTTCGGCAGAACCACCTAGCCAACCTTAGAATAATAGGCAATAGCAAATGGCCTTTGTTTAAAGTTGGGAGGTGATTTGTTACATAGCAATAACTAAGGAATGTAGCCCCTCTGCATTCGGTGCTTATTCCCAGCTCTGTGTTTATATGCTTTTCCCTCTAGAATGCCTCCTTCACTTCCTCCACTTGCATCTGTTCACTTTTAAGACCCAAGTCAAGTGCTGTCTCACAAAGCCCTCTTTGACTACAATCCATATAAATATCTCTCTTCAGTTCAGTAGCACATTTTTCATTTTTCTCTGTAATATTTCATGTATCCTGTATTCAAGTACACAAACCCTGAGTTATATCAACCCCAAACACAGAGCTAGCTCATTTTGGAGGCTCCATAAAAATTTACTAGCTAAAAACAAAAAGATTTGCTGTTCTCCCTACCCATCCAACCTGTGGCATGGTTTGGGCATCAATACCAACTGCCTCAACTGACCGTGTCTTAGAAATGATTCATAAGTGCAAAAGTTTTCCTGCTGAAGATCTTTATAAAGAGAATTGATGGATATATAAATATAGTTTACTTACACCATCAATTTCCTTTAAATAGAAGAACTGTATTGATAGATTTTTCATACATATATGAAGTATATATATGTGATATATATATATTCTTAGGAGAATTCCTCCTTTGTAAGGGCTATCAGTTTTTGTTTCTGCTTATTAAGGATGTACTTCATACTCATTTTACTTGACACTATAGGAAATTGCGCATGACTCAGGCTACATAATTCTGAGCTTATTTCTGAGATGCTTTGTCTATTATTTCACATTGTCACAAGGTCCGTTGACTTTTTACATGCATCAGGTAAAATAAGAAATATGTATATACATACCAATTTAAATGCCATAATAAATTCCCATATTCAGGATCATCCATGACCACCTCGTGTTCTAACATCCCTTTTTTTCCCCCAGAACATATGCTACTTACACATGATACTGCAACTATTATAGCATCGGAGTTTTAGTCCAATAAACAGGTATAGCATATTTAAGACTTTGAATTCATCCATCACCTTGGTACAATTCCAACAATTATACTGAGTAATTTATTGAAAAATTAATTTCTTTTAGGTGTAGTTTTACTGGATTTTCCTTAGAAATCAAGAAATGCATGCTCATTTATTTTAAAAAACCTGTCAGGGGATCCCTGGGTGGCTCAGTGGTTTAGCGCCGCCTTCAGTCCAGGGCCTAATCCTGGAGACCCGGGATCGAGTCCCACGTTCGGCTTCCTGCATGGAGCCTGCTTCTCCCTCTGCCTGTGTCTCTGCCTCTCTCTCTCTTTCTCTCTTTCTCTCTCTCCCTCATGAATAAATAAATAAAATCTTTAAAAAAACCCTCTCAGCTCAAAACTCTTAATGCTAAGATTAGTGTTAAATAATGATATTACTGAATATTATATATAGACCACTCAAGAAGCAAATTTAAGCCAACTTATAACTTGGCTCAGAAAGTTATCTGTTAGAAGTGGTACTGGTTAGAAGGGATAAGAGTAGATCTTCCTTATTTAAAGGCAACCATTTACTGACTTTTTTGTTACGTATCTGGTATACATAGAGAACCTTAGCTTTATAATGTGGTTAAATCTTCACAATATTTCCATGAAATAGGCATTAGTATTAGTATGAGGTATTAGTGTTTGCAAATAATGAAATGGAGATTCTGAGAAGTATCTTGCCTATAATCACATAGATAATGAGCCATATTTTTTTTTTCTTGTTACATGCCTCCCAGGTTGCTCTTGTTTTCAAAAGACCAGATCTATCTCTAAAGTTCCTCTTGAGATCATTCTGATGGCAAAGCTTTTCCTGTTTTCACAGCATATCGCTTTATCTAGGTAGTTGTTGACTTCTGTACATAACCAGTACAGGGTAGTGGGTGTGCTCCATGCACAGTTTCCTCACATATATAATTGTAATGCTTGTGTCATGATTTAAAAGTCTGATAAACTTATTAGTGCTAAATTACTAGAAACTTGAGGATTAGATCTTTAAAAGTATTTGTGTTTCAAAAGAAGATCACCAAAAAACAATTGCTGAATTCAAAGGAAGCAGTTACTAGTGATAGAATTTTGGGCAGCTGTGAGGATGTATTATTAGCTCAGTGGATCTCAGTTTGGGTAGCATATTGGAGTGGAGCTTAAAAAAAAAAAATCCTTACTCAGCAATCCCCAAAGGTCTGATTCAATTGCTTTGTGCCATGAATACTAGGTATCGGTGTGTTTTATAAAAGCTGCAAATATAATGATAATGATCAACCAGGGTAGAAGGCCAATAGTTTAGATAAGGAAATCATAAAATACCTGCATATCTAAAAAGTGGATCTAGCCTTGGTTTTCCTCAGATGGTGTGTCAATGTGTGGCACTGAACTTGCTCTTTGAATGAGACACAAATTTCTCACCAATATGCCAGTAGGTGCACTTCAAGATTTTTAAAAAACCTTTTCTGTGATACTGCTGGAAGACAACATGGGAATAAATGTTTGTAACTCTGAGGTGTGAAATGCCCACGTTAGACATAAATTCCAGAAGCCAAAACAAAAACAATGGATAAATTGGGCTACAATAGGATCAATTATTTAGGCATAGCTTAAATCACCACAGAATCAAAAGAAAACTCCCAAACTGAAAAAAGCTGTTTACCGCATTTTGCCAAATACGTCATTTTGTTAAAATATAAAGGTCTTGAAAGGGCTGAGAGAGCTGGGAGCAGCAATACCCTGATATCAATGAGCACACCTAGCAATCAAATCTTGGTTTCTAAATACCATCCTCCACTGAAAGGAACTTGGCTCGAAAGAGAAATGGTTGAGTCCATAGCCAGAACAGCAAAGAACAAGATAAGCCTGGGACATTGTTGTGTCAGAAAGTAAAGAAATGCTGAAAAAATAACAATGACACATCAAAAGGACACAGGAATCAGGTTCAAGAGAATTCCACTGCCTAAATCTGGGACAATTTCAGTACCCAAAAAATATAGTAACGTATTATAATCCATCTAATAAATAGGAATCCATGAACTCTTGCTGATATAAATTTTAAAAATGAAAGTCAAATGAGGAACAGCATATTTACATAGTCTTGAAGCATCTCCCCACAGAATACATATTAATTAAAATAGGGAACGTGTAACTTTATAAACAGGGCAGGCAGACATTAGTTGACTTGGGTGATCAAAGTTAACATCAATCAGTAAGTAGATGAATCAAAGTCACATTCCATCGGATAGGATATGGTGAGAACACAGCATCTCTTCTGTGGTACTCCTGCCACAGACACGTAACATGAATCTAATTATGAGGAGACAAAATGAAGGAGACTATTTTTTTTTAAATTGATCTATAATCTTCATAACTGTTGAGATCCTGAAAATCAAGGAAAGACTGAGGAATTATTCTGAACTGAAGGACACTAAAGATATATATAGCACAATTAAATGTAAACTTGATTTCAAACTAGATCCCTTTTCTATAAAGGACATCATTGGAAAAATTGGAAAAACCTGAATGCAGGCCAAAGCTTCAATGGTAGTAAAATGTCACTTTTGATCTCCCAATTTGGGCATTTGTTGATAAATAGGGATATGCCTTTGAACTAAATACTTGGAGATTATGGAACATCAAGTCAGTAACTTACTCTCCAATGGCTCAGAAAAAAAAACTCCATGTTGTATTTGCAATTTTTCTGTAAGTTTGAAATTGTTTCAAAAAACTTCAGTGCATTGGAATTTATTAGGAAAGCTCAATGAGGTAGAGACGTGCATTTACATATTTTCCCCCAAGGAAAGCAAGAAAATAACAACCCTCTAGATACTAGATATGCTAAACTATATAAGAATTTGCTAGGTAAGTATAAAAAATCTAACCTCAAGTTTCCCATCACTGGTCTTACTTTGCTTCTAACATTTAGGACTTCTGGAAGTATAGGGAGCTCTCATAAGCAGTATGACTGTTTTATTTCCTTCTCAAAATTCAATGGAAGAAGGAAAGCATCTTTCTGAAGGATGGAAGAGAAAGATATGTAAATAAGCAGAGCCCACATTTTCTGTGGCAGCTTTCTAACAAATTTGAACCCCAAACTGCAGTTAAAAAAATGTTTTTAAGTACAGACATTTATGAAGTTTCAACAAATATTTCACTTTTTTTTTCAGAACTACACTAACTTTTTTTTTTTTTTAATGCTACCTCTTCTCAGAGATAAGAAAAGCATAGTGTTCATTGTATTAGACCTTAAAGAGACCTCTGGAGCTCATCTAACCCAAATACCTCCTGCTGGATTATAGCCCTATCCCCTTTGTTCTGCCCTGGTGGGTACAGAGAACAGATGGAAGTCATCCTCTGATCCTGTGAGCTCCAGGGTCTGCAGATTGAGAGCCTGACCCCTGTGAGGGTGCAGCCATGCCATTCCTGACTCCCTGTGGATCCCCTCCAGCCCGTGTGGATGTTGATATTTTGTGGTTCACAGGCTCCACGGGCAGAAAGTTCTTCAGGACAGCAATGCTTACCTCCCAGCTGGTGGTGTTAATACTCCTGAATTGTGTCGTTTGTGGACCAAGCTAAATGCAAAAGGGCAGAGACCGCCTTTCATTCTACTCTGAGGATATCTAGGGGACACACAATGGTCATAGTTCACTGCTTCCCAGAGTGTAATCATCTTTCAATCAGAATGGCTTCTTAAAGTCATGTGTTCAGCTTCTCTTCCAGACTTCACCTACCCTGCAGAAAGAACATACATTCAGTCTCATGCTCCTCCTTCCTCACCCCACCCTCCTGTAAGATGTATTAACCAGCCATCAAGTGGATTGACTGAATTATGCTTTCATTTTTTGCTGCTACCTGTTAGAAGAAGACACAATATGAAGAGCACCACAGGAGAGGAAAGCAAAAGACAGAGATATTACTGAAAATTGAGAAATTAACAGGGAACTCTGTCCCAGGGAAATTTGAATTTAAATGTTTTATATCTGAAAGAAACCCCAGGAAATCAATGAATCTTCACAAAATCCGAGTGGGAAAAGACTGTGTAGTCATTTGTTTCAGCTGAACCCTGCTCACTGTGGATATTCACAGAAGTTCTTGATCTATAATCCATACTTTTCATTTACAAAAGCTTTTTTCCTTTTTTTCCTTAAATCCAGAGGAAGCAAATTTGTGTAGTATGATCCAGTCTCGGTACTTTAAGTCCTTGTGCTCTACCTGGATAAGGATGTATAAACTCTATATTTCTGAAGCCATCCAAACTCCTTATGAGTTAGGAGCTATTATTTCCTCCATTTCTCAGATGAGAAAACTTAGAGAGTTGAGTCACTTACCCAGGGCCACACAGCTTACTAGTGGCAGAGGCTAGATTTGAAGCCAGAACTGTCTAATTCTGACCAATTATTTCAGTGACCTCATTTTTGAAAAATCATCACTTTCTTATGTGTACAAAGGAATATATGTAACATATAATATTCTGGTTATCTATTCAAAATAGACCACCTCAAACCATGTGACTTAAAACAGCAATTAATTACTATCTCACAGTTCTAAGGATTGATTCAGCTCAGTGGGGTACATCCCACGTGGGTTTCTCACGTCTTTACAGTTGGGTGGTGTCTGGGGCTAGAGTCATCTGAAAGCTCAGCTGTGCCAGACACTCATGATGGCTTCTTCACTCTTTTTTTTTTTTTAATTTTTATTTATTTATGATAGTCACACAGAGAGAGAGAGAGAGAGGCAGAGACACAGGCAGAGGGAGAAGCAGGCTCCATGCACCGGGAGCCCGATGTGGGATTCGATCCCGGGTCTCCAGGATTGTGCCCTGGGCCAAAGGCAGGCGCCAAACCGCTGCGCCACCCAGGGATCCCTGGCTTCTTCACTCTTATATCTGGATGCCTCCACTGGGATAGCTGGCCAGACATCTCCCTATCTCCATGCAGTCTGTCCATGTGGTTAACTTGGGTTTCTTCACAGCATGGTGGTCTTGAGGTAGGTAGACTTCCTACATGGTGGCTTACTTCTCCAGAGTGTGAGTTCTAAGAGGCCATGAAGGCAGACCCAAGGCATTTTATGACTTAAGCTTTTAGGTTGCACAGTGTCACTTCTGCTGCATCTTCTTGATTATGCTGCCAGCTTTAATGTGGGAGGAGACTCCACAAGAGCATAAATATTGGGAAGAGTGGTGCATTGGAGGACCATATTTGCAGACTGGTTGCCAAATATAAGTTGTAATGTGTAATCAAAACAACAGCAGCCATCAGTGTTTCCACCTGACTCACCCCCTTGTGCTCTAGGAGTGGTAAATGCTATCCTGAATTGTATGTTTTTATACTCTCATGTAGTTGAAAAACTGGGGTGTATACAGGCTATTTAGTTTTGCTCATTTTAAAATTCTGTTTGAATCATGTCATATAGGATGTAGTCTTCCATTATTTATATTTTTACTCTCAAAACTATTTTTAAGATTCACTTATTCTGTTGCATATAGATTTACCTACTCATTTTCACTGTTACAGAATATTCTGTTGTGAGAAAGTACCAAAATTTACCCATTCTTCTATTAGTGGATATTTGGGGTGTCCCTGTTTTTTGCAACTATACACACCATGGATGTGAACATTCCTGTTTATTTCCTGAGGTTCATATATTAGAATTTTTTCAGATATATCCCCCAAGAGGGGATGCTGGGTTGTGGGTCACAGGGAAAATAGACTTTTAATTGGTCTCCCTGTCTCCAGGCTCATGCCTCTCTAGTCTATTCTCTACACACTTGGTGGAGTGATCTTTCTAGAATACAAATATGGTGTTATTCCCTTACCTCAGGGCCTTTAGTGGTTCCCCACTGACTATACTAGTTGTTTTCAAACTTTTGTGTAGATTAGAAAAACCTGAGGGGTTTGTCAAAAACATTAGTGTCTTGATCCTGCCACTGGTGATTCTGATGCCATCAGTAAAGGCAGACATATATGTTTTAATAAGTTTCCCAAATAATTCTGTTGCATATCAAAATTTGAGAATCACTAGATACATGATTAAGTCTCAACTCCTTAGTATCATGGAAAATCCTCTCCACGATTTCCATGGAAATTCCTCCTATGACTCCAGCTTTATCTTTTGGCCCACCTTGTCAAATACCCTCAAAGCAAGTAAGGCCAAAGGGCTTGAGATTTTTGGAAATATCCCCATCCCCATCCCATCCATTTCTTTTCTTTTCTTTTCTTTTTCTTTTCTTTTCTTTTCTTTTCTTTTCTTTTCTTTTTTAAGATTTTTATTTATTCATGAGAGACAGAGAGAGAAAGAAGGAAGAAAGAAAAAGAAAGAAAGAAAGAAAGAAAGAAAAAGAAAGAAAGAAGAAAGAAAGAAAAGAAAGAAAGAAAGAAAGAAAGAAAGAAAGAAAGAAAGAAAGAAAGAAAGAAAGAAAGAAAGAAAGGAAGAAGAGAAAGAGAGGCAGAGACAGAGGGAGAAGCAGGCTCCAGGCAGGGAGCCCGATGTGGGACTCGATCCGGGGACTCCAGGATCACGCTCTGGGCCAAAGGTAGGCACTAAACCACTGAGCCACCCAGGGATCTCCCTGTCCATTTCTTAATGTTGCACCTGTAGTTCTTTATGCTGATTCCTTTTTTTACTGCCAGACTCTTTATACTAAGGGGAAAGAATTTGGAAGTCAAGGAGTCTTTTCCATTGCCAAGTTATCTTCGAACATCTTGCATAGTACCTAGGTGCTTGAGGAATATTTGTCAAATTCATTGATTTCCCCAAGGTCACAAAACCAGTTAATGGTGAATCTGGGACAAGAACTTGGATTTCTTCATTTCTAGCCCAATGATCTTTCTATACCATGCAGCGGGTCTAACGACTAAACAGCACATTATCGTAGTGTTCTTAGTATCTGGACTGAAAGGAGAAGGTTGACCTTCATTCCCCACTCTTAAGAAAAGAACGCACATTCACTCCTGAAGGATTATGGTGAAGAGAGTGTAGAAATAAATGTAAATCCTCAGGCCTCCATTTCATCTCCAAAGGACTAAATTATTTTTCTCCAAAACATAGGAAATTTTGCTTCTATTTGCTTTGGTGAATACCTTAACTTTGAAAATCTTCCATTATTTTTAAGGTTGCCTTTGGAAAATTATATCGACCTATTTAACCACTCTTGTTCTTATTTGTTACGACTTTATTGGCCTTCACCTGCCTTATACATAATTGCATTATTTATACTTATTGCCATTGTTTTAATAAAAACCCAGGTGAACAATGTGGAATCTGTATAAAACTACCCATATTTTATCACGCATTTTTGAGAGATATATTTTGAAGATCCCCCATGGAGCAGAATGTGAATGGGTTGTTATCGTTGTGTTTTGATTTGGCTTTTGGCTTTAGAATTCTCTCCAAACGCTTTCTCAATCAGACTTTGCAGCACTACAATGTAGTGTTTTCATGCTTCTAAATTCCTGCTCTTTGTAGAAAAGCCATGCTGTATGCAACTTCAAAGAAAATATAAACAACAAAAAGATTTATCTGGAAAATCAATTAAGGTGATTATCGGTTAAATGAGGTTAATGCCATGTTGAAAGAAGCCAAGATATTTCCCTTTAGTGACAGATCCTATTTTGCTAATATAAATTCTTTGCCCTGACCGTGAGCCACGGGAGACAATTTGAGACAAGAATAATTAATTAAAAGATACATTTCATGAAACAGATGACATTGACAGAGTAAAAAATAAGCAAAGCAGAATTCACAATCTAAAGATAAAGCACTAAAAAACGTTCAGCCCTTTCAAGTGCTAGAGGTATTTTCTTCTGAGGCACAAAAATGCAGAGAGCAATTCAACCCTTTAGAGGTCTGTTTTTCATCAGCTTTGATCTGAAAATTGAGACAAGTGTTTGGAGTACTGTCGCTGATAAGGAGGAAAGTGAAGGCTGGAAGCATACTCGAACAGAATGTGGTTACTCACACCCTGAACGATTAAACACTCACTGCATTTTTTTTAAAGGCAAATTCTACAAGTCACACAGTTTCAGAAATCATTACAGAGAAAAAGAACAGCACACACAGTACTTTCATAAGAGCAAAAGCTGTCATGACCACAGAATACCAAAGCATAAGCTGTGCACATATTCCCAGTTTCATCTTTAGTTTTTCTTATTTGTTTCTAGACACTGTTTTCTCTGCCACCGACAGTGTTTACAGTCTCTGGCTGTCACATAATGAAACAGAAGCGGAAAGCCTTTATTATGGTTTTAGTGCTTGAGAAAGATACCAGCATAGCTGGGTATCAGACTTCCTTTTGTTTTATTTTATTTTGTTTTTATTCTCTCTCCTGGAGGAATACTATTATTTCCTTGATCTGAGAGTCCTAGGGACTCCTTGGTCAGCAGGTCGTTGGTAATTGAAAGGTCAAATTCACAGACCAGTTGTGTGGTTGAGATGCAATCCGGTTTCTCCCTAGAAGGGGGAGAGACATTCCATGAACCAACCCCTCACTGCAATCCTAAGTCTTTGGGTCCAGGCAAGAGGTGGGCCAATAAAGAGTGAAACTCCCCCAAGTTGGCCTACGTTCAGCCTGTGGGAAATCTGACCATTTTTCCCCAGAGCCTCTTTCAATTTTAGGGAGGTAAGTCTTTACACTCCACAGCTGAAAAATGGAAGCCTCTCACTTAACCCCTGGGCTTTAGTTTCTTCTTTGGCATTAGCCAGAATGTGTGAAATCTCTTTAGAGTTTACCTTTTTAGTACCCATGCTAAATGAGCATGGGAGACGAAGAAGTATAGTTAATGCAATCACTGAAACATGACTCAGCACCCCCTATGTGGCAGATGCCACGTGGCAGCGGAGACACGAAGAGCAGTGAGACGTAACTGTGCCAGGCCTCGAGTGGTCAAGGTCTGGCCGGGAAGACAGATCTGCAAACACCTGATTACAATATAAGGACAAAATGTGGTTAAGTGCTAGAGTAGGGCCTATGCAGGTTGCTGCAGGGGCTGAGAGGGGATGAACTCATTCTGCTGGATTTTGAGGAAAAAAGGAGCCTGGGACCATGTGACAGGGGAACGGATGTATTTATCAGCTGAACTGGAGTTCTTCAAGTAGAGAAGGCAGAGAAAACCATTACAGGGGTGCCTGGGTGGCTCAGGAGGTTCAGAGCATCTGGTTAAGCGTCTGCCTTAGTGTGTGCCCTTGGCTCAGGTCTTGATCTTGAGATCCTGGGATGGAGCCCTGCATGGGCTTCCTGCTCAGCGGGGAGTCTGCTTCTACCTCTCTCTCTGCCCTGCTCCCAGCTCATGCTCTCTCTCTCTCTCTCTTTTTCTTTCTCTAATAAATAAATAAAATCTAAAAAAAAAAGAAGAAAGAAAGAAAAGAGAAAGCAAGCAAGCAAGCAAGCCATTACAGGAAGAGAAACCTACAAAAGCCATGGTCAGTTGAGTGTTTGAAAAGGTGTATGGAAAACAGTTTGTAAAGTTTCCTATCAAGTGACCTCTTCTGATAAGACTTTGGAAGAAAAAAATTAATCCCACCTGTAACACTGGCAGAGAGGTGAGCAGATGAGATGAATATCAGAGCTGCTTTTCAAAAGAGGTAGAGATGGCTCAGAGGCAGCGGGCAGCAAGACAGGGAAGGAGGAACAGAGGAGAGAGGAAAGCCAGCTGGGGCCAAGGCCCTTTCCTCCCTGCTGTTCCTACACTGATCTAGTGGATTCTTATTCAGTTTTGCACACATTACCTCAGCAATCTGGTCTTTGGGGCAGCACTGATCCCTTGAGTGTCTGGATTCAAAGATGTTTCCAGGCTTTACGAAGTCCCAGGGAAAGTGTTGTCTAAGTCCCAGGAGGGAGAGATAGGCAAGGGGTCTTCTCAGAAGAACAAAAAAAGAAAAGGACAAACACTGCATCCATAGAACTGGGGATCTTGGGACGCCTGGGTGGCTCAACAGTTTAGCACCTGCCTTAGGCCCAGGGCGTGATCATGGAGTCCCGGAATCGAATCCCACATCGGCCTCCCTACATGGAGCCTGCTTCTCCCTCTGCCTTCGTCTCTGCCTCTGTCTCTGTGCCTCTCATGAATAAATAAATAAAATATTAAAAAAAGAAAGAACTGGGAATCTGAAGGGGGTTAGCTCTGTGGGAGAACTGAGCCTTGACAGCAGTAAAATTGAAAAGAAAAGCAGAAGCCTGTTACCTGAGTGACCAGGGACCCTCAGCCAGCATTATTACTGGTCATGGGACTAGTATTGAGGACACAGAATTTCCAGTCCAGTGAGGGTCCTCAACAAGATTGGGGCAGATGGAAATCTAAATGGAGAAAAGGTTTCTCAGAGAAGCCTTCCCTTATCCCATAATGGGTCAAGAGTCTTTGTTATATTCTCTCCAGCAATTGCTCCTCGTATACCTTAGCACTTACCCCAGTGTAGGTGATTCAGTTTCATTTTTATGATTATTTCCTTAATGTATTTCTTTGGTCCTGTTAGACTATAAGCTCAATGAGAGAAAACTCTTTTTGCTCATCACCATGCCCTCAAGTGCCTGACACAGAGCTGGGCACGTTGTAGGTGCTCAATAAATATTTGACGAGTACATGCCAAGTTGGCTTCCATCTTTTGGGAGATTGATCCATAGTTACATACGTGACCATGACTGTACAACAAATATCAGGTGTTTGACCTATGACACCACTCATTTAAATATTGCCTATGGCTGCTTTTTTGGCTACAATGGCAGAGTTGAGTAGTTGGGCAGAACTTACAACCCATAATACCTCAGATATTTTGCTACCTGTCTCTTTCCAGAAAAAGCTTGCCAACTGCTATTCCAGATCTCTCTTAGAATTTTCAGGAACTATAGTGGGTATAAGATCAAGTCAAATGATACAACAATGACACAATCAGCCAGATCCAGAATATGTCACATTCTAGCCCAGTTTCTTCAACAAATCAATTGCATTAAAAAGAAGGGAAGGATTTTATAGTCATGAAACTTAACAAACACAAATGCTCACAAGGTTAGAAGGAAGAAAACAGATGGGTAAAATGTGCCACGTATTTAACAAGAGGGAATGAGTAGTCGGACCTAAATGCATTCAAATGCAGATTTAAAAAATATATATATAATGGCTCCAACTAAACACGTTGACTGAGTGAATTTGGTCAAACATGACCTGTGAGTGCCTATGTGGCAGATGAATGCCCCTTTGTGAAGTTGATTGTTATTATTTTGTTTCTTGAGATTCTTCAGATCAAATATCCGTAATTTCATTGTATTAGTTATTAACAGGGCTAATTATCACCCCTAAGCCCTGTAGAATGTAATCCTCTTGGATTTCTTTTGACTTGCAATATCAGTGTTTTTCCCCCGGGAATGAATACCAGTAGGTGTTTTCCCAAGATGAATCACATGTCATGATCATCTACCCACACATTTGGAACCTTGTTAGTTCCATATGTGCTGTGTTTCTATCCTTCCTTCTGTTGAAAACACCTCATTTAGTACCATCTGCAAAGTTTAATAAATTCTTTATTTGTTCCTTCATAGAACGAACAAGAATATCAAATGAAACCTTTTAAACAGAAATCAGAAGTTTTACAGCTCGGCCTTTACGTATGTGATCTTAGTTAAGCTATTAAATCTGGAGGGACCTTTCCATTTTGGTACTTTCCTCCATTCTTTCACTCTCTCCACTTGTTTATTACCTGGAGTACAAGTACTTATGAGGCCTTCCTGCTTTTTATAAGTGTCAGAATCATTGAATAGCCAAGTTGATATACCTTCCTTTTAAAAAATGTTTATTTGTTCTAACTAAATGTTTCGTGAAGGAATTGCATGAAGGAGTTCTCACATGAATTTGTTTCTTTGGTTCTGCTGTGTCATTTAGCCACATTGTGATAAAAAAAAGTGTGCTTGTACAATGCAAACAGTATAACTGATAAAATATGTGAAGTGCCCTAAATTTCTTCTAAAGGAAAAGAAAAACATGGGATATGTACATTGTGTGAAATTATATAAGATAAATGAAAATTTATCACATAAGCAGTAGAATGTGTATAGAATTTCAAATGACACATCTATAAAAAGACATCTAAATACCCCCTTTGCAAGTTGAGGGACAAAGAACAAAGAACTTAATAGAAAAATGGGGAAAGATACAAATAGCAATTCCCCTAAAAGGTAAAAAATCATCCATGGTATATGAAAATATATTCCATAATATATTTTTTATAATTAGAGAAATGCAAATTAAGACAACATTGAGATGCAAGTTGTAACCAATGTGGTTGGTGGTGTTAAAAAGTATGACAACATATTCTGTTGGCCATGCTGTGCGGTGATAGGCACTCTCATATACTGCTGGGAGAATGTAAACTAGCATAACCATTGGGGGGAAAATTTGGCGATATCTAACAAAATTACATCCCACTTACAGGAATTTACCCTGATGATATATCTAACAATATGAAGAAGTACATGCATACAGTTATTCATTTCAGCATTCTTTATAACTGTAATATATTTGAAACAATCTAAGTGCCCATGAATCAAAAAGTGGTTGAATAAGTACGGTATATCCAGACAGTAAAGTACCATGAGGCTATTAAAAAAAAAAAAAAAGTGAGGAAGATCTATATTAAGTCATTTGGATGAATTTCCAGGATATACTTTTAAGTGAAACATCTAAGTGCAAGAGATTATCATAATATATATAATACAACATGGGAAAATACATGTATATGTTCTCATACAAACAGAAAGACAGGAAGGATAAACCAGAACTAAGAAGATTGGTCTCTAAAGGACATGAGAGGGGAATGGACGAACAGAATGCCAACAGGTATAGGGCTGAAAGAAGGGACACCTCTCTGAGTATACCTTTTATATATATATTTATATACTATATATAGAAATATTTATAGAAAGATATATTTATATATATTTATGCATTATATTATTTTTATAATTTTAATCATATAATTTATGTATTTATAAATTTATATATAATTATAAATTATATATAAAACTCTATATAAGTTTAATATTATATATAATATATCATATATTATATAATTATTTATAGAAAAAAAATATATTTCTGACTCTGGGAATCATGATAATTCCATGAGTAAGGTTAGCCATCCTCAATAAATAGATAAATCAGGAAGCAGAGAAAACTCAAAATACACACTTAACAAATTTGGAAAACAGTCATTGAACTATATATTGTAAGGCTAAAGAAAAAATCCCAGTGGTTATTAGTTACTAAATTTGTTTTTCACTGGGGTGTGGGTTAGGATACCTATGTGTATCCTAGAATTGAGCAGATAAATAAATATACCATGGGTGATCAAAGACTGGTTTTTCCCTGCTGGGGAAAGGAATGAGGTAGGATGGAATGAACCATGGTGGGGTTTTAGAATCAGAGGTATCAGTATGAACTCATGGTCTTTAATATATTTAGAGAGATAGAGAAAAAGATAGAGGTGAGTGTATATATGTATCTACATATATACACATATACAAATTTCTTATGCCTTTTCTCTATAACAGCCCAGGAGCAGTGACACCTCAATGAACCCAACTGGCACTTGATTCTTCAATAAAAAGAGCCAGTGCTCCAGCATTGAGGCAAGAAAAATAGAGTATCTGAAGTATCTTGTGATGCCAGAAAGTAAGGAAATGCTCAAAAACAGATGGGGACATGGGAAAAGGACACAAGATTTCCTTTGAGGGAACTTCCATGGTCAAAGCTGGGAAAAGCCATAAAGTATATAATGAGATTAATAGATTATAACCTGTAGAATAAAATAGAATTCCATGAGTCCACGCTGAGAGAAGCAAATAATTAATATTTTTATGGGAGCCCTTCTTTTCCACAGTATCTTCATCTATAAAGACAGGAGTCAGTAGTATTTATCTTCTGATATCGTTGTAAGGATTCATTGAGACAATGGATTCAAAACAACAGTTCAAAACACATGGAAAAGTGTCTGTAAATGTTAACTTCTTTTCCCACCCTCCCTTTTTTAAAACACAATCCTTTCCCAAAAAGATCAGAGTTCATAGTCTTTGAAGTTAACTAACTGGTAGGGTTTTGATTTAGTTTTAGAAACATCATCTTAGTCATCTTAGTCTTTTTTTTTTAGAAGCCTCCTTCAAAATGGTACCTTCTACCTCTTGTCCTGGGGGTGATGGTTAACCTAGACTAGTCACTAGAAATTCATCATCACTTCCCTATGTATTCTGCTTCTTGCTTCACCTTCCCTCCAGGTAGAAGTGATGCTCAGCCTCAAATGGTTGGAATCTGTGATTTTGTGCACACCCTAGACAGCTGGCCGTTGAGGGAACACTGCAGGCTTAGAAGAGGTGACTTGTTTCCTCCTTGGAGGACAGGGCTCTAGGTGGAGCAGCTGTCATCTGCATAAAGATGCTGCTCTCCTAAAGAGAAAGTTCACCTTGGCCCTTCAGCATTTTTCTTTTTTTCTTTTTTTTGCCTTAATATTTGGGTGGCCCCCTTTTAGGGTTGTTAAAGGGTTTGATGGACCTCTATGTGTATTGTCTTCTCTTTCAGAGAGTTAGTATGATCCTTGAAGGCAGAGAATATTTCTACTTTTCTTTGCTAATCCTTTATCATCTAATGTAATAATCTGCACACTGGACTTGATGCTATCAATCCAGCTTTGAGTGCAAACTAATCTTAGCAAACAGATATAAATCCAATTCTTCTGTAGGAAACAGATATAAATCCAATTCTTTTTCTGTTAGAAAAAGATAATACTATCTGTTTTTTACATATTATATAGAGATGTACAGTCACTTCAGTTTTTAAGTTAGAAAAACATACTACGATGTATGTATAACTGCTTTGGATACCTTGGCATAAAGACAGATAATTCACTGAATATACTATTACTTCATTTATTCAATAAATATTTACCAAGCATTCATGAGAGCCCTGGCACTGTGTTAAGCAGGATAAGAATGAGACTCAGAGGCCAATAAATGATAGTATCTGCCCTCACTGGGTTTGCAGTCAACTAGAACATGACAGATGTGTACATATGTGCAGCAAAGTGTCATGCCACATGTGCCATGATAACCATCTGCACAAGATACACTCCAGCACAATGAAGTTCCAGTAATTCCACCAAAACTATTGAGAAAGGCTTCCCCAAGAAACTACCAGTTTAAGCCAAGTGGGAAAGATCATCGAGCAGCAGCATGAAGAACAAATAGAGACTTGACTGCAGGGAGACCAGTTAGGGGACAAGTGCAAGAGCCCAGGCTGGAGACCACGAGATCTGGAGCAGCAGAACGGAGAGTAGCTGGCACTATGCAGGGCTCATGGGAAGGGCTGAGTAAATATTTATGGAATATGTACAAGAGAGAACATCTTTATTAAGATGATAACTGTTAAAGTAGATGCAATAGGAATTAATCATTCATTCACCTAACGAGTATTTGTTGTGCATCTACTACATGTCAAGCACTGTTCTGGGTAATGAGGACTTAGAGTTAATACAACAGATTCTGCTGTCAAGACATTTATATTCTGATGGGGAAGAGAGAATAAACAGAGAGGTAAACATGTATACGTCAGGTGTATGTAAGTGCGATGAAGAGAAATGAAGCAAGATAGGAGAACCAGAGAGTAGGAGGCCAGTGGCTTGCCGCTCTTATGTCAGGTGGTCAGGGAGGGCCTCTCGATAGACTTTTCTATCAGCAGACAGCTGACTGAAAGAAGGTGGGGAGCCATGTGGGTATATGAGAGGAAAAAGATCCAGGGAGAAATAGGAAGGCTAGTATGTGTGGCACAGAGGGAGTGCAGGAGAGAGTCAGCAGAGGAAGACAGAGAGGAACATTATGGTGGGATGACCTTGGGCAGATTGCGGTGGGATATCTTTTTAAGAGTGCAGGTATCCTAAAGGTTCTGTAAGCAGGTATCAAAGGAGAGTTCTGGGGCTTCCACTGACAGCTCCATTTTATGGTGGTGGTATCTCTGGAAGCACACAGGGCTAGAGAGCTCCAGGCCATTGAGGAAAGGGAAAACCAGTAACTCCAGTAAGTGCCCCTTGATAAATAGACAAAACTATAACATACATTTATACATACATGCACGTGTGTGCATGAGTGCACGTGCACACATACACACACAGGAATATTATTCAGCCACAAAAAACAGAAATCCTGCCGTTCGCAACAACATGGATGGACCTTAAGGGCATTATGCTAGGTAAAGTAAGGCAGACAGAAAAAAACAAATACCTTATGATTTCATTTATAATATAGAATCTAAAAAAAGCTGAGCTCATAGATACAGAGAACAGACTGGGGGGTTGCCAGAGGTGGTGGATGAGGGGTGGGTGAAATGAGTAAAGATGTTCAAAGGTCTAAGCTTTCAGTTATAAATAAGCTTTGGGGATGTAATATACAGGATGGTGACCATAGTTAATATTGTGTTGTATATCTGAAAGTTGCTGAGGGAATAGTTCTCGAAAGTTCTTATCATGAGAAAAAAAAAATTTGTAACCGTGTAGAGTGATGGATGTTAATTAAGCTTATTGTGGTGATCATTTTGATACTTGTATCAAATCATTTTGTTGTGTACCAAAAAACTAATACAATAGGTCAGTTATTTCTCAACTTAAAAGAAAAGGTGACTCCAGGCTTCCTTGTTTGGTTCCTGGTGCCATTCAACCAAATCTAGAATGCAGGGAAAGCAAACTAGGGGGGCTGGAAATGATTTCAATTTGGGTATGTTGAGTTTAAGGTGTCTAGGGGACGGCCAAAAGGAGATGTTTAGCAAGTGGTTTAAGTAAGCAACTCTAGCTCAGGGAGACTTTGGAGCTGGAAAAGAGAGTCATGTACTTATTTATGACGGTAATATCACGGGAGTTAATGCGGTCATCAGGGAGATGGGAAGGGGGGAGGCAACTGAGGTCAGTATTTGAGGATTAGCAACATTTTAAGAAATGACAGAAGTAAATGAGCCTGCAAACAGGACTGAGAAGGAAGGCTGAGAAATAGGAAGAGAAATGATAGAAGTGTGGTATCAAAGAAGTCAATGGAGAAGAGATTTCTCAAGAAGACAGGAATAATCAGCACTGTCCGGTGTGGAAATGCCAGATGAGAGGGGAGAGCACAATGACACTGAGCATGGGTTATTTCTTTCAGAAGCTCTGGTGTGAAAGGAAAAGTGAGAGAGGTGCTAGCTAGGAGGGAATCAAGACAACTCAAGGCAGCTTAGTCATCCTCATCCTCTTGTTTGTTTTTTGTTTTAAAGGTGCTTGAAACTTGAGAAGTTTGTAGGCTTTGGAAAAGAAGCCTTCCTTAAGAGGAAGCAGAAAATCTAGGAGAGAGAGGAAATAGCTAACTGAGCAAACTCACTAGTGCCAAGAGAGAATGGGAACAGGAATGCTCCTCTTGGAAGAGTGGTTTACAAGTGAGAACGCCCACACTTTTTATTAAATTATGATCTTGTCATTATTTTAAAAGTTGATATTTCAAAAATCGTGGGTTCCTTGCATGACTTGATTTTTTTAATTAAAATTTTTAATTTAATTTAAATATATATATTTTTTCTTGATTATAAAGGTTTTCGGTGCCCCTTAAACTTTGCACCAGAAGCAAACGCCCCACTTGCCTCACCCTAGTCCCAGCCCTCTTTCACACAGACATACACCTTATCCACCAATGAAAATGTTGTTAGGATTAATCATCCAGAATAGAGATTAATCCTAGAGTAAGCGGTAGGGACTAGAATTATAGGACTTTGGCAGAGAGGGACACTGAGGCCTGTGAGGGCATGTGAGGCCTGGGTTCCAGGAAGGGAGAAATGCTCAGTGACTTCCATGGAAGGACACTACACAGAAGAGCACCCACAAGGCACCCCCTCCCCCCAACAAATGGACCTGGCTTTGAATGTAAGTGCATATAATAGTCACTAAGTATTCACTCAGTCATTCATCTATGATCTAACTCATATCTTCAGTAAAGTCTTCTTTCTACCAATAATATACTACTGCCCAGAAGAAATATCCCAGACTCTTGATAATGAGCTTACACTATTACAAAATTATGAACCCATGTGGTACATTTCCTTATTTCGGTACATTCCTTTCTTTCCACTTACCACAATTTATGTCCTTCCTCTTGTGATGACTTTTTATCCATCTATGTCTGATATATTCATGCAATAGATTTATGAGTTTCATGTCTTTACTCCTTTTCTAACAGTATAAAGTGCTACCCACACAGTTGATGGGCATAGTTTTTATTTCTTGTTGAAACCTAACTTAATTCTTTATTGCTACTGACTTACAATTTTCACTGGTGATAAAGAGAGAATGAGGGAATCCACTTGTGATTAACAGAGTTCACAGCATTATAAAAATAGCTAGTTGATGGCAAAATGCCCCACTAGCCAGTCATGTAAACTTAAGTAATTGTTTTGTCAGGTATCGGCAAAGGAGTAGATTTCTATTAATTTTCTCCTTACCAGCGGTATGATAGTAAACATTTAAAAACTAGCTCTCCAGAAAATAAAAAAAGCCCCAATCTTTTGTGTTTACCAATTTCTATGTTATAAATTTATGATTGATTTCAAGCTGCCAATCTGACACAGCAGAATATGAAATAGGAAGTGTTGTACACAATTATATGATATTTCCGCCATGCAGATACAAGGAATGTGTAAGGGTATATGTAGTTATAAAATAACTAGGAAATGATGAGTTTTGAGCATTTGCTACTCTTTTTTACAACAAATCTTATTTAGTTCCAAGTTGATACAATTTAGTTTTTAATAGTGGCTTGCAAAATTCCTGAAAATTTAACAATCTGCACTAATGAGCTTGTGCTTTACAGCTCCAGGACACCACTGCCCCTTACTGACTAGTGAAAAGGAGTGGGTCATGAGGAGACAGACCTGAAGCATAAAATTCCTTATTTGAAGGACTAGCAGCAGCTCTGAGGGATGGTGGCTGCGTGTGTAGAAGAAATAATGATAGAGAAACTGGAAGACTCAGGAAAAGAAACTTTCAATGCAAGGGGTACAGGAGTAAAATGTGTTATCATGGCTGTCTTGTCCTCTGAGAAATTCATGAGGCTTTGACATATCTAGTTTTGTGCTATACCAGTAGGGCCATGCTATTGGATCTGCCTCATTCCATAACTTTGTTTAGAAACTGGAATGTTTTTCATCTTTAGGTTTATAAAAGCCAAGGATCTCATTCTGAAGTTGGAAAATGAGGGTTTATCATAGAGATGGTGAGTCTTCTTAAAAATAATATAAGGGGTTATTATTATTATTTGTAGAGTAATGCTTCTAGGATCAAAGGTTCATTTTCTTTCTTTCTTTCTTTCTTTCTTTCTTTCTTTCTTTCTTTCTTTCTTTCTTTCTTTCTTTCTTTCTTTCTTTCCTTCCTTCCTTCCTTCCTTCCTTCCTTCCTTCCTTCCTTCCTTCTTTCTTCTTTCTTTCTTTCTTCTTTCTCAAAATAATATTAGGCATGCCTGGATAGGAAGAAAAGTTCCATCTCTTCAGTTTTATGTCAAAGACAGAACAACTTAGGAGACTGTCTTTGTTACTGTCTCTGCTATAGGGTCTTCCAGATGGGCCATATTCTGGACATGGGCACATGCAAATTCTATTTATTGGGAGGAGAGTCATTTGGGAGAGAGGTCAGTTGATTCTGTGTTGCTCCAGAGCTCTAGCTCACCACATCTGGAGGAAAGTAGGAAGTGCAGACTTGAAAATGTAGTATGGAACCTATGGCCACTTCTGTTTCTAGTGATGAAGCATAATACTGGAATGCAACTTTTTCATGAATGTAGTTACTATACATTATTGTGTTCTATTTATGTGCAACTCAGTGAATTTCCACTCTTTGAGTAAATTACACTTTGATGGCTTCTCCATTTTGGCTGTGAACTATGCAGGTTAAACAAGGCACTTTTGGTGTAGGGCAGTGGTTTTCTAAAGATCTTCCTGATAGGAGACACTTGCTGAGCAGTTCCACTCTGCTGTTAAGTTCTAAGTAAGATTCTGTTTGATAAAAGAGTTTTTTCATTGCTCAGAAGTCAAGTTTGAAAACCACCGGAAAGACAGAAAAGTGGCTCTACCTATGCCACATGACAAAAGTAAGAAAGAATTAATCTGGAAGCATTGGAAAATCACTGTTGGAATTTAGAATATGATACAAGCCAGTTGGTTTAAAGCGTAAAGAGATGTGAATAAAGCCCTTAATATTAAATTGAAGATTGTTGTCCTGATACCGTTTGTACTCAAGGACTATTGATTTTTTTTAAAAAAATCAAGCTGTTTAAAAATGTTGTGCTAAGGATGAAACCATATTCAATGACAAATGGACTGCATAAACTGTCTTCGCGGGGGCCTTATCAAAGCTTTTCACATGGTGCTTGGATGGTTTGTTTTGATGGGGAGAATCTGAGTCAGGCACCCTTATCTGGCTTCATTATTATGGATATGAACATGGTTCCCGAGACTCTCACTAGTTCCACAAAAAGAGATTTAGAAAAAAATGCAGCCTGATAAATTCTCCATTCAATGAGAGCTAGAAAATGTTTTATTCTACTGTACTGTAGCTTAAAGACATCTGACATGAATTTCTGCAGAAAGTTGTTTTTTTATAGGGAGAATATTGAGGTTACAATGTTCGACTATTACTCTCATTTCTTCTCTTTCTCCAAATGGGGTTTGAGTCCCCCCTCCCCCATTTAGTAATCCAGGAGAACCTAGACATGAAAAACAGCCATCAGGAGAGATGAGGAGAGTTCTGCCAAACATCTGGAAAAACATCTGGAACATCAAGCTCGCTTCATCACTGTATTAACTCAGATCAGTCCAATTCACTCAGAAAAAAAAAAAAAAGCAAACCAGAAAAAAGAGTCATTTTAGATCTGAGGCCCCATAGCACCTCATTTTTGCTACTGATGCTTCCCAAGCGCACAGTTGTCTCTTCTGTTTTCTCACGACTGAAAAGCTGGAAAGAACTTAGTGTGTAGGTTGGAAGAAAAAGAAGCCTGTCTTTAGGGTGAGCAACTTCGGACTTTCCATTTACTGGCCAGAGTATTCACTCCAGGGCGGAGCATTATGCAGAAATAACCTGATTTATTTCTTATAACGATGCCGAGGAAGGAAACCTTACTATCCCTTCTTTGTAGATTGGGACATTGAAGTTTCGAGGGATTTCGAATCTTACCCAAAGTCACTCAGCTGGTGAACGGTAGAAAACAGCTACAAATCCAGACCATGGGACCCCAAGGTCTGAGCACTGAAATGTATACTGTACAACAGTAGGGTCAGAGAAAATGGTGGGCAAGTATCCCGGCCACAGATACCCACGCAGGGACCAAGAGACAGTGGAAGATGGTGAGCAATTGCTCTTCTCTGGGTAGGGTTTATTTTGGGCCTTGCCTCTGGGTGCTCATCTATGCCTAGACTTCTTTTTGTTTCCATACATAATGTGAAATTTTCTACATCTCTAAAATTTTATTATGTGCCTTATGTAATAATTTGTATAAGGTCAAGTTGCACAGGTCAAGTGTTGAGTAACTCAGTGAGCATCCATCTGTACATCATTATACTGTAACTACACAGAAAGGGAAAGGAGAAAGATGGGTAGGTTTTTTTATTTGGAGACTCACAGGGGAAATGTTACATGGCACAAAGGAGTGGGAATGGGAAGGAAAACAGAAGTTATGAGAGGAACAGCGATTGGAGGGCACAAGTTAACTCTTAATAGCACACATGCTTTAATAGCATGATGGCTTTGGCTTCTTTCTGTGTATATCACAGCTTATGCTAAAAGAAAGTCTAATTTATTCATTCTTTCATTTAAAGAATATTTGGCTTGGATTAGTCATCTTCCTCATACGTTCCCTTAACTCTCATTTCTTCCATGTCTTGAATACTTTTGGAACATTTGACCAGTTCACAAGAATCTGTCTAACTGTCCCTTCCACCCCTGTAGGTGTAGACACAACAGCCATCTAGTACAACATGATCCCTCCAAGGACAGCCAAGTCTTTGTTCCTGGCTTAGTCATTTTCTATCATGTTTTTCTCCAACACAGAATTCGGCTCTCCCACTAGTTTCCATTAAAATTTCTGATAATCCGGAATATTTTATCATCTTTATAGTTTTTACAGTAAATTAGGTAAAGTGGAGAGGAGTCATTCAGACGTTTCCTGCGCTCTCCTTTTTAACCATCTTTCCTGGGTCACACTCCTTCTTCTCCTTATGTCTGCATAGTAGTTTAGAGTAATCATCTTTTGCAATTTGAGCATGCCCTGAGAGCTGACCCCTTAAGCCAATCAGCTTATAAAATATTACCTCCAAGCTAGATATTCCCTCTCAGGGGAGTTCTGGTCAATATAATGATCTTCTTCAGAGAGGTTTATACTTAGAGGCTGTGACCACTTTTATAATAGCAGTGTTTGGTGAACAAAGAAGTCAATCTTCAGGAAAAAATAAAGAGAAGTAGGGAGCAGAGTGAGAAAGGAAACACTTCTTGGGTAGGTAATGGCTCTCCACAATTCCTGGTTTCTGTTTTCCCTAAGGTCTCTTCTCCCTTCTGTTCTGCCCCTGGTGTTCTGTGAAGTAGCCCATTACCTTAATAGTTCCCTTTTTAAAGTTAGATTAGCTAGGCTATTTACTTGTCATCCAATAACCTTAATTAAAACATTTCCCTATCAAAAAACATCACTTTTTATTTATTTTATTTTATTTATTTTTATTTTATTTTTATTTTATTATTTTATGTACTTCATCGCCAACTATCTTGTCTGTGTTTTCCACCCGACTAAAAGCTTCTTAAGGGTAAGGACAGCATTTGTCTTGCTCACTATTTTATTCTCAGCACTTAGCATCTTTCCTGGATGCTGAATAAATATATTTTGAATGACTGCCAGCCAGGTACCAAGCACTATGTTGTGTACTGCGATTATAAAGATAAAAGGTATGATCCTAGACCTTAAATTGTTCAGACTCTAAATTACTCCCAAATCAGCCCAGATCTACTACTGTTATTCTAATTGTCCCTTGTACTAGTTTGGAATCTTTGAGCTTCAGTCACGGGGACACTGTTGGCTCAATTGACCAAATCTCACAAAACAGAAGGAAAAAACTGGACCTTGCGGGTAGCTGGAAATGGGGACTAATGTGGTCAGAACTCTTCTCCCTTTCTTGTCTTTATTTATGGATTGACTTCACCATGTCGGAGTTATTTCCTTCCAGTTGTGTAATAGTAACCACCAGCAGTTTTCATGTTTATGTTATTCCAGTTTTATCATGATTTTCTTTGGTTCTATTTTGGGGGAAAATCCTGGGGAAGCCCCCCCCCACCCCCCGTTAGTCCAGTTTGTGTTAAATGTACTTCTCTGTGCCAATTACAGTTGAGGGAAGGTACTGGGATTATTTCAGCTTGGATCATGACCAGAAGGATCTGTAGGATGATGGCAGCTTCCAATATCAGCCTCATGAATGAGACATGGCTAGAAAGTGATGGGTGCTTTTCTAGGTAGACAAAATAATAGATATCTACCCGCCCTATCCCCTCATCCTCACATCCATCAACTTTCTTCTTTGACTTATTTAACAAAGATCTCATTTAGTACAAAGCATTGTACTAAGCTCTTGGACAAAGCACTTATATTTTATGTATCAAAATTAAGTTTTTCAAGGAAAACCTATTTTTTTCTTAGCTCTTATAATCATAACCTAGTTTTTCCTGCATTTACTTTTCAGAGTCACAGTATAGCAAAACCTTCAGGCACTGGTTTATTTGGACCATCCCAGTGCACATGAATCAGGTGATTTTTATCTTTTGTTCCTATCCTTGCCATCCCTAATCTGTCAGGCAGTCCTGAATCTATACCATCAGACTTGTTTGTTCTACTTCTCTATCCTTTTATCATGGTTCCATTAACTCACATCCAAGGATGTCAAGAGAATAAATAGCCCAATAAAACAAAAGAATATACTTCCAGATTTAAAAAGAAAGAAACATACAAGAAATACATAAATCATGCTGTATGACAATAGCCTGGAAGATTGCATGGGAGGATCTTAGTGTTTTCTGTAAAAAATAAAAAAAAGAAAAGAAAAAGAAAAATGGAATTTCCATACCTATATCACCACTTGACAGCTAGAGTTATTGTATACTGAACACCGAAAAGGATGGATGGTCATCAGGAATAATTATGCCTGAATAAACATAATTCTATGAAGGATGACTATATATTTTCTCTGGTGATCATCTTATAATTGGGGATAATTTAAGCATGAATCTAACCTACTTGTTGTCTAAGAAATTCCTAATCACATTTCTTCCTCATAAAGCATAGTTCCCTACAACATGGGTTTGGCATACCAATGTCCTATCATTTAATGTCACACCTATATAATGGAGACTCATGTCCTGATGAACTCTTCCCAGATAAACAGAAAGCGCTTGTCCAAGAGTAATAAACACCTGGCACACAGGTTGCTAAGAGCTCAAATAAAGATAAATTTGTTAGCCTGACCTAAGTGTTCTCAGGACCTCAAATTAATCTAATGTTATCTGACATTTGGTACTTTCTCTATCTAAGCCAAAAAGACCACTCTTTGATCAAGGTCTCATCACTCTTTTTCAAGAAGCAATTGTTATTTTGCCTCTTGGTACTCACCTGCTGCTCCAATCCAATACCTTGTGATTGTCAACTACAGCACCCAAACTCAAGCAGAATATAATTCTAAGGCACTCTGAGTCAAATGTTTGGTTTTTAGAGTCAATACTAATGTAAGGCTAAGCCTAACATCAAAGGGGAACTTTTTTCAAGATTCTCTCATGACTTGAATTAGAAATAAATTATATTAGCATTTAAAAATGCACTTTAGAGATCTCTTAATTTAAGCTCGTAGTTTTACAGTTGAGGAAACTCAGATTCCAAGAAGTAATTTCCCCAAGGTCACACAGATCTTAGTAATAGTGCTGACTTACCCTAGAACATAATTTTGTTTTACCTTAATTATGGAGAAAGTGAAACTATTTAACTGTTCAAAATATGTTCTATATATTTTAATATGTTTAGTTATGAAAAACAAAGAATTTTTTCCCCTGTCAATAGAAAGCAGGATTGGCAGGCAGCCAGCAAGCTCACCTGCCACTTTCTATAGATTCACAAGTTAGTAATTACTTTACCTTTCTAGGAAATAAGGATTCAGTACACCAAGCTCTGAGAGAGAGAAGGTAATGCGGGGTGGGAGGGTGAGGAAGGGGAACCACTGAAAAGATCATCAGCTGTCCATGCAGAAAACACCTGCCCCAAGATCCCCAGTCAGTATTACTACCTTTACTATTATTATTTAAAGTAAACAATCTAACTTCCGGTATCATCCCAGAACCAGCTGTGAACACTCTGAATGTTTGCAAGCTCTTAGAAATTTCTTCTCCTTTCCTGACCAAAGCCTGTCTGCTCTTGTCAAAGGTTTACAGAGGCCTGAGGTCACTCCCACTGAAACCTAATCTGATGTGATGCCTGAAACAGGGAGATGGCTTTAGGTAGGACAAGAATAAGACCACTGGAATCATACTGCATGTACCTCACACCCTAGAGTCCAAAGGGCAGTGTGATCACTGTGTGTTTCCTACAAACCCTTCTGGGCTTGCAAATTTCCCTTGTGTACCATTTTGGCCAGTTAGTAAATTCCTCTCTTCTCTGGCTCTGCCTACTGTCTACACAGGATCACCATACAATGCTACAGATTTCCCCAAATATCTATCCATTTTATTTATTCAGAGATAACAGGCCTCCAGCTGACTAGTCTGACCCATGGGGACCAACTGCATTTAAGGGAATTTAAAAATTATTATTATTTCAAACTTTCTCCTCTCAAAATAGTTGATTTAAGCATGCATTTGTTTAACATCAGAGTGAAATTTAAATAAAAGCAAATTTGCTAACCTGTCTATGTTCTTCAGGAGGCAGATTACAGAAATTGTAAATCCAGAGACAATTCCACAAAGCAATGAAAAAGAATGAATTCTAGCTACTTGTACATCATGGATGAATCTCCCAGATATAGCGGTGAGCAAGAGAAGGGGGACACCAAAGAATACATGCTGAATAATTCCATGTTTATCATGTACAAAAGCAACAAACCTAATCTATGGTGATACAGGTCAGATAGCGGTTGCCGTTGGCAGGGCTATCAGCTGCAAGTGAGCACTGTGGTCCTGCCAGGAGAGTTCTGTCTTGATCTGGGTGGTGATGAAATTTATACTTATATAAATATTCACCCAGTTACAGACTTAAGATGTGTGTGCTTTATTATATATGAATGTATATATTTATATAAGTATATGAACACACGCAACTATTTATTTACTTTTAATGATTTTATTTCAGAGAGAAAGAGAGCACAGGAGTACAGGCATAAGTGGGGGGGGGAGAGCAGAGGGAGAAACAGACTCCCTGCTGAGCTGGGGGCCCTATGCAAGGCCTGATTCCAGGACCCCAGGATCATGACGTGAGCAGAAAGCAAATGCTTAGCTGACTGAGCCACCTAGGCACCCCACAAATATTTATATGTAATATACACTATACTCATTTGTCTATACTATATATGTATACGTTTACTATGTAAGTGTATATATAGTGTGCTTTAATTTTTAAAATTGTAAAAGTGTATTATACCTCTATTTTTCAGATAAGCTTTTTAAAGATCTAGTGGCATGCTTCAGTCTCAGATTCATATAAGGTGCATTTGTAGACTCATCATTCCTATAATTACAAATTTCATCTTCAGAGATACAGCTTATAGTCCTAGCTTTTGTCAATGGGAAGGTTCCTGGCTCACTCCCAGTGTGGTTGCTCCTCTGGGGGCGATCCCAGCCAGGTAGGTTCCCCACCTTCTCGCTCACTTGGTTTGGTCTTCCAGTGTCGCTATGATCATCTGGTGCTTTCATCTTTTAGACACCCCGGATTACCCACACATCATTTTGGATATGCCAGGCATAGGCAAAAGAACCCTCAGAAATCCTCCTTAAATCCTTCAAATATTTAAAACTTGTTTTATTTCAATTTATTTTTCTTAGAGAGGGAGAGAAGGGCAGAGGGAGAAGGAGAAGGAGAGAATCTTAAGCAGGCTCCACACCCAGTGTGGAGGCTGATCTCACAATCCTAAGATCATGACCTGAGCCAAAATCAAGAGTCTCTTAACCGATTGAGCCACGCATGCGCCCCTAAAAATTATTTTAAATATAACACTATCATAGTAGCAAAGAACATTGTGGTGGATTCATATTCCCCACAAAACTAATATGAGAAACACAGGAATGGGATCCCAGTGATTACAGCATACTAATAAATCATTTCTTTTCCTGTGTCCCTTTTTTTTTGTCCAGCTTTTCCTATGTGTATAAATAATTTAAAATGTGTAACATGCATATCCATAACATTTTTTCTTAACAATTCATCATAGAATTTTGAAAAATATTTCATTACATTGATATACTATTAACTACCTATTCTCATTTTATAAAATGTTTGGTGTGTTTTCAGTTTTTTTTGGGAAGGAGTATCTTAGAGCATGTAACTTTTTCACTGTTTTGATGCTGAGCATGGCCTAATTTCCCAGGTACAGGATTATTGTATGAGAAGACTTGTATGGCTCTTGGAACATATAGGCACGTTTGTTTTAGAAAAGGACTATACTAGGGGATCCCTGGGTGGCGCAGCGGTTTGGCGTCTGCCTTTGGCCCAGGGCGTGATCCTGGAGACCCGGGATCGAGTCCCACATCAGGCTCCCAGTGCGTGGAGCCTGCTTCTCCCTCTGCCTGTGTCTCTGCCTCTCTCTCTCTCTCTCTCTCTCTCTCTCTGATTATCATAAAAAAAAAAAAGGACTATACTGGGGCACCTGAGTGGCTCAGTGGTTGAGCTTCTGCCTTCAGCTCACAGTGTGATCCCAGGGTGCTAGGATCGAGTCCCGCATCAGACCTGCTTCTCCCTCTGCCTATGTCTCCACCTCTCTTTCTATGTCTCTCATAAATAAATAAACAAAACCTTAAAAAAAAGGACTGTACTAATTTCTCGGGTGCTAGCAATGTATAATATATATTATATATTGTACATGTAGTATAAGACTATTTTCACTTGTCTTGTCAACATTAAATAATTTCTTTTTTTTAAAGTAACAGCTTTATTGAGATTTCATATACTACCCACACCCATTAGCAGTAACTCCCCATTTTTCCCTCCTCTCAGCCCTTGGCAACCATTAATCTACTTGCTGTTTTCATGAGTTTGTCTATTCTGGACGTTTTCTATAACTGGAATCATACAGCATGTGATCTTTAATGTCTGGCTTCTTTCACTGAGCCTGTTCTTTAGGTTCATCCATGTTGTAGCATGAGTCAGTATTTCATTCCTTTTAATGGCTACATAATATTCCATTGTATAGATATAATACACATTTTTATTAATTCATCAGTTAATGGACAATTGAGTTGTTGCCACTCTGCTGCTATGAGCATTTGTGTGTAAGTTTTTGTGTGGATGTACTTGAATTCTCTTGGATACATAACTAGGAATAGAATTGCTGGGTTGTAGCAACTCTGTTTAATTTAATGAAGAATTGGTAAACTGTTTTAAAAAACACATGTACCATCTTACATTACCATAGGCAATGTCTAAGGATTCCAATTTCTCCACATCCTGGCCAATGCTCATTATTATCAATCCTTTTTTATTGTAGCCATCCTAGCGTGTGTGAAGTGGTATCTTACTATGGTTTAAATTCAATTGCTGAGTGACTAAAGATAATGAGTATTTTTTCACATGTTTCTTGGCCATTTATAAATATTCTGTGGAGAAATATCTATTCAAATCCTTGTTTTTGATTGGGTTATTTGTCTTTTTGTTGTTGAGTTGTAAGAGTTCTTTATATATTTTGTTTTTTTTTTCTTTATATATTTTGAATACATGTCACATATGATTTGTAACTGTTTTCTTCTATTCCTTCAGTTGTTTTTTGCTTATCTTTGAAGCACACATTTTTAATTTGGATGGAGTCCAGTTTATTTATTTTATCTTTATATCATTTGTGCTCTTGCTCTAGTATCTAAGAAACCATTCCCTGATCCCAAGTCATGGAGATTTATGACTATGTTTTCTTTAAGAGTTTTATAGTCTTAGCTCTTACATTTAAGTCTATGAACCATTTTGAGTTAATTTTTGTGGGAAGTAGTGTCCAACTTTATTCTTTTTACATGGATATCCAGTTGTTCCAGCTCCATTTGTTGAAAGACTATTCTTTCTCCCATTGAATTATGCTGGCTTTTTTTTCTCTTTTAGATTTTATTTATTTTTTTGAGAGAGAGAGAGAACATGAGCAGGGGAAGAGGGTGGGGGAGAGGGAAAAGCAGACTCCCCTCCTGAGCAAGGAGCCTGACCTGAGGCTTGATCCCAGGACTCTGGGATCATGACCTGAGTTGAAGGCAGATGTTTAACTGACTGTGCCACACAAGTGCCCCAAATGATCTTGGCATTCTTATTGAAATCAGTTGGCCCTAAGTGTAAGGGTTTATTTCTGGATTCTTAATTCCAATTCCATTGACCTATGTTTTCATCCTATACCAGTTACACACTGTCTTGATTACTGTATCTTTATAGTAAATTTTGAAATCAAGAAGAGTGTGTCCTATAACTTTATCAAGATTGTTTTGGCTATTCTAGATTTCCATATTAATTTTATAATAAGCTTATCAATTTCTACCCAAAAAAGGCAGATGAGGTTTTGATAGGTATTATGTTGAATCTGTAGATTAATTTGGGGTGTGTTGCCACGTTAACAATATTAAGTCTTCCAATCTATGAACATAAAGTATCTTTCCATTTATTTAGGTCATCTTTATTTTCTTCTCAACAATGTTTTCTGGATTTCAGTGTGTAAGTCTTGCACATATTTTGTTAAATTTATTCCTAAGTAGTTTATTCCTTTTAATGCTATCACAAATGTGATTGCTTTGTTAATTTCATTACAGATTATTCATTGATAGTTTATAGAAATACAACTGACTTTTTAAAAGATTTTATTTATTTATTCATGAAAGACCAAGAGAGAGAGGGATAAAGGCAGAGGGAGAAGTAGGCTCCCTGTGTGGAGCCTGATGTGGGACTCGATCCCAGTACCCCAGGATCACGACCAGCCAAAGGCAGACATTCAACCACTGAGCCACCCAGGTGCCCTTGCTAAATGTAATTTATAAGTTCCAATTGTTTTTTGTGAATTCCTTTAGATTTTCTATCTATAAGATTATATGCCATGGATTACATACAATTTTACTTCTTCCTTTCCACTTTCCACTTCTTTTTTTGTTCTTTTTTGTTTTGTTTTGTTTTCATTTTCTTGCCTCCTTTTTCAAACCTCTAGTATGATACTGAATGAAGGTGTTGAGAGCAAACATTCTTGTCTTGTTCCTGATCTTGGGGGAAAGAATCTAGTCTTTCATCATTGAGTATTATTATGTCAGCTATGGGTTTTTATAGATGGTCTTTATTAAGTTGAGGGAATTCCTTTCTATTTTTGGGTTATTAGGTTTTTTTCCTCATGAAAGTCTATTGGATTTTCTCAAATGTTTTTTCTGTATATATTGAGATTATTGTGTGGTTTTTTTTCTCCTTCATTCTATTAATGTGGTATATTACATAGATTGATTTTTATATTTTGAACTACTCATGCATTCCTAGGATAAAACCTACTTGATCATGGCATATAATCTTTTTTTATATGTTGCAAGATTTGGTTTGCTAGGATCTTGTTGAGGATTTTTACATTTATATTCATAAGAGATATTGGTCTATAGTATTTTTGTGATGTTTTTATGTGGTTTTAGTGTCAGGATATTGAAGCACAGAGAAGCAATTGGGAAGCATTCCCTCCTCTTCTATTTTTTAGAAGAGTTTATGAAGGATTGATAGTAATTGTTTTTTAAACATTTGGTAGGATTCACCAGAATATAATTTCCTTTACTCTTCTAAATATTATGGTTTTAACACAGTGTTATTTTAATTTATATTTTTTGATAACTAGCAAGGCTAAACATTTTACCATATGTTTGCTTGCTAATTATCTCTGTTGGCATATATTGTTTGTTCATGTCCTTTGCTCATTTTCATATCGGGGTTTCAGTGTTTTTCTTATCAACTTTAATGAGCTTTTTATAATAGTAACTCTCTGACCATTATGCTTTAATCTAGTAATTCTTCATTATCCAGAAATATTAATGTATTTTAGCTGTAGGGAGGATAAGTCAGGTTTTTATAACTTTTGTTTACAATAATTTTCTCACAGTTTATCCTGTTGACACACAAAATTATTTCATATTTAAAGGAGGAAATAGGAAGTGACAAATCTAATTAACATTTTTATATTCCTTGATGCTCAGACCAATTATTAAAAATTTATTTTCTTGAATATTTATTTGTTTTTACTACATCAAGCTAGGCATATATATTAGACATACCAGATCAGTAAAGTTTTATCCTTCCTCTGAGCTCTTGTTGATAATTCCATGTGTGGGTTTGACTTACTGAGTACATGCTTACACATGCTTACATGTTCAGTTCAACATCAAACTCAACTTTCTCTGACTTTTTTACCCCAGGAAAACATCAAAATGGGAGGAAAACAATTTAACCAATATGTACATTGAAAAATTAATTTTGTTCACCATGCTAATGAAGACTTGATGAGTCCTCTATAGTGTCTGTCAAACATGTAATTAACAAGACCAATTGGCATAAAGTCTAATTACAGGATTTTAAGTTACAATAGCATTCCCCACAGACCTATCACAGTGCCTAGGATATCTCCTACTAGAAATGTATTATTAACGATTAGATCTGGAAAAGTCTTATTCCACATATATATTGTGTGTGTGTGTGCATATGAGAGAGAAAGAGAAATGGAAGGAGGGAGGGAGGAAGGGAGGAAGAGAGAGGATATGGTTGTGTAAATTTAAATGCGGGAAAAGTAAATAACACTCAGAGTCCAAAGGTGCATTTTTGGTAGCACAGATTAGAACCAAATCACTCTTAGAATCTGCTTTAAGAAAATAAATTAACTAGTGCAGACATTTTTGTTTGTGTAAGTGGGAGGTTGTTTTGTTTGCATTTTGGCTCTTTGCATTGTCACCAAAAACAAAACTGTCATTTGTGTTAGGAAATAAAGGCATGTACACAGTTATATATCTTTTCATTCCAGACATACACAGATAAATGTCCATGCTGACTATATGGAAGGTGGGGAAAATTTTGTTTTAATCATCCTTATGTTTTTCCTTCCCCTTTGATACATTTCTCTTGATCATAAATGTTACTATTCCTATAAATTTTATTCCTTTAAGAAGCATCTCCACAGAATACATCTCTATATGTGCAATTTGATGAAGTATGGTAGACACTATATTCAACAAAATTCTTTTTTCCCTAAGTTATTCTCATTCCATGTTTTGAACTAGATAAGGCTATAGGCTCTATCATTTATGTCTACATGATCTTTGTACAAGGTACCTAACCTCTCTGGGTCTCAGTTTCCTCTTTCTTAAAGGGGATAATGCTTTCCTTTTAAGATTTTTGAGAGGGTCCACCAAACATTTGCTCCAGCCCTTTTAGCACATGTTGCAAGAATAGAGGCCATTGGCCAAAGGACAAAAGGATAAAAGGCAGCATAGGACAGAGGAGCATCATCAAAGACACAATCCTGTCTTCTCTGCTGCCCAGATTATTTATAGGCCTTGCCCATTAACTGAAAAATGACTCCAAGTGAAGGGAAGGAGAAAAAAGAGAGAAAAAAAAATCCTGAAATAATGTGACTATGTAAAATCATGAGTAAGCCAAGGAAACACAGGGCTGCTTGAATTCACTATGAATTGGCTAGATGAACTTTTCTTCATTAATTTGAAGTTGTAAGGCTCCTTCCTTATAGATTGATAAGTGCCTCAGTCCCCAATATGCTCTTCAATCATAGTTGGATCCAGCTTGTGACAATAGCTGGAAGATTTGAGGAGGAGGATTTTGAACACAGTTTTTATACCCTTTCTCCTTATTATAGCCTTCGTGGATATCTTATGCATTATTATATCCTAAGTGTTGACTCAGCATTTAGGCATCTGCTTCCTTTTGAAGCAAAAAATCTGTGAGTCACTGCTTGGAAACTTTTCTCCAACCTTTCTTAAGTCACCATTTATTTTGACCTATTACTAATGGAAATATTCTGTCCAAAGTCCAGGACTAATGTAGCCTTTACTCACCTTACTCATTTAATCCTCAAATTATGAAAGTCTCTACAGTTCTGACTAAGTGTATCAACATTACAAATAATTCCAACTAGGTCATCACAACTTCAAATAGTAATAAGCATTACCATTAGCAAGAGCCCAGAGAGCAGAGGTCAGGAGTTAGGTTTTCATACAAACTAAAGGCTTCTAAAAGCTTTTACATGGGAAACTGTTTATCAGTTCTACATCCAGTCACATGGATAGGTTTTATTCATCCGGGGAAGTACATATCGATGTGTCAGAAGAAAAACTTCGCTCCCTGAAGACAACTTCTTTATTGCCATTGGTGATGATGCTTCCCGATAAGAGTCAACACTGTGCCTTCACATTATCTGTTTCTATAACTTTGAGAACCTTCCCAGCACATCAGCAAAGGAGGAAAATGAAAAGCAAATGAAAACCCGAGAACAACTTGAAGAAAACAGAGGCACCTCCTGTCTCATTACAGAGTTTAATTGAACTGAGAACTTTTTCCTAAGTTTGGATGCAAATTCATTTGGCAGTGGAAACTGAACTGATATAAAACTGTTTAAAGACTATTTATCCTACTTAGTATGAATATTTACATATTTCTCTGCCTAAATAACAATGTGCTTGATTACAGGACACACACCCTTTGGGGATGTTATATCTCCACACATGACATAAGGTATATGCATTTAATTACCTTCCTGAAACTCAAAAGCTTCTGAACTGTACAAACTCCTCTAGTCTCAAAGGTTTTAGATAAAGGAGTGTGAATTAGTGCTAATTTTTCCACTTAGGTTATATAGAATTATTTTAGACATTTTTTCTTTACATGACATTCTATCTCCTTATCTGTATCCATAAATTCTAACATATCTAAATGAGAGGACTAGGTAATTAATGATAAGTAAGCACTTCAAATGATAATATGTGTACATACATATAAGTAAAACAAACATATGTTTATGTGTATACAAATACACACAGAGCTCCTATGGCAAAACCCTTGGATTTAGCAAACACAAAGGTGTATCACTGATACTTTCGTTCAACAATCTGTTCTCAGAGGCAAAGCTTAAATCGAGAGCCCTGGCAGCTGGTAGGAAGGATTCCCCCTAAAATGTCTGGCTTTAGAGAAGCTATCTTCAGGCAGAGAACTCACAGATTTCTCTTCAAGTTGCTAAATATCTTAGAGGAGCCTGATATTCATGGAATCTAATGTATCTACATATTATTTAAAGAGCTTATATGTGGCATCTCTATCTACGCTGAGCAACGCTGAGCGCCACAGGCATTTCTTCTCGATTTTATTGCAGGAGCAGCAAAGGAGTGAAGGTTTACATTGTTTTGTTTTGTTTTGTTTTTTCAAAGAGCTGCAATATATATTCTCTGTATTTCATTTTGTATAATGTGGATAATAATAGTCACATCAAGCGTTGTTCTGCACATTGGATAACACACTAAATGTCAATCCTAGTGCATCCCACGGGAGACTTCTGTGCGGTAATATAGTTAGCATTATTATCCCCAGTTTTCAAATGAGGACCAGAAATTGTAGGTGGCTTGCCCAAGGTCACGTGACTAGCAAACTGGAAAAGTGACACTTGATCTCATTAGGCTGGTGACAGGTTCAGTGCTCTTTCCATACCATCTCACCATCTAAAATAAATAATGATACCTTTTACCTGAGTTTTTGAAAATGGAAAGGGCTTTGTTATTTTTGTTGTTTATTCAAATAATACATGCTCATTATATAAACAATTGCACAGTTCTAAAATTGGATAGATATAAAGAAAAAAAGCACGATAAAATCACTCATCATCAAATCACTCAGAGAGAAGTATGTTTAATTGAAAGTAGAACCTTTAAGACAGTTTTTCACACATAAGCACATGTAGATACAATGCAACAAGCAAAACAGGTAACATATATATCATGTTTGTAATGCAGTTTTTTCATATAAGATATAGACACGTTTCCAATAAGTAAATGTTTTAGTTATGAATTTCAAAATATTTATTAAGATGTACAAGACTGTACTTTTTCAAACAAAACAGAAACAGAATCATAAATACAGGGAACAAACTGGTTGATGGTTGCCAAAGCGGAAGGATTCTGGGTGAGGGGGTGGATGAAATAGGTGAAGGGGATTGAGATGTACAAAATTCCAGTTATAAAATAAACAAGCCACAGGGATAAAAAGTAAAGCATAGGGAATACAGTGAATAACATTGTAATAAATGAGTATGGTGAAAATAAACCTGTACCTTTCTGAAACTCTGCTTAATTTACTCTTAAGATCTGCAAGTCAATCTGTCCAATGCACAGTGGAATCTGTCACTCCTGTGTTTTCTTGCTTATTCAGTGTTTTACATAGTTACATCACTTTATGACTTTTGTTCTCTCTCTCTTTTCCTTTCCTTCACTGGGGGGAATTTTTCGCTTAATGCACAAGAGCCATGAATCACTTAGGCAGCAGAGGAGACAAGGTTGTATACTTGATGATGCTCTCCTCTTCAATGATGCCGTTTATCTGCCTTTTGGCCAACAGTTTGATGCTCGCCACATCTGCTAAGAGGTTTGGAATCATTTTTTTGACGTCTGGCTGTCAGATTGTACATTCTCTGTCCACTTTATTCCAAACACAAGTTCTTCTCAAGTTTCCCCACCATCCCATCTGTCTTAGTCTGTTCAGTCTTCTATATCCAAAATAACATAAATTGGGTAGCTTAAACAATAAATGTTTATTTCTGCTAGTTCTAGAGGCTGGGAAGTCTAAGATCAGGGACTAGCTGATGAGATCCCATGTCCTGTTTCATAAACAACTGTTTTCTCACTCTGTCCTCACATAGTGGAAGGGTCAAGAGAGCTCTCTGGGGCCTCCTTTATAAGGGCACTAATGCCATTCATGAAAGCTCTACCCTTAAGACCTAATCACCTCTCAAAGTCCTCACCTCCTAATACTGTCACATTTGGGGTTAGGTTTTCACACATGAATTTTGGGGGACACAATCATTCAGTCCGTAACACTCCTCTCAACTGCTCTCCCCATGCCAAAAAACATTGCGCTTGGGGCCCTCTGCTGACAGTCATTGTTATTCTACTACTAGGGTACCATGTTGTGGTAGGCTGGATAATAATCCCCCCAATTATTCACATTCTTCTTTCCAGAACTTGTGAATATGTTACCTTATGTGGTAAAAAGGACTTTGCAGATGTGGTTAATTAAAGATCTGGGTAAGGAGAGATTTTAGTGGATTCTTTTGGTGGGCCCAGTAAATCACAAGGCCTTTTATAAAAGAAAAGCAGAAGGATTAGAAGCAGAAAAGGAGAAATGGTGGAAGGAGAGGAAAAGAGAGAGAGACTGGAAGATGTTATACTGCTGGCTTTGGAGATAGAGGAAGAAATCATGAGTCAATAAATGTGTGCAACCTCTGGAAGGTAGAAGAGACGAGACCAGATTCCTCCCTATAGCCTTCAAGAAGGAATGCAGCCCTCCCAACCACCTTGATTTTAGACCATTGAGATCAAGTTTAAAGTTTGACCACTAGATGTATAAAATAATAAATATATTTTGTTTTAAGCCACTAAGTTTGTGGTAATTTGTTGTAGCAGCAATAGGAAACTAATATACATATGAGGCACAGGATTTCTTTAAAAGTCCTGCAGTGTCCCTGGGCTTTATCTAGTGAAATAGAACATAGGTGTCCTCTCCATCGGTGCTCCTCCAGCCTGCTGCCAAACTCCACTGGACTTCTATATATGTGTTCTATTTGTCCTTCTCCTGAGCCAATGAATGAATTGCTTCAGTAATTTGAGAAGAGAGAAGCTGGACACATATCATTGCAATTTAACCTTGTTCATGTAGACCTACGGCAACATTTTTAATATTTGCAGAATATTTTAGTATGTGGTTACTCTAGAACTTATTTACTTAATTCCCCTTTGATGAGTATTTTGATTGCTGTCAAATTTTTATGACTACAAAAAATGCAGACATGAATATTCTTGTATATATATTTTTGATGAGTTATAAAATCATCTCTTTAAGGAAAAGCCCTAGAAACAGATTTTCTAGGTCAAAATTTATGTATATTTACCTTTAGAAACTTATTGCCCACTTGCTTTTCTTTTATGGTTGAAGTAAAAGAGGAATCATCTTCTGGTTGTACCAATTTTTGCTTTCACTTATACTCCAGTGTGTAAGGTCCAAGTTTGTCCATACTCTGTCCACTTACGGGTGTTATTCATTTTTTCTTTATTCTCAATGGACCAAAAATATGATCAAATCAGTCTTTTACATTGTCTATGTTAATTATTAGGTTTATAATTTTTTTCATGTTTCTGGGCCATTTTTATTCCTTCTCTAGATTCACCAATCATATTTTCAGCCCAATTTTCCATGTCTTCTTTGAGATTAGCCTTTATATGGCACCAATTTTCTCCATGCTTGTCACTTACCTTTCTTCTTTGTATTTATTTTTACTTTTTTATTTTATTTTTTCATTTTTTTAAATTGAAGTATAGTTGACACACCATGTCAGTTGCAGATGTACAACATAATGATACAACTTCTCTATCTATATTGTGCTGTGCTCACCACAAATGTAGCTACCACCTGTCACCATACCACCATTCAACCCTACTACACCATCAACTATATTCCCTATTCTGTGCCTTTCCTTCTGTGACATATTCATTCCATATGTGAAAGCCCAAATCTCCCACTCCTCTTCATCCATTTTGCCCATTCTCCCTTCCCCCTCACCTCTGGCAAGTGTCAGTTTGTTCTCTGTATTCCTGGGTCTGTTTCTGCTTTGTTTTGTTTTTTAGATTTTACATATTTTTAATTTTACTTTTATGGTTTCTCTGCCCCATGAGATTGTCAAGTATGTCAATCATTCGTGTAAAGTTTCTGATTTAAGGTTGAGCTTTTCATTTTAGTGCTATTTGTGATTTGCAGAATGTGATATCTGAAAGCTTGGATCAAGTAGGCATGTTGAAAAAGAAAAACTTTTCCATGACACATGTCAACAGGCTTTATTTCATAATAAATAAATGAATGTACTTTGATTTAACTGAATATTCAGGCATAATTGAATGACTTTCATAAGTTATACAGTTACGTTTATAACGGTTTGTCCCCAAGAAAGCACAGTCATTTGATGTTATGGTTCAACTAATAAGTTATGCTTCACAATTGGCATCTTTCTCTTCTACAAACTAATAGTCTTTCTAAAGCCCATTTACCTGACACTTCTCTTCCTGCCATGTCTATTCTTTGTAGAATTGTTTGGATTTTCAAAAGAGCTTGGAACACTTCATCTCTGGACAGTTTCTCTCAATGTAGTGTCTTGCTATTCAGACTTAGGTGACAGGAATCGATCACTGTTGAGCTTACCAGAACTACCTTTGTGCCTGCTGAGACGTTAGACTACTTTGTTAGGTAGGGTGTATCTCACGTCTTTAAGGAAATGTCTTCTCTACAATAACCAGCAGGAAGCCTTGTGAGAGTATTTATACCAGATTATCAGATCAAACATTTTGACTAAAATGAAATGTTAACTCAGTTAGGGTATTTACCTGAAAGTTACTGAAGCAGTTGCTTGTGTGAATTAACCGAAACAACCAGTGATTTGGTATTTTGTGAATACAAACTCTATTTTGGATTTTGAAAAATTGAAATCACTGTCCTGGCTTTCATATTTTATTTCAATACACTGTTGCTCTTGGTACTTTGGAGTATGTGTATATGTGTGTATGCGTGTGTGTGTGTGTGTGTGTGTGTGTGTGTCGGGGAGAGGCAGATGAGAAAAGTAAAGAGAGAAATCCATGCATATAATTGTTTTATAGGTTAGAAGTGTTTTAGCATGGGATTTTCTTAATATCAGTAACTCCTTCAAAGACATTCTTGATCAACTGACATTAATAAACAATTCTCTAAATAAACACTACTGTTATTATGTTCCAGATAACTTAAATGTCCCTACTTAAAATGAGTAAAAGATGCTGGAGTATTACACAGTCATTAAAAGGAATAAACATCAATTTAAAATTCACATTTGTTGAGGTTTTCTTTCCCAAATGTGCTTCTACCAAGCGAAACCTGCTAAATCCAATTGATAAACATTTAAGACTTAAACTATGAATGGAAACAAAACCAATGCATTATTTTAAAAAATTATAATTTCTGGCTCAAAAATATTATATTGAATATTTTAAAATGTCAGATAACTGGAATGCTAGAAATCTTTAATTTGATTTTGCTAAAACAGCTTGGTTAAAAATTGACTCTATAGGTACTATGTTTTTCCCCTGATAAATTCAAGTAGCTTGTATGAAAAATATCTGATATGTTTTCATCTTATAATCTTTTCTGTAGACATTCAGAAAGCTTTGGTTCCTCTTGACCACATTCTATCTAAATCAAATTCATTTTGTCCAACAAAAAGTTCAGGAAGACTGCACAGAAATATTATTAATGTTGAAATACCAGACATTTTCTAGATAATTCCATAGAAAAGATAATTCTGAATAGGATTTTTTTTATCTTGATAATGTGCTGTTATTCGTTTCTCTTGGAACTATTTTTTCCTGATAAATACAGTTTTTCTCCTGTGGTGGTAAAACCACTATTTTGCTAATAGTTAACAATGTATCTTCCACATGGTCATTCCCTCTGCTTTGGTTCCTTGACCTTTTACTTCAACAGTGCAAAATTCTCTTCAACAGATTCCTCCTAAAGCTATCCACTAGCTTTTAACTATGAGATTTCCAAGGAACACAATACACCCTCTAATTGCTTTTCATCTCTGACCAGCTTGTCAGTTTTGGCTTCTGATTTATGTGTCCAGAATACCTAAATTCCTATGCTTGTTATGAATTATAACTTTGGCAAGATCTTTTCTATTTCTAAATTGCACAAATTCCTTTTCATTTCTCTTGTTGAAGGAAGATTTTTTAGAAACAAATTTCAGTATTGTAGACATTTAAGGGACATAATTAATTTCATGCTTGTCCTCATTTATCAGCAAGCTTGCTTCCTCTTTTTGTGTCTCCTTCCCCTGATATATTTGTTAACACTCCACTGAATAGTGTTAATCCTTTATATTATTAGAATATTTTGCTTACTTGCAAACACATATCTTTGCAATGAAAGTTGTCTTCTTATCTGATGTGTTCACTCGGTTTCCTTCTCATCTCCTTATTTCCCAAACAGATTTTATTTGCCACAGTGTTTTAGTGGTGTGTATTCATGCCGCTTGTTCTATAGAGTTCTTTTCCTGGAGGAGTTAAAAGATAGGCTGGGTTTTCATTGAAATCCCTTAAACTGAATAGTTTCTCCATACCTCTTGATTTTTTTTCCCTGAGCACTTGGATTATTTGGGATTTTTTTTGGTATGAATTATTATATCTCAAGTTTCTATTATTATACTGGAATCAATGATTTTCTGCAGTGTATCTGCTTTTTACTCATACTATTCTATAAATACCTATTTATATTTCATCTACAAAATAGCTCTTTATTTTTTAAGTTTTTCTTTAAATTCTAGTCAGTTAACATACAGTTAACTGTAATACAGTTAACTGTATTCAGTTGAACAGTATAGTGATTCCACATCTCCAGTGCTCATCACAAGTGCCCTCCTTAATCCCTATCACACATTTAACCCATTCCCCCACCCACCTTCCTTATGGTAACTATCTATGTTTGTTCTCTATAGTTAAGATTCTATTCCTTGGTCTGTTTCTCCTCTTTCGCTCTCTCTCTAACTTTTGTTCATTTGTTTTATTTCTTAAATTCACATGAGTGCAGTTATATGGTATTTGTCTTTCTCTGATTTATTTTGCTTAGCATTATATTCTCTAGCTCTGTCCATGTTGTTGCAAATGGCAAGATTTCATTCTTTTCTGTGGCTGAGTAATATTCCATTATATATATATATATTACTTGTTCTTTATCTGCTCATAAGTAGATGGACATTGTGTTGTTTCCATAATTTGGATATTGTAGATAATTCTGCTATAAACATTGGGGTGCATATATCCTTTTGAACTAGTATTTTTGTATTCTTTGGGTAAATACCTAGTAGTGCAATAGTTGGATCATGGGGTAGTTCTATTTTTAACTTTTTGAAGAATCTCCATACTGTTTTCCAGAGTGGCTACACCAGTTTTCATTCTCATCAGCATTGCACAAAGGTTCCCCTTTCTCCACATCCTTGCCAACAATATTATTTCTTGTCTTTTTTATTTTAGCCATTCTGACAGGTATGAGGTATTATCTCATTGTAGTTTTGATTTGCATTTTCCTGGTGATTAGTGATGTTGAGCATCTTTTCAAGTGCCTGTAGCCATCGGTATGTCTTCTTTGGAAAAATGTCTATTCAGATCCTGTATTTAGTTTTTAATTGGATTTTTTACTTACTTTTATAAGCTCTTGTATACTGGATGTTAACCTCTTATTCTATATAGTATTTGCAAATATCTTCTCCCGTTCAGTAGATTGTCTTTTCATTTTCTTGATGGTTTCCTTTGCTATAAAAACACTTTTTAGTTTGATGTGGTCTCATTTGTTTATTTTTGCTTTTGTTGCCCTTGCCTGAGGAGACAGATCAAAAATATATATCCATCATTAAGATAAATATCAAATAGCAAACATATTGCCTATGTTGTCTTCTAGGAGTATTATGGTTTCAGATCTTATACTTAAGTCTTTAACCTATCATAGGTTTATTTTTTTATGTTTTTGTGTAAGGCATAAGAGAAAGATCTATTTTCATTCTTTTGCATGTTGCTTACCAGTTTTTCCAGCACTATTTATTGAAAAGGCTGTCTTTTCCCCATTGTACATTCTTGCTTCATTTGTCATAGATTAATTTACTGTATAATCATGGCTTTATTTCTGGGCTCTGTATTCTGTTCCATTGACCTACGTGTCTGTTTTTTGTGCCATATCACACTGTTTTGATTACTACAGCTTTGTGGTACTTGTTGAAATTTGGGACTGTGATAGCTCTCTCTTTGTTCTTCTTTCTCAAGATTCTTTTGGCTATATGGGGTCTTTTGTGGTTCCACACAGATTTTAGAATTATTTGTTCTAGTTATGTGAAAAAATGCCATTGGTATATTGGTAGACATTGCATTGAATTGGTAGGTTACTTTGGGTAGTCTGGATATTTTATTTTATTTTATTTTTTTAAAGATTTTATTTATTTTTTCATGAGAGAGAGAGAGAGAGAGAGAGAGGCAGAGACACAGGCACAGGGAGAAGCAGGCTCCATGCAGGGAGCCTGACGTGGGACTCCATCCCGGGCTTCCAAGATCACACCCTGGGCTGAAGGCAGCGCTAAACCGCTGAGCCACCCAGGCTGCCCAGTCTGGACATTTTAAGAATATTAAGTCTTCCAATGCATGAGCACAAAATATTTTTCCATTTGCGTTGTCTTCAATTTCTTTCATCAATGTCTTATGTTTTTCTGCATCTAATGAGATGATCATTATCCTTTGTTTTATTAATGTGGTCTATCATATTGATTACAAGAAGTAATTCTGAGAACAAAATAAATACATATTATTGAAGGAATTATGTAAATTACAATATACTCTGCATAAATTAATTTTTATTAAAACTCCCTCTCGTTTTTGTAAGGGATCAGAAAATGTGATATTAATTGATTTATTGCTAAAAGTTTGATCTAGGGAAAGTATATACATTAAAATAAGATTAGGCACAGGAATTGAGGTTGGATAAAAGAAGGAAAAGAGAGGGCTTCCTATTCTCTTGGAATCTTTAATTCTTTTTTTTTCCAATTCTGAGTGGTTATAGTTAATTAAAAGGGTCCCTCTAGTTTCTCCCACCATCTTTGTTTTCTACCTTCCTACCTATTCCATCAGCTCAGAAGAGCTTTGACTCTGAGCTACACAATGCAGCCAGGTCATATCTACACTGTAAGACAATGTATCATTATCACTACTCCAAGGAGTCTTCGTAGACATTTTATACCAAATCACCTCTCCCGCAAAAATATTTAATACTACAGACTTAATGTATATCTGTTTCTGTACTCTGATCCTTTGGAAAGCCACAATTTATTGCAACTACCTCTAATATTTTTGGCCCTAAGTATCAATTTTTACCCTCTAGAGGGTTATTATTATCCCCATGGAGAATATGTGTGATGAGGGACAGGTGAAATAATTAGGATTTCAAGTTCAGCATCTTTCTCCTGTTTAATGTCATAACAAAGTTCCCATTAGCTGAAAACAACTGAAAGCCAGAAGGCAAAGGAGTTCACAGATAGTGTATTTACATCAACCTCCTAGGACACAGAGCTGGATGGAGAAGGATAAGGAATGGATCTGGTTGGGTGGGCAGAAGATATTAACACAGACAAAAGCCAATAGCCCCATGAAATACATTTTCTTTTTTTTTTTTTTTTTGAAATACATTTTCTATGTGTGGTGGTTCTGAGAACAGGCAAAGTCAAAAGTCAGAAGAGCAGATATATCTAGCAGAGACAGAACAGATGGGAAATCAGGGTAATAAAGAGAGCTTAACACAGAAAACAATAACAATGGCTAGACTGATTCAAGATCTAGCTCTTCTTCTCAAATCTTAAATGCAGGAGTCCTCAAGCTGGAACTGACACTCTAGTTCATGAAGGTTCTGTTAGGGATGTGGTCCAAAAGAACTGATTACAGCATTTCATTTGATAGATAAAAGAGGCTCAGGAGAAGAAGTGATGTGCAGGAATTAGAACTTGTGTCTAAATCTCTAATAGACCCCAGATCTTTCCTGGTACACCTCATTATACCACTATATATCTCTTGCTGGCCTGAATTTTCCAGCTCTTCTCTGAAGGCTTCTACTTGATTCTTTCCCATTTCCCTTGCATTCTCCTTAGATTTTTATGGGTAGAAGAGTTTATTCTTGAACAATATAGATGTTAGAGGCACTGATCCCTGGCATAGTCGAAAATCCATTTATAACTTTTGACTCCCCAAATACTTACCTACTAATAACCTACTGTTGACTGGAAGATTTACCCATACCATGAACATATATTTTATATATTATGTGTATTACATACTGTATCCTAATGATAAAGTAAGCTAAAGAAAAGAAAATGTTTTTAAGACAATCATAAGGAAGAGAAAATACATTTACAGTGCTAAACTGTATCTATCCAAAAAAATCTGCATATAAGAGGACCCACACAGTTCAAACCTATGTTGTTCAAGTGTCAACCTTGTTAATAAGTTACAAGTGCTTACACTGGGAAATCACATGCAGTAAATTATTCTCAAGCATTCACAAATTTGACTTTTCAGCTTGTACTAATTATGAATGACTCCAAGTTTTCATGGCATATAGTAATTTATAATTTTGCTGAGGGTGCTAGTTTTAGTTCTTTGTATTACAATTAGCCGTCCTTTAGCTAGTGAGTAAGACTAGCTTACTGTCCTGCATTCACATTCAAATCAGCTTTGTGTTTTGCAACTTTTATGGCCATATACAAAGTGAAACATGAGCACAAAACCTTTGTGTGTAGTGATTCATATTGTAATTTTATGATAACATTTATGCATTATGGTGGTATTTACAAATGGAGGGATTTGCAAAGATATGATGAGGGTCCACTATAATTGAAAATCTAAGGTTATGAAACAGAAAGATTTTCTCACAAGATTTTAGTTTTGTCACTGTTTTAGATAGCATATAAGAGAAGTTTTCAAAAATGCACAATTGGAAGGAAAAAAGAAGAGACTGAGTCATTATTTTTTTCCTTATAAAATCCTAGAATAGGAGGAGGGGCAAGATGGCAGAAGAGTAGGGTCCCCAAATCACCTGTCTCCACCAAATTACCTAGAAAACCTTCAAATTTTCCTGAAAATCTACGAATTCGGCCTGAGAATTAAAGAGAGACCAGCTGGAATGCTACAGTGAGAAGAGTTCGCGCTTCTATCAAGGTAGGAAGACGGGGAAAAAGAAGTAAAGAAACAAAGGCCTCCAAGGGGGAGGGGCCCGCGAGGAGCCGGGCTGAGGCCGGGGCGAGTGTCCCCAGGACAGGAGAGCCCCGTCCCGGAGACGCAGGAGCTGCACCGACCTTCCCGGGGGAAAGGGGCTCGCAGGGAGGTGGAGCAGGACCCAGGAGGGCGGGGATGCCCTCGGGCTCCCGGGGACACTAACAGACACCTGCGCCCCGGGAGAGCCCCACACCCCGCGGCCGAGCTCCCTAAGGGCTGCAGCGCGCACGGCGGGACCCGGAGCAGCTCGGGGGGGGCTCGGGGGCGGCTCCGCGGAGGGGGCTGCGGGGCGGGAGCAGCTCGGGGGGCTCGGGGGCGGCTCCGCGGAGGGGGCTGCGGGGCGGGAGCAGCTCGGGGGGCTCGGGGGCGGCTCCGCGGAGGGGGCTGCGGGGCGGGGGCGGCTCGGGGGGCTCGGGGGCGGCTCCGCGGAGGGGGCTGCGGGGCGGGAGTGCAAATCCAACAGCGCAGGCCCCAGAGCACAGGGCGCCGGGACACAGCCCAGGATCCGGCCTCCCCCCGGGCCAGGCAGAGGCCGGGAGGGCCCAGGACAGCGAGGACGCTCCTGACCGGGGCTGAGCAGATCAGCGGCCCCGCCCCGGAGCCTCCAGGCCCTGCAGACGGAGAGCTCTGGAGCTACTGCGGGGGCTGACTCCAGGGCTGCAGAGCTGCCCCGCCACTGGGGCTGTTCCTCCTGGGGCCTCACGGGGTGAACACCCCCCACTGAGCCCTGCACCAGGCAGGGGCAGAGCAGCTCCCCCAAGTGCTAACACCTGAAAATCAGCACAACAGGCCCCTCCCCCAGAAGCCCAGCTAGACGGACAACTTCCAGGAGAAGCCAAGGGACTTAAAGTACACAGAATCAGAAGATACTCCCCCGTGGGTTTTTTTGTTTGTTTTGTTTTGTTTTTGTTTCCTTTTGTGTTGCTTTTTTGATTTGTTTCCTTCCCCCACCTTTTCCGTTTTTTCTTTTTCTTTCTCTTTTTCTTCTTTTTCTTTTTTACTTCCTTTTTTACATTTTTCTCTTTCTCTTTTCTTTCCTTCCTTCTCTCCTCTCTTTTTCTCCTTTTCCCAATACAACTTGCTTTTGGCCACTCTGCACTGAGCAAAATGACTAGAAGAAAAACCTCACCTCAAAAGAAAGAATCAGAAACAGTCCTCTCTCCCACAGAGTTACAAAATCTGGATTACAATTCAATGTCAGAAAGCCAATTCAGAAGCACTATTATACAGCTACTGGTGGCTCTAGAAAAAAGCATAAAGGACTCAAGAGACTTCATGACTGCAGACTTTAGATCCAATCAGGCAGAAATTAAAAATCAATTGAATGAGATGCAATCCAAACTAGAAGTCCTAACGATGAGGGTTAACGAGGTGGAAGAACGAGTGAGTGACATAGAAGACAAGTTGATGGCAAAGAGGGAAACTGAGGAAAAAAGAGACAAACAATTAAAAGACCATGAAAATAGATTAAGGGAAATAAACGACAGCCTGAGGAAGAAAAACCTACATTTAATTGATGTTCCTGAGGGCGCCGAAAGGGACAGAGGGCCAGAATATGTATTTGAACAAATTCTAGCTGAAAACTTTCCTAATCTGGGAAGGGAAACAGGCATTCAGATCCAGGAAATAGAGAGATCCCCCCCTAAAATCAATAAAAACCGTTCAACACCTCGACATTTAATAGTGAAGCTTGCAAATTCCAAAGATAAAGAGAAGATCCTTAAATCAGCAAGAGACAAGAAATCCCTGACTTTTATGGGGAGGAGTATTAGGGTAACAGCAGACCTCTCCACAGAGACCCGGCAGGCCAGAAAGGGCTGGCAGGATATATTCAGGGTCCTCAATGAGAAGAACATGCAACCAAGAATACTTTCTCCAGCAAGGCTCTCATTCAAAATGGAAGGAGAGATAAAGAGTTTCCAAGACAGGCAGGAACTGAAAGGAATATGTGACCTCCAAACCAGCTCTGCAAGAAATTTTAAGGGGGACTCTTAAAATTCCCCTTTAAGAAGAAGTCCAGTGGAACAATCCACAAAAACAAGGACTGAATAGATATCATGATGACACTAAACTCATATCTGTCAATAGTAACTCTGAACGTGAACGGGCTTAATGACCCCATCAAAAGGCGCAGGGTTTCAGACTGGATAACAAAGCAGGACCCATCTATTTGCTGTCTACAAGAGACTCATTTTAGACAGAAGGACACCTACAGCCTGAAAATAAAAGGTTGGAGAACCATTTACCATTCGAATGGTCCTCAAAAGAAAGCAGGGGTAGCCATCCTTATATCAGATAAACTAAAATTTACCCCGAAGACTGTAGTGAGAGATGAAGAGGGACATTATATCATACTTAAAGGATCTATCCAATAAGAGGACTTAACAATCCTGAATATATACGCCCCGAATGTGGGAGCTGCCAAATATTTAAACCAATTAATAACCAAAGTGAAGAAATAATTAGATAATAATACACTTATATGTGGTGACTTCAATCTAGCTCTTTCTACCCTCGATAGTCTTCTAAGCACAACATCTCCAAAGAAACGAGAGCTTTAAATGATACACTGGACCAGATGGATTTCACAGATATCTACAGAACTTTACATCCAAACTCAACTGAATACACATTCTTCTCAAGTGCACATGGAACTTTCTCCAAAATAGACCACATACTGGGTCACAAATCGGGTCTGAACCGGTACCAAAAGATTGGGATCATCCCCTGCATATTCTCAGACCATAATGCCTTGAAATTAGAACTAAATCACAACAAGAAGTTTGGAAGGACCTCAAACACGTGGAGGTTAAGGACCATCCTGCTAAAAGATGAAAGGGTCAACCAGGAAATTAAGGAAGAATTAAAAAGATTCATGGAAACTAAGGAGAATGAAGATACAACCGTTCAAGAGCTTTGGGATGCAGCAAAAGCAGTCCTAAGGGGGAAATACATCACAATACAAGCATCCATCCAAAAACTGGAAAGAACTCAAATACAAAAGCTAACCTTACACATAAAGGAACTAGAGAATAAACAGCAGATTGACCCCACGCCCAGCAGAAGAAGAGAGTTAATTAAAATTCGAGCAGAACTCAACAAAATCGAGACCAGAAGAACTGTGGAACAGGTCAACAGAACCAGGAGTTGGTTCTTTGAAAGAATTAATAAGATAGATAAACCATTAGCCAGCCTTATTAAAAAGAAGAGAGAGGAGACTCAAATTAATAAAATCATGCATGAGAAAGGAGAGATCACTACCAACACCAAGGAAATACAAACGATTTTAAAAACATATTATGAACAGCTATACGCCAATAAGTTAGGCAATCTAGAAGAAATGGACGCATTCCTGGAAAGCCACAAACTACCAAAACTGCAACAGGAAGAAATAGAAAAGCTGATCAGGCCAATAACCAGGGAGCAAATTGAAGCAGTCATCAAAAACCTCCCAAGACACAAGAGTCCAGGGCCAGATGGCTTCCCAGGGGAATTCTATCAAACGTTTAAAGAAGAAATCATACCTATTCTCCTAAAGCTGTTTGGAAAGATAGAAAGAGATGGAGTACTTCCAAATTCGTTCTATGAGGCCAGCATCACCTTAATTCCAAAACCAAAGACCCCACCAAAAAGGAGAATTACAGACCAATATCCCTGATGAACATGGATGCAAAAATTCTCAACAAGATACTGGCCAATAGGATCCAACAGCACATTAAGAAAATTATTCACCATGACCAAGTAGGATTTATCCCCGGGACACAAGGGTGGTTCAACACTCGTAAAACAATCAATGTGATTCATCATATCAGCAAGAGAAAAACCAAGAACCATATGATCCTCTCATTAGATGCAGAGAAAGCATTTGACAAAATACAGCATCCATTTCTGATCAAAACTCTTCAGAGTGTAGGGATAGAGGGAACATTCCTCGACATCTTAAAAGCCATCTACGAAAAGCCCACAGCAAATATCATTCTCAATGGGGAAGCACTGGGAGCCTTTCTCCTAAGATCAGGAACAAGACAGGGATGTCCACTCTCACCACTGCTATTCAACGTAGTACTGGAAGTCCTAGCCTCAGCAATCAGACAACAAAAATACATTAAAGGCATTCAAATTGGCAAAGAAGAAGTCAAACTCTCCCTCTTCGCCGATGACATGATACTCTACATAGAAAACCCAAAAGCCTCCACCCCAAGATTGCTAGAACTCATACAGCAATTTGGTAGTGTGGCAGGATACAAAATCAATGCCCAGAAATCAGTGGCATTTCTATACACTAACAATGAGACTGAAGAAAGAGAAATTAAGGAGTCAATCCCATTTACAATTGCACCCAAAAGCATAAGATACCTAGGGAATAAACCTCACCAAAGATGTAAAGGATCTATACCCTCAAAACTATAGAACACTTCTGAAAGAAATTGAGGAAGACACAAAGAGATGGAAAAATATTCCATGCTCATGGATTGGCAGAATTAATATTGTGAAAATGTCAATGTTACCCAGGGCAATGTACACGTTTAATGCAATCCCTATCAAAATACCATGGACTTTCTTCAGAGAGTTAGAACAAATTATTTTAAGATTTGTGTGGAATCAGAAAAGACCCCGAATAGCCAGGGGAATTTTAAAAAAGAAAACCATATCTGGGGGCATCACAATGCCAGATTTCAGGTTGTACTACAAAGCTGTGGTCATCAAGACAGTGTGGTACTGGCACAAAAACAGACACATAGATCAGTGGAACAGAATAGAGAACCCAGAAGTGGACCCTGAACTTTATGGGCAACTAATATTCGATAAAGGAGGAAAGACTATCCATTGGAAGAAAGACAGTCTCTTCAATAAATGGTGCTGAGAAAATTGTTCATCCACATGCAGAAGAATGAAACTAGACCACTCTCTTTCACCATACACAAAGATAAACTCAAAATGGATGAAAGATCTAAATGTGAGACAAGATTCCATCAAAATCCTAGAGGAGAACACAGGCAACACCCTTTTTGAACTCGGCCACAGTAACTTCTTGCAAGATACATCCATGAAGGCAAAAGAAACAAAAGCAAAAATGAACTATTGGGACTTCATCAAGATAAGAAGCTTTTGCACAGCAAAGGATACCGTCAACAAAACTCAAAGACAACCTACAGAATGGGAGAAGATATTTGCAAATGACGTATCAGATAAAGGGCTAGTTTCCAAGATCTATAAAGAACTTATTAAACTCAACACCAAAGAAACAAACAATCCAATCATGAAATGGGCAAAAGACATGAACAGAAATCTCACAGAGGAAGACATAGACATGGCCAACATGCACATGAGAAAATGCTCCGCATCACTTGCCATCAGGGAGATATAAATCAAAACCACAATGAGATACCACCTGACACCAGTGAGAATGGGGAAAATTAACAAGGCAGGAAACCACAAATGTTGGAGAGGATGTGGAGAAAGGGGAACACTCCTGCACTGTTGGTGGGAATGTGAACTGGTGCAGCCACTCTGGAAAACTGTGTGGAGGTTCCCCAAAGAGTTAAAAATAGACCTGCCCTACGACCCAGCAATTGCACTGTTGGGGATTTACCCCAAAGATACAGATGCAATGAAACGCCGGGACACCTGCACCCCGATGTTTATAGCAGCAATGGCCACGATAGCCAAACTATGGAAGGAACCTCAGTGTCCATCGAAAGATGAGTGGATAAGAAGATGTGGTTTATGTATACAATGGAATATTACTCAGCTATTAGAAATGACAAATACCCACCATTTGCTTCAACGTGGATGGAACTGGAGGGTATTATGCTGAGTGAAATAAGTCAATCGGAGAAGGACAAACATTATATGTTCTCATTCATTTGGGGAATATAAATAATAGTGAAAGGGAATATAAGGGAAGGGAGAAGAAATGTGTGGGAAATATCAGAAAGAGAGACAGAACGTAAAGACTGCTAACTCTGGGAAACAAACTAGGGGTGGTAGAAGGGGAGGAGGGTGGGGGGTGGGAGTGAATGGGTGATGGGCACTGGGGGTATTCTGTATGTTGGTAAATTGAACACCAATAAAAAGTAAATTAAAAAAAAAGTAAAAAAAAGAGAAAAAAATAAAATCCTAGAATAAGCTGAGTTTTCTTAATTTATCTAACACCCTTTATAAGAGGCACAAAATGAAACAAATGGTAATTTTAAGAGAATAGATACTCACTCTGTTCTGCTTAAGATGAAATTACATATTCTCTTGTAAAAGAAAAGATGTCAGAGTTAGCACAGAAGAATGAATTCATGTTATTAAGAATTCACAATTAAAATATTAAAATTCTGACATTATAAAAATGCTCATAAACCCACAACCATCATTTGATGTCAAGATGATATTGTAGTCATTAAAAAAATAATATTACCTAGAAATTCTATTCTGAACAAAGACATTAGATAGAAAAACTTTATTAAATAAAATTAGCATTCCTAAAGATGTTTGAAATCCACTTTGAGTAACTTTTGTGATTGTGAACTGTAAATATGAACATTAAGTACATATTTAAACTAGGTGAGTTACGTTGACTTTTTATTTTAATCACATATTGAGTTCTGCAATTTGTAAGAAATAGTAGCAAATTTATATTCAGGACAGCTTTCAATGTTTATGTGCATATTTAAACATTAAAGGTACATTTCTAAGTGATATGACACCTCAATAGGCACTAAATATAGTCAACTTAGCACTGCGGATGAATTGTATTCATGTATATGTTCATCAGTAAAATAGAGGACATGCTTATTTACTTTTTTTTCTGTCTATATAGTACAACAATATTGGCAGGTGGTTAACCTTTAAATGAATGTCTGAACCTATCCCTTAGCTTCACTGTCTGGCATTAGTAGCAAGAATCAATTAGTAATGAAGTTTATATAGAGTTGGAAATGTGCACTATAACTGCAAGCTTATTTACTAATACTAATGTGTTTAATCACATGGACGATAGCATAACAATAAAGGGGCATTTTAAAACTATATTTTTCCCTATGTCATGTAAAATTACAGAAAATATGGAAAAAATCATCTACAACCATTGTGAAAAATCAACTTTTTTCATTTGCCAAGTTTCTTTACATTCTAGGCTATATGTGTGAGCAATAAAATTCTCCAAAATTCATTAACAGAGCTATTATTCTGTGGAAACACATCTTTCTCTTCATGATGGAGAAAATGATATTTACTTGTTTGTGGAGCATGACATTTGGTGTTACCATATTGCAAATGTGGAAACAAGGATTTTATGAATGGTTTTGTTTTCAGATTTTAGGAGATAGTTAAATTTTGTGCAACAAAGTTACCATTTGAGATATACTCCAGGAAACGTATTCTCACTGTCTTCATACATATGTTGACTCTCTAAGGAAATCTATTTTGAAATCTCAAGGTTCATTATAGTTCTACTGCATACATCCTCAGTTTAATCAGAAATGTCTTTGCAAATCATACCACATTTCTTTTTTCTGCACCTATTAGTTCACTGGAACTATACATTTCTTTGAGTTTCCCATCTCCCTTAATTTGTAAATAAGGCAAATATATAAGTTCTGCTATAAGAATATTTTAGGTAAATTTAAGTAGAATGTTCTGAGACATAGGACATTCTGACCTCAGTTACTTATTTTACTTCTATGATTAAAGATTAATATTCAGATTTTCTTTTTCACTGCTACCCATATAATACCTTGCTCTTCTTGGTCAAGTGTATTTCCTCACCTTCTTCATAGTCTTCCTGAAGTTCTGTTGTTCTT